>NW_027187372.1:6336414-6482249 GCF_028583685.1 Petaurus breviceps papuanus
TCTCTCTCTCTCTCTCTCTCTCTCTCTCTCTCTCTCTCTCTCTCTCTATATATATATATATATATATATATATATATATATATATATATATATATATACCCGTGTTTCCCCGATAATAAGACCTATCCCGAAAATAAGCCCTCCCCTTACTGTGTAAGATTCCTCTAAAATAAGCCCTCCCCCGAAAATAAGCCCTATTGAGATTGCTACTGTAGTGAAGGTGATCCCCTGCGCTACACGCTACGTTACGGTACCCTCTGTATGCACCGCCCACCCCCCCACCCCGGGTGAAATGCACACCATGCTCCGAGCTGCATCCAATCAGAGCTGCAGCAGTGAGCATGTCATCCTGTTCTTCCCCAGTGATTTGCTTATTGAATAAAGGTACATTTTTTTGTTCACATTTACCTGTTTATTAAAATTGCTGTCAATGTTCATTAAAATAAGCCCTCCCCTGAAAATAAGCCCTCTGGTGTTTTTCTGTCCAAAAAAAATAATAAGACAGTGTCTTATTATCGGGGAAACACGGTATGTATGTACATACAGGATAAATTAGAGATATCAATAGAAGGAAAGCACTATCATTAAGAGAGGACCAGGAAAGGCTTTCTGTAGAGGACGGGATTTTAGTTGAAAACTGAAGGAAGTGAGGGAAGTTAGAAGGAGGAACTGAGAGAGCATTTCAGGTATGAAGGACAGCTCTTTGAAAAGGCAGAGTTAGGACATGGACTATCATGTTTGAGGAAGAGCAAGGAGTCATCTGGTATCACCATTTCATAAGAGTATATAGAAAGAAGTAAGGAACAAGTAGACTGGGAAGGTAGGAAGGGGTCAGATTATGAAGGGCTTTAAGAGTCAGAGGATTTTATATTAGATTTTGAAACCAATGGAGAGCCACTGGAGTTTATTGAATAGGAAGGGAGGGAACAAGCATTTACTAAGCAACTACTATGCTGGGTGGGCACCATCCTAAGCACTTTACAAAAATTATCTCCTTTGATCAATTTATGAAATCTTCCATAATCCAGAAATTAAGTATTTGTGACATGCATTGACCTCCTCTTCCTAAATTCTTTATTATTTTGAGGGCATCACTGCCCCCCCCCGGCTTCTGGGCTTGTACCCTATGTATTATCCTTGATTTCTCACTCTCTCTTGCCCTACATTGTCCAGTTAATTTCCAGGTTTTGTTGGGTGTTGACATGGTCAGATTTGATCTTTAGGATGATCATTTTGATAGTTGAACAGAGGATGAATTGCAGGGGGAAGGTACTTAAGTCCTGGAGACTACAGATCAGGCTATTCCAGTAGTTCAGGTTTGTGGTGATAAGGTCCTACACCAGGGTAGTGGCAGTATCAGAGGAGAGAAAAAGGGTACACATAAGAGATATAAAAGTAGAAACATTCGGACTTGGCTATTGATTGGAAATGTGAGGTGAGGGTGAGGATTCAGATATGACACCTAGGTTGTGAGCCCAGATGTTGTAGCGTCAACACAATATTCACAGTGCCTATGGTGGCTCTGAATATGTTGGCATGATGCTGAATTGCAAAATGTAACAAACTCTTCACATGGAAGACAGAATAAAAACATTTATTCACACACCAGAAAGCCAAATCCATCATAGCAACAAAGAAATCTATATACAGTAACAAAGCTGGAGGCACCACCATCCCTAGGCCTTCCCCCTGCTAGGGCCTTCCTACAAATGAACACTCATGGCTCATTGCCTGCTTCCTCTCTCCCTCTCAGCCCTAACTGCTCTGACCAACTTCCTTTCAGCTCCACCCTTCCTGCTCCATCCTTCCTACTCTACCTGCTTGGCAAGCTCCTCCCACCACAGACTCATGTGACTACAGCAGGTCATATGGGCCTATTAATGGATGGGGAAGATCTTCCCATTAAGCAAAAATATATTAACAATACAGATGTCTGGGAGGATAGTGATGCCTTCAATGGTAACAGGAAAGTTAGGAAGAGGGGATGGTCAGTGTAGGCCATGAATCCTTCATTTCAGACCTTAATAGAAGATTTCATGCATTACCCCAGACAAAAAGTTATTTCATAGTGGCCACATTTTGAACCTGGCTAAGTCAGTCTTCACTTAACTGACAGAATCATTCTCAGATTCTTTCCACATTGAAAGAATGTGGCAGAGCCTGTATACTTCCAATGTAGGCTTCAAGAAATTAGGAGCATTTCCATATCAGAATAGGATATGGCAACTAACTCATGTAGTGTACAGAGTGTCGAACTTGGAGTCTCAAAGATATGAATTCATATCTTGCATCAGCTATGTATTAGCTGTGTATTCTTGGGCAAATCACTTAACTTCTCTTTGCCTCAGTTTCTTCCTCTGTAAATGAGGATAACAATAGCACCTACATCACAAATTTGTTGTGAGACTCCTGTGAGATATGATGTGTAAAGGTCGTTTCAGAACTTAAAGATCTAGATAAGTGTTAGTTTGTAATAAAAGAATACCTTTTCCCACTTTTGAATGTGGTATTTTATTATCAGTGTTCATCTGTATATCTAGTTCATTAAAAATAATTTTTGTTGTGCTAAAGAATTGTGTAATACATATTTGGAGAACGAAAATGTAATGATGAAATGACATGCAAACTATCTTTTCCCCAGGCCCTTATTTTTGGGAGATCCAAATATTGAACTTCTAGACAGAGGACAAGTTCTGCATTTAAAGAATGTACGTCGAAGTGACAAAGGGCGGTATCAGTGCAGTGTGTCCAATGCAGCTGGAAAGCAAAACAAGGATATCAAATTGACTGTCTATGGTGAGTTATGAAAATGGCTTTTGCCTTTTTATTATGGAAAAATTAAACATTCATTGTTGGTAGAAAGTTATGATTTGATATAATTTTAACTGTCCTGGTCTCAAAAATGAAATCCTATTCTTTTAGAAGAGAATAATGAGACTACTTTGATATGTTATTAAAAAGACGTTTTATACAATTTTTACTGAAACATTTTTCTCATTACTCAGGCCTATTTGTGATGCTGTAGCTCCTAGACAGTATGGAGGCTTATTGAAACTATGTAGAGATTTTCAACTAATCTTACTTAATGTGGCAAAGTTATTCCTGTGGCTAATGTAGCTATGAAAGATAGGACTGGATTTTGAGTAATTAAAAAAACACTTGGGCTTGATTCCTAAGCCCTTTTATTCTGTGATCCTATATACATTGTCAAATCTTCATTACCCTCAGTTTCCTCAGCTATTAAAATAGTGATAATGTTTGGTTGTTGTTTTTTTTTTGCTTTTTGGAGGGCAGTTGGGGTTGTGACTTTTCCAAGGTCACACGGCTAGTTTTTGTGTTAAGTGTCTGAGGCCGGATTTGAACTCAGGTCCTCCTGACTCCAGGCCGGTGCTCTATTCACTGTGCCACCTACCTTCCCCTTAGTGATAATGTTTTTGTACCATAATGTATTCTACTAATGAGTCATTTTTTGTTACATAAATGACATGGAAATTTTCCCTCCTAAAAGGTTTAATATTGATAAGTATGAACTTTAATGATATTTATTCATGTGTATAGATAGAGTCACACCATCATACATTCTAAATATATTTCCAGTTGGTTCTGAATCCAACCACTTTGCAATCCTCTTAAAATACCTCATCTACTTTGACCTCATCCATCACAAAGCTTTATAGTTCTTAGCACATGAATCCACCTGACATCTCTCTGAGGTAGTTGTCAGACATTATTATTCCCTTTTGCAAATAGTGAATAGGAGGGTATGCAGAAATTAAGCAGTTAGCTCAAGCATGGGCAAAAGGAAAGAGGAAGAGAATCCCAATGCCCACCACTTCTGGTTCTCATCTCACTATGCTTCATTCTATACATTTTAGGTAAACTGTAGAGGATAAGACTCGAGGAAAGTTGAATAACTTCAGAGCGAACCATATAGAAATCACACAGTGCTTTATGAAAGGCACAGATTTGGGAGCCTTCAACTTTAGCATGGGCTTCACCATTGACGTAATCAAGGTGTAATGAACTCTCTTGGTAGTTTTAATTATTTCCTTTCTTCTGAGGAGATGAAAACCAATACAGAGTAACCTTCCTATCCTTCCTCATTACCCTTCTTATCTTTTCCTCATACCCCAAAAGACAGAAGTGATAGATGGATTATATGTGCATTGGTCATCTAGGGGTATGAAGAAAAGGTAAAATTATTCCAATGTCTTTTTGCCCAAAGAACCTTTGATAAAGAATGTATTTATTTCTGTCAACGTGAAATGGAGGAGAGAAAACTGTAAAACTACCAAGAACAAGGACATTAACTCTGATCCAAAACCAAAACATTTAAGGGATCCATAAAGAAAGGCAACAATGATAAAAATGCAAAGATTGGAACACAAAGCAATGAGGAATAACTAGATTATAATATATTGAAAAGAATGCCTATTTAATAATTATCATCATTAGAAGTTAAAATGCGCATAGAGTCATGCTCAGTATTCTCAATCCACTTTGGTTTCCCTATAACTAGATTCTGTGTTCACTTTATACAGTAGTATATTGATAAGAATCTCTCATGATATGAGTGAATACGGTGCTCATCACTTAGTGGAATGAAAGCTCCGTGGTTTCATGCACAATGATTATGCATGTGCTTCTATAAAAAGAGCCAGCATGGAAGAAGAAATCAACCATGAAAAGATATATCCTGTACAAAAGAGCATAACATTAGGAAAAGATTAGGCACATTGGTGGCCAAGTTAAACAAAACCATTTCTGCTACCATTGGCCTCCTACCAGAGTCCAGAAACTGAAACGATAGGGCAGTATCTTGCTAAGCTGTTGAATTGCCTTCTCTAGTCTGTTGTACAGTTGCCAGGTTCTTGTCAGTGATTAATACTTTTTGGTGGTATAAAAAAGCCATGTTTCCATGGAATTTGGACTGTTTTCTCCCAGCTTCTTTCTCACTCTCTGTCTTTGAGTCTCTTTTCCTCTTCTACTTCCTCTCTCTTCCTCCCCTACTCTTTCTCTCTTTTATTCTTAAACAGAGAGAAAGAAGTGGGGGGGTCCCCTCTCAGGCTCCTTGGGAAGAGAAATACATATAATGAATAAAACACACTGACATTATTGGGTTCCAAGACATCATCAAAGTGTGAAGTTTGAATATCACAATTCAGGATATAATACCATTTCCTTCCCAATGTGTACACCTGCACCACTGAGTGCTAATTTGAAATGTACTTTTTCCCCTTTATGTTAGGAAATGTTTTTGTTACAGAGATTGATGCCAAGGGAAACAGATTTAATCCTTTGGTTTCCTTGTCAGGAATGTTTACGTGCCTTTATCACTGAGTGTATTGTGCAGTCATTCGCTCCAGCGGATGGTTATTTTTCCTCTCAGTCCCTGACATGTGGGTAGAGCAGGTGGCTAAATGTAGCTGTAATCTAGGAACTGCATGTTGTCAGTGAGAGTAGTCATTAAATATCTTAACTCCCAGAAGAATGTCAGCGTTCACAAATTGTTAACTTGAAGTTATGTATATGTAAATATTAAAAAAATAAAGTGAAATAGTTAATTTGTGGATGAATTTAAGCAGGGACCCTTGTACATCCTACCATTCACATTCTTATGATTGGTTCCCCTTGTGAACAATTTTTGTAAATTTTTAGTGGGTAGATTCCTTTTTATGAAGCAAAGAGAGAAAAGCTCAATGACCCATGATGGATTGAACCTATAAGCTTGTTGATTTCTTTAGTTCTATACTTCAGCCAACTAGGCTGCCTATTTGTTTTGCACAAATGTGACTAAAAGTTGGACCTTAATTTGCCATTTCTTAAAAGAACACAAAAAAATCTCAGAGTAAATATATGTAGGTTTTGCCTTTGACCCTAACCATTCTTAGACTTGTTCTAACATTGAATCTCTGGCTATTTGTCATTTTGGATTAATTCTAAGAATTATTTCTATAAAGTATTTTAAAATATTAACATATTGGGGGTCATTGTTTTATTTTAAACTGTCACAATTATGGCATAACATGGGGATGGCAGCATTAAGACTGTTTTGGGGATCAAGCCACTAGAATTATTTTTCTACCAGTAAGTCCTCTGGGACATGATGAGGAAAATAAGGCATGTTGACACTGAATGCTAGAAATTACACATGTCACCAATTAGATGAGCGAAAAATATGATATGTTAATAGTTCAAAAAAAATACTGACAGACAGAAACTAAAAATTCCCAGTCATCACCAGTAGCTGGTTAAGAAAGCTTTCAGATCCTACCTATTCCTTGGGGAAAAAACAAAGAGTTTTATCAACTTTTTGACTCAGACATTTCCCATTTTGCCCCTTGGCCTAATTCCAGATTTCTTGTGCTTGTATTAGGTTTTTTCATAAGAGCTATTCTTACATATAACATAACTATAAAACTGTACAACTAAACCAGCCCCTGAAATTGTATTCATAACAGCCCAGGCATGTAATTATTATGATTAATATAATTCTGACCAAAAATTAATTATATTATAAATAGAAGCAATTGTGGTGTAGTGGAAGGAGACCTGAGTTAGGTGGGAGTTTGTAAAGTCAAATGAGAATGTGCATTAATAACTTTCTCTGTGACCTTCAGGAAGCCATGTTACTCCCCTTAGTCATTTTCATCATCTGAAATGACAGGGTTGATTTAAGTTCTTAACCTTGGGTCTGTGAACTTGCTTTATTTTTTTAATTGACAATTTATCCTGTCCATTATATTTTACATTTAAAATATTTTTCCAAGAAGGAGTTCATAGGCTTTACCTGACTGGCAAAGGGAGCCATGGCACAAAAATGGTCTAGAACGTCCAATGTAGATGTTCTCTAAGGTCCTTTCCCACTATATAACAATCTATAAAACTCTGACTTCCTATTTTCCTTTCCTTTGTGTTTAGTTTTAGAAAATCCTTTGTTGATTGTTTCCAGTTTATCCCGTAGGACTTGTTCGTACATAGTTGTTTGCATATTGTCTCCAACATGAGACCATGACCTCCTTTAGTGTAGGGTTTTGCCTCTCTTTGTATCTCTAGTGATCAGCACAACTCCTGGCAGACACGTCATACACATTTAGACGAATTGAGTAACATTGATGATAATCTAGCTTCCTATATGGTACTACTCTGGTGCCTCATCATGGCACAGAGGACAAAACTAGCAGGTCCTACCATGCTGTAATGGTCCAGTGATAAACTGTTAGGATACCAGTTTAGCTCATTTAGAGAGATTACTGACCAAAAGGTGACTGCCCAGTGGTGAATTTTTGTTGTTGTTCACTTTGACTCACAGAACCAACTACTGTAGTATGGAGTTATTGTATTCGGAGCCAATTAATAGAAGAAGTATCCATTTTGATGAAATCACTGTTGTCTTAAAGAATTAAAGGTTACTGAGATTTTGAAGACTTTTGGTTTTACTCTTTTTTTGTAGTTCCACCTAGTATTAAAGGAAGTAATGTGACCAGTGAAGTATCTGCATTGATCGGCAGCATAATTAAGCTAGAGTGTGAAGCACGTGGACTTCCATTGCCTGTTATAACTTGGCATAAAGATGACCGACTGATCATATCCAATCCGCAAGCCCTTTATATTGATAAGGGACATTTTCTTCAGATCCCTCATGCTCAAGTATCCGATTCTGGAAAATACACATGTCATGTGACAAACATTGCTGGAACAGCTGAAAAAAAATATGAAGTGGATGTGTATGGTAAAGAAGAAAGGAATTTTGTTATTCTTGCCTTTCCTTTAGTTCTTAAGAATATAAAAACAAAACAGTAGTTTTCTGTTAAAGCACTATTAGTAAGGTACAACATTACTTTCAAAGGTCTGGTTTTATGTAAGGGAACAGAAAAAAAAAAAGAATCAGTCTCCTGAATTCAGCCAAAAGCAAATCTCCACGGGCCTGAGAAGCTGGATGTCCTACTCATTTTGACAGCTGTTTAGTCCCTGAGTGTTTAAGCATTCATTGTGGCTTTTGATAAATCTGTTGGGTTGGTAGGCCAAGGAGCGGTACTCATAACTTGTCCATCTTCCTTCATTGTTTGAATAACAATTTTCAAGTAAAATATGCCAGATCCTGTTCCAGAGAAAAAAGCAAAGTGGTAGGTCATATGAATCAGGAAATACTCTTCTCAGCACCTTAGGGAGAAAAGGGAATTAGAAATATTTTTGATGAGACAAAAAAAGTTAAGGAAAAAATAGCCTCTCATCCCTCCAAGGGATATTTTGTAATTGCTTTAAAAATAGCCTTTAAAATCACATTTCTTTCCTTAGTTCCACCAATTATCGAAGGTAACTCAGAAACACCTCTGAACAGACAAGTGATTATTGGCAGTTCTCTGATACTGGAGTGTAAAGCAGCTGGCAACCCTCCTCCTGTCCTTACCTGGCTAAAAGACAGTGCACCTGTGAAAGCAAGTGAAAACATCCATATAGTGGCTGGTGGGAAAAAGCTTGAAATCATGAATGTTCTAGAAGCTGACCGTGGACAATATGTATGTGTGGCTAACAGTGTCGCAGGAGAAAAAGAAATCAAATACAATATTGATGTCTTAGGTATGGAAATCAATAAGCCATACATTTTTTCCCCCTAAATTCATGGGAAAGCCTTTTGCCACAGTTTGCTTATTTTATTGCATCAGGGAGAGATCATAAGTGAGTTTCAATTGTCTTTTTAATGTTTATACATATGTAATATATTTTTGTATTGATTGTCATTGACCCCAAATCAAGTTAACTAACAAAAATGTCCATGGAATTTTTTCTTACTTTGGTGTGTTCATCTTGAAATAAGTGTTGGTTCATGCTCCTTCAGTCATCCCACGGTGACAGGGCAAGTGGGAAAACCACATGTAATACTATGAATTATTAAAAAGAAAAAAAAGCAGTCCATGCCAATTTTAATAGAGAAAGGTTTTATTTACCTAAAGCTTCCTCTCACATTTTAACTTATTTCTGATATTTATAAACTCTTCTCTGCGATTTTTACTGTCATTTGTTATAATTACACATATTTTTCTGGTATTGTATATTTTTATATTTCTTTATAGTACCACCAACTGTGGAAGGTGGAGATGAAACATCTGACTTCATTGTGGTTGTTAATAACATGCTAGAACTAGACTGTCAAGTGATGGGATCACCCCCACCAACTATCATGTAAGGGTTTTGGTATGTCTTCTAAACATATCCAATTTCTTTGTTCCATTGTATTATAACTTGTAATTGTATCAGAGCTAATTAGCAAAAAAAAGTTAAGTTATTTGCAAATATTTAAAATAAAGATCTTTTGAAATTTGCTGCATAAAAATTCTCTCCTTTATTTCCATAGCAAAAGGATCATTTTTGGTAAAAATAATTTGAAAACAGATCAGATGCACACTGACAGTTCTATAGAGTATCTAAATTTGTTATGCGCAGTAAAATTTCATTTGAAAGAATATATCTGGCAGGAAGAGATAGTGATAGAAATTACATCCCTAGTCAACAGTGACTAGAGATGACAGTCTTACTGCACAGTGTCATTGCTCTGAAATGTGCAGCAAATTAAGTGAAAAGAAGCTTATTGTAAAAAAAAGCAGGAGGAAAGTAGATACTGTAGAAACATCTTTGCCCTTTCCTCTCTCCTTTTCTGGGCTCCTGACTTTTTTGAAGGTCTGCTATTTTGTTTCAGACAATAGTTAAAGAATACAAGTGAGACTTTACTAGTGAGTCATTTTGAAAGTAGGGGAGAACAACAGGAAATGAAGAGTAATTACTGATTTCTGTGATTGGAAAAAAAAGAATGAAAGAGCAAAATAATATAAAAAAGCTATAGTTACACTCTCCTCTTACTGCTTACAGTTTAATTTCAGCAGTGAATTAATTAGTGAGCAATGCTTGGCAAATAACATAGAGCTATGTATTTTCTTTTCGTTGTACTGCATGGCTTACTTAGAGGGAGCAGGGGAAGTATTTGTCTTATTCAATTATTTGTTGTAACTAAGTTGTGACATAGTCAGCAAGGCATTATAACCATGAGCCAGTCATTGAAGCATATAAAGGATTTACTTAACTGTAGGGCATCCCCATTTTAGTGGAATCTTGCTCATGAGTCAACATATTGAAGTACCAGACTTAAATACTAGGGAGGGTATACTTTCATATTTTGAAAGTTTGTTTAAAAATGAATGTTTTCTAAGCAGCCTTTTATTTTAAACAACTTTCTAGAATTACATATTGATTTTTTTTTGTTCCAGGTGGCTAAAAGACGGTCAGCCAATTGAAGAAGAAGATGGATTCAAGATTTTATTAAATGGACGCAAACTTGTTATTCTGCAGGCCCAAGTCTCTGACACAGGGCGTTATCAGTGTGTGGCAACCAACACGGCTGGAACTCATGAAAAAGAATTTGATATAACAGTTCATGGTATGTTTGAGCAAGGATGAGATCACAGAATCATAGGATGACGGATATAGGGCCATAAAGTAATTGAGAGGTTCTTCTGGGACAATTCCCTCATTAATTTGTTTGATTTGTCATATCCTGAGTCAATTGGGAAGTAGTTATCAGGTATGGGTGCCCTCACAGTCCGAGATCAAGAGATGAGGCAATTCACATTAAGGAAGATCTCACCTCTTTCTGGGCAAAAAATTGTGTCATCTCTATAAGGAATGGAATATTATTAATAATAATAAATAATAGGGGTGGCTAGGTGGTGCACTGAGTAAGAGTGCTGGCCCCAGAGTCGGGAGACCAGGGATCAGTTCCAGCCTCAGATACTTAACACCCACATATACACACACACACACAAAAAACTGTCCGTGTAACCTTGAGCAAGTTACTTAACCCCAATTGCTTTAAAAAATAATAATAATAAATAACTGACATTTATATGGCACTTTAAGCTTTGCAAAACCCTTTTGTCTCCATTAAGTTGTTGGATCCTTATGACAAACCTGTGAAATGAGTGCTATTATTATTAGCAATACTTATCATTGGTTAGGCAGCTAGTTGGCATCGTGGTGGGTGCACTGGACCCACAATCAGGAAGACCTTTCATATATGATCTCCAGCCCTGGGAAAGTCACTTTATGTCTCTCTGCCTTAGTTATCTCATTTATGAAATGAAGAAAATAATAACAACTACCTCTCAGGGTTGATATAAGTATAAAACAAGATAATATTTGTCTCAGGGTCACACAGTTTGTATGTATTTGAGGCAGTATTCAGAACTAGGTTTTTCTTACTTAAAGTCCAGTGCTCTGTCTATTTCTAAAAATCTGTTAAATGGGAATCATAATATGTGAAGTACCCTTCTCATGGTGCTTTTCTGAGGTTCAGATGAAATTGGGATGTACCATTTATGACCAACTTTAAAGAGCTATAGAAATGTCTACTACCAATCCACTGATGATTGTCCCCCCGTATCTATAAAAAAAATCCAAATTCATCAGACAGCATTGAAAATTCTTCACAATATGGCCTCATTCAAATTTATCATCTACTTTTTCTGATCTATTCCTTACTATTCCTGGCCCCACAATGCTCATTCCTACTTTTGTGCCTTTACTGATATTATTCCCCTCAAACCACGGCTCTGGGATGTATTATCCAGCTTTTGTGACTTTTTAAACCATACCAGTCCTTTAATATCTTTCTAAATGACCAACTCCTCCATCAAGCCTTTCATTTGTTAATAATTTCAGTTACCGTTGACCTATCCCTGAATGTTCATATAGTATTTAATGCCTATAATATGGGCTCTGGTACTTTTGATTTCAAATTTCTCTAAGGTATACTTGAGGAAAGTGAAGATAGGCACAAATAATAGCACATTATAAAGAGTTAACAAGGAAATATTAACCAACATAATGCATTTAAGAATATTAGAGCCTAATTTCAAGTCACTAAGAGACTTAAATATATATTAACACAAACGACTGAAAACTTCACCATCAACAGCTGTAAGCTATACAGAGATATGTATAGAATAACAAATGAAAATCATAAGTGTGTCTTTAAAGTGACAATTCAAAAGTGATTCAGTTAATAGCTAGCATTTATAAATAGCACTTTAAGGTTTGCAAAGTACCTTCCAAATACTATCTCATTTGATCATCACAACAACCCTGGGAGGTAACTACTATTGTCACCTCCATTTCACAGATAAGGAAACTAAGGCAGACAAAGGTAAAAATAACCCTAAAATCACACAGCTAGTAATTGTCTGAGGCTAGTTTTGAACTCAGATCTTTCTTACTTCATCTAGGTTTGGTACCCTATTGAGAGTCACATCACTGTCTATTTACTATTTGTGGTTGTATGACCAATGACCATTGTATTTGATATACTTTGTTTTATTTTAAATTTGTATTGTCATCTTTTGCTTTCATATCTCTTTCATTTAGGAATATGTTCCTCTCCCTTTCCATTTCAGCAGTAAAGAATAAAAAAAGTAAAAACAAAACAGTTCAGCAAAACTTATTCCAGTACATTGGACAAGTCTAACTATATGTGTGTGTGTATACATATACATACATACATATATATACACACACACACACACACACACACACACACACTGTTTCTCACTCATAATTCCTCACTTATTCCAAAGAGAGGAGGACACATTATTTCATTTCTTTTCCTGAATGTGAGTTATAAAAATTCAATGTAGGCTTGCCCCTGCACCATATTGTATAATATGTAACATACAGCATAATATTGAGTTTTTTTTTCTTGAAGGGCTAATTGTTTGCATGATTTAAATACTTATTTCAGTCTAAATGATGGAAATTATATTTATTTTCTTTTATTAGTTTCTCCAACAATCAAGTCTACAGGACCTTCTGAGAGATCGGTGGTGATATACAAACCTGTAACCTTACAGTGCATAGCTAATGGCATTCCCAACCCCTCTATCACCTGGTTAAAAGATGGACAGCCTGTAAACACTGCCCGAGGAAACGTTAAAGTAAGTGAGCAAAACACATCCAACATCAAAAAGTTGCAGTGAGTTACCAAAAAGTGTTAGTATGCTTTCACTTTTTTTTTTCCAGATTCATCCACATAGGCCAAATTTGTTTTTTTATATTCTTGTAAAAACAATATATGGTTATGACAGTTTATTGGAGGAAGTTCTAACTAAAATCACTGCTTCAGCAGTGCAATCATTTAGACATTTCAAAGACCACATATTTTTAAAGACCAGAATTTTAGTTTATTTATTTTATTATCTCCATTTCTAAATGAGTTCCATTGTTCCCTCTAGAATCAATGAAAAAGAAGCAATATCACAAATGCTAAACTCACTTGATCCTCATATAGTATAGTACTTACTAAATAATGCTCAGGCATGTGCCATGTCTACTAAATTCAAAATGAATTGGAAATTTTTAAATCACATTTGATATTTTTGTTTTCATTTTTACATAAATGTCAACACTGAGTAATCCAAACCAAAGTATCCACTTAGGGTTGTAAATATCCAATTTGGCTGTAACGATTGTGTAATTTGATTTGTTTGTCTACACAGACGGTGGTTCTGACTCCTTATCCTATAAAATATATCCTTGGCACAAGGAAATAGACACTCAATAATGAATGTCTTTTAAATCATTCTTTGCATTGGTCTTCATGATTTGTGCCAAACTATTTACATTCCCGTGTGGATTAATAACAGATCCAGCATCCACACCTCTCCTTCCCGCATTTAAAAGGTCATGAAGCAAATAGTTTACGGAGACTTGGAAAGGAAAATCATAATTATCAGGTTCATTAAAAATAAGTCATGCCAAAATAGTATCATTTCCTCCCTCCTCATCTCTGCTTCCTGATTTCCTTCAAGTCTCAGCTAAAATTCTGCCTCCTACAGGAAGCCTTTCCTGATCCCTTAATACAAGTGCCCTTGTCCAGATATTATCTCCATTTTATCTTGTGGATAGGTTATTAATGCATAGCTATTTGCATGTGATCTCCATTAGACTATGAGCTCCTTGAGAACAGGAACTGATTTTGTCTTTATTTTTATGCTCATATCTTACCACAGTGCCTGGTACATAATAGGCACTTTGTTAATGTTTGATATTGACTTGACATTCTCTCAAGGGTATTATATTTATAGGGCAGAGATACACCATGGTTATCTAAATAGTAGCAAGACATCTGTCAAAATTTCCCAAAATATTCTTGTGGACAAGAAGGTAAAATGTGAACTATTATGCACTAGACCCGGAGTGTACATGAATGAATTTATGGTAGATAGGCGATTTCTATTGGTATGATAATGTTAATTGATATGCAAGTGACAATATCAGCATCCCAGAAAGTCTCAGGATGGAACAGTAAACTGAATCTTAACAAGTTGAAATTCCATAAGGAAAAATGTGTAGTCTTACACTTATGTTAAAATGGCATAAGTATAGAAATGTAAGATATCTCAGTACACAGCAGTTCACTTTTAAAAGTCCTTTGAGTTTTGGTGAGCCAAAAGTTTAACAAAAAACATGATGAGGCTATTTTTAAAAAGCTCATTTTATTTTAGGCCACCTGAATGGAAGTATAATGAATGAATATAGTGGAGACTTGATAATCCTATTATACTACATTAGCTAGTCCACACCTGGACTTTCCATTTATTAGAAAAGATGTTGTCAAATTGGAACTTATCCAAAAGGGAAGATGGTGAAGAAACTATAAAAGTCATATCGACTGAGGAAAGAAAAAACTCAAGTTTCTCCTAGAGAAGACTTTCAAGGGCCAGGGGAAAGGAGGAATAATAGCTCTTTTCAAAACATGTAAGCTTCTTTGGTTATAGAGTTTACAACTAATAAAATAATAAAGAAAATTATTAGAAACCATTTTTCCTAACCACATGTCAATAAAAGAAGCAACTGAAATGGAATGAATTATATTTATAAAACCATAGTATTCCCACATTAACAAAAATTTAAGCTAAATAAAAGTAGATGAAGGGCCATCCTATTGAATATGGATTAAATGTATTCAACTTAGCTAGGAAAACCAATAAACAAAATTACAGAGGCAGATTTTTGTTCAGTATGAGGAAGAATTTAGATAATTATGCTCAGATTGCCATGGAATTTTTGGGGGGGCAATAGAGTAGGAGTGCTTTGTGGAATAATGCATTCTCCATTCCTAGAAGAAAAACAGATCTTCTGCATTCTGGGGGCATTTATCTGGGACACAACAGTTTCCTGAGAGCTTCCTTCTGGCATTAGACATTACCAGAAGGAACTTAGAAATCTTTGCTAAAGAGGTGGAAAACTTCATCAAAAAATTGAAGGCCTTGAGGACAGAGATGATGCTTTCAATTGAAAGTTGAGGATTCATGATACAAAAGTCTAAAAATGGTTATGTTTAAGAATGGGATTTGGATACCTGGACCAGAAACAGAATCGCACAAAATGTCATAATTTAAGAGTTAGACTATATAAAAGACCATACAGAGACTATGTAAGCCTTCCTATCCACAGAGTCAGCTAGTCAATAAATTTCTATTAAATGTCTAATGTGTAACCAGGCACTAGACTAAGTAAGTGCTAAGAATACAAAAAGAAACAAACCAAAGAAGGTCCCTGCCCTCAACAAGCAAACAAATTATATACAGGATGAAAAGGAAATAATTACAGAGAGAAGGCACTAGCATTAAGAGGAGTAGGAAAAGGCTTCCTGTAGAAGATGGGATTTTAGTTAGAACTTCAAGGAAGCCAGGGAGGCCAGTTGGTGGAGATGAGAACAATCCAGGCCTGGAGAAAAACTAAAGAAAATGCCTGGTGCTGAGAGATGGAGTGTTTTGTTCAAGGAACAGCAAGGGAGCCAGTGTCACTGGTTTGATGGGGAACAAGGTGTAAAAAGACTGGAAAGGTGGTAGGAAGCAGGTTGTGAATGACTCTGAATGTCAGAGAACTTTCTATTTGATCCTGAAGGTGTTAGGAAGCCACTGGAGTTTGCCGCGTATTTATGAAGATCGCTTTGGTAGCTGAATGGAGCATGGAGACTGTGGCTTTAGAACAGGCATGAGTTGATGAGGTCCTCTACCAGAGTGATGGCAGTGTCAGAGGAAAGAAGAGGGCATATTCAAGATATGTTGCAAAGGTGAAATTGGCAGGCACTGGCAACAGATTGGATATGGCGGAGATGAGAAATAATGAGGAGCTGAAGGTGAGACGTAGTTTGCTACCCTGAGCAGCTGAGGGGATGGTGGTGCCCTTGACATTAATAGTCAGTGTCATTTTGGGGAAGGATATAGGGGAAAAGATAATTTGTTTGGTTTTGGACATGTTGAGTTGAAGATGTCAACTAGACGTCCAGTTCAAGATGTCAGAAAGGCAGCTGGGAATGTGAAATTGAAGGTTAAGGCAGGATAGATAGATTTGAGATTCGTCAGCATTGAGATGGTAATTATATCCATAGGAGCTGATGATATAACCAAGTGAAGAAGCAAAGAGGAAAGAAGAGAAGAAAGAATAGGACAGAACCATGTGAGACACCTATAATTAGGGGGCTTGATCTAAATGAGGATACAGAAAAGGAGACTGAGAAGGGAGTTGTCAAATAGGAAGAGTAGCAAGAGTGAATGATGTCTCAAAAACCTCGAGGGAAGAGAGCATCAAGGAGGAAGGGGCGATCAACAGCGTCAAAGGCTGCAGAAAGTTTTCAGAGAATGAGGGTGGAGAAAGGGTAATTGTTGATTAAGAGATCATTGATAACTTTGGAAAGAGCAGTTTTAGTGAAATGATGAGATAAGAAGAGTGAGAATAAAGAAAGCAGAGGCATCTATTGTAGATGTGTCTTTCAAGGCCTTTAGCCACAAAAGGCCGAAGAGTTATAGGATGAGAGTTAGTGAACATGAAACAATCAAGTGAGGGTTTTTTTTTTCATAATGGTGGAAACATGGGCATGTCTGTAGGCAGTAAGGAAGCAGCAGGTAGACAGGGAGAGATTGAAAATAAGCGGTAGGAGTGGCTAGGTGGCGCAGTGAGTAAAGGGCCGGTCCTGGAGTCAGGAGAACCCGAGTTCGGTTCTCGCCTCAGACACTTAACACCCACACACACACACACACACACACACACACACACACACAAAACTAGCTGTGTAACCTTGGGCAAGTTACTTAACCCCAATTACCCTCCAAAAGGGAAAAAAAAAAGAAAAGAAAAGAAGCGGTAGAATGAGGATTAGAGAGAGAGCAATCTGGTAAAGGAAATGGGATAGAATGGGATTGCTTGGGCAGGTACAGAGGTTAGCCTTTGAAAAAAGTAAGTCCTTTTCATCATGTGAAATAGGTAAAGGAAGACATAGTGGCAGCAGGCATATTCATAAAGAGGTATAAATGGATGATTAATCACTTAATGTTTCAGGTAATGGTCACATCTGAACAACTTGCAATTTTTAGTAGCCAAAGGATATCGGGTGTCAATGGCAGGTAGGGGGTTGGGATTTTAAGATCTGGGTTTGATTTCTGCCTTTTTAGTTAATAGAAACTTATTAGTTATGTGACCCTGAGCAAGCCATATGTTGCAATGACTGGAAACAAACAATCTGGCATATTTTGGAGCTCTTTCTATGCCAAAACAGAGTAAATGATAAATTTGTGACTGTTTTTAATGATAACTGCATGCTTTAAAAGATGAATAAAGTAAAGAGGAGAACTGCATTTCTCACCCTGTTTCTGACTGACAAGGAGGAACTGTTTACTGAAGAAGAAACAATAGGAACCTTAAGAGAAAATGACAGTTCTATCATGGAGTTCATCATAAAGGAATGAAAAGCTAGGCATATGCTAAGATTGTTGTTAAATAATTCCTCAGTTGTGTCTGACTCTTTGTGATCCCATCTGCGATTTTCTTAGCAAAGAAAGTGACTTGTCATTTCTTTCTCTAGTTCATTTTGCATATGAGGAAATTGAGGCAAACATGGTTAATTGACTTGCCCAGGATCACATAACTAGTAAGTGTCTGAGATCAGTATTGAACTGAGGAAGATGAGTCTCCCTGACTCCAAGGCCAGCACTTTATCCACTGTACCACCTAACTGCCCCTATGTAGTGGATAGTGTGCTGAGCTTGGAGTCAGAAAAACTTTGCCTGAGTTCAAATCTGGCCCCAGACATTTACTAATTGTGTGATTCTGGCTCCAGACCTGGCACACTATCTTCTGCACCACCTAGCTGTCCACCTTCCATCAACTGTGTATCTTGTTGCTTCTGATTTTTATATGTTGTCTCCCTCATTAGATTATAAATTTCTTATAGACAGGGATTGTTTTTCCTTTTTATTTGTATTCCCAGTTCTTAGCATAGTATTAGACTTATAGTAAATACTTAATATATGCCCGTTGAATGACTGATTGACATGTATCTTAGATTTGAAGAAGGCAGATTTCAAAGGGGTCAGAAAACTCATAGGATGCCATGCTCTGAAATTTTTCCTATGTTTATTTCACATGGAAAATGTTAGAGCTTCACTTAAGGGTGAAGATCTCAAGAATAAAGTCCTAAAGATCTATGCAGAAAGGTTTCAATGAAAAGGAAAAAGGACCCACCTAAAGAATTAGATGTGGATACATGGGAAAATCATCGTCCAACTCAGATTTTTTTTTACATATAGAAGATAGTCGGTTTGGCAAATAGCTGAAGACTGATGATACAAAGGCATTAGCAGCACTGTTACTTTCTGTAAGGAGTGCTTCTGTTCAGAATAAATTGAGTCTGTCAGTGAATAAGGACAAAGGAAAAGGTTTTTTTTTCTTATTTTGCTACTGTTAATGTTCATCATTTCACCTATTTAGGGGAAAAAAGGAGGGACTTAAGTGAATTCTTAAGAAATACCACCTTCTACATCAAAGAATAGATAGAACTGCTACATAGGTCAAGATAATAAATTGTGATAAAAGAAATCTAAACTCCTCAGTTTTTAGGTTGCTTTTGTTTTCTCTTCCAAAGAGGATGGTATCTGGACTGGGAAGGATAGAATGCAAGGTTCATCAGGGAAAGATCTCATGAGATAAATGATGTCAAATGGTAAAATGGTATCTAACCTCCATTAGTGAGTTCAGTCACCAGACAAAAGGAACCATAAATTATTTCTGAAATATATTAGAGAATGGAATTTCAGTCAAGGATTGAAGCAGGAAAAATGTCTCAATTTTCGAAGGGTTAAGAAATGCATTTTTGGACATAGTCAATGTGGTAATTTGATTAGTTGACATACATAGACACACACGCACACTATCTCACTAGAACTAGGTGTTTGTTTTTTTAACAAGAATCAGCTATCCATGTGACCTTTTTAAGACTCAAATATGAAGGTCACAAGCCATTGTTATTCTTTTGTCTCCAATTAGCTGCAGTCTTCTGGTCGAATTCTGCAAATTGCCAAAGCCCTGCTGGAAGATGCTGGCAGATATACCTGTGTGGCTACCAATGCAGCTGGAGAAGCCCAACAGCATATTCACCTCCGTGTGCATGGTAATTTCCATTTCTCATTACAAAGAGTTCATTTTTGACTTTTCTGATGCCATAGATTCTATTTACCTTTAGGTAAAAGCAACTGCTATTTTTGGACCAACTGCCTTTCTTAACTATCCTTGTTTCTTCAATGTTGACAAGGCATGTACAAGATTGAAAAAATTTCTAAAAAATATCAGACTTTCCCAAGATGCCCAGTAAAATCTGAATTACAAGAAGTATTTTAAAGACTAAGAAATGGAAATCAAAGATGAATAAAATACCCAGAGTCATAGAGTAGTAAGGAGAGCATATAAGTAACCTTTCCTTTCTTCAATTGTAGGTCCCCTGAAAGCTACCGTAGCTTCAAATCATCCTTTTTGCATTTACATCCACTTAAAAGGACAACTCATGAGTCCTCACCAATGTTTATTTTACCAGACCAAGCAGAATACCTTTAATGACAAAGATGCTCAAATAGCTTTGCAATAAATAAATAAATAAATAAGGAAACCATCCCTCTTTCTGCTTCCTTCCAACGGCCTTATTTTCCTATAGATGCTTACTTCTCCATGGGTGAAGAGCAAACTTGTACACACAAAACCAACAAATGACACTTTAGAATGAGGTGACATTCACAGGGAATGTGCTTTGTTAGAGCAGATTCTTCCACAGGAACATCCTTGATAGAGCCCTTCTCTGTCTCCAGTATTGCTGTTGCTTGTTCTCCCCCAGTTGCTGCAGATGTCCTTGCACCTTTCATTTTTTCCCATGATTTCATTGCAGTCACAGTGCTATGCTGCACCTCTGACCTATTTTCTCTATTGCTCAACCATTGGCTGCTGATTCTTCAAGTCTAGTTTGCTATCAGTTATGCTGTTGAATTACAAGTCTTTGGATTTGAAATAATATGGCTTCTGGTTGGCATGGGAACAGGGACTTTAGTGAAGTCTTAAGAAGCACCACCTTCTACGTGAGATCTTTCCTGATCTATCTGCCCCCACAGCCCATCAAGCAGCATCTAGTACTTTCTGCCCCAAATAATCTTGTAGGTATTTTGTATATTCTTATATTTGTAGCATGTGTTGTTTCCTTCAACTATATTGGACGTTCCTCAATGGCCAGGACTGTTTTATTTTTGTCTTTATATCCCTAGCAAAGCGCCTAGCGTATAATAAGTGCTTATTATGAATTGACTGACTGATTGATTGCTCTCTGAATTGTCTGCTGAATTGCTGCTGCTAAGTGTTTCCCTCCCTTTTCCTGTAGAGGAGGAGTTTTTACCTCTTTTAGCACAGTATTGGGGCTATCTCCCTCTTTTGCCTTTTAAACACTTAAAGGCAGAGTCAGGTGGCCAGCCAGTGGATATCCTTTTGAATTCCTTTGGTTTTATGAAATTTCACTCTTGAGTTCTCCCCCCAACACACACACACACACACTTATGATTTTAGATGGAGAAAATTTCTTTCCAGTCCTTTCTACTTCCATGTTACGAATACTAATTATCACCCTTAGAATTCCAGTTATCAAAAATGGAGGGGCAAGGTGGAGTTAGTAACTTTTTATCTTTCATTTCTTTTTGTTGTTCAGTCCTGTCTGACTCTCAATGACCTCATTTGGGCTTTTCTTAGCAAAGATACTTGAGTGGTTTGCCATTTTCTTCTCTAGCGCATTTTGCAGATGAGGAAACTGAGGCAAACAGAGTTAAGTGATTTGACCAGGGTCCCTCAACTAGTTGGTGTTTGAGGCAGGATTTTAACTCAGGAAGTTAAGTCTACCTGATTCGATGCCCAGGACTCTATTCCCTGTGCCACCTGTCTGCAATCTTTAATTTCTTTCAGATATAAAATCATTATTATTGTTCATACACATAAAAAAGGAACTAAGAAATAAAACTGATTCTTGGTCATACCTATTCTCCTCTGACTCTTGTTCAAGGGGCTCAGAATAAAGTGTGTGTGGTGAAGACCTACCTCACAGATTTTTTTTAAAGTTACCCAGAGATTTAAAAATATGATGGGGGATTTTAGCACATTTTCCCCAAAGGGGCAATTTCCTATAATTATCAGTAAGTTTCTCAGAAGCACAAAACTCAAGTAATATCATTATATGTAATAGCAAGGTGTGTTTTCTCTGATAATCATTTTTGATATAAAGAATCCTTTTTCTAGACTCAATACCAGGGAGAAACAGTTTTCTCATTTTATTCTCCATCCCTTAACTATTGCAAAAATATTGCTTTATGCCATTTTTTATAGTAACTATAGTCACTGAGTTAGATGATGGGGTTAAATTGGCTTTTATGAGCTAGCCCTGGAATGTAACCAACATTGTTTCTATAGGAAATTCTGTTCCCAGTTCCAAAAACCTGATTTAAAAATGTTTGGACACAAGCCCATTTGCATGTTGAAGACTTCATGTATTTCCATTCATTCATTACTTTCACCATTTCCAGACCAGTACTGATTGAGTCGGGGAATATGTACCCCCACCACCACCCATGCTTCTCTTCTACCACAGGAGAGAAAAGTAGCTAGGAAAAAAGTTTGTGGATTCCACCTTTATACATTTATTGACTGCAGAATCAATGTCTGCCTTCCTGACTATTTTCCTCATTCTAAAAGAGATAACTATTAGAAAAAAATTAAATGAAGGTCTGCACTAACCCTCTTTTTACCAACTAGGGATAGGATACCTGCAGCCTCAAAGCCACGTGTGACCCTCTAGGTCCTCAAGTGTGACCATTTGACTGAATCCAAAATCCTTTTATAGGGGATTTGTTCTGTGAAGTTTAGATTGAGATAAATGGCTGCCACATGTGGCCTTGAGGTCACAGGTTCCCCACTCCTGTACCAGACCAACAAGAGATCACATTATTTTGAAGCAAAACACATTTAATTAAAAGGGACAGCAAAATAAGCTTCATAATGATATTTTCTATTCTTTTTCAAAGAAAATTTAAAGCATTTCATTGCTATAAAACATTAAATGGGCTTGCGTGGGTCAGTTTAGGAATCAAACCAGCATTTAAAACATTGTTTCTAGAAGACAATGCATTTCCAATTCCATACAGTTAATTTACAGATAAACTTTTGGACATAGCCCATTCATAAGTTAGGGAATTTTTTTTATCTCCATTCATTCTTATAGGACTAACCTTTCACTGTCTTTAGACACTGCTTTTTAAGTGTCTTGACTTCTAATCTTTAAAAGGCTGTGTACCTGATTCTTTCAACAGATAATATATCTGCTGTATTTGGGATCATTGGCTGTCTTAGGGGTAAAGTATCTATTTCTAGAAAATTCGATATGACAGTTCCTTGTTATCTTTCTTATCATGTACACTTAGATGCTTCTATTACTCAGGGAAATCAGGAAGAGTTTCTAAGATGTTAACAGTGAACTTAAACAGTTTCCTGCATCAGAAAAAAACACATGGATCCTATTTTTCCAATAAATATCTTTGTGAGGCTTCCCTGGGAAAATTCCTCTTCTTACGAAATGTGTGCTCCCCTATCAGCCCCTTTTTCCCTCTAAAACTTTAAAAATGCTGGAAGTTATTATTTCTTTAGACCAAAGTATGAGGCTGAGTTTTATATTGCAAATGTTAGCCAACTGAGACAGATGTTTTGTTTGGGGTGCTAAAAGCGCAAATATTTTTTTAGTTGCATGTATTTGTTTCTCCATAAAACATGAGTAAAAGTGAAATCCCTGCTTTCAACAGCTTTGGCAAAACAAACATTTGATATGGGCCCTTTTCACTTCACCAACATTTTTACAAATATTTGTAAAGTTCTGCTGCCTCTAATGTTCACTGGGGCCCTCTGGGGACTTTATTAATTGTCCAGTGGGAACATCTGCAGAAATTTTGTCATTATTATAACCCCCTTAATTTCATATACATTCATATGTATATGTGATACTGAAGTACCTAATGTATATACACATGTATGTGTGTCTCTCTATATAGGCATATATATTTACATATACAAAGTGTGTGTATATATGTATATTTATATATGTGTGTTTTTCTTGCCAGCACCAAGTGTTGTCAAAAACTCTTCTTTTTCCTTCCCCTGCTATTTTTTGCTTTACATATGTAGATTAAAAGATTAGGGAGCCAGCTTTCCCTTTATTTATGAATAACTTGAATTTGTGACACTCTTAGTGCAATTTCTTGATGGTAAATTATATAATTAAGTGGCATTAACTCTTTCATGTAACTATCATTGCCATATGCTCCAACTACTCCCCACTTTAGCTTTGTCCCCAACTAGTACCCACTTTAGTAACCAACTTTGGTTGCTACATATCTTAGCTCTAAGATATTAGGTAAGTAAGGTATTATAGCATTAACTATACTTAAAATAACCAGGAAGTATTGAAGGAATTTAACCAATAACTCAACTTGTTCTTCCAGACCTATTTAAATGCTACAGTTAAATCTGCCTCATCATCCTCCTAAAAAATGGGTTTGATAATTTTGGTGTCATCCTTTGTATAGCATTTGTGATTTTTTCCCCATTGTGAATGGAGAAATTCACCAAGAATATGTAAAATTCCAGGGATAGGAAACCTGTGGCCTTGAGGCCACATGTGACCCTCTAGGTCCTCAAGTGCAGTCCTTTGATTGAATCCAAAATCCTTTTATAGGGGATCTGTTCTGTGAAGTTCAGATTGAGTCAAAGGACTGTACTTAAAAACCTAGAGGGTCACGTGTGACTCTTGCTCGAAGACCTGATGCTTTGTTTTAGTCATTTTACTGTTGTTGATACCATTTTCTCTTATTTGTATGTGCTAATGTCTATAAACACGTTTTTATATGCATATATATATGTATTTCAAAAAATGTGGCAGATTGCAACGTGTTTATATGTTAATACACAATCTTGGTGCATTGTTTTTGAAAGAAAAAAATTTGGTGGTCAGTATTGCTGTTAATAAGTGTTAATTTTTTAATGAATTTTAATCTTTAATTAAATGGAGTTTAATTTTTAATAGATAGGCAGGTAGGTCAAGTATTACCTGTGCTAGAAGTTTCTGACTCAGAGAAGTACCAAGTAGGGGGAGAATGAGGAAGTTCTGCTTATTGGGTTTATAAAAGACCTAAGGCTTATGTATATATTCTTATATGCATAAGGTAAGAGCAGTAAGTCCTAATCCTTTGACTCAACCCATTACTAAGAGAAAGAGGGAAGAATGGCTTCACTCACTTCTCACAGAATTCTTTGACTGTATATCTTACTTTTGTGACATATTTAAATGTCTGCCCCTGATATACATTTTAACTGGATTTCACATGAAAATCTTGGGGAATGGCAGAAGCATAATGTGAGATTTGCCTCAGATCCTACCTCCTCTAGGATTTGTAGAGTTGCAAAATTTCAGAGTTGTAAGGGAACTGGGTGACTATCTAACCCACCTATAATTAAAAGCAATATCTTTCTACATTATTCCTAATGAGTGGTCACCCAACATTGTTTGGAAGATTTTAAATGAAGTTATAGCTACCCCTTATTGAGGTAACCCGCTTTTCTTTCAGACTCCTAATTCTTGGGAAGTTCTTCCTTATATTAATCATATATTTGTGTCTTTTCAACTTACATCCATTGCTTTTAGGCCTACTCTCTAGGTCCAAACTGGACAAGTTAATTCTTCTTGTTGACAACCTTTCAGATACTTGAAGATATCTGTGGTATTTCTCTTAAGTCCTATCTTCCCCAGGCTATACATTTCCAGTTCCTTTGATTCATTATTGTTGCAGGATTTTGAGGCCTTTGAGTGTCAGCACTCTGGTTTCTCATTCTTCCTAAATTCTGGTGTCCAGAATTGAAATAGATTCACTACATTGTTTTCTGACCAGCTTAGAATACGATTAAGCCTAGCCTTTTCTTATTCCTCTTCATGTATTCTAAGATCACATTAGCTTCCTTAGTTGCCCTATGGACAGTATTGATTCACTATTATCATTTTAATTCACTAACTAAAACTACTGTTTGTTGTTTTAGAAAAACTGCTTTCTAACCAGGAATGTGCTGGAAAATTCTTACTAACTGATTCTTATTAGCATTTTTCTCCATCACTTTCTTAAGCCTAGCCAATCAACAAAACAATAAATCATACTTTGATTTGTAGTCTGTCCAAGTTATAAGTGCTCATATTAAAATTGTTTACAGTCAGCTCTTACTAGCTAGTTTGGGCTATCTCCGGCATTCCCTTGTGTCTAACCTTGCTTCTTCTGCCTCATATTATAATTGTAAACCTTAATGTTGGAACCTAAGTTTCATTTTTTATATTCTTCCCTATCACATTTTATTATATTTGTCTCATCCCAAGGTCCCAGCCTGTTAAGTACTTTTTTGAGTCCCAACTCAGTCATTTACTGTGTCAAATGCCTCTCTGAAGTTTATGTTGTTTGCAGCCCTGGATACTATATTCCAACCAGACTGTGGACAGACATCTACAAGGTGTGATACTCTACCTAAGAAACCAATCTGATTGGTCCATAGTCCTCTCTTGTATTTAGCTAGTAAGATTCAAAGCCTCTAAAGAGAAATTTCAAAATATAAGCCAAGGAGTATAAGCAGGCCATGAACTGATTACAGGATTGAAAAATCTCTTCTCTTAAAATGAATTTCTATGTGTGTTGTGTCTCTCCCAATGACAAACTAAACTCCATCTTGAAAGATTTAGAACAATCATTCAGTCAGTCAACAAGCATTTATTAATACTTACCGTGGACCAGGAACTTTGCTAAGTGCTGGGAACACACATACAGGCAGCAAGAATGATATTCTTGGGCGGCCAGGTAGCACAGTAAGTAAGAGCACTGGCTCGAGTGTCAGGATGACCTGGAGATCGAATCCCAGGCTCAGACACTTAGCACCCACCCAGAAACACCTGGCCATGTAACCTTCAACAAGTTACTTAACCTCAATTGCTTAGGGGCGGCCAGGTGGCTCAGCGAGTAAGAGCACCGGCTCCAGTGTTGGGATGACCTGGAGATCGAATCCCGGGCTTAGACACTCAGCACCACACCCAGAAATAACTGGCCGTGTAACCTTGAGCAAGTTACTTAACCCCGATTGCTTAAAAAAAAAAAAAAGTGATATTCTTAAGGATAATATTGTATAGTATTTAGCAGTGTATATGGCACATAGTAAGCAGGCACCTAATAAATGTGTGTTTGTTTCTCCACCATCATCAAAGAGCTTACATTCCAGTGGGGAAGATAGCACATTAAAGAAAGCTAATGGGGCAGTAATGGGGAAGGTACCTGATGCAGGGACATAATGGAGGAATCTGGAAGAGTGCAGCCTGGTGAGAATGAAGAGATGACTGACCTGGGTACCTTTCTTAAGTGGAGATTCTAGGAAAAGCCATTCAGTCAGAGGAAGGGACCCCAGGAGTGGAGGGTACTCTAGAAATATAAATTCTAGGGGTAAAGGGATCATCCAGGCTGAAGAGGTTTACAGGGCATAACAGAGAAGTCTAGAGAAATGAAGCCTGGGGAAAAATGAAGATTAGTGGGAAAAAATTCCTGATATGAAAATTGTTTGATTTGGGGCTGGGTTACCCAAGATATTCAGAAAATATCAATTCAATCAATATTTACTTAAAAACCTAGCCTGTGCATTTTCTGTAGTCTCTACTACATGTCTGAAATCTTAAGTCATACACAGTGTTTCGTGTTCCTTCCTAGAGGAAGATTTTTGGATTTATCTACAGTGCCTCATACAGTGAGATGCTTAATAACTGTTGTGTTTAACATCCAATGACATGGGTCACCTTCACATAAAATGTCTTAGTAGCTATAGGGATAGGGAAGGGGACTGGACCATTCAGTTTCATTGATGTAGAGAAGTACCATTTCAGGTGAACACATTCTCTGCTTCTCTATACTTGTTGGGTTTTTTTAATTACTTCATCAATAAACATTCAAATCAATAAACATCAAATAATAAACAATTCATCAATAAACAAACAAAACCCTTCCAAATTTTACCGATCAAACTGCCTGAGAATATGCATTTGTATCAGATTCATTCAGAATGTTTGTTCTCTTAGAACCTCCTCACCTTGAGAATGCTGGGAAAATGTTGAATGAGACAGTTGTGGTTAACAGTCCAGTTCAGCTGGAGTGTGAAGCATCTGGAAATCCTTTGCCTGGTATGTTTATTTGCTTTACTATTTTATATCTTATCACATTTTGAGGGATTCTAGGGATTATAAAACTGTATGTGAAAAATAATTTCTGTCCGAATACTAACACCAAAATTACTCAAATTATTAGGGAGTAAAGTCTAGGTACAAATAGGGTCAAAAAGTGAAATTTTGGCATTCATAGTGCTGTTGTTAATTACATATGATTCTATGCTTTCTTTTAATTAAAAGACAGCATTAATCACTCAGTTGTTATACAAATATGCTTATTACATATAAGCTGTACCATTATTAACAATAATAAAAATGTGAGACACATAGAGCTTTAAACTTTGCAAAATCCTTTATATACATCATCTCATTTGATCTTAGATAATATTATTATTTCTATTTTACAGATGCATAAACAGTCTGGGACATGCTCATGGTTATACAGATAATAAGTATGAGAGCTGACTAAAAGGCCAGTAGTTTTCCCCCTATGCCACACTGCCCCTTGACAGTTATTCCTATTACAAAGGATATGCAACTGAGGCATCTGGGTCTGGAATCAAGGAAGACCTGAGTTAAAATCTAGCCTCAGATAGTAGCTGAGTGATCCTGGACAAATCATTTAATCTCTGTTTATCTCAGTTACTTCCGCTGTTAAATGGGGGTAATAATACCGTCTGCCTCACAGTATTGTTGCAAGGGTCAAATAAGATGACATTTGTAAAATGTGATCTGCACAGTCTCTGGCACATAATAAAGCACAATATAAATGCTTATTTCCTTTTCTGTCGCTACAAAGTAACACTATACAAATACTATATAGATGATCATGCTAATGATGAAAATTTTTATTTTCAACATTTACTTCATCCCATTGATAATCTGTATCGATCTTTTATGACAGTAAGCAGTTAATGAACCTTGAAATTTTGTAAGATAGGATCCAGGCCAATCTTTTTAAATGGGAAGTTCATAAAAAAAAAGAAATAGCATAAAGTAAATATGTTTGCTATCTAATGAATAATTATCTTTAGGCTCAGAGAGTGACAGATACGTTTTTTAAATGTCTCCCCATAAGATGTAGAAAAACAGTCAAAGTGCTCCACTAATATAGTTGTGATGTTGGGAGAAAGAAAGGCCTGTCACATTCTGGGTGAACCTCCCCTGGTGAGCTTTTGTGAGAGCAGTAGTCACACAGGATGGGAAGGGTTACAGTCTGCATGGTTGGAGGGACCTCCTACGTTGGTGATGTCATAGCTCTAACCAAGCATTTCATTGTAAGAATCACCACCTAAGAGGTTTTTTTGTTGTTTTTTTTTGGAGGGGGGAGGTGAGGCAGCCAGAATTAAGTGACCTGACCAAGGTCACACAGCTAGTACATGCCAAGTGTCTGAAGTCATATTTGAGCTCAAGTCCTGACTCCAGTGTCAGTGCTTTATTCACTGTGTCACCTAACAGCCCCCACCTGAGAGGTTTTTAAGACTAGAGCCAGTTGGGAAATCAGCATGAGCTTGGGACCAAGTGACTTCCTTCCTGGATGGCAGCTGTTAACAGCTCAGTGAATTAAACTGTACAAAAGGAATTTTTTTCACACTCATTTTTCTTCCCCCATATTCCTCTTTCAGCTATTACGTGGTATAAAGATAATCACCCACTTTCAAGCTCTGCTGGTATCACCTTCTTGAAAAGGGGACAGATCATTGAGATTGATAGTGCTCAGATAGCAGATACTGGCATTTACAAATGTGTAGCCATCAATACGGCAGGAACTGCTGAATTATTTTATAGTCTACAGGTTCATGGTAAGTTATCATCTGTTCTAAATTAATCTGGGCAAGGGGCAAGAAATAGTTTATTAAAAACCACTTAAGGGTAATAAGTAATTTGAACTTTGAATATAAACATTTATTATGTTATCTTGGTTTAGGAACCAAAGCATTAAAACATACTGACATTTGCTATTCTTTGGAACATGTTAATATCTCCTTGACATTAGAACATACTTAAATGGTTTTTCTAACAGGCCATACAAATCTTACTGGCCAGTTATAACAATTACATTTATCAATAAATATTCCTCGGGACCACAAGTTTGTTGGCCAAAAAAAAAAATTTCCTCTCTAAGTAGAGAATCAACATGGTACAGTGGAGGACGACAGACACTTTTCTGGGAGTGAAGAGACAGAATTATAGGCCCAGCTCTGTCAACAGCTAGCTTGATAACCTTAGAAAAATCAGCACATTTCACTTTGTCTCCATTTCTTCAACCTTAAAATTTGGGTAATAATGGTTTCCTTGTATATCTCAGAGTAACAGTGAGGATAAAATGAAAAATATAGATAAAATCTTCAAAAAAGTTTTTAAAGACTATTGTAGAAACATATAACACTATTTCTATTGTTATACCTCTTTTGTATTTATCTTTGAATTAAATAATTTTTAACATTAACTGGCCTTATCAAAATTCTTCTCTTTTTTAGTACCCCCATCAATTTCTGGCAGCAATGACATGATGTCAGTGGTTGTTAATAACCTGGTAAGGTTAGAGTGTGAAGCCAGAGGCATTCCTGCACCGAGTTTGACCTGGCTAAAAGATGGTAGCCCTGTCTCCAGCTTCTCTGATGGAATTCAGGTACTTGCTGCCACTATTCTAAAGAAATTAACTATTGCTAAGAAACAGGAAATAAAATTAGGAGAAGAATATAAGTCATTAGAAAAATCTATGGAAAGGATAGTTGCATAGAGGACTGGCCTTGGAGTCCAGTAACCCAAGTTTGAGGTTTGTAGTTTTTAGATGATCCATTTTTAGCTGTGTAACTATAAGCTGGGGACACTAGGTGGTGCTGCAGTGGATAGAGTGCCAGGCCTGGAATAAGGAAGATTCATTTTCCTGAGTTCAAATATGGCCTCAGACACTTGCTAGCTATGAGACCCTGGGCAAGTCACTTACCCCTGTTTGCCTCAGTTTCCTCATCTATAAAATTAACTGGAGAAAGAAATGGCAAATTACTGTGGTATCTCAATCTAGAAAACCCTAAATGGGGTCACAGAGTTGGACACAGCAGAAAATGACTGAACAACAATAACAGCAAAGTGTACATATCTAAAAATAAATATAAGTTGATTCTGAGGACATAGCATCATCTGCTCTGGTCAGATTATTTCTAAGGATTGGTTGTGGTTCTGGCTGGCTGCTACATTTTAAAGAAAAGTGTTGATAAACTGAATGAGGAGGGTAATATAAAAAAACTGAACACCTTGAAATGCCATGTGAGCCAATGTTTCACTTTACAGGCTTTTTTCCTAATGCATGTTTTTTTTTTTGCCAGATTCTGTGTTGTCAGCTAAAGTGTAAAATAACTACCTTTTACTATATATTTTTCTGGATGAACTCTTCCTTTTAGAGATTTAATCAGAAATAGAAAAGTGACAAGTTGAAGATTTATGAAAAGAGAATTTCCAAACAGTTGAAAGCTCTCCAATTTGGAAAATAGAATGGGGCTGCTTTGAGAGATAGTGGGTTCTGCTTCAAGGAGATCTTAAGAACTGTCCATTTGACCATTTGTCCTTTATGTTAGAAGGGGATTTTTAGTCAGGCACAAATAGAAATTAGATGGCCTTTGAAGCCTCTTCTAACTCTAAGATTCTGCAAAAATCTGGAGGTAGCATGGGAGCTTGGACCTAAAGGGAAAGTTTCATACTGATTAAGTTTTATTAAGTAAAAAATGAGAAAACCACTTAAATCAAATCCTAATAAAACTTTACTTTCATATTTTTAATCAAGTAAATTAGTTTCTCTCTTAACCTCTTTTGTTTTTTTTCTCTTTTCAATAAATCATGCTTTCTTTAATCCTTCCTTGTCCAGAGCCTTTAAAGGTAAATATTGGTTACTGAGATAAAAATAATCAGAAGTGCCACTTATTAAGATGCCTATTTTAAAGTTTAATTTAACAGAATTTATTAGTAACAATTAGAAAAAGGAATAATTGTGTTTTTCTCTTATGGTTTCATCTTTTTTCCTGTCTTATAAAACTAAATGATCATCTATTTTGTGACCTGAAATATCCCCTTCCCACATTCACACAAATAATGTTTTCCATAAAAATGGCAGCCCTGGGGTAGCTAGCAGGTTCAATATGGAGAAGTTTTATGAATATGTATTATCACAGTTTAATCCTTGTTATTTATCCTGTGTATTTGTGCCTTATGGACAGTGGCTTCACATTCAGGCAGACCAGAAATCACTATAATTAAGATGACACCAATGCACAGAATTCATCGGTGCTGCTATCTCCAGATAGGAAGTAGCATCGTTCGTGGAAAGAGCATTAAAACAGGACCTGAGAAATCTGGGAATGAGTTATTGATTTATCCCAGTAAGATCCTGTGATTTCAGTTTCCTCATTAAGTAAATGTTTCTTTATAAAATAAGTGTGTCTAACTAGGTGACATTCATCGCTTCCTAAGGTCCCTTCTAACTCAAATGTTCCATGAATCTTAGAAGGATAAAAGTTCCTGTTATGTTACACACACACACACACACACACACACACACACACACACACAAAATCCCCCTTTGTTTCATAATTTTGAGCAGTTGGGTGATGCAGTGTTTAACTCAGCTTAAAGACATGAGTTCAAATTCTGCCTTAGGCACTTACTAGCTCTTTGACCCTAAGCAAGTCACTTAGTGCCTGCCTCAGTTTCTTCATCTGCAAAATGAGGATCATAATAGAACCTACTTCCCAGGGTTGTTTTGAACATTCAGTAAAATATCTGTAAAGCTCTTTGCAAACCTTAAAGCACTATCTAAATGCTATTACTTACTGAACCAAATGTTCAAGAGAAAACATCTGTTAAATTTGATTTCTTAATCTTTCTTTTACAGGTCCTTTTTGGTGGTAGAGTGCTAGCATTGACTAGTGCACAGATCAGTGATACAGGAAAATATACCTGTGTGGCAGTGAATGCTGCTGGGGAGAAACAAAGGGATATTGACCTCAGAGTATATGGTGAGGAATAGCAGTTGTCTTATCTATTATGAATATGTATCCATAAGATTATGAAAGGGAAAGGAAATGTTGATAATAAATAGTCATGAAAAATATCAATGATATTTAATGTAATCAACTCAAAACACAAGTCAGTAATAAATTGCCTGTTTGTTTTTTAAATAATTTTTACCTTTGATTTTTTTTTTAATCTTGGAACCAAAAAGAAACATACCTGGAATATGCGAGGTTGACGTTTACTGAGGAATATTTGAAGAATAAGAACATTAGTGACAATTCTGCCATTTGTAAAGCAATCTTCTACCAAAGCAACCCCTTCCTACTATTCCATTCAAAGGCACACCAATATTGTGTATTGTTTTTTTTACTCAATTCTACATTCAGAACAATCAACACAGAGTTCATACTGTTATTAAGATACTTTTATCAAATATTAAAACATATATGTTCCAAATTCATAGCTTTATTATTATTATGACCTGTCACATAGGGATAAGACAAAAGATGTCCCTGATTCTGTTAGGCCCTCTAAGAATGTAGCCTACTGTAGCAAAGGTGGGACTTTTGATCTCCATTTATTTTAGTATATGGAGCATATGGTACTTGTCTAACTGCTTCATGTAAATTATATACCTTTGTAATTGTCTAATTAAAAACTAATTTAAGATGGTACATTTTTTTATCTGAAAATATTTTTTTATTTCATTAGTCCATCAACAAACATTTATTAAGTACCTACTATGTGATAGGCACTGTGCCTGGATACTGGAGGTACAAAGAATGACCAAAGACAGTCCCTGCTCCCAAGGCACTCACATTCTAATGGGGAAAACAATATGCAAACATCTGTGTACAGAGAAGGTATAGACGGGGTAAATTGGACATGGTCAATGGAGGGAAGGGAAGGCATTAGGGCTTGGGGAGGAGAGGGGTTATTGGGAAAGGTTTTCTGCAGAAAGTGGGATTTTAGCCAGCATTTTAATGAAGCCAAGGAAGTCAGCAGGCAGAAATGAGGAAGGAGAGAATTCCAGACATAGGAGATGGCCAGCAAAAATTTCCTGAGTTTAGAGATGGACTGTTTTGTGTGAGGGAAAATCAAGACCAGTGTCACTGGATTGCAGAATACTAGGAGAAGGGAGGGCAAATGAGGTATAAAAAGATTGGAAAAATAGGAGGGCAGCAGATTATGAAAGGCTTTAGATCCCCTGAAAAAGATTTTCTATTTATTGTGAGGTGATAGGGAGCCAATAGAGTTTATTGAATAAGGATGTTACCTGGTCAAACCTGTGCTTTAAGATCAGTTTGACAATTGAGTAGAGGATAGACTGGAGTGGGAGGCTCTTGAGGCAGGAAGACCAACTAGCAGGATTTTGCAAATAGTCCAGGCATTGAAATGATGAGGGCATGCAAGAATTTGCATTGCTGCTTTTTCTAGTTCTCCTTCTCTTCCCGTTCTCCCTCTTCTTCCTTTTCCTCCTCTCCACCCCTCCTCCTCTTCTCTTCTCCTCCCTAGCCCTCCTCCACCTCTCCCTCTTCTTCTTTCTCCTCCTCCCTACCTGTCCTCCTCCTCCTCTTTCTCTTCCTGCCCTATTCCCTCCCTCCTCTTTCTTCCTCTAAAATCAATGATCTATCAAAACATACAAGTGACCTTAAGCTCTTACTTGCAGAGCACAAAGTCTATCAGGTTTTATCAGTATGAAAGTACTTTACATACAGACCTGGCAACCAGTGAGGACCAAACTAGCCAAATTTGGAGCGCCTTATAGTTTCTCAGAAGCCGTCTAGTTTAACCATCTTGTTTTACAAATGAGGACACTGAGTCCCAGAAAAGTTAAGTGACCTGTCCAAAGCCACACATAGTAGGGTCCCATCCAAGATTTGAACCCAGGCCTTCTAATTTATTACTAGTTTGGCTTCAGGATAATATATTGTTCAGTCAAAGCAGCTTTTAAAGACCATCAGTGAAAATGTAATGATGTTACAATCTGTATCCAGAGAGGGAATAACCATTCCAATGAAACCACCAGTCCTTGAAGTTTTAATGAAATAGTATAATGAAGAGCCAAATTCCTTATTGAAACCTAAGGTATAATTAAGCTTTAGAGGGGAGCCATCTGCAGATTTTACCTAAGGGTAGAAGAATTCAGTTTTGCCTAGAATAGATTCAGTCCAGTGTAAGAATCTTTCACTTTGTAGCTTTGCATCTTTGGTATGTGTGTTGTCTCTGAGGACCTAACATAGGAAACTTGAGACCAGTAATTTTAGATTTACATTGTACTTTTACTTAAAAGAACTCAGAGAGTTTCCCAGGGATCACAAATTAGGATCTCAGATAGTATAACTCTGTGGCGTCTGACTCTTAGCAATCACATTCTTCAAGTATAATACATAGAATGAAAAACTACCCTACTGTGAAGGCTTCCCCAAGAAACATAACCAGGAAGCGAAGCAGGAATAACATAGAAAGAAGCTGAGGAACTGAAAGGTCAGGACCTTCTTTTCCCTAGACTAAACAGAAAGTTGGGAGCAAGAGACAAGAGAGATAAAATATATTTATTTGGGTAATGTATATCCTTCAAAGTAATTAGGTTCATTTTAATTTATGTTCTCCAAGAAACAAATACTCTATTGTTTTTGCAGTCTGCTTCTCAGTTTTAAAAAGCTAGTTTGTTTTTCAATTTGGTTCAGCTCACTTAACTGCAGAGAAAAGTAATTGAAGGATAAAATATTTTGAAATAAATTAGTATTCTGCTTTTCTTGGTTGTTTCCAACTCTCACTTCTATAAACATCCATAAAGAATACAGACTCTTTTGTGAATACTACAAAGAAACAAAGATAAACATATTTTTATACTAGGGCTGTTCTTCTTATCCACAGAGACCAGACTTTCCCTTAAATTATTTCCAAACTGTGAAATCAGCTGTTCTGCTTAGTGCTTACTGTGCTAAGAAAAATAGAAGGAAATATAGTGAAAGTATATATTTGTATGACAGCTTATAAAGTGGCACCAGCTGTACTTGTGGTACTAGTATAAATGCAATTTTAATGTCCACAAGCTTATTGGTTGTCTTTTATCTAAGACAGAACTATGGCATTTCTCAAACAATTCCAATGTTGCCTGCTATCCCCTTTTCTCCTCCCTCCAAAAGATGACTTGAAACATAATCTCATGCCAGATGTTTGTGTGTTAAATGTCATTTCAAAAAGAGAAAGCATCACAAATCAATGTAAAATGTATTTATTCAAGTACCCAAAAGGGTCTGCTTGAGTCACTATGCAGTGTACATTTTCCAAGATCAGAAATACCTCTGGAAAAGCTAATACCCAGAATCCATCACACGTTAGTGACACATGGAGAAGGAAGGCAGAGGGGGTTCATCTCAGTGCGAGGATCTCTAATATCAATCCCTGTTTAAATTTTGCCCTTTTTCCTAATGGTAACTTCTACAGGCAAAAATGACAATATTTGAATAACTGCAACAATACCATACTCTACAGATCATCTCCTGTTACAACAAATATCATTATAAAGAATTTCTATATAGCAAAAATATTTACAAACCCTGGACAATGTCCTACTTGTTGAAGCAATATCTGATATAAATAAAAGCCCATTTCAAACAAAGAGCTTAGAAAGTTTCCTAGAGGTGAATTTATTCAAATGGTATGTGATTCCTTATTTTGTACTGGTAAGTGCTTTTGTTTTAATATCTTTACAAAGATAAAAATTCTTCCAAATATGAATACTGAGGGGAAGATTGCTGGAGGATAAGTAACTCCTCAGGGCGATCCTTTTATAGCAGGCTTAACTTCATTAGTTTTTACTTTAATTATTATGAAACTGTGCAAAAAGAGTCCTTCAGAAGTTATTCAGTCTATTCTTTCATTCCTACTTAGTTCCTGTATAATTTCAACTTATATCAACAAAGAGGAAGAGTTATTTTCTCGATTTTTTATGATATTCAAGGGAGGACATTTTTTACAACCTTCATCAGGAAACCATTTCAGTGTCTGACAACCCTTAAAATTAGAGAATTCTAATTATAAATTTAGTGCCTTGCCTCTTGTACTGTAATTGTGAGAATAGTGAACAGCCAGTCACTAGGATACTTGTCTCCTTTCTTTATTTTGTGGTTTTAGCCCCACTGAATTTAGTTAATATATCATTAAGAAAGCAGTATGAAATAGTAAGAAGAACATGGAACTGGCTTCTGGTCATATTTCTGCCTCTAAATGGAATCTTGTGCTGGCCATTTAACTCCTTTAAGTCTTAATTTTCTTGTTTAAAAAATAAGATTTGATGAGGATAAGCTGTAATATAATAAGGATTATACATGATAGTTATATGTAATATACAATAAAGATTAAGCTAGATAGTCTCTAATGTCCTATATAACCCTAACGTTTGATAATGCTACTATTATATAACTTTTATTCTTTACAAACCATCCATTTTGAAAATGAATATGCTTCTCTTTCACTAATAAATAGGTTTTCTTTTCCCCCTCTTTTAGCATTTATTATAATCTCCATCGTTAAAATCTAGATTTTTCATAACAAGTCATTTCTGTTGACTGTAGCTTTTTTTCTGGAAGTTTTAAAGATGAGCCCTTTGTAAGGAATATCTGTTCAAAATGAACAGATTTAATCTGTGATTTAGTTACACTGGATTGTAGGCCAACTTTCTTAAGACAAGGCAGCGTGCCAGACTGCCGGCCAAAAACCATTGATGTTCACCAATAAAATACTTCATTGTATCTCATGATGATTGACAAAGATTAAACATGCACTGGCCTCTTCCTTTCTGAGAAAAAATCTCTTTTCATCTTTTATTTAGTTCCACCAAATATTATGGGAGAAGAGCAGAATGTCTCCGTCTTCATTAACCAAGCTGTGGAGCTACACTGTCAGGGCAATGCGATTCCTCCACCCATTTTGACTTGGTTAAAAGATGGTCGACCCCTGCTAAAGAAATCAGGCCTCAGTGTCTCTGGAAATGGAAGTGTTTTGAAGGTAAAATTTATATATTTACTCTACCTTATATTTTTTCCAAGTTCATAATTCAATTAGTAGCTGCTTTTAAAATTTACTGAATTTTATCAAAATGCTATTAATTTTCTCTCAGAAAAGTCCAAATATCATTTCAGGGATAATATAAGAGTCTTACATTTCATGTTTAAATAAATGTAAGTGTTAAATTATACATCTCCTTCTATTTTTAAATTGTAACCCTTTTTGATATTTACTTTGGAATCTTTAAGCATGTGTCACCAGAGATATATAGCTTTATCTTCAGTCAGCAAATATTCATTAAACACATATTTTGGAAGTGATGATGTTGGAGATCCTAAATGGATCAAAGGGCACTGCGAATCACAATGTTTTTAAACTTATAAATATTAATTTTAATTTTGATACCCTAAATGGGAAATCTTTGTCTAGCAACCAACAAGTTGTTATGCAACAAGAGGAACTAAACCACACTGATACTGATATTATCCCTATAAAGGAAATCATAAGCCATAAAGAAGTTAGGTATATGAACTGAACAAGTTGTGGTGCGTGATTGTGATAAGCTCAATGTTCTTGAGCAGATAGGTCATTTTGACTATTATAAATACCCAAATTAACTATACAGGACCTAAGAAGAAAGATGTTATCTGCATCTAGAGAAAGAACTGATAAATAGAAATATACAGAGAATAATTTTACATACATACACACACATACTTGTATCTAATGATAACCATCTGTAGGGCAGGGGAGTGAAGAAGAAAAAAAAAGAGAAAAAAGAAATTTACATATTAACTTTATTATATATTTAAAAGGAATGGCAAGCTATACACAATATATTTGCAGTTTCCTCCGCAATCATCTTTTTTATACTGTGTTATAGAAATGCTTGTTTTGGTTCATAAATTAAAAATAAATAATTTTTAGAAAGAAGTTAGGGCTCAATAGGAGAAGTGGTCAGACATTTAGAGAGGAGATAAGAAAAAATAATTTAATGGGATATTTGGTCATTTCACCTGAGCCTGTTCATAATTAATATAAAGACCACCATGAGAATAGCTTACCATGCCATAAGAAATGATAAATATGAAGAATACAGAGAAGTATAGAAAGACTGATGCAACTAATATAAAGTAAAGTAAAGAGAATCAGGAAAACATACAATAACTACAGAAATGTAAATGGAAAAACCAACAATAAAAACTCAAACTGAACTCTGTAGTTATAATAACCCTGAAAAAAAAGAGATGAGAAAATTCACTTCCCTCCCTTCTTCGCAGAGGTGAGAGCCTCTGGTCAGACTATGGATGGTTTTTGTTCAACTGCTTTTTCTCTTTTTTATTTCTTGAAATGATTTTTGGCCTCTAGATGGAGCAGTAATGAAAGTGGTGTAAAAACAAAAGATTTACAATAATGTCTAAAACAAAAAAGAAAATAGTTGCAACTTAGGTACCGGTGTCTGTTGTAGAGAATAAAGAGGAAGATCTTTTATGTTGTCCTTTGCTTTCTTCATGAAACTCACCCTTTGAAGCCTAGCCCCAATATACTTTTCTAGCTATATGATACATTACTACCCTTTGCACACTCTTTGGTCCAGTCAGACTCATTTTTGACTGTTCCTCACACACAACAATCCATCTCCAGTTTCTGTACATGCTGACTCCTATGCCTGGAGCATCCTCTTGCCTCCTAGAACCTTTTTTTTTTAATTGCAACTCAAATGCCATGTTTTATACATACTTTCCTATTTTTACTTGCTTCTAATGAGCTTTCCCTTTCTTTTATTTCCTATTTATTTGTATGTACATAAGTGGAGTACGTATTTTCTCTTTGAATGTAATTGCTTTGATTACAGGGACTGCTTCATTTTTATTTTTTAATCCTTGATACCTTTCATAGTACCCAGCATATATTGTGAACTTTATAAATGCTGATTGATTGATTGATTATCATTGAGAACCAGAATAGAATTTGCTTTGGTTGGTTTCTTTATCCTTTGAAGAATGAAATTGTTGGTAAGAAAATTCAAGAATTCATTGGTTCTTCTGCTTACTTTTGGCTTTCTCCACATGAATATTCATTAAGATACTTAATCAACTATATTGTTTACTACTCACATATATTTATGTTCCAGTTGCTAATTATTACTTAAGACCTTTATAGTCAATATTGCTTCTTAAAAACTTGACAGCAATATCTTATTTCTATCTCTGTCTCAGCAAATTTACATCCACACCCTAAATCCTTTCCTTTTTCCACTGATCTTCTGTTTCACTTGTTAATTTTATTTACCTCTTCTAGTTTACCTTGCCTTCTTAACTATCATCTTTTCCTTGAGTCCTTCCTTTAGATCCAAGTACCTAAAAATTCTTTATCTTCCTTTAAAGTGAGTCTTCTTTCAAATTTAGCCCTCATTTAGATTGAGATAGCTTTCTTTGGTTTGTCCTCAAATTTTCCTAAATATTTCCTGTCCTAAATTTGATTTGTGGCCTTTCAGAGTACAATCCCACTTCCCATACTTTCCCACTTACCACCAGAGTTTCTTAAATTTTATTGGAAATATCACATATTAGTTATGTGAAACATCTAGGTGTCATTTAGAAAAACTTTCTGGGTCTTAAGGCAGTAAGGGGATCCATTTACTGTAGAAATTGGCTTTAGTATGTACTGTGAGAAAAAGAGATGCTTGATATTTTTGAAGTGTGTAACAAACTGGATTAATATGAAAAAAACTAAGTCAGATTTGATATGAAACCCCAAACCTTTTCAACTTTAAACTATATAATTTATCATAATTTTCTTTTCAGATTGAAGGAGCACAGGTTCAAGACACTGGCCGCTATACTTGTGAAGCAACAAATATTGCTGGGAAAACTGAGAAGAATTACAATGTCAACATTTGGGGTAAGGGTGATCTATACGGTCCAAGAAAAGAAAAAGACAAGTCTAGCTATTTATTAGTTTTTTCTTTTCTGTGAATTTCTAGAGGTCAGAAAACAAAGGTTACCCAATTCCATTTATCTGCACCTACAAATATGAATACATGATCATTGCTTTAAGGTGATGATTAAATGTCCTAAAAGTATAACAGATAATTATTTGAAGATAAGTTATATGATTTTTTTGGAGTAGATATATTGTGTTACAATAATTGCATTATCAATGGCATTTCATGACTAGGCTGTTCCTTAAGGAACCCGGGTGTAATGATCAATGTGGATTATTCAAGGAAATAATCAAAATTGCACAACAGATCTCAGCGGAATATGAAAGGATAACTCTTACTGAATACCTAATATGATATGACCTGGTGGCTAAAATGATATATGAGTAGCTCAGTATCTTTTGTGGACAGACAGATGGACACCAAATCTCCCTGTAATCTATATACCAATCTCAAAATATCCTGGAGAAGTCCATTAACCAATGATAAGGAACTATGGTAGACCATCATACTAGTTCAGATATTTGCCCATAATTATCTTTTCATATTGATCCATAAAACCTAAGAGCAATGTTTTTAATAGATCTTGCCATGCCAAATACTCATCATTTTTATACCACCTAGAATCAAAAACTTTTGAAATTTAAATCCCATGGGAACAGTGTGTGTATATTTATGGATATAATTTCTGTAGTTCTAAGACTGCTACCTCAGAGTTATCAAGGATGCTGTCAGGGTTCTTGTAGGAGATGAGCTTATAGCCTGAATGTTTATTGAATTACAAAATGCATTCATTTTATCTACTTAGGCAGTAGTCTACAGAAATTTAAATGTAAAAGAATAATAGCAGAATAATGATCTGTCTCAGGAGTGTTTTTATCTTTGCTCAGTCAGAAATGATGATACTAAGTACCTAATAATAACTAGTGATAAAACAACTAACCTCTATAAAGCAATTTGAGGTTTTCAAACCACTTTTATACATTGTACTTGACTCACAACCAACTTACAGTTTCCTTTCTCTTTTAGAAAGAAAAAACTGAGGTTCAGACTTTCATTTTGGTTTTGTTTGGGTTTGGATTTTTTTGCTTGTTTGTTTTGGTTTTGTTTTGGTTTTCTTTTTGACTGAGTCTCTATCTCCCACTCAGGTCAGAAGTATAAGGGCTACTCAAGAGCCAGTGTCTACCCTGATTGACACAGAAGCTCTGTTCCTTTCCTGACTGGCCTGCTTCACCCTTCCTTAGGCAACCATATTGATGCCACATCTAGAGTGGACACCCAATTGGCTTAGCTTACAGGGTTTCAAAACCCCAGAGATCTGCCAGCCGTAACCTCCTAAGTAGCAAGCATTGCAGGTGTAGGCCCATCCCTGAACCTGGCAGTTTTAGTGATATGAACACAATCATAACCTTAGCAAGTATAGAAGCATCATTATTTATCAGGTAGTGTCCTGAAAGCTCAAAATATTCTCATAGGATAGCTTGTCTTCATTGCAATGGCTACAATTCTTATCAATGCACTGGCTCTTTCTTTCTTTCTTTCTTTCTTTCTTTCTTTCTTTCTTTCTTTCTTTCTTTCTTTCTTTCTTTCTTTCTTTCTTTCTTTCTTTCCTCCCTCCCTCCCTCCCTCCCTCCCTCCCTCCTTCCTTCCTTCCTTCCTTCCTTCCTTTCTTTCTTTTTGCTTTTTGGAGGGCAGTTGTGGTTAAGTCACTTGCCCAAGGCCACACGGCTAGTTTAAGTGTCTGAGACCAGATTTGAACTCAGGTCCTCCTGACTCTAGGGCTGGTGCTCTACTCACTGCACCACCTAGCCGCCCCAATGCCATTGGTTCTTGTTAATGCTGCTTCTTTAGGTCAATGTATTTTTACTTCAAAAAAATGGACAAAATTTTTTAAAATAAATTCTTTATAAATAGATTAATTTTATACAAGGACATAGAAGTCAATGAAAAAGTACATTTCTTTCCCTTTATTTTGTCTTCATATACTTTTAAGAAATTACTGAAATAGTGGGGAAGAACATATCAGGGCAGTACTTAAAGCTCCATAATCTAAATATCAGGAAATTTATTCTAAATGTAAGCATTAATGGACTTGGTTCTTCAGATATCAGAGTTACTTTTCCTCATGGTAAGTGAGAGTGGGAACATGATAATACCCCTGAGTGTTCATCTACATGAGATAGATGGCTTCTTCCAGCATATGAGATGTTGCCAATTTTCCTCTTTCTCTTTTACTACAAAGAACCAATACTCCAGCCCTTATTTCAGGAGTATGCAAATTGAGTATTTTTTTCTTTTTAAATGGCCACAAGATAAGTTCTAAAATATTTCATATTTTATTATATTCTAGCATACTTCAAAGTGTATTCCAAAGACAAAATCAGGTAAACACTTGCTTATAAGCCTGATTAAGTTTGCTTATATCTTCTGTGTTAATGTAAAAAACATTCTAATATCATTTTTCAGTTAAGAGAAAAGCTCTTTTTATCTTACTTAGCTTCATATTTCTTCATCTTGACCAGTCAACTGGAAAAACAAAAGTTTTCTGTAAAAGCAATTTATGGCTTTCATGTTAGAATTATATTCCCTTTTCACACTCTGGGACCAGAACAGAGACTGGCCACATTTTTGAGCTGTAAATCCAGCTCAGTGCTTCCATCTGACATTGTATTTGATCCTTAGAGAGAAAGGGGGAAGGGGGCCAGTTAGCAAACAGTTTTAAATGCCAAACAGGAGTTTCTATTTGATCCTTGAAGTAATGTGGAATCACTAGAGTTTATTGAGTACAAAGTGACATGGCCAATGTTGTATATCTGAGAGTAGTGAAATAATACTACAGTGTCCTAAATAAGGGAAGTTGAAGATCACCCAAATGGCAGTAAAGAGGGATATGGTAGTGTGATTAAGCTACAATATATTACAAGCAAGTAATTATATATGGAAAAGAGGGGAAAAATGTGTTATCAGAAAAATATATGCTGGAAAAAGAGGAACTGGTCACATAGAAAGAGTGATTGGTAACATGATCAGCCCATGTGCTCCAGAAATATCCATGAAATTTTAAGAGAACTGGAGGAATGTTCCCCAGCATGTTGGTGGTTCCTTCCATGGAAAACTTATAGGTCTATATGAACTATATTAGCATAGGATGATCAGACTTGAATATTGAGATATTCATTGTGCCCACATCAATGATATCTTTCTGAGACAGTAGATTATCGCATAAAGGATCAGTTACATTAATTAAAGTTGTGATTGGGCTAGTAAAACTAGCTATATCTTTACTACGTATATCTCTCTTATTCCCCATTGACTATGTTGTTGTTCAGTTGTGTCCAACTCTTTGTGACCCCATTTGAGGTTTTCCTGGCAAAGATACTGGTGTGGTTTGTCATTACCGTCTCTAGTTCATTTTACAGATGAAGAAACTGAGGCAAACATATTTAAATGACTGACACAGGGCCACACAGGAAGCAAGTGTCTGAATTGAACTCAGGTCTTCCTGACTCTAGGCCTGGTGCTCTATCCACTGTGCTACCTAGCTGCACAGTGACTATGATCACTCAGAAAATCCTGGGATACTAAGAATTAACAAAGGAAACCATCTTTTCAGTTGTTTTTCTTACTTTGCCTCAATAATGAGATAGACTCTTCCATTGCCTAAAAACCTCTAATGGAGACTATTTGTCACATTATTACTCTCATTTCTGGTAACCTTCAGAAATTTATCATCATCACCAGGGAGTAGATCTCTGAAGACCTTTATTTGCCAAATCTTTGTTAACTTAGTCCAGTAGGGTCCATTATATGTACTCGAACATAATAAAGATACATTTCTCTAAAAACATTCATTAATCCTACATGTCACTAATGCGTTATAGTTATTTCTATACTGTTAGCCTCAGATCATGAATTTTTAAATTTGTTATGGTTTTTACATTGTTTTTAAGTAACCATCATACAACATGATCTCAAGGCCCTTTATTATCCTGCTTGTTCTTCTCTGGATGCACTCCAACTTATTCCTGTCTTTATTAGTTCTGGTGCCCAGAACTGAACACAGCACTTCAACTGTGACCTCACCAGTAAAGTGAACCAGGGGACTATTATCTCCTTATTCCTGGAAGCTGTGCCTGTCTTAATGTAGCACAAAATAACAGTAATTTTTTGCCCAAACACCACACAAAACTCCCAGATCCTTTCAGACAAAACCCTGTCTAACCATGCCTCCGCTATTCTGTACTTATAAGGCTGATTTTTTTAAACACAAATATAATTTGTGACGTTGATTCTGGTTGAATTTCGTCTTCCTAGATTCAACCCAACATTCTACCCTGTCAAGAATTTTTTTTTATCCTGTCTCTGTCATATAGTTTGTTAGCAAACTATATACCCTTGCTTTTGTATCAGCTGCAAACATAATGAGCATCTCACGTCTCTCATGAATGACTTGATCCCAGTCATTGATAAAAATGTTAGAGAGTACAGGACCAAACACAGATCCCTGGGGCACTCCTCTGGAGAGAGACCTATTGTGAAGTTGACATCGAATCATTAATGACTTTATTTTTAAGCTTTGGGGAATCGGCACAGATGTTAATTGATTTTTACCATAGTGACAAAGCTGAGTAAATAGTAGAGACAGAGCCTGAATCCTCATCTTCCTGATTCCAAACCCAGCTCTCAGTCACTGCATCATATTGTTTCTAATAATATTGGAACTATAACAGCAACAACAGCTCGTTTTCCTATGTTGCTTTAAAGGCCCTCAGTGTTCTCCCATCAAATTTATGAGGTTCTGTAGTTCAAGATACTGTTATCCCTATATTACAGATAAGAAAAAAGGCTCAGAGAGTATAAATAACTTCTCAAAAATCACCTAACTTCAGAGTTAGGAGGGGGCAAGGAAAGGGAAGGGAAGAAGCATTAGTATGGTGCCTGTTATCTCGCAGTCTCTGTGCTAAGTGCTTTACAAATATCATCTGATCCTCACAACAATCCTGCAAGGTAGCTGCTGTTATTATTTCCATTTTATAGTTGCAAAAACTGAGGCAAACAGAAGTTAAGTGACTTCCCCACGGTTATACAGCTAGTAAATGCCTAAAGCTGGATTTGAACTCGGTATTCCCGACTCCAGGTCCAGGTTTCCATCTCCTATGCAGCCAATTGCCATATTAAGACATAAACTCAAGTCATTTGACTCTAAGTCTGTCTTTCTATTATACAAACATTACCACCAATATATAGGTTTCAGAGGAGTCCAAAAAGAAATGTGTAAATTCTCCTCTTCTTCACCCCAAAATATTGATAGAATACTTTACTTGGATTTATAGAAATCTTTTTACCCTTAGGGAAGCATCTGGTAAACTTCCTTAAGAAGAACCAGGAAAAATGATCTCATCAACTAAAAGGCTATTATTCCTCTCAAAACACTTAGCTAATGTTAGAAAAGTATAGAGAACAGAAAATATCCTGGTTTTAAGAGTCCAGTGAACATAAAGACTTCTGAATGTTACTAAAGTAAATATTAATGCTGGCAAGAAAGGTCATCTATAGGCTGAATTTTGCTATTTGGGAGTTTGTCCTGGTTACATTGTCCATTCACTCACTGACTTCCACTACTGTCATTTAATTTAATTCCTTTCCCACCTACATTCAAAGGAGTACTAGACTTGGAAATATAAGGCTGGAATTTAAGTCCCAAGTTTACCCCTGTCTTTAGAGAATTGGTCTAGAGATTTTTAAGGTCCATTCCAGGCTTAAATCTATAATTCTATGATGCTACTTTTATCATATTGCTTTCTGACTTCTCTCCCTGAATTCAAAATTTACTTCATCTTTTCAGGGTTCTGCTAGGTGATTGATTCTGAATTTTTAAAGATAATATTTTATTTTTACCAATTACATGTCAAGACAATTTTTAACATTGATTTTTTTTAAGTTTAAGTTCCAAATTTCTCTCCTCTCCCTCCCTCTCACTCACCTTCCTAAAATAGTAAGCAATTTGATATAGGTCATATATATACAATTATGTAAAACATATTTCCATATTAGTCATGTTGTGAAAGAAGAAACAGAACAAAAAGAAAAAGCTCATTTTTTAAAAAGTGAAAAATAGTATGCTTCTATCTGCATTCAGACTCCCATCAGTTCTTTCTCTAGATGTGGATAGCATTTTCTATCATGAGTCCTTTGGAACTGTCTTGGATCATTGTATTGCTGAGAAGAGTTAAGTCATTCATAGTGGAGATTGTGTCCCATTTCATAGACATTCATAATAAAGCATAAATGAATAATTAATGGGATAACGGTCTAGATAACAGTCACATTTGAACAGCTTTCAACTTGCCCTAGCAAAGGATAAGTCAATATTTCGGGGACTGTGGCAGGTGAGGGGTGCCATTTGAGAGCATTCCTGAAATCACATACCTTGTAGGTTACCATTTTACCTACCTCCTCCAAACAGCAAAAATACTCTGCTCAAGTCATCTTCACCATTTCCATTCTTTCCCATATATCCCATAGGAACCTTAGTTCTGAATCCTTGAGATAAGAGTTTCAAATTATACAATTCATATTTTATAGGCCTTATTATTTATAAGAGAGGCAGCATGGTGTATTTATTGGATTGAGAACTGGCCTTGATACCAGGAACACAGGTTCCAGTCTCACATCTGACATTGATTCACAGTGTGAGCCTGGGCAAGTCAATTCTTTAGAACCCTATTCTTATCCCTTATTCTTTACAAAGACTTCTCTTTTGTAACAAACTTGCAAAGCTAATAATGTGTATTCCATCCTCCTTTTACAAATGAGGAAACTGAAGCTTATTAGGCTGAAGTTATTTCAAGGTGACATGTCCAAAGTAGCATGACTAGTGGACTAGTGTGATACACTATATATGCCTCTTGTAGCAGAATGGATAGAATCCGAGCCTAGAGTCATGAAGACCAACCTGGCTTTGAATGCTGCCTCAGAAACTTCTTAGCTGTGGGGCCTTGAGCAAGTGATTTAAACTCTCTGGGTCCCTTTTTTCATCATTTCTAAAATGGCAATTGCACCCGATTATTATGAAAATTAAATCAAATTACATACATATATGTGTAGAATAGTTAGCATTGTATATTTAGAACTTTAAGGTTTACCAAGTGCTATATGTGTCTCTATTACATTATAATATGCATATAGTATATATTATGCAGACACATGATATATAATTATATCTTATAGTATTGTATGACAAGTTATATAGCATTGTTTTAGATGTCATATAAACTTTTATGTGTATGTATACACACATATACATGTAGTGCTTTGCAAGCCTTAAAATGTCATATAAATATCAGCTAACCAAGGTATGAAAGTTAAAAATTTTGAGAGATAATTTCTGGGTAATTAATTATTTTATTAACGATGCTAGAATTTTATTAATAAAAGGAATGGTCATTTCACTGTCTCTCTCAAATCAAAGACAATTATAGCAGCAGACCCACAGTTTATATGCTCTTAGAAAAGTCAGTATTCCAGAGGGTGGTGATCAGTTTTGATTGGCTAACAATTAGTGATAGAAGAACCTGTTCTAATGAGGGTGTGATAGAGTGACATCATATCACTCTTGACCAAAGCAGCTACCTCTACACCCAGACTACCTACAGCCTTGGGCAGCCTAGACAAAGGATTTATGTCTGCCAAATTAGCTGGAGTGGAATACAATGAACAGGAATTCATTTTAGATTTGAAGCCTGATTAGTTGGGTGGAGTAGAAATATCCAGAATGAGGAGAATTTAAATCCTATCTTCTAGCAGCCCAGTCATAGAGACTGGGCTGGAGACCCAGAAGTAGAAGGGGGGCGAGGGGGAACTTGACTCTACCCAATTTTTTTCATTGTTAATAAAACTTTTTTTTGTTTTTATTTTAATTTATTTATTTATAGTTTTCAACATTCATTTCCACAAGATTTTGAGTAATACATTTTCAAGTAAATTTTCAAAAATAGCAAGCATACTAAATACTCCTTCCCCCAATCTGCTCTCTCTTATATCCCTCCACATCTGCCATCTAACTTTCTAGTAGGGCAAGATGGATTTCTATACCCCAGTGCCTGTATATCTTATTTCCTAGTTGCATGTAAAAAAGCAATTTTTTTTCAAATTCTTTATTAACTTCTGATTTACATCATTCATTTCCGTCAGATTTTGAGTTACAAATTTTCTCCTCGTTTTTCCCCTACCCACCGCCCCAAAATAGCAGTCCCACAGGATATCCTCTCTTCCAATCTGCTCTCTTCCATATCTTCTACCATACCCCCTTTGACTTTTCCAGTAGGGCATGGTAGATCTCTATGCCCCAGTGCCTGTATATCTTATTTCCCAATTACATATAAAATAGTATTAATAATAATTATATATATATATATATTTTTTTTTAAACATTTGATTTTAAAACTTTGAATTCCAGATTCATTCCTTTCCCCCCTTGTCACCCACCCTTACTGGGAAGATAAGGAGTTCAGTATTGGTTGTACATGTGTAGCTAATGCAAAACATTAATATAGTATATATATTGTAAAAGACTGACTATATTTCCCTCCCTCCTATCCCACCTCCCACTTGTTCTATTCTCTGCTTTGATCCCATCCCTTTTCAAAAGTGTGTGCTTCCAACTTCTCTCCCCCCCAGCCTTCCCTCCCTTCCATCATTCCATCATCCCCCCTCTCATCCCCTTCCCCCCACTCTTCTGTAGGGTAGATACCTTATTTAGTGTCTATATCATTCCCTCCCTAAGCCAAATTCAATGAGAATAAGGTCGACCCATTCCCCTTTGCCTTCCTATTCATCCGCTCCATAGTAACCATTTTCCCTTGCCTCTTTCTATATGAGATAGTTTATCCTATTCTGTCTCTCCCCATCTCCTCTCATTATATTCCTCTCTCACCTCTTAATTTCACCTTTTAAGTATCATCCCTTCCTATTAAATTGGTCCTGTGCCCTCTATCTATGTATACCTGTGTACATATATACACACATTCACATATGTAGTCATACGCCCGTATACCCTCTGATATAAACACACACACACACACACATATATATACATATATATATATATCCATTCCCTTCAACTATTTTCATATTGAGAGCGGTTTTATCAGTTACAATTATCTTTTTTTTCCATGAAGGAATGTTAATAGTTAAACTTTGATAAGTTCCTTATGATTTCTTTTCCCTGTTTACCTTCTCATGCTTCCCTTGCTTCTTGTATCCGAATGTCAAATTTTCTATTCAACTCTGGTTTTTTTTTTATCAAGAATGCTTAAAAGTCCTCTATTTCACTGAATGACCATATTTTCCCCTGAAATATGATACTCAATTTTGCTGGGTAGGTGATTCTTGGTTTTAATCCCAGCTCCTTTGTCCTCCAGAATATCATATTCCAAGCCCGTCGATCTCTCAGTGTAGAAGCTGCCAGATCCTGGGTTATCCTGATTGTGTTTCCACAATATTCAAATTGTTTCTTCCTGGCTGTTTGTAATATTCTCTCCTTAATCTGGGAATTCTGGAACCTGGCTATAATATTCCTAGGAGTTTTCTTTTTGGGATCTTTTTCAGGAGGTGATCGGTGGATTCTTTCGACCTCTATTTTGCCCTCTGATTCTAAAACATCAGGGCAGTTTTCTTTGAGAATTTCTTGGAGGATGATTTCTAGGTTCTTGTTTTGATCATGGCTTTCAGGCAGTCCAATAATTTTTAAATTATCTCTCCTGGATCTATTTGCCAGGTCAGTGTTTTTTTTCCCATGAGATATTTCACATTGCCTTCTATTCTTTCATTTGTTTGGATCTGTTTAACAGCATCTTGATTTCTCATAAAATCATTAGTTTCCATTTGCTCCAATCTAATTCTTAAGGAATGATTCTCCTCAGTGAGCTTTTGAGATTCTTTTTCCATCTGGCAAATTCAGCTTTTTAAGGCATTCTTCTCCTCATTGCCTTTTTGAGCTTCTTTTGCCATTTGAATTAGTCTATTTTTTTTAAAGCAATCAGAGTTAAGTAACTTGCTCAAGGTTACACAGCCAATTATTTTGTGTGGGTGTTAAGTATCTGAGCCTGGAACCTATCCCAGGTCTCCTGACTCTGGAGCCAGTGCTCTTACTCACTGTGCCACCTGGCCGCCCCTTGAGTTAGTCTATTTTTTAAGGTATAATTTTCCTCAGTCAGGCTGTTGACTCTCATTTCATAATTTTCTTACATCATTCTCATTTCTCTTCCCAATTTTTCTTCCACTTCTCTTATCTGCTTCTTAAGGTCCTCCATGGCCTGTAACCAGCTCATATTTTCCTTTGAAACTTTTGCTGCAGGAGTTCTGACTTCACTGTCTTCCTCCTGTTCCATGTTTGGTCCTTTTTGTCCCCAAAATAGGAGTCTAATGTTGAAATCTTCTGTTTGCTTTGCTTCCTTTGCCTGGGCATGTTGCCACTCAGCTATTTGACTTTTGGGCTTTTTGCCACAGTAGGACTCTGCTACCAGACAGGGGAGCTTTGTACCAAACCTGTGGTTTTCCCAGCTGCCACAGGTATTAGTTGGGTGCCTTCTGTGAAGCCTCCACAAGCTCTGGCAAGCTGGTCGCACACCCCAGGACCTCCACCCTAGACTGCATTCCCGGTCCAAGCAGGTTAAAGCAAGAGCGATTACCCCTTAGACTGATCGCTTGGTTCCCCTACACTCTGCAGGCCTGGGGCTGAAGCTGCCACATGGCAGGGGCTGCTCCCGTAGCCCTCAGGGGCTTCTTGCCCCAGGGGCAAAAGCCCACATACTCCCAACTACTGGGTCCCAAAGCCCATACTGCTCTGACCTCTCACTTTGTCCTTAGCATCTGTGTGTTGATAATTCTGGAAACGGCCACAGCTGCTAGTGATCTGGAGTCCCTCTGGGCCAGCGGCTAGTCAGGCCCACCCTAGGGCTAAAATCTCTGCCTTATATGGGCCTAGGCTTGGCTCCCAGAGTGATGCGCTGGCTGATTCCTGCAGGCCTGCTGGTCTGTCCTCAGCGGGAGGTTAGCTTCTCTGTGTCATTTTGTGGGTTTTATAGCTCCCAGGTTTGTTCAGGGTCCCCTTTTACATGAATTGGGGAAGGTGAAAGCTGGAGCCATGCAGAAGCCCTGTTTCTACTCTGCCATCTTGACTCCACCCCCAGAAACAATTTTTTTAACATTTGTTTTTAAAACTTTGATTTCCAGATTCTTTATCTTCTTCCCTCCTCACCCACCCCCACTGGGAAGACGAGCAATTCAATATAGGTTGTGCATGTGTAGTTACGGAAAACATTTCCATCGTAGATATATTGTGGAAGACTAACTATATTTCCCTCCATCCTGTCCTGACCCCCACTTACTCTATTTTCTACTTTGACCCTGTTCCTTTTCAAAAGTATGTGCTTCTAATTACCCTCCCCACATCTACCCTCCTTTCTATCATCCTCTTCTTATCCCCTTCCCCCCTACTTTCCTATAGCGTAAGAAACCCAAATGAGTGTGTATGTTATTCCCTCTTGAAGCCAGATTCAATGAGAGTAAGGTTTCTATTCTTCCCTTCCATTTTAACAGTTTTCTCCTGCCTCTTTTATATGATATAATTTACCCTATTCTATCTCTCCCTTTCTCCTTCTACCAGTATATTCCTCTCTCACCTCTTAATTTTATTTTTTAGATATCATCCCTTCCTATTCAACTGATCCTTTGCCCTATTGTCTATATATACATGTATACATACTCACATATGTATTTATACACACATAAACCCTCATATATAAACATATACGTATACATGTATGTATACATATATATTTCCTTCAACTATCCTCATATGAGAAAAGTCTCATGAGTTACAATTATTGTTTTTCCATGTAGGAATGTAAATAGTTCAACTTTAATAAGTTCCTTATGATTTCTCTTTCCTGTTTACCTTTTTCATGCTTCTCTTGCTTCTTGTATTTGAAAGTCAAATTTGTATCTGAATGTCAGATTTTCTATTCAGCTCTGATTTTTTCATCAAGCTTGCTTGAAAGTCCTCCATTTCATTGAATGACCATATTTTCCCTTGAAGCATTGTACTCAATTTTGCTGGGTAGGTGATTCTTGGTTTTACTCATAGCTTCTTTGACCTCTGGAATATTATATTCCAACCCTTCGATCCCTTAATTAATGTAGAAGTTGCTAGATCTTGTGTTATCCTGATTGTGTTTCCACAATACTCCAATTGTTTCTTCCTGGCTCCTTGTAATATTTTCTCCTTGATCTGGGAACTCTGGAATTTGGCTATAATATTCCTAAGAGTTTTCTTTTTGGGATCTTTTTCAAGAGGTGATTGATGAATTATTGCAATTTCTATTTTGCCCTCAAGTTCTAGAATATCACTGCAGTTTTCCTTGAGAATTTCTTGAAGGATAATTTCTAGGTTCTTTTTTTTGCCAATTTTAATAGAAGTTAGACATAACCATTTCTCTCATTGGCAAGGTTTGAACCCACATCTTCTGACTCCAAACTCAGTTTTCTTTCCATTAAGTCATACTAGGTTGATTAAATGCATCTTTTAGATGCCAAATCCATCTCCATTAGGGAAATAAATGACATGAAAGGACCTTAACTATCCATGTTATATCTTCACAATATTTAGCATGCCCAATTCCTAAGACATGGATCTAATTATTCAAGTAGGGGATTTGTATTGGTTCTTAGATCAGGTTTAAATATCAATATTGCATTAAAAACTCACAAAATTAACCTCTTGAGATTCATCTCAGTGACAAAAGCTTGAAAATGATTAAGGAAAGGGCATATAAAATGGAAAAAAATATTGTTATTGAAACTTTTTCCCCGTTTTTCAGTACCACCTAATATTCATGGTTCAGATGAACTTACTCAACTGACAGTCATTGAAGGCAGCCTCATTAGTTTGATATGTGAGTCCAGTGGCATTCCACCACCAAGTCTCATTTGGAAAAAGAAAGGTAAGAAAAGTTCCTTCCTGTCCTTTCAAAATGTTTTTTAACATTTTCTCTTATTTTTTTGATATCAACACAGCATTTCATTTTAGTGACTTTTTGTCCATATCTATATTTTGCATTTATATAACATGGAATAGTCTTGACCATTTAATTTTATTGTTATAAAATTTGGATGTTACTCAATTAAATGCAATCTCCCAAACTGAGAAATTGTCATAATAGACAGATGATCAAAAAGAGCAGTAAAATAATTTCTTCCATCAATTTTAGATTGTAAAATTAGGCACATAATGGAGTGTCCAAATTACCAAAGCATAGGTACCAAAAGCATAGTAGAGGCCTTCTGATGTAGTGGCAACATCACATTTTGAATTAGAAGAACTGGTTTGGAGAGGCCTATCAGTCCCCCAACTTCATTGTTCTCATCTGCCAGATGAGATGGTTGGACTAGACATACTCTTAAGACTTTTTATAGATTTAAAAGGAGATTCAAAGAAAATTCACCATGTTTAACACTCATTTTTGTTGCTTAAAATTTATTTGTGAATATGTGGTATAAAATTTATTTTTAAATTGTAATCTTTATTAGGATTCTGGACATCATTTGATAGTATCTGGTTATGTTAGGATTTAGTGTTAGACTAGAGAATTTATCTGCTGGTTCTTTTCTTTTTTTGTTTCTTTTTGAAGCTGAATCTCTCTATCTCACCATTTACAGGCCAAATTCACAAAACCTATCAGAAAAAAATTTTAAGCTGTGCTCTTTTTCTATTTTAAGACAGTTCATGTCTCCTTAAGTAGCCTGGTGGCCCTCATCTAGGGACTTACCATGTAGACACCTGATTGGTTTTAGCCTTACTGTGGCTTATAACTCCCAAAATCAAGACTCAGGTTTCTCAGCAGCAGGGGCTACAGGTGTGTACCCCTACATCTGACTAATTCTTTTACCCATGGTTTTTTCTCTCTTTAACATTTACCAGGTTGCCTTCCTTAAAATAATAGGTAGCATCTATTTAAAGCCATCAGCAAGTATTATATGTAATGGGGAGAAGCTAGAAGCCATTTCCCATGAGATCAGGGGTAAAACAAGGGTGTCCACTATCACCCCTCTTATTCAATCTGGTACTAGAAATGTTAGCAGTAGCAATTAGAGAAGAAAAGAAATCAAAGGAATCAAATTAGGCAAAGAAGAGACCAAGCTATCACTCTTTGCAGATGATATGATGATATACTTAGAGAATCCTAGAGAATCAAGTAAAAAGCTACTTGAGACAATAAATAAATTTGGCAAAGTTGCAGGATATAAAATAAACCCACATAAATCCTTGGCATTCCTTTATATTTCCGGTGAAATTCAACAGCAAAAGATAGAGAGAGAAATCCCATTTAAAGTTGCTGTAGACATTATAAAATATTTGGGAATCTACCTGCCAAAACAAACCCAGGACCTGTATGACCATAACTACAAAACACTTTTCACACAAATAAAGTCAGATCTAACTAATTGGAAAAATATCAATTGCTCATGGCTGGGTCGAGCTAATATAATAAAAATGATAATTTTGCCTAAATTAAATTATATATTTAGTGCCATACCAATTAATTTACCAAAAAACTATTTTATAGAGCTAGGAAAAAAAGTAACAAAATTCATTTGGAAGAATAAATGGTCCAGAATATCAAGGGAATTAATGAAAAGAAATGCTAGGGAAGGTGGACTAGCTATACCAGATTTAAATCTGTATTGTAAAGCATCAGTCATCAAAACTACTTGGTACTTGCTGAGGAATAGAGGAGTGGATCAATGGAATAGATTAGGTACACGAGATTCAGAAGTCAATGACTATAGTAATCTATTGTTTGATAAACCCCCAGACCCTGGTTTTTGAGATAAGAACTCACTATTTGACAAAAACTGCTGGGAAAACTGGAATATAGTATGGCAGAAACTGGGCATAGACCATTATCTAACACCATATACCAAAATCAAGTCTAAATGGGTGCATGATCTAGGTATAAAGGTTGATACTGTAAGCAGTCTCCTAAAACAAGGAATAGTTTACCTATCAGACTTGTGGAGAGAGAAAGACTTTATGACTAAACAAGAATTAGAGAACATTATAAAATGTAAAATGGATAATTTTGACTACATGAAATTGAAAAGTTTCTGTACAAACAAAGCCAATGTAACCAAGATTGAGAGGGAGGTAGGAAATCGAAAGAATCTTTACAAGCTATGTCTCTGACAAAAGACTCATTTCTAAAATATACAGAGAATTGAGTCAAATTTATAAGAATACAAGTCATTTCCCAATTGATAAATGGTCAAAGGATATGAACAGGCAGTTTTCAGAGAAAGAAATTAAAGATATGTATAAGCACATGAAGAAATGCTCTAATTCACTATTGATTAGAGAAATGCAAATCAAAACAACTCTGAGGTACCACATCTCACCAGATTGGCTAAGATGACAAAACAGGAAAATGACAAATACTGGAGAGGATGTGGGCAAATTGGAACACTAATGCATTGCTGGTGGAGTTGTGAACTGATCCAGCCTTTCTGGAGAGCAATCTGGAATTATGCCCAAAGGGCTATAAATACTTTCATACCCTTTGATCCAGCAATACCACTCCTAGGGTTATATCCCAAAGAGATCATAGAAATGAGAGAAAGACCCATATGTACAAAAATGTTTATAGCAGCTCTTTTTGTGATAGCAAATAATTAGAAATTAAGGGGGTGCCCATCAATTGGGGAATGGCTGAACAAGTCGTGGTATATGCATTATATGGAATACTATTTTGCTATAAGAAACGAGGAGCAGATGGTATTCGTATTTACCTGGAGAGGCTTAAAAGGACTGATGCTGAGTGAGAAGAGTAGAACCAGGAGAAATTTGTACACAATTACAGACACAATGTATGTGTGATGACCAACTTTGATAGACTGGACTCTTCTCAGCAATGCATTGATATAAGTCAATCCCAAAAGACTCATGATGGAGAGAAATATGTGCATCCAGAGAAAGAACTAGAAATAACTATGTTTATATCCAGGTGGAAGCAAAATACCTGATCTTTTTCCTTCTCTTATTTGGTTTTATGTCCTCTTTACCATTCTTCATTCCATCCTTATAACCTGACTAATATCTAATGTGGAAGTATTTACAGATCCTATCCTTGACTATAAGCCACCATGCAGGGGAGAGGAGGGAGAGGGACAAAATGTGAAACTCAAGCAATTGTGGAATTGAATCCTGTAAACTAAAAGGAAACAAACAAATTAATAAAAAAAAAGATAAACATTTACCAGGCTGAATTTCATTTTTTGTTTTCTATTACTTTCAAAGTTGAATTTTTACAAATGGAGATTTACAGATAACATGATATTCTCCCCTCAGGAATAGAACTGAGTATATTCCGTGCACTTGACATACAGAGGGAAGTTACACCACATGAATCTGATGACTTTTGTTAAATACTCATCTTTTTTGAAAGACACATTGCCTCTTGATTATTTGAAAAAAGACACTATCACATAACACCTAGCAAAGTAATGTGTACAAATTCTGAAACCAGTCATTCTTTTCAGGGTCTCCAATGCTGACTGATTCCACAGGGAGAATCAGGATGTTATCGGGAGGCAGACAGCTGCAGATTTCAATTGCTGAAAGGTCTGATGCAGGATTATACACGTGTATTGCATCAAATGTTGCTGGGAATGCAGAGAAACAATATAATTTGCAAGTTTACAGTAAGTCAACCAGGCTTTTACTTACTTTCCTTTTTCTTCATCACTATCTTTTTTTTCATTTTGCTACTGTTAGGACTCAGTCCAAACTCTAAAGCTGTATCACAACACTCAACTGTTTGGTAGAAAAATGAAAAATTGAATCAACTATCAATCTATTTGTGTAATCCCTAGATATTTGGAAACATCCAAATATTTGGTGGCATGCAGATTTAAAATCAAAAAGAATGAAAAGTTTTGCGCTTGTGCAGTTTTTAGTCACTGTAGAGAGGTCTAGAAGAATGAGAATGGAAAAAGAACATTTAGATTTAGGCCATAAGATTGTTGGTTACTTTGGAAAGGAGCAGCTTCAACTGAACAATGAGGTCAGAAGCCAGATTTAGAAAAAAATTAGAAGAGCTAAAGAAGGAAAAAAAAAAGAGGCACTTAGTGTAGATACCTTTGGGATTTAACTGAGGGAGGATTGATATAAGATGATACCTAGTTTGATTGGTGAAATCAAGTGAGAGTTTTTTAAGAATGAAGAAGACTTGCTGTTTCATGCCCTCCTTCAATGACTGGCCCATCTCTTTCTTCAGCCCTATATTTTAAGTCACTTCTTGAGTGCACTAAGTCATCATAGGCAGATGCAACAGTCTAATTGCTCCCATCAATTCTCTCTCTATTGTTTTTTGGGTTACTTATAGTTTTGATTCTCTAGAGGTTATAGAATTCCATATTTTATATCCATATAATACTCCATATTATCACAGAGAATATTGGCATAATAAAAAGATATACTTTTGTTTCATAAAAAAATTGTTGAGGAGAAGATAATGGTGCCCAAAACAAGACTTCTTAATCCAGGAAACTTTTTAAAAGTATTTTTATAGTTATTTTAATATAATTGGTTTCCTTCACCATATCATCTACTTTATTTTCTGTTTTAAAAACCTTGTTCTGGCTTCCCCAGATGTCCACAAGTTCACATAATACAAAAAGGCTAAGACCCCCTGGCCCAAAGATGCTTGAAAGTATTGAAGCTTATTAAAGGTTATCAGGTATCTTAAACTTTTGTTTAAAGTCTACCTTTTGATTTCATAATTTTTTCCTGGAAAAAGATACTAAAAATGCTATAAAATCCTATCTATAGTAATCTTGTGATACTTAAACAGCATTGCATCTAATACTATGGTACATATAAGAAGTTTAATAATATTAATAAGTTTTGAAGTTTTATTGAGGTCTTTTACTAGAACTTGAGAAAGTCACTCCATGGGGCCTCAGTTTCCCTATCTTTCAGAAGGGGTTATATAAGACTTGTTCTCTAAGGTCATTTTCAGTTCTCAAACTCTAATATATTTAGATCTGGAAGTTTCATTATATTTTCTATATGTAAGGCTATGTGAAGGGTGTGTGCTTCAAATTGGGGCTTGTCTAAGATAAACCGTTATTAGGAAAACTTTAAAAATAATACTGGTAGGAAAATTTTCAATTAAAGATAGAAAGAGTCTCATTTTGTTAATCCCTCTAAAATGATTTCTTCAATGCCATCTTTTCTTACATTTTGTCAAAAATGTACCTTTTTTGGCTTAATGGGGATTCTTCTCTCTCAGTTTATCACTACTACTTCTTGCAGTCCTAGGACTTTCTTTCACTATCTCCTTTCACAGAGTTGACCTCATTCCTTGTCTTCTTGCTTATCTGAAAATACCTGAAGCACAGAGTTGAATTTTATAGCATTTATAGCATCTTTGTCTCCCTGCCTCTCTAGCTCGTCCAACCATATCAAGCAATAGTAATCACCCTGAAGTCACTGTGACCCGAGGGAAGAGTGTCACTTTGGAATGTGAAGTACAGGGCATTCCTAAGCCATCGGTAACCTGGATGAAAGATGGCCGCCCCTTGCTCACTGGAAGAGGAGTGGAAATTCTGAATGAAGGACACCTCCTTCAACTGAAAAATATCCATGTGTCAGACACTGGCCGTTATGTGTGTGTAGCAGTGAATGTAGCAGGAATGACTGATAAAAAATATGACTTGAGTGTTCATGGTGAGTAAAAAGAACACAATATATTAAATGGACAATTTTGACTATACCTTTTTTTTAAGTATGATGCCCAACATCCTGAAGGTTACATGTCATGCTTTTCATCCTCTGAAAGATCACCCTTGATATAGTCCTACAATTCTTCATGTATACTACATATACTCTGTTACTTTTTATTCTAGCCCTTCTGGCTTTTTTTTCTTTTTCTTTTCTTTTTGCTAAGATCAAGAAAAATGACACATTTTTCAAGGAAATTAAACAGAAAAAATTAAATAGTAAAATTATATATTTGCCTTAAACTATTTGGAACTAATTCTTCCCAAAGAGAAGGACCTAGAAAGGATTAACATACTTACCTTATCTAAAATAAACCTTAATGTCTTCAAACTTTATGATTTTTTGCCCTTTTTAATCTTAACTATAAACAGATTTTCTTTAAGGCAGCTAAAGGGGGTTGTATGCTAGGGAGTGAATAAAAAATATTCATTGAAATAGAAACAAATGTGCCCCATGTGTGATATATACTTAAATGTCATGGGAACTGTATTGATTTTAAGAATTATAGCATCTGTATCACTAAGCCAAGGAAAAAAATATACAAAGCTTTGCTTTACTATTCAGTATTTGAGAGCCAAAATGTGAACTTTTAAGACCTAATACATATTAAATTCCAAAGATACCTACAAACCATCTTTTTAAGGAAAACCAAAGGAGAAAATGTTAGTGGTATGCTGATTTATGTGAGGACAGCTTTATAAATTATGTGGCTCATTTACCTTCCTTGGTTCTAATGAATCTAATCTTAGAGTTTTAACCTTATTCTATGGTCACAGATTGGACCATTAACCACAGTTATTAGTCTAGAAGATGTGTAACACTAGTTATGTGAGAGTCTGTACTAGAAGGTATAAGGGACTTAGAGTCAATTGATAATTTGGGGGAGGGGAAGTATTTAAAGTACATGGTAGGTTCACACTGCCATTTTTGTATACCAAGAGAGAAAAAGTTAGTGGATTCTTTTTATTGTGACAAGAGAAAAAATATTCCATTAGGTACTTGTTTTCTATTGATTTATTTAATTTTGTGTTACAGTCCCTCCAAGCATTGTAGGAGACCAGGAGGTACCTGAAAACATAAGTGTGGTGGAGAAGAATCCTGTTACATTGACTTGTGAAGCATCAGGAATTCCTCTACCTTCAATAACCTGGCTCAAGGATGGATGGCCCATTACCCTACGCAGTTCCATGAGAATTCTCTCAGGTATTAGGAAAATAAATCACATTGCTTTCAGATGCTACTATGTACATTGGAATCCTCCATAAAGAGATCAGAAGTGTTGGTGGTACACCAAAAAGGGGCCACAGCTAGGCACAAATTCTCTTCCACATCTTGACACTCAGTATTTTGTATTTTAATCCGGGGTTTACCACAAGAATCAAATGTTAGACATTTGATTATTTAGGAAGTGTTCTGTTTAATTAGCAATATTAGAAGGAATGTCATTTAACTTTTGTTAAGTGTCTTTTGTATGTTAAACACTGTGACATATATTGGTGATGTAAAGACCAAAATGAAATGACCTCTGACCTCAGTAAAGAAAGCTAGCATTTATATAGCACTAGAATATTTGCTGAGCATGTGACCTCTGTTATTACAGTGGATCCTCACAAAAGTCATGTGAAGTAGGTGCTATTATTGTCCTGCTTTACAGATGAGGAAACCCTGAGAAAGGATTGCATGGTTAGCAAACATCTGAGGGAGAATTAGAATTGAGGTGTTCCTGACTCCATATGACTTTCAAATACTTTTGAAGTGTTTATATGCTGGAATGCTGGAAAGGAAAGCTACCAAAATGGATGAAAAAGAAATAAGAATTCAAAAACATCACAGCAAACTGGAAATAGGGGCTGACACTACTGGCAGTAATATTTAAAATGGGAAGAACAGCCAGCACGTACATAGGGCTTTGAAGTTTGCAGAGTGCTTTATAAATATTATCTCATTTGATCCCCTCAACAACCCTGGAAAGGAGATGCTATTAATATTCCCATTTTACATATGAGGATCCTGATGGAAGACTGAGGTAAAATACTCATCCAGGATCACACAGCTTAGTGTCTAAGATAAGCTTTTGAACTTCAGATTTTCCAGGTTATAGGTCTAGCACTGTATTTCACCACTGAGTTACCTAAATAAATGTGCATCAGGCTTATAAGATTAATAACTGAAGTACAGAATAGGGGAGAACCTTAATAGTTTATATGGAAAAAAATCCTAGAGTCAAGACAGGACTAACAGCTTCCTACTTCTTGGTGGACTAGAGTTAAGGAATGAGGCATGTCAGACATGGCCAATATAATATGCTGATTTGTTTTGCTTGGCTATACTTGTTCCAAGGGAGGGTTCTATGGGTGTTGGGGAGGGGCAAGGGGAAAACCAGAAGGAAAGTAGCAGTGAGGCATATAGCACTTTTTAAACTGTGGATCATGACCCCATATAGGTCATATGGATCTGTACTATTTCACATAATTGGGCTGTCTAAGAAGCAGTATATAAACATGGAAGAAAGGGTTGGGAAGCAACCCATATGGGGTTGTGACCCACAGTTTAAGAAGCTCTGAAGGGGTCACAAGTGGAAATGGTTTAAGAAGCCCTGATGTAGAAAAAGAAAAGAACCCCTAAAATTTAATGGTTTGATTGTCTAGAAGTTTAATTTTGAATGTCACCTGAATATTAAAAAATCAGTTTTAGCACAATCTTGAACTGTATTAATTGAAATGTAGTTGCCTGAGTGGAGTTCATCTGGATTATTTTTATCCACATTTTAGCAGAAACACTGGCAAAGTTGAACCCCTTCAGGGGAGGGCAAGTGTGATGGTGAAAAGTCTGGAATCAGTGATACCTGAGAAACAGTTAAAGGAACTGAGATTGTATTTCCTGGAAAAGAAAATCTTAGGCAGATGTGTAGCACTGGTTCCATGAGAGTGTGGGCCAGAAGGGTGTGAGTGATTTAGAGTCAGTTGCTGCTTTGGGATAGGGAAGTAGATAAAGGACGTAGTAGGTCCATGCTGCTATTTTTGTATACCAGGGAGAGAAAATTTTGAGCTGTCTTCAAATATTTGAAAAGCTATCATGTGGAAGAGAGATTAATTTATTTTGTGTCCTTCCAGATGTCAAATCTTAGACCTCAAAATAAAGTAAAACTTTTTAACAATTCAAGTTACTCAGAAGTAGAATGATATGCCCTAATCAAATCAAGTTAACAAGATTTATTTGTGCACTTACAATGTGACAGACACTGGGTATACAAACAGAAGCAAAGAGAAAGCCAGTCCCTATCCTAAAGGAGCTTACACTCTATTGGGCTGGGAAGTCCAGAGAGTGAAGTATGACTAGTCTAGGTTCTTCCTCAAAATGGAGGTTCCAGGAAGAACTCAACAATGAAAGAAGGGGGCTATGGGAGAAGACAGCTGAAGCATACTGGCAAAGTCTAAAGAGTGGAGTATGGCTGGCCAGGGTTGTTCCTCAAAATGGAGGTTCCAGAATGAACTCACCAATGAGAGAAGGGGTCCACAGGGACTTGGTGAGGTAGCTACTTCCCTATCACCATGTACAAATAGAGAACAAATAAGCATCTGTCAAGGATGTTAGCACCTCCTAAGAATGGGGCTTAGGAGAACTAGGTTTTAAATCCAGCTCTGCTACAATTTAACCTCACAGATTATTAGCCAAGTCATTGGACTTCTTTGGGTCTCGGCTTCTTCATCTGTAAGATCAAGCAATTTGCGTATTTTATCTAACCCCCTCATTTTGCTCATGAGGAAACTGAGACCTGTTGAAATTAAGTGACTTGTCCAAAAGTCACAGAGGTAACAAGCAGCAAAGTCAGGATTTGAACCCAATTTCTTTGACTCCAAATCCAATGTTCTTCCCACTGTGCCACACACTGAGTGGTATTCCCAAGGGTCCCTTCCAACTCTGACATTCTAACATTCTAAGATCAAGGATATTGTGAGTGATGGTCTCCAAAGTCTCTTCCAATTCTAAAGTTATATGATTCAAGTCTATATATTGTAGGATCTGGAAAAGGCTATTGCACTGATATTAACTATATTATTGGAATGAATAATCTTTTAAGAGCTTTGTTATTTCTGTTTTGGGAACTATTTCCTCTTCCATGGCTTCCATTTCCATCATTTTAAGAGTGCCTTTAGTCTCTGTTGACTTTAGGAATGTACTAAAAGTTTAAAAATTATTGCTAAATGTTGGTTGCGGAACATTGCACATGGTGTTTCATAGTCATCAAAGAGCTTATGTAGTAATCTGTAAGGTGCCCCTCCCTTCCTCTCCCCCTCTCCCCAGAAGAGTACAGCAAATAACCAAATCCCTATCGATGAAAAGTGGGAACATTTAACAGCCAAACCAGAGCCCTGTGGGATAGTTAGAAGCTGAGCAGAGTGAGGAACTCAGGTTTTTTGGTTGACTTGAAAGAGCAGGGGTTTTTGTTTTCTTTTGTTTTGCTTGAACAGCTGCTGGAGATCCATGAGCTAACAGATTCAAACAATTTCACCTTGAGTTTCTGCCAAAGGAGTTGTTCAGTAACAAAATCTGAACCTTTGCCTTGCACAAGAGATGAATGAGTATCAGATGAATGGCACATGACTTGTTGACATTCAGCCTTTGCCCAGTTTGCAGTGTGCTTCTGGCTCAGTAAAAATCTGTTCTCCTGAGGGTTTTAAAGTACAGCTATTTTGAAAACAGTAATGGATTTGGTGACAACCTTACCATCATTATTAAGTGCACCAAAGATAGATAACTGCTAGACAAAGTGAAGTAACTACACATAAATAAAACTTGCTTTCAGAATCATTTTGATTTTCATTTGGGTTAAATGAGAGACCTATGAACACCAAGAAATAATTGTCCTGGGTTTTAAGTGGTGGTGTTTTGTAGGATGTGGATGACTCGTGTGTTTTTGGTTGCCCAGATATCTCTAAATTGACATTTGAGGCAGCATTACATAGTGGAAGAAGTCCTGGGTCTGGATTTAAGAGACTGAGGTTCAAAACTGGACTTTGCCTTAGGTTAATGGCAGTGGACAAGGTGCTTACATGTTGTGTGCCTCAGTTTTCTCATCTGTAAAATGAAGTTAGACTAAATGTTGGCCTATTCCAAGCCTAAGTCTATAATCCTATGAATGAATGAAATCTGTCACCCAAACTAGTTGCTGAAGCCTTTCCTGATACTGGATATTTCCCTTCTCATATTTATTTATTTGTTTATCTATTTATCTATTTATTTGCTTCTTGGAGGGCAATTGAGGTTAAGTGACTTGCCCAAAGTCACACGTCTAGTAAGTGTGTCAAGTGTCTGTGGCCGGATTTGAACTCAGGTCCTCCTGACTCCTGGGCCAGTGCTCTATTCACTGCACCACCTAGCTGCCCCTCCCTTCTCATATTTAGTCTGTCTGTATGTAATAACTGATTTGACTAATGTCAGTTAAAAAACAAAACTCATGAATTTAGGCAATGAGCCTTTTGGAAGTCAATATAATGTCAGTTATTATCATAGCGACTAGCACAGTTTGGACTCAGAACAAGTGTGTGATGGATAAATAATTAAATTATTTTTAGCTGATTTTTTTAATGTCATATAGACACAACTTTAGTGATATTTTGTGCTTAAAATGACAGATAATAAACTAGAGATTTTTGAAGAAAATTTAACATTTTCTTGTTCTACCTTTTTGGGTTTTTATGACACTGTTCTTTCCATGTTGTTCTCCTAATCATTCTGTCAACCAAGAAATATGTCTTCAGCCCTTAATATGTGTCAGGCACCGTCCTAACTGCTGGGGATACTTGTCATACTCCTAATTGTCCGTTTCTTCTCAGTCTCCTCAGCTCAACATCTACTGTTTTTCCCTATTCATGAGGGTCAATATCAGTCAGTAAACATTTATTCAGCACTTATTCTGTACCAGGCACTTTTTGAAGTGCTTAGGATGCAAAAACAAAAAAGAAAGTCCATGTCCTCAAGGAGCTTACAATCTAACTGGTGAAGACAACACGCAAAAAAAGCTGAAAGGGGGGAGACAGTAGACATAGGAGAGTGGAAGTACCCGGTGCAAGGGCCTGGCAGAGAACTTGAAATGTTCAAAATGAGTGCACCGAGATGGGGAATGGAGAGATATCTGAGGAGAGATGTCTGACTGTAACATAAAGCTTATCCCTGGACTGCCTTTCCCCTTTATCACCACACTCTCTCTTCCATGTGTTTAAATATCATCACTAACTGACAGCTTCAAGACTCGTGTACAGATATTCTCACCTCTGTCATCAGTTCTGGTCCTGCATCTCCAACTGCTCATTTGACACTACCAACTGAAGGCACTATCAACATTTAAAATTCAACATGTCCAAAACAGAAAATTGTTTTTTTTTTAAATTATAAGCCCTCCCTTCTTCTGTCCTTATTGGAAAAGCTGCTGTGGTGAGTGGGATAGTGAATCAGTTAGAGGTGTGTAAAAGGATTGTTAAAGGACTGTGAGAAGTTAAGACATCAAACTCATGGGTATGTGAGTGGGGAAACATTGCTGTAAGTATTTGCCTCCCTCAAAAGAGGAAGAAACAAATTGCTCATTTGTCCTCATGATTCCCATCATTACCTACTCTTTGGTAAGAATCAGGTTGAAAATTTCGATCCTGGTCACTTTTAAACATGAAATTCTTCATTAAGCCAAACCATAAATTAATTACTCTTCTTTTGTAAGATAGAAAATTCTAGGAGATATTCAAATTATTTAATTAATTAAAACATATATTACCCTTTTGCTAGATGCCAAACATAGTGTTAAGCACTTGGAATACAGTCATTGCTCTAGAGGGAGATAATGTACTGAAGAGGTTTCAGCTGCAAGTTGGGTTGAAGGGCCTTGTAGTCCTTAGGGTGTAGCAATAAAATAGATGGTATCACATCTTCTTTAATGCAATTATTATTTGTATTAGTAAGACCATTACTCTTTCTGATGTTGAATATGCCAAGTACTCTGGCAGCAAGCATTTTCTTAGTCTTCCATAGCTGTGGCTATGGAGAGACTGAAATCTAAAACACATGCAGAATCAGTCTCCATATTGGATTTCCACAGTTTGATCCCCTGCATAGTTGCTATAGGGTCAGGCTGGTAGCATATGTGGTGGCCTAGAGGGTGATGCTCTTCCTATGGCTCTTGGGCTCACCTGCCCGTGAGTGCAAGTCAGGGTACCTTGGTGATTGGTATCATTGAAAAACTTCCTCCCTCCAAAGCCACACCTTTGTGCCAAGCATGTAAGCTCTTTCTTGACCTCGTATGTTTCCTCTTTCTGTCTAGGCAACCTGGAGCATATTACAAGATAATATAAATTCTGTTCACTTAACTCAAAATGATTGCCAAAGAGAAGCATGATTAAATAATGATAGTATCAGAAACAGTAAAGCGTAGAATGAACTTAGCCTACTGTGAAGTCATAGGAACAACAGCTTTTTAAACTGTGTTGAGCAAAAGATCAGAAAAGGCATAGGCACCTACTTGAAGTAGACAGCTGCCCAAGGGTTATTCCTAAAACACAAGTCTGATCATGCCATTCCTCTATTCATTAAACTCCAGTGACTCCTGATTAACCCAAAGATCAAATGTAACTCCTCTCTTTGGCATGTAAAGTCCTTTGCAATCTAGCTATCACCTTCCTTTTAAACATCACTTCCTTTTCTACATCACCCTTCGTTCAATCTTTGTTCCGACTATCCTGGCCTTCTTGCTATGTGTCCCACACGGCAATCTATCTCCCATCTCTGTACTTCTGCATGGGCAGTTAATTTCTAGTATTGAATGAACCCTCTTCTCATCTCCACTTTTTAGAATTCCTCACTTTTTTCAAACATCACTTCCAAATGAGACTATTCCTGATCCCTCCAATTCCTAATATTTTCCCGACCAGAAATTACCATGGGTTTATTTTGAGAAGTAACCCTGGTCAAAAGAGAGCTGACTTTAGAGTCAGGAAAGCCTAACTCCAGCAATAACATACCCTGGATGCATGACTCTAAGCAAGTCACTTAAACTTTCATAGCTCCAGGCTCTAGAGTTAAATATTGCCCAAAAAATGGCTCTCTGTTATGGTAGAGGAAGTTCCTCACTGGGAGCTCTCTACAACATTAAAAGCACAGGTCCTGTTAAAAGAAAGCATTTTGTTTTGATAGGCATTTCCTTTGATAGGCCATAAACTCTTTGAGGGAAGGGACTGGTTCAGTTCCTTCATTGTTCCCATTTTGTATCAGTTAACAAGCATTTGTTAAAGATATACTTAAGATATACCTGGTAGGTCTCTAATGAATGCTTGTTGATTGATGTTAATGGACATCTGATTTCTCTTTCAAGAAGAATGTTGTTTGGACTCAAAAAGATAAGCCAAAATGATTAAAAATAAATTAACACTGAACTGAAGTGAGGTGTTAAGATTACACCTTTATACCCTCAAAACACTACAGCTTTCTAAGCAGCATAAAAGAAGAATAGTAATTTATATAATGCTTCAAAGTTTGCAGAACAGTGAACAAGTTGAAATGCATCCAGAAGAGTACTGAGATTGTTTAGCCTGGAGGTGAATAGATAAGATACCAGTTTTTAAGTATTTGAAGGGTTATTCATCATTTGAAAAAATAGAGTTAAACTTGCGGGAAGAAAAAGGAATAATGATGGGGGTTGCAAATTCAAATTTGTCCAACATTTATTGATATCTTTTGTGAGCAAAACACTATACAAATATGTAGATTTATGTTTGATATAAAGAAGACATTTCTAAAAAGAAATTAGAACTGTTCTAATGTAGAACAGGTTCCCCCAAGAAGTATTGGGCTCCCCCTCAATTGAATTGAAATTAAATACTATTACACCAGATCTCATTGGAGTGACCAAATTCTCTCAAAGAATTTTAACTGGTATTGCCGAAAATCACTGAGCCATAAGTAGGAAAACAGAGGAATTAATTTCAGGTATTTTCTTTTCCTTTTACCACCTGTCACCTCGTGTAAATTGCTTGACCCCTATGGACTTTAGTTTCTTTACCTGTAAAATGAAGGTGCTAGACTAGAAGACCTTTAAGATCTCTTCTTGCTCTAAATCCATTCATTATGAACTTTATCCCAGGAGGAAGGATGCTACGGCTGATGCAGGCCAGAGTGGAAGATGCTGGCCAGTACACTTGTGTAGTAAGGAATGCAGCTGGTGAAAAAAGGAGAACCTTTGCTCTCTCTGTGTTAGGTAAGTAGATAATCCATCCAACTTGGTTGCTTAGAAAATAGGTTACATCAGAAAACATTCTTCTAAATGACCCTTGACTGTTCTGGGAGCAAAATAGAAATTTTTTTCTGATTGATTTTATAATTATATTTCCTTGAATTTGATCCCAGAGCTGTCACACTAGGCAAGACTTTCTTGATAGCCAGGTCTTCCTGCCTATTGGTCTTGACATAAGAGCTTTCTGTGGCCTGCCATTTCTCCAGAGTACCACTTAGTGGCTGATCTGTTGCCAATGATTTTGAAACTTTGACTATAGTTTCCAATAGCTGATTATGATTCAATGTGACTTTAAAAATTCATTCTCCTTATTCTTCTCTCCTAGGGCAACTACCATCTATCGTGTTCCTCTGTATACTGATAAAGATCAGAACTGATCTATTACTTTGAAAGAAACCTTTCTGTTCACCTACCATAAAAAAATGTCATGTGACCTCTCTAATCCCTGGACTAAAGTAGTGTTATTGTATTTCGTTGATATAGTGGAAAATTATTAATGCATTAGGATCATAGTCTCATTTATACATATCAAGCCTTACCCTCTCTTTTCATTAAGCTTATAGGCAAATTTTGTTCATTCTCAGATAATCCATCACAGTGAAATTTATTATAATCTGATGGATATATGTATTATGTCTTCCTAACACAAAATAATATAAAATATTATATGTATGGAATTGCCTACCACTCTGCCCATAGTTACTGTTGAAATTCTCTCTCCAGAAGTCTCTAACACCATCCCAATGCCCTTCTCAAAAGTCCTTTCACAGTTATTCTCAGTTCCTAAATGAATACTCATCCTCTAGGTTAAATCTGAATTCTTAGTTCCATGAAGTTGAGACCCAGAATGCACTATAAGACTTCTGCAGGGATCCAATACTCCCCTCCCACCAACATTCTATCTCAGACCAGTTTAAATGTAAAAACTTTCTTCCCTACATCTCTTTTTCTTCTCTCTCTCTCTCTCCCTTTCTCCTTCTTTCCCTTTTCCTCTCTCTCTCCTTCCTTCTGTGTCTCTCTGTTTTTCTCTCTTTTCCCCAAGGATCCTAGTCAATGAAGATTACAACTTTTGATCTATCCACCAGGCAGTTTGAGTCATCATATATGAATATCAATTTGGCAGTTGTGTCTAGAGAGGAGAGGCTAGGTTCAGAGAGACTAGTTGGGAGGCTATCACAATAGAAAAGGCCAAGGGAAGTAAGGGTTTGGATTGCAGTAATCGTGGTGTTATTAGAAAGAACTGGATGATTGCTTTTACTTTGTTTTTCTTTGCTTAGTGCCTCCTAGCATTGTTGGTGAGAATACATTGGAAGATGTGAAGGTGAAAGAAAAGCTTAGTGTTACGCTGACATGTGAAGCAATAGGTAAGACCCACAATTTGTTCTTGTTCAGCTCATAGCCTCTCTTAATTTATGCAATATCCTATCTACATGATAATATTATGTGAGAAAAAATTGAAGTCTAGGAAATGTATTAATTTATATCCATTTATGGCCTGGAAAGTTATAGTCATGTAATTAAAGATTAACATTCAAAAATTATGTTTCCTAAAGGGAATCCTGTTCCACAGATAACCTGGCTAAAAGATGGACAGGTTCTCATTGAGGATGGAAATCACCAAATTATGTCTAGTGGACGTTTTCTTCAAATCACCAATGCCCAAGTGTCAGACACTGGAAGATACACATGTGTGGCTTCTAATACTGCTGGTGACAAAAGCAGAAGTTTCAGTCTTAATGTGTTTGGTGTGTATACAGTTTTGTCTTGTATGTTACATGTATATATGTTTTATTATTTTATATAATAACAGCATATTTTCATAGGCTAAGTTCAGTCTGTTCTGCAGAATTGTTGCTAGAATGGAAGAAGAAGGAAACAAACATTTATAAAGTGTCTATAATGTCCCAGGCACTGTGCTAAGTATCTTAGAAGGAGTTATAAGGCAATAACAAAAGAATAAGGTAGCACTTAATAGAAATAATATAATAAAACAATGTGAATTGGATTTACTATGAGTAATATATGGATATGAGTGATATATTCCATATGTGTTTTTCTATCATGCATGATAATATTTATATTCTAGAAGGCAGTGTATGTGAAATAAAAGTGATATAATTCCTAAGAATGATGAACATCATGCTATTGACTTCTGAGTATAGGAGTGAATGTAGATTCTTATTTGCTGTTTATAATTTCGTAGTTATGAGCATACCTCTTAATTGACTGAAGCCTTTTGTTTCACTAAAATTAATTACTCAGATAATGAGAAAATGTTTATTGATTATAATTACTTTATAGTAATATTTACAGTATTTTAATGAGGCATGTAGAATACACACTGCCTGCTCAGAGAATTTATAATCAAATTGGGGAAAGAAGACATGAAAATGCATGAAAAGTTAAATGGTAGAAGGTAATATTTGATCAAATTCCAGATAAATTTTAAGACAGTAAGTAAATACTAAAGGGATTCAGAGCCACCCTTGTGTCAAAGATGCCAGGAAAAGTGTGTGGAAAGATGAAACTTGGGTTGACTTTTAAAGGATGCCTAGGATGGAGAGAATTGGGGGAGTATATTTGGATGAAAAAACAATGAAAAACATGGCAGTGAGAAGTGGCATGTTAGTAAATAAACCATATTGGACAGAAGGGAAAGTTTGTGTTGGAGAGAAGAGTTAAGTTAGAAAGACTTACAGGGGCCAGTCAGGCTAAGGTATTAATAATTTGGAAACAGAGAGACATTAAAAGTTTGGTGTTTTTTTTTAAACAGATAGAGTTACATGATTAAAACTTCTGTCAAAAGATTAAATTAATACTATTTAAAGATGGATAGGCAGGGAAGAAGAATAGAGGCAAGATGAAAGAAAGCATTATAGCCATTCAGATGTTAAGTAATGAAGGTCTTATCAAACATTCTGAACAAGAAACATGACTTACTTTTAACTTATGTGCCAAGTGTATAAATAACTATATATGACCATATCAGTTCACATGCATGGAAGTAGCATGTCTTTCATTACTTGTGAACAACATCTACCAAGCTAATAAAAGGATAAAATTTCTTCATTTTTCAATTTTTTGATCAAAATATGCAAAGATTTGTTTGAAATATCCTTTAGCTTGTTTTAAAGTTTAAGTCTGCACTTCAACCCTTAAATACTATTAATTTTCCAGCAGATTAATATCTATGATGTTAACAAAAGATGAGAATCTATTCTGATGTATAATAATGAAACTGTTTAATGAAAAATTACTTGTGCAAATAATCATGGTTGGAGTTTTTATTATTTCTACTTAATAGATTCAGTGAACATATGAAAGTACACAGTAGACATAAACTTGTATGTGTATGTATATGTATACATTTCCTCAATCAAGTTCCTTTTCTTTTTCAGTATCTCCTACTATTGCTGGTGTTGATAACGATGGTAGTCCTGAAGATGTAACTGTTATTCTTAATAGTCCGACTTCATTGGTCTGTGAGGCATATTCATATCCTCCAGCTACCATAACCTGGTTTAAAAATGGAGCTCCTATAGAGTCAAATCAAAGTATCAGGATTCTGCCAGGTAATTATTCCTCTTCTATTTATCAATGCATGTTTTTTAGCTCTCCAGTTATTGTTGTAACTAAAGTAGATTTTGGAAATTGTTAACAATAATATAAATTCATGTTTATCTTAAATTCTTTTCTCCGGGAAAAGTCAGGTCTTCATCAATTAAGTAATGGGTGGTACATATTAAAGTAGAAGCTGATCAGTGGCATGAATTTAGTAGCTATGGGAAGTGAACAGATGGTACTTTAGAGAAAAATCTGATAAAATTCTAATGTCAATGCACAATCCATAAATTAAGATGACATTTTTTTTTATTTTTTGCTTTAAAGGAATTTGTGAAAACTTATAACTAAGTCATTCAGTTCAGTTTAATAAACTGTCCACTGTGTGCAGAGGGCATATGTGGAAAACCACATACATTTATAAACCCTGCTCATATGCTAATTCATTCCTACATAATATTTAGCATGAGGTAGGACTTTAGTCTCTGCTTAGATGCAAAAGTTTCTTGTTCAACATCCCACAATCTAAATGAAGTGCCCCTTATCCTAAATCTAAACCAACATAGATCTCAGTCTGTCTTACTAATTGTCTTTCATTGTACTGTTCTTTTAAATAAAAATGGTCAGAGTATGAGGAAAGAATATTACAACAATTCAATCTCATGTTTGAGGAGCAGTAGGGGATAAGTTTGGAAAGGTAGGATGGATCCCAGTTATCAATTAGAATGTGAGATCCTTGACGTCAGGAACTTTCTTTTGCTTCTTTTTGTATTCCCACAACTTAGCACAGTGCCTGGGACATAATACGTACTTAAAAAATGTTTATTACTGACAGGATGAATGGCCTTGAAAATCAGGGCAAGGATCTTCAACTTTATCATAAAAGATCAATGAATGTAATGCAAACACCAGATTCAAAGCAAAATTTCACCAGTATGCAAAACTTTCATTACCAAAAAACCTCTACATTGTGAAAACTTAAGAAACTTTTTCTTCTTTTTCTTCCCTCTGTCTTGTTCTTCTCATTTTAGTTCCCTCCTTCTTTCCAGCTCTGAGTCACTAAACTCTGCACCACAGAAAGCCAGACATGGAGGCTATAGTTTATAATTCAATAGCTATTTTATTGGTCTGTGATATAGTGGGGAGTGGGGTGGGGGCAAAACACTGCTAATGACAGTGGAATTCCACTGAAGACTTTTGAACAGGTAAGTGATATGAAAGTAGTATTCTAAGAAAGAATAAAGTGATAATGGTGTGTAGGGTAGATTGGATGACAGCAAGATGGAGGGCAGGGTAACCAGCTAAAGGACTGCTGTCGTAATCAAGGCATAAGGTAAGGTAGACTTAGATTAGGTTGTGATCCCTGAAAACAAGAGGGGATGATGGGATAGATAAGAAAGACATTTACAAAGCAAGAATCAACTGGACTTAGTGACTGCCATTAGTCTTCTGTAATAATTAAAAATAAATAAATGATAATGATGAGGATTATGATAAGAAGCAGCATTTTTGTACTGCTATAAAATTTGCAAAATACTTTACATATAAGATCTGATTTGACCCTTGCAACAATTGTAAAGTGTAGCACCATAAGGATGACTATTCTGATTTATAGAATTAGAAATTCAGGTTCAGAGAAATTAAGTAATTTGGCCCAAAGGCACACAACTAGTTAAGTTTCCATGGAATGGTTAGAATTCAGGTCTTCCTGACTCCAAGTCTAGCTTCTCTGTCAGTTGTATATGCTGCCTCTGAAGGGCCATATTTTGAGACATTGAGGGGTAGAACCAAGATGGCAGAGTAGAGAAAGAACTACATCCAAGCTCTCTCAACATTCTTCTTTAAAATAATGCCTGCTATCAAATTCTGGAGTGACAGAGACCAACATTTTTCCAGCCCAAGACAGCTTAAGAGGTAAGAAGCAAAAGTGTGTTACACTGGGTGGGGGCTGGCCCAGAATCCATGGGCCTTGGAGGTGACAACAATGGCAACAGCAGTTTTGGGAGTCTCAACACAAATATGGTAGGGGATTCAGCAATGGTCAGAAAAAGAGATACAGGACCCTGTCTTGTGCTGTCAGTGGGTGCAGGACAGAGTGGTGTCTAACATCTCCATTACCTATGTCTACTTTTGGTTTATAGTTCCAGGTTAGAGAGGAGTGCTAGCTGTAACAAAAGAGCAGGGGCTGTGGGGAAGAGTATTGCTTTAGATCACAAGACATCAGGGGTGCTGGGGAGCAGTATAACTTATTATCTTAAGAGATCAGGGCCCTGAGAAACAATATAGTTTGCTGTCCCAAGGGAGTAGGGTCCCTCATGAGCAATATCCTTTGCAGTCACAAGGGATCAGGGGACCTTCCTGGGTAAGGACCAGAGCAAAGGTCAAGAGAACAGTGATAGCGCTTCTCACTAGATCTTACCACTTTGAAAGCACTGAAAACCCCCAAACCCCCAGAACTAGCTCTGAAAACAGAGTGTGGAAAAAGCCTGAAGCTTGGGAAAGTTCACCCCCACCCAAACCCAGATTTGGGAACAGAGTTCACTGTTAGCATGAAGTTTAAAATCAAGAAACAGGATAGGAAAATGAGCAAACAACAAAAAAGAATCTGATTGTATAAAGCTCCGGTAGTGGCATGGAAGATCAAGACACAAACTCAGAAGATAATGATGTCAGAACAGCTACAAGCAAAGCTTCAAAGGAAAGAAAGTGAATTAGATACAAGCCCAACAAAAATTCCTGAAAGAACTATAAAAAGATTTTCAAAAGCAAAAAGAAGTGTTAGAGGAAAAATTGGAAAAAGAAATGATAGTGATGCAAGAAAATTAATGAAGACAAATAAGATTGGTAAAAGAGGCACACAAAAAAAAGTGAAGAAAATGACACCTTAAAGAATAGAATTGGCCATATGGAAAAAAGAGGTAAAAAACATTACTGATTAAAATAATTACTTAAAAAGCAGAATTGGCCCAAAGGGAAAAGAAGTACAAAAGTTCACTGAGTGATATAATTGCTTAGAAATTGGAATTGAGCAAGTGGAAGCCAATGACTTCATGAGACATCAAGAAACAATAAAACAAAAGAATGAAAAAATAGAAGAAATGTGAAACCTCTCATTGGAAAAACAGCTGACTTGGAAAATAGACTGAGGAGAGATAACTTAAGAATTATTGGACTGCCTGAAAGCCATGATCAAAGAAAGCCCTAGATATCATATTTCAAGAAATTATCAAAGAAAACTGACCCCAATATCCTATGTACAGAAGGTAAAATACAAACTAAAAGAATCCATCAATCACCAAAAGAGATCTCAAAATGAAAGCTCCCAGGAATACTATACCCAAATTCCATAGCTCCTAGGTTGAAGAGAAAATGCTTCAAACAGCTAGAAAGATATCAGATATCATGGAGTCACAATTAGGATCATACAAAATTTTGCAACTTCCATGTTAAAGGAGTAGAGGATTTGCAATATGATATTTCAGAAGGAAAAGAAGCTAGGATTACAACCAAGAATAATCTACCCAACAAAACTGAGTATTGTCCTTCAGGAGGGAAAAACACATATTTAATGAGATAGAGTACTTTCAAGCATTTCTGATGAAAAGACCAGAGCTGAAGAGAAAATGTGACTTTCATATATAAGACTCAAGAGAAGGATAAGAAGGTAAAAATGAAAGAGAAATCATAAGGAACTCAATAAGGTTAAACTGTTTACATTCCCACATGGGAAGATGATTCTTGTAACACCAAAACACTTTCTCATTATTAGGACATATTACACAGGACTCTGTGTAAACAGAGGACTTGGGAGGGATTCAGTTATGTTGGGAATGATCTTAAAAAAAAAAGATGTGATCCAGCCAGGTGGCACAGCGAGTAGGAGCACCAGCTCCAGTTTTGGGATGACCTGGGGATCGAATCCGGGCTCAGACACTTAGCACCCACCCAGAAACACCTGGCCGTGTAACCTTGAGCAAGTTACTTAACCCCAATTGCTTAGGGGCTGCCATGTGGCTCAGCAAGTAAGAGCACTGGCTCCAGTGTCAGGATGACCTGGGGATCAAATCCGGGCTCAGATACTTAGCACCACACCCAGAAATAACTGGCCATGTAACCTTGAGCAAGTTACTTAACCCCGATTGCTTAAAAAAAAAAAAAGATGGATCAAAAAGTGGGATGCTCCAGGAGAAGGGAGAAGGAAGAAGAAAAATTATCTCACATAAAAGAGGTGCTCAAGGAAGAGCTTTTAGGGGGGAGGGGGAAATAGTGGGTGGGTAGGCAATTCTCTCATCTCAATTGGTTCAAAGAGGGAAGAATATATGTGTGTGTATGTAATATTTATTTTATATATATACATATATATGTACGTATGTGTGTGTGTATATATACACATGCACACACACACAATTGGTTATATAAATCTATCTTACCCAATAGGGCAATAAGAAGGGAAGGGGAAAAGAGAAAAGGCATGGGTGTGATAAAAGGGAGACAGTGGACAGAAGCAAAATAGACTTTTGAGGAGAGTCAAGTTAAAAAAAAAAGGGAGAAGAAACAGATGAAAGTGAGATAGAAGGAAATGCATAGTAAGTAGTCATAACTGTGAATGTGAATGGGATGAATTCACCCATAAAACAGAAACAGCAGAATGGATTAGAAATCAGAATCCAATAATATATTGTTTACAGGAAACACATTTAAAATAGAGACACATACACACTGACTTAAAATAAGAAGCTGGAGCAAAATCTATTATAGTTCAGCTGAAGTAAAGGCTTTCTATTAATTTACATCAGACTTTGTTCTAATTCAATTATCCATTTCAAAATTTGCTTTCTCGGGATAATCTCAAAGAAGGGCAAGAGTAATGTTTCAAAAGTCTGCTACTGTTCATATTTCAAGTTTTTAAATTCTTGATTTTTCCAGGAGGGAGGACTCTGCAGATCCTAAATGCTCAGGAGGACCATGCTGGAAGATATTCTTGTGTAGCTACTAATGAAGCTGGGGAAATGGTAAAATACTATGAAGTGAAAGTCTATAGTAAGTATTTTAGGGTAACAAAAGACATCACATTTTCTTGCCCCATTTTTTGGATTATTTTCACAAGTCTGTTTCTCTTTTGAATTATTTTTATTCTTAAGTATAAAGATTACTATTTTATATCATTTACTTTATTAAGTATAGAAACTAAATCAATTAAGTACCATTAATATATTCCCTTTTCCCTCTGACCTCAGTGGCTGAAATATGGAGAAAGATGACTTTTTCTGGGTTCTTATCACCCAATTCTGGATTTCCATTTTTTAAGCTTCTTGTTTTTACTGTCTGTATTACCTTCTGTACTGAGTCATGGCCTCTTTATACCCCCAGAGCATTGTTTGAATGCATATGATTTTATCAGCAGTCAGGAATGTAAGGTTGTTAATGATCTCTAGCTCCATGGGAAAGTGGTAGATAAATAAAATGTGCAATTTTTACACAAAAATATGACATAGCTAAGCACTGTCAGTAGTAGTGATTGTATTATGAGTTTTTTCTGGTATTGGTTATGATTTATATATATATATATATATATTGGCTTATATTCTTTGATGGAATCCCCTATGTGACTATCAAATATGCATTTATTGCCTGGGCTTAGGGATGTGGTTGTGAAACTAAATAACCTATAAAGAAATTGACCTTTTGACATTGGCATTGTCCTAATAAAGCAAAATGGAAATCCTTCATGGTACATATCCATAAAATACTGGTTTAGAAAATGTTGATATGGATACTTAAAGAGTATATGATAATAATCACTAGTATTTGTATAATATTTAAAGTTTATAAAGTTCTCTTTGTTGCCTCATTTGAGTCTCACAGTGACATTGGGATTATAGAGATTATTATTCCCTTTTTTGTAGTTGAAGAAAGTCAAGTTCAGAGGGATTGAGGGATTTGTTCATGATCACACAGCTAAGTAAATGTTAAAAATCAATATTTGGATCCAGCTTTTCTCAACTCCACCATTCTATTCATGGTGTCCCATTACCCTTTACTGTAAAAAATGTAGAGCAATACCTTCCTTGTCTTGTCAGCTTCTTGCCACAGAATTCTAAGCATGTTTGAAATATTATGTAGGGTCATCATTTAAATATGGAAGTGACTGAATTTTACACTTTCCGAAATTTATTTTTGTGTAGTTCCACCTATAATTAATAGAGGAGACCTTTTGGGGCCAGGTCTTTCTCCCAAAGAAGTGAAGATCAAAGTCAACAACAGCTTAACCCTGGAATGTGAAGCTTATGCAATTCCTGCTCCTGCCCTCAGCTGGTACAAGGATGGACAGGCCAGTCACCAATTTTTTCATTTAATTTTTTAGTTAATATGTGGGATAGTTTTATTAAAAGTATAGTTAAATATATTCTGTGTGTACATAGTTACTCTGTTTCTAAAGAAAATTCAAGGAAGATTGTGAAACTTTAAAATTGGCATGCTATGAACAAATATAAATATTATTCTATAGAATTACATGTAATTTTATGTACTTTAAAATTTTATTGATATCTTTGGTTTTCACATTGCCCTCATCTCCCAATATATCATTCTTCCCAGTGAGCCAACTATTATTACAGATAATAAAAAAGAGGAAAAAATGTATAGCAAAACTAACTCTTACATCAGTCAAGTCCAACATGATTTTCAGGATTCCATTCCTATGGTCTCCTACTTCTCCAAAATGGGAAGGAAGTACATTCTCCTAAGTCTTGTTTAGGACCAAGCTTTGTCATTGTAATTTCTTAGAATACAGCTTTTATTGTTCCATTGTTTATGAAAATTTTCCCATGCACAGAGGATTTTCTTTTCTCTCTGGCCCTACAGAGTTAGTGATTAGGTCTTGTCAAGCTCAATCAAAAGAAATATCAATCAGCAAAATTATAGTGATGCACACATTGCAAATCTTAAATTTGTAGAGTTTCCTCTCTGACATCCTAAACTGTTTGATAAATCATTTCATGAAGCTGAAAGTGAACATTAAGTACTTACTTTGAGGCAATGAAAACTTTTAAAATAATGAACAGATTATTTAGTCTTGTGATCACACCACATTGTTTTTCTCATCCACTGGGTTTTTTTTTCTTTGAATGTCCATAAAGTTTGGGTGATGATGTGGCTAGACCAAAATAAGATTTTATTACTGTTAACACTAGTCAATATAGATTTGAATAACTAAGATACTGATGTTTGTGTTGTTTAAATGTGATTTGGAGAATTTGAATTCTTGGTCATGTTTTGAAATGTGCAAACAACAAAGATTGATTTTTTTAGATCACAGATGGATTTTATAATACTGGCAGCTAGAGAAATTATCTCAGCTTAGATAATAAGCAAATTTCATTTGTAAGTCATTGCAGGAGAATAAGGGAACTCCCACTGTGTTTACAATTTCTTCTCCAATTATGGCTGTTTCATAATTGATTATCAAGTCTATATATAAGTTCCTTTGAAATGGAGAGAGCACATTTTTATTTTAAAGTGGTCTTTTATTGTCCTCCATTTGATAATTCAATACTTACGATCTTTTTCTTACTCTTGGGATGAAAGAAGAGATCTTTCAATGGGAAAAGCGGCTATTTTTGTTTGGTAGCTTTATCTTTAAATTTAAGCTCTAAATTTGACTTCTATATATGACTTCTATTAAGTTACTCTGTTTCTGGCTCTTTTTCTCCCTTTTAAGTAGATAAAAATAATATAATAAAATCTTGAATTGCCAAGTTACTCATCTGCTTTTATTCTTCTTTCTGCTACTAACCATCTCTAAAAGAGTGAAATAGGAAGCAAGAGACTGTTGAATATGGTTGCTTTTTAACAATTTCCAGAAAAATTTCATTTGTACTGGGCAATATGAGCCTGGAGATTATATTAGTCTCATTCATTCATGGTTTCACTTTCCCTGTTGGCACAAATAAGTGAAATTTAACTATACCTGCTCAACTTCTGAAAGAATTTAAAAAGAACTGCTAATGTTTAAACATGCATGAGAAATGTTGTAACAAAACCCCTTAAAGGCAAGAATTAATATGCTAGTTGTAACTAGTGTTATATTGATAGGACACCAGGTCATAGATGTACTTATAAAAACATACTAGACGTGGAAATTTTCAGTCACTAATGAGGAACCCTGATATACTCCACAGAGAAGAAATATTGAATTTGTTATCAACTCAATGTGTAACAGTTCTTTCAAAAATCTTTTCCTTTATAATGCCAGTTTCTCCAGTTAATTTTATTGAGAAGTGCAATTAATTGACAATTCCATTTGCAACAAATTTAATGTCTCCTTTCCAACATGGTGATAATTCCTAAAAATAATATTTTATCACAAAGAAATGCTTTATTTCAAATACATTTCAAAATTATTTCCATTACCATAGCATTTCGGAATAAAAAATTCAAGACAAACTAAAGTAACTAAAATTTACCCTGAAGAAAAACACAATCAAATAGGGAGATCTTGATTAGAAGAATTGATGTTTTTTTTCTTATCATGGGAAGGAAAGTAGTTGATAAACTTTTCAGAGAATACTGCCATCTGTTTTGCTTAAAATACTAAATCAAGCATATTAAAATGGAAAGAGTGTTGAATTTAAAGCAAAAAACAAAACCACCTGCATTCCAGTTCTCACCCTGACAGTGACAACACTCTGACCTTGGACTTATATTTCTCTTAAGCTTCAGTTTCCTCATCTATAAAATGAGAATACTATTACTTGTACTACCTGCCTCAAATGATTGTGATAAGGATTAAATGAGACAATTGATTTGAAAGCATAGAAATTCAAGCTATTATTTCCATATTTTCTTCAGCCTATTAAAAATAATTAGGTGATCTATCAGAAAAATGGAGAAAATATAGTGTCTATAAAATAAGGTGATTATGTGGTGCCTCATGCTAACATTGTTTGAATTACATCACAGCCCCTTAAATCAGATGATCATGTTAATATTGCTGTCAATGGACGCATACTTCAGATAAAGGAGGCACAAGTATCAGACACTGGTCGATATACATGTGTAGCATCTAACATCGCTGGAGAAGATGAATTAGAATTTGATGTGAATATACAAGGTAACAAGAAAATAAGTGAATGTCCCAGCCTTGTTAATGAAATTTACATAGTTCAGATGTTTATAATGCTCAGATACAGGTTCAAGTTATCATCTCAATAGAACTGACTTTAACATCTAAACACTAGTCTCTCCTCCTGGGCACCAGACCCACATAATTGCACATCACCAGACAGATGTTTCCAAATGGATATCCTATAGCATCTCAGACTCAGCATGCCTAAAACAGAACGTGTGATCTTTCCCCACAAACCCATCCTTCTTTTAGACTTTCTTATTTTGAGGGCAGCAACATCCTATCAGTCACTTGAGTTCACAACATCAAAATCATCCTCAGTTCCTCCCATATTTAATCAAGCACAAAATCATTTGGAATTTCCTATAATATTTCTTCTAATTGCACTAGGAAACTCTCAGAGTCTATAATTGGGGGGCAAGTGCTAATCTGCACTGGGAATTCCCTATATTCATAAAATCTCAGATCCTGGCTCTGTCCCTTTGTTTATCATTTAAATCCCTTTTCAGTATGGGCACAGCATATCTTTATCTGACTGATTTTCACATTATTTCTAGTCTAGCATTCCAAATCACAACAAATTGCCCTTCTTGTCACCCCATCCCCTGCATCTAGTGCTATACACAGGAATGTCCCTAATGCCTGGATTATGTGCCCTTGTCATTTCTGCCTCTTAGACTTCCTTGTTTCCTTCAAAACTCGGCTCAAATACCACATCCCACATGAGATGTGGTATTTCTCGATGCCCCAAACTGTTAGCGTCTCCCCAATTACTCTATTTAATTTGCTATTGTACCTAACAGAACGTAAGCTTTTTTTTTCTTTTTTGGAGGGGGGAAGCAAGGCAATTGGGATAAACTGATTTGCCCAAGGTCACACAGCTAGTTAAGTGTCAAGTGTCTGAGGCTTGAAGTTGAACTCAGATCCTCCTGACTTTAGGACTTTTCTTTCATATAAGCTGTTTTAAGGGTGGAGACTGTTTCTGTTTGTCTTTGTATCAATGGAACCTAGCACAGTGCCTGACCTGGGCTAAGTGCATTGTAAACATTTTCTTGTTGGTTGATATATTAATTATATTATATTATAGTATAGTATAGTATAGTATGTTAGTGACCTATTATCTTTTGTGGATAAATTGTAAGACCCTTAAAGTCAAGGATCTCTAGCAGAGTATCTTATACATATGGAGCAGTCAGTAAGTGTGTTAAATCCAATTTAGAAAACTTAGTTCATTCTTTTTTTTTGGAGGCAATTGGGGTTAAGTGATTTCCCCAGAGTCCCGCAGCTTCTAAGTGTCTAAAACTGGATTTGAACTCAGGTCCTCCTGACTCCTGGGCCAGGGCCACCTCTTTGAAACTCCCATCCCTTGCTCCTCATTCTGGGGCGAACAAATCTACTTCTCTTCTGCATGACAGTCCTTTAGATACTTGAAGAAAGCAATCAGATTCTCCCTGAGTCTTTCTTTAGCAAAGCTGACAAGTTCTAGTTCCTTCAACCAGTCTTCATACGGCATGTATTCAAGGCCTTTCACCATTTTGGCAACCCTATTGCAGACTTTCTACAACTTATTAATATCCTTTCAAATGTTCTCAGAAATTAACATGATATTCTTTTTTAAATCTTTATTTATAATTTTTTTAGTGTTCAACATTCATTTTTATAAGATTTTGAGTTACACATTTTCTCCCCATCCCTCCTCTACCTCCCAGCCCAAGATGGCAAATGTACTGAATACCCCCTCCCCCAATCTGCCCTCTCTTACATCCCACCCCAAACCTCTCTTCTTACTTTCTTGTAGGGCAAGATGGATTTCTATACTCCATTGCCTGTATTTCCCGGTTGCATGTAAAAAAAATTTTTTTTAACATCTGTTTTTAAAAATTTGAGTTCCAGATTCTCTCCCTTCTCCCCTCCTCACCCACTCCCACTGAGAAGACAATTCAATATAGATTATACATGTGACACGATATTCTTTAAATGGTCTTACCAAGGAAGGGACTCTCATTTTTCTAATTCTGAAAGCTAGACCTCTTTTAATGCAGCCATAATCACACTTGCTTTTTGGTTGATGTATCATACTGCTGACTCACATTGAGTTTACTCAAACTAAAACCCCCAGTTTGTTTTCATGCAAACTGCTGCTTTGTCATTCCTTTCCTATTCTGTTGCTGTAAAGTTGATTTCTTGAACCCATATTGAACTTTACTTTTATTCCTATTAAATTTGATCTAATTACTTTCAAGCTATCATTTTATCCTGTTGCAGTCTTCTTGTATCCTGACTGTCATATAATATGTTATTCCAGCTTCATATATTCCACAAATCAAAATTATTAATGCATATATTGACCAGATCACTGACATCTCTTGGGCATTCTATTAAAACCCTTCCCTCTAATTGATAGTGGTCCATAAATGACTTTTCTTTAGACATAATCATTTAGGCATTTACTAACCCACCCAAATGTATTATTATCTACCTCACATCTTCCTATCATGTCCACAAGAATATTATCAGAAACTCTGTCAAATGCTTTACTCAAGACATCTTAACATACTGTGACTGTCCTGAAAGTGTCTGGAATGTACTCTCCCTTAAAATTCCTATTTCTCTTTATGACTCTGCTCATGTAGCCCCTTCTACATGAAACCCTTGCTGTTCCCTCCCTCCAGCTCCCACCCAACTACAAGTCTTCTCACAAACAAAAATTAATCTTGTATTTATTTTATATATGCTTATTTGCATACATGTTGGCTTTCTTGATAAAATGTAAGCCTTTTGAAGTCAGAGACAATTTAATATTGTCTGTATCTCCAGCACCTAGTATATCACTGCATAAAGCAGACTATTAGTAAATGTTTGTTGACTGTTTAATGTATGGAGAATTCTTCTGATCTTAATGATCCTTGCTGGCTTTTAGTAATCATTGCTTCACTAGCTAAATACTTTTGAACAATCCATTTAACAAAAGTTTTCTACAATTTTCCATAAATAGTAATTAAGTCCTCCAGTCTATGTTTTTCATACTCTTGTTTCTTCCCTTTTTAAAAACAAAATTGTAACATTTTTCTTGCTCCAACCACCTGTCCAAAATGATGAAAAATCACAGAAACTAACAATCACATCTGCCAATTTTTTCAGGCCCTTTGGTTGGATTTCGTGTAGGCTTTGTGATTTCAGATCGTTGAAGGCAGCTAGCTACTCTTTTCTAACACTTCATTTGTCTTCAGTTTCAAGTCCCTGTTGTCTCTTTTTGTTCTATTCTTTCCAGTGCAAAACAAAATAAAACAAAACAGCAGCAAAGTAAGCATTTTGGTATTCAACCTTTTCACCATCATCCATTATCTTTGTCCCAATATACATGACATTAGTTATCTTTTCTTTGATCCTTCTTCTGTCCCCAACCTTTTTGTATCCTTTATTATCAGATTTAATACCGTCTTAAAATTCAGTGTGATTTAAGTATGTATCTAAAGTATTCCTTTCTCTCCATAGTACCACCCAGTTTTCAGAAACTCTGGGAAATTGGAAACATGCTGGATACAGGCCGAAGTGGTGAAGCCAAAGATGTGATCATCAACAATCCAATTTCTCTTTACTGTGAAACAAATGCTGTTCCTCCTCCCACTCTTACATGGTTTAAAGATGGTTATCCTTTGACTTCTAGTGATAAAGTCTTAATATTACCAGGTAACTGTTGTTAAAGACCATGTAAGAACCTGAATGTCTGTCATATTGATTCACCTGTATTTATTAGATGTGTTGGATTGCTAATCTTCCTAGTGGGGTTGTTAGGTGGTATGTATACTCATGTAGACTCTAAGTAGTCAGAACTAAGATGAAGAATTAAACTAGTTGTTGAAGGATGATGACTAAATGTCCTTCTGGCTCTACTTTCAGGCCACTCTATTCACTTAGCTTATTTGTGTCTTTGTTACTCTATAAATATAATCAGATGAATAGACTTACTTCTTAATATTACTAGTTGTAATTTTTTTTTGCTTTTTGGAGGGGGGAAGGCAGGGCAATTGGGGTTAAGTGAATTGCCCAAGGTCACACAGCTAGTAAGTGTTAAGTGTCTGAGGCCAGATTTGAACTCAGGTCTTCCTGACTTCAGGGCCGGTGCTCTATTCACTGCATCACCTAGCCTTCCCTAATAGTAAATTTTGACAGAAATTTGAAAATCATTACTAACCAGTTCAAAGACAGCAAGCATCAATCCTAGGTAACAGAATATTTATCTCTAATATTTCATTTTCTGCAAGTTTCTTTGGTTAAAAGGCATAATAGAAGTGTTTACAAATTGGCCAGGGCACATAATTTATTTACTTTATGCAAAGTTGTCGATAGCAATTTTGTCACCCAAGGTTGGTAAACACAAAATGTGGCAAATAGAAAAGGCACTCTCAAATTTTTAAGAAAAATTCACTTGAGGAAAACCTGGCACACAAAGCACTGTTAGGGAATGAGAGATATTTATATCACTCTTTCTCTTAACTTGCTGCTGCCTCTTTTTCTGACTTTCCCTATCTCTGCTCTCCCTGAAAGCAGAGAAACAAAAATCAGCCCCTTTATCAGAGAGTGACAGAGTACTTGGTGTCCTGTCAATAAGAACCACACTGCCTCTTAGCTTCCTATTTTAATTAATTATGCTTGCTAATCATGTGCCATAATCAGTTGTTTCTATGTTGCTGAAAAAAGTGTAAATGCTGTCAAAACCTTTTAAAATGCTGTGCCTTTGAAGAAAGTCTGCCTCACACATCATAGTTCAGTTCTGACTATGTGTGTATTGACTTTTTTAATATTGGTATTTTTTTTACTAGTTTACTTACCATCTTAGAGGGGTTTTCTTTTATATCACCAGTTAGGGGTTTAAATATTTGCTCAGTTGGCAGGGAGAGTGGAAGCTTTGCAGTGCATACTGGCTATTTAGCAAGATGAGTACTATCATTGTCTTCTAGTATGTTTACAATGAAATAAAAGTATTGGTTGAAATTGTTGTTGATAGAGATTTTTAGGTTAATTGGGCATTAAGACTCAATTTGTACTTGATGAAAGAATGCTGAAAAAATATTTACTATAATAAGCTGATGTAAAAATTTAACTAAACACAGATTTAGGAGAATAAGACATATTATGAAATACAGTTTGTAACTTCAGAACATGTTTTTGTTGTTGGTTTTGTTTGTTTTTTCCTCAGGAGGACGAGTGTTACAGATTCCCCGGGCCCAAGTAGAAGATGCTGGTCGATACACCTGTGTTGCAGTGAATGAGGCTGGTGAAGATTCCCTTCAGTATGACATCCGTGTGCTCTGTGAGTTTGTCTTCCATTCCTTTTTCTGGCATGGCAGAAAGAATACTGAGTCTAGAATCAGAGGACCTGAATTCAAATTCTAGCTTTGTCATTTACTACCTGTGTGACTTTGGACAAGTCACTTAATCTTCCTAGGCCTGTTTCCTCATCTATAAAATGAGGACTTTAGATGGTCTCTGAGGTCTCTACCAACTCTATATCCTATGGTGCTTTGATCCTATGATCCTGTCTTTGAGAGTACTAGTGTCAGTCAATGAATACTTAAGTGCCTGCTGAGTGCCATGAACCAAGTGCTAGGGATAGAAAGAAATGGAAAAGATAGTCTTTGTTTTCAAAGAACTCAGTCTAATGGGGAAAACAAAAATATGCAAACAACTAAAAAAGGATGGAGGGAGGGAGAAAGAAGGTACCCAGCTTGATGAAGTCCTGCAGTCTGGTGGGAAATGATGAAGTTACTGCCCTGGCCCCCTTCATTGAAGAGATGGTCTGGAAGGAGCTTTCTGCTGTCCAAACATCCTTTCTGCTGTCCAGTCATAGGGAGGGACAGAACCTAGGGATGAGGTGACTAAGGAGGTGTGAGTTTCTGAGTTGATTGATCTCACAGGAAGAGTGTCATTAACTCAGGTCTTCCGGTGTGGCTATATGAAACCAAACCATTGGTATGAGTGAATTTTTCACTCACTCTTTTTACCTTGACATTGCAACTTATTATGTATACAAAAATAAATTATTCATTTTGTATGTATTTAGTACTATAATCTAAAGCAGAGGTCCACAAACTAGGGACCCAAGGGTCAAATCTAGCCCACCATGTACAATTTTGAGCCAAGATTGTTTTTTTAAACTTTTCAAAAAAAAAAACTTTATTTTAAAATGTGATGAATCATTCTTAGCTCCTTAAGTAGATTTAGCCTATGGGCCATAGTTTGGAACTCTGATCTAAAGAATATTATGAGCAATATAAATTTTAATATTGTATATTTTCAGCCCAAGAGAGTATGTTGATATTCTATTTATTTTTGTTCTATATCACTTATTATTCTTTCCAAGATTTGCCATATCATTTGTATGTTTCAAGGTCAATCTAACCCAGAATGGGGTCATTAAGAGTCAGACATGACTATACTGTTTGCCAAGTATAAACTTATAAACAATGAAAGCTTGCAAACAAATTAAATATTGTTTGATTTTTAAAAAATATTTTCACTCTACAAAAGAATCCAGCATGAGTTTCCTTTTAATAACTAGCTTCCCTAGTATGTTTACCATAATAATCCACTTTGCCAAAAATACCTGAATATATACAAACTTTCCAAGACTGTTTAAAGTGAGGGTAATAATTTACAACTCAATTTTATAACACTTTAACTGAGTGTTATATTTCAGTAACACTTGGAAATTAGTTTGGAAATAGTACTAAAAAGTTCTGGATTTCTGTAGATTTTTTAAAAACCTAAGCTAATGTAGTTGTCCAAAGAGATTTATATCCTGGTTCACTAACATAATTAAAGTGCTTTGGGGATATGGAATAAAATCCCTACACAATAGTTAATTCTCAATAAAAATCTAGGCACCTTTGGATTTAAAGTCTGACTGGTAGGCTACATATGCTAGACTGAGAGTCTGTGTACACATATATAATTTCTTTTTCTCAAAAATCACATAAAATCCCTCTAAGCCTGCCTAAAAACTAGAAAAATTTGAGAAAGACTTGCCTTCCCATTGTTAATATCTTTATTGCACTCTCCTATTAGTACCACCATCCATTAAAGGAGCTGACATTGATTTACCTGAAGAGGTCACTGTGCTGGTAAACAAGACTGCACTGATGGAATGTGTGTCAAGTGGCAGTCCAGTACCAACCAATTCCTGGCAAAAGGATGGACAGGCCTTAGTAGAAGATGACCGCCATATATTTCTGTCCAATGGAAGAACTTTACAGGTAAAATACAATTGCTACCAAGTAGAACTTTACAGGAAAAAGGGAGCAACCTCGCTTGAAAATTACCTGTCTTATTTCTATTTGCACTACTGAAAATCATAAAAGAATCTGACACACCTGAGCCTTGTTAGAATGCTACCTTCAGTTTATATGTCATATGAAAGGAAAATGTCATATTACACGACATTTTTAGTAAAAAAAAAATAAGCCCTTGAAGCCTAAGGTAGACATACTAGATTAAGAGAATATATAAAATATAAATCCTTTGGAAATATATGTTTGTGCCTTTTCTCTTTAAAAACAAAAGTGTCTTGAACATAGTGCTGGTTAATAAAGGTCTATAGAGTTAACCCAGTTTTGCTTTTGGAAAATTGGAAGTGTTATACCAAGGCTCCAGTGAACTCTTAAGGAACATTGCTATAGATTCCAGATTCTATGGTCCACATTTGTCTTTGTCCACATCATTATTTTCAGAAATATTGTGTGCATTTATACTTACTAAAGATAAGAGCTGAATTTGAGAATATGTTCGGCACTTAGAGAAATTAGCTAGCCTCACTGAGGCTCTACTGAATGTGTTACTTAGGAATTCAACATAATAACATGGCCTAAAACTATTAGCACATCATAAAAAATGCCTAACACATACCTTGGGCATTGTTTTTGCATTATGGGTATCAAGTGCAGTGCCTAAAAACTGCTTTGAATTCTTAAACCATCCTCTAATATCCCAAATGTAACTTTTGATGACCCCATTACCTAGTACAGGTAAGAAGTTCCAAGAAATCTGTGTATAGAAGCTTCTTCTATGTGGAAAGATACCTCAGGATGAAAGTAGTCATGGATAGTATCTCTTTTCCTAAAATTAAGCAAAAATAGTAATAGATATATAACTATTCACATAATTAAGATGATCAAGAAAGCAATATGAAATAGATGATGGGCAGAAGCCTTTTGTCTCCTTTACAGAGGCAGCTAGTTGTACAGTGATTACTGGGCCTGGAGTCAGGAAGGCCTGAGTTCAAATCCAGCCCCAGACACTAACTCTAGGCAAGTCACTTTTTCTCTGTTTGCCTCAGTTTCCTCAATTGTAAAATGGAGATAATAATAGCACCTACCTCACAGGGTTGTTGTGAGGATTGGAGATAATATGTAAAATATACTTTAAATTTAAATACTTAAAATATATTTTAAATACAAAATACTTAAAGAAAAGCTTAGCATGGTCCCTGGAAATACATAGTAGGTGCTAATAAATGTTCACTTTCCCCATGTTCTTGTGATAGTAACTAGAAAGCAAAGGTATTGTTTTGTCTTGAAAACATTATGTTGAAGGCAAATATTGAATATGTGCTTATGTAAATATCCTCCAATTTAGGATTTCATTTGGAGTATCTTCTTTTTCCTTAGATACTAAATTCCCAAATAGCAGATATTGGAAGGTATGTGTGTGTTGCAGAGAATATAGCTGGAAGTACCAAAAAATATTTTAACCTAAATGTACACGGTAAGATATCACTTCTAAAATATCTAGTACTTTACGTTTGGCAAATCAGGAAAACCATGTTTCTGAATTCTTGGAACTATTTGTGTTTTTATTACATGATCTTCATGTTAGCCCCTCTCCCTTTTTCTTTATATCTCTTTGATATGAATACCCTCAATAATGCTGTTTTCTGTCCAATTAGCAGGCAATACAGATTTCGGATCTCACAAGCATATGCCTTTTGTATCAGTAACTCAAGAGAAAGTGGTTATTCCTTCGTAAATGTACCCATAACCAGGAATCAAATCCTGAAGGCTACAAAATGAGTTTGATATTAGTACATGGGTTCTAGAATCATAAAAATGCATCGTTAACTTCATCTTATAATGGTTTTCTCTGTACTACTGAAACATAGCAGTAGCAGTGAACTCCCTGGAATGTGGTAGAAATGATGATGGAACTGGAGATAATTACTCTTGGGATAAATTTAGGATAGCTTCATCTCTACTCAAGTGAGATAGTATTTGAGTGCAATAGCTTTGCATACAGCTTATCAAATTGGCTGAGCTTACTATGAAGTATGTAGGAGAGTATGGAGACAGATAACTAATAAGTCTCTGAGTACAATGTAATATTTCCACAGTGATGGTCTCCCTGTGTTTCTTCTGCATAGCCCTGGCTGCCAGTGCTGTGGTGGATCTATGCCAAGACCTGGATACAGACTTAAGCCAAAGGAAGACTATATGGGTTGAAATGGCATGTCACAGATTGAACATAGGGCTGTACAACCTAGCTCTAGAGAAAGAATATATGGCAGTAAATTATATGCTTTGAGAGCTGTTATATTTTTTAACCATTTGGTTGTTAATTAGTGTCCTGTTGGTGATAAAAAGACTTAAAGGAAAGTATAACAAAAAACTTATTTCTATGTAGCAATTTCTTCTGGATTTTAAATCCAGATCTCTAGACCATTGCTTATATAATGTTTAAAAAAATGACCCCCAACCCAAATTATAATATAAACTAGTTTGTGAATTCTAGTGGGTAATAGTGCTGGGGAAATTTTGTCTGGCAAACAATTTCTATTAAGCATCATAGAAATTTATTTTGGGTAAGCACGTAGGATGGTGCAATGGATGGACTTGGAATCAGGAAGATTCATCTTCATGAGTTCAAATCCAGCCTTAGACATTGTGTGATCCTGGAATACTAGCTGTGTGACCCTAGTCAAATCATTTAACTCTGTTTGTCTCAGTTCTTTATCTGTAAAATGAGATGGAGAAGGAAATGGCAAACCACTCCAGTGTCTTTGCCAAGAAAACCCCAAAATGGGGTCACAGAGAGTAGGACACAACCAAAAACAACTGAACAACAACAACAAAAGCATACGTGGGAGAATTTTGCACCTGTCAATTTGGAATTTTATTTTAAAGATACTTGGGACATTTCAATTGAGCATGCATTTAATTTGGAGGGTAAAATTTATTTTGCTTTTTCTAGGATTTTAGACACTTTTTTTCCTAAAGATCTATTTGGCCAGTCAGTAGGCATAAGGGAGAAGGATCTAGATTAGGTGACTTTGAATGATATATAATGGAGTCTAACAACTTACTTTTTTTTAAAGCAATCGGGTTTAAGTAACTTGCTCAAGGTTACATGGCCAGTTATTTCTGGGTGGGTGCTAAGTATCTGAGCCCGGATTCGATCCCCAGGTCATCCCGACACTGGGGCCAATGCTCTTACTCGCTGAGCCACCTGGCCGCCCCTTAACAACTTACTTTTTTACTTTGAAGGTTAGAATTTCAAGAGTATGACTTCTTTTTTCTTTAACCACTCAGTGGTATCTCTAATCCCTTAATACCGATTAGGAAGAACTGGATTATCTACTGTACATTTTAAAATTCCTACTTAAATGGGAAAAAATTAACCCTTAAACTATACCTTCTCTAAGCTACTGAAGAATAATGAATTTTCTGGTTGGCGTGAGGGGTTTTTACTTTGATTTTACCTTTGAAGTTCATTTTATTATTGTTCAACAAATTTATTGTGTTAAAAAATTTGACAACTAATCTGGAACCCATTTTCTAAAATTATATACAATTATAACCTAGTGTCCTCTAGACTTTCTATCCCACTGACAATACATAGAGACAGCTAATAAGTGTTTGCTAAGTGAACAAATAAATGACTTACTGACACCATGGAGTCAAAAGTTATGTAGTTCTTTCACTCCAGGAATGGAGAAAAAGGAATTTTGAATGAAAATATAGAGGAAGAATTAACATCTGCAGGAAAGAAACAAAAAGATTGCATAAGTCTGTACCTTGACAACAGCCTTAAACAAAGCCAGTTTTTTTTTCAGTATAAATACATTGTAGCATAGTTTAGAAATTCTTGTCCTCCCTTGCTATTGGGGAAGAATTATTCCTGCCAAACCCCCACGTAGGAAAGAAGCAGCAGACAAAATTGGTGGAGGCATTAGGGGATTCTAAATAGGAAGGATGACAGCTGGATTGGTTTTCATCACACAATTTTTAGATCCCTGCAGAAACCAGTGGACCAGTTCCTAAATACAAACAATGTATTTTCTTTGGTGCTTTGGCAGCATACAGTGGCTGAATTTGTGTTGAGGAAATCAGGGAGTACTTATTGCTGACAGTGTTGGATGAAATTTTTAATGTATTTACTGTTGTAGTTCCTCCAAGTATCATTGGTACTAATCCTGAAAATCTGACTGTGGTGGTGAATAATTTCATCTCTTTGGCCTGTGAGGCCACTGGTTTTCCACCTCCTGATCTCAGCTGGCTCAAGAATGGAAAATCCATCAGCTTGAGCAATAATGCTCTCATTGTGCCTGGTAAGGAAGCTATTTTTCTGATAACCCAGGGAAAACTTTCTCCCCTTCCATTCATCTTAACAAGAATGAAAATTTAGCACACCATTATTTAAATTATTGAAGATCTACACCTTAAAAAATATTAAATCACATACTTTTCTAAACCTATGGTAGGTGGCTTAGTGGATAATGTGCTAGACCTGTGCTCAAATCAGACAGTTACTGACTGTGTGACTTTGGACAAGCCATACCATATAATGCTTTCTTCATCTGTAAAATGGAGATGGTAAATACCACTTACCCCCTAGAGTTGTGGAGGGTATAAAATTATATACGTGAAAAGCACTTTGCAAACCTTAAAGTATCATTTAAATGCTAGCTTGTAGTAATAACAGTAACTTTCATTTATATAGCAAATTTTACTTTTTCTTACTTTAGTAAGAGAGGCAGCATATTGGAATGGATAGAGTGGATAGTGGATAGAATAAAATTTTGCAACCAGGACAACCTGGGTTAAGGAAACAAATCTAGCATACTATCTGTGTGATCCTAGGCAAGTTAGGTAACTTCTCAGCCCTCTAGACAACTCTTAAAGTCTAAATTACCGAGAAAGTACCAATAAACATTTGTAGGGGGAATTTTCTTCCTTGGGAGTTCCATATACAAATGAAATCACAGACACAATCCTTGTCCCTTCTTATTATTTGGTTTTCAAATCTGGGAACTGCATTGAACTTCTTATGAAAAAGATAGAAAAATAGGCAATGATTTTATTGAATGAGCCTTTTAGTTACAATATATTTACAACATTAAATGTTACAATATAAAATAATGAAAAGGTGTGATAGGGGCAGAATCACTAATTTTGAAATTTTTCAAAGAATTTAAAAATAAACTTGGGAGGATAATTTTTAAGGTTTAAATTAAGGATTTAATTAATTTAAGGAAGATAATTTTTAAAAGATATTATTCTTTGGTTCATAGGCAATATTGGATAAATTCTTTAATTGTATCAAACTTCAAATATGCAATGCATTGTCATATCACAGAACTCTTGGTGAGGAAGGGTATTGAGAGCAGGGAATGAATAGCATGAGATCCAAATGTTGGAACCAGGTCATTTGATGCCTTCTTCTTCACTATATGTTCAATTTTAGCTTCAAGATCCAAATGAGATTTTTGAAAGGTTTTCTCAATTACTGGCTAGTTCAAGTTGATTAGATTTTTTTTAGAAAAAGGAAATGTATTTGATCGATGCTAATAAACTTAAAAGTTGGAAAGCAAGATTGTAAGATCCTAAGGGTTACGGATTACTTTATACTGAATTTGCTGTCTACAGAATCTCTTCCTCTATGTGAGTAGAGTAGAGGCAAAGATTTAAACTCAATATTTATTTTAAAAAACTTTAGAAAATTATAATTACTGGTTTCTCATAAGTACTAAAATTATACAGTTCTGATTTCTCCCCATCATATAAGAAAGAAAATTCTGTTAATTATGTCACTTATAGGTAAGGTGATAATAGAAATCAGGAGAGAATAGAGAATGAATTCCTTCCTTTTAATCATTAAAACCCTTCTTTGGCTATTATAACTTAAAGATGGGTCATTTAAAAATGCCTACCAGATTAATGTAATAACCAGACTGATCCTTGTACTGACTTTGATTTTCTTTTTCCTTTTGATACAATTCAGGTGGCAGAAGTCTTCAAATTATACGGGCCAAAATATCTGATGGTGGGGAATACACATGTATAGCAATGAACCAAGCTGGTGAAAGCAAGAAAAAAATTTCCCTGACTGTCTATGGTTTGTTTTCACTGTACTCTAAAAATATATCCATTACTGAATTTATAAGAAACTTTTTCATCCAAATTAATTTTAAAACCTTACCTTTTTTTGTCTTCCTTCAGTTCCCCCAAGCATTAAGGATCACGGCAGTGAATCTGTTTCTGTAATTAATGTACGAGAAGGATCTTCAGTGTCATTGGAGTGTGAGTCAAATGCTGTTCCACCTCCAGTCATAACCTGGTATAAGAATGGAAGAATGATCATGGAATCTGCTAATTTGGAGATTTTAGGTGATGGACAAATGCTACACATCAAGGGAGCTGAGGTACATTGTTCTCCTCTGCATGGCATTTCTTGTTGAAATGAAGGAGGGGAAAGTGGTGGCCAAGTGATCCTTTTCTATAATGAATATAATTTTCATAAAAAGTCGTGTTGTCAGATAACCTGGGTTCAAGCTCTCTCATGGACTTGAGTACTTTGGACTCCAGTTTCTTCATCTATACAATTAGGGGATTAGACAGCTTTCTAAAGGAATTATTCACACCTATGAGATCACAGATTTATCCAACCAAGTATTATTTACTCTTCTGTTGTTTTGGCTTTGTGACTTCAAAGCCTTTTAACTTGAATAAATTTGCTTCTAGCAGAAAATAGATTTGTCAATCAAAACAGAATAAAGACTAGATCTTTTTTTTTTTGCCTTTTGGAGGGCAATTGGGGTTAAGTAACTTGCCCAAGGTTACATGGCTAGTTTTTTTGTGTGGGTCTTACGTGTCTGACGCTGGAACCAAACTCGGGTCCTCCTGACTCCAGGGCCGGCACTTTACTCACTGCGCCACCTAGCCACCCAAGACTAGATCTTTTAAAGCCTAAAATATCTAGAAATGTTAGTCATATTTTATACCTTATACAATGTGATCATTCATAAATGAATGGAAAACATTAAATGATAAGGTTTTTTTGTTATTTTTAGGTGTCTGACACAGGCCAATATGTATGTAGAGCTATAAATGTAGCAGGGCAAGATGATAAAAATTTCCATCTTAGTGTTTATGGTAAGTATCTGTATTGAATTACTGTTCTAAGAAATTAATAAGAAGACATTTTTACTGAAATTAATGCAGTGAACACATATATTACATAATACTTCTTCATCTTTATAGTACCACCCAGGATAGAAGGACCACAAGAAGAAGAGGTTGTTGAGACTATTAGTAATCCTGTAACTCTTGCATGTGATGCTACTGGAATCCCTCCACCTACTCTGGTATGGTTGAAGAACAGAAAGCCAATAGGTAATGTAACTGTGAACACTAAACTTTGTTTGCTTTTAATGATACTGATAGATGAAATTGCAAATTTTCAATGTTAATGCATGAAATTTATCCCCATGGAATTTCACAGTATTAAATTGAGCCCATTACTCTAGCCTTTCAGGATCTCTCCCTCCCAGTTTTTGTCACTGACAAATTTGGTGACCATACCTTGATTCAAGATTATGCCTTCTTCTCATAGTAATAATTAACTTTAACAGCTGCCCACCCTTGATGTATATAAAGGTAACAAATGGTAATCTCAGTGTAATTACTCCCAATACCAGTGCAAATTAAAGATTGCCCTGTCAACACTCTGACATCTGATCCATATTGCCTCCATTTGTGTGAAGCCTACCCAGCTTCATAAAATCTTTCAGAGGTTACATTCTCTTTCATTGCCTTCAAAAACCTAGGTGTTATGGGGCAGCTAGGTGGCACAGTGAGTAAAGCACCAGCCCTGCAGTCAGGAGGACCCGAGTTCGGTTCCGGTCTCAGACACTTAACACCCACACACAAAAAAACCAAGCTAGCCATGTAACTTTGGTCAGGTTACTTAACCCCAATTGCCCTCCAAAAAAAATAAAAAAAAAACAAAACCAGGTGTTAGTATATGTGTAAATACATATATATGTAGCTGCTATTATCATTATTAACCAATTCATCAACTTACATATTTACCAGTTAACCAATTAATCAATATTTCCTAAATATATTACAGGGCAAAAAAGTTTGATGTAATATCTCAATGAATTATAGAATTTTAATTTTAGAGGGAACTTAGCAGGTACTTGGGCCAAACAAAATCTGAAAGGAATTCCAAGTATAATATATCCAACATTGGTAATGCAGTTTGTATTTGAAAACTTTCATTTCAAACTCTTCACTTCCCACATTATCTCATTCCGCTCTTGGACAGTTCTAATTATTAGGAAAAATTTCCTAATGTCAAGCCTAAATTGGTCGTTTTGAAACTTCTGCACATTGCTCCTGGTTCTTTCTTCTAGCACCAAGTCTTATACCTCTTTCACATGACAGTCTGTCAGGTATTTAAACATAACTGTCTTTCCTACACTGCATCTTCTCTCCTCCAGGTGATAAACTTCTCCAATTCCTTCTTCCAGTCTTCATATGCCATAGACTCAAAACCTTTTGTAATCCAGATTGAACTTTTCTGATTTCAATTTATCAATATCCTTGTTTAAACTGTGGGACCCAGAATTGAAAACAATACTCCAAATGTGACCTTACCAGAGCAGAGTACAGGTCTATTATCTTCTTATTCCTGGAAGCTATGTACATCTTAATTCAGCACAACTTTGTATTGAATTTTTTGGATGCCACATCATACTGCTGACTCATGCTTACAGTGCTTTAATTCACTAAAATCGCTAGACCTTTTTTTTCCTTTAAACCATTATTAAACCATTCCTTTCCCTTCTGGTACTTGAAAAGTTGATTAAAAAATAAATATAAGGCTTTCTATTTATTCCCACTCAATTGGATCATATTAAATGTAGCCCAGTGATCTAGCCTATCAGGATCCTTTTGGAACCAAACACTGTCATCCATGTGCTAACCTTCCCTCTCAACTTTGTGTCATCTGCAAATTTAACCAGCATACCTTTATCCAAGTCCCTGATAAAAGTGATAAATAGCACAGATCCAAGCAAAGATTCCTAAAAAAAAATTCTCCAGAGATGATTCACCAAATTGACACTGAACTAATAATGATAATTCTTTTAAGTCTGGCCATTCAACTAGTTCTGAATCAATCTAATTGTATTATCACCTAGTTCATAGCCCTTCAACTTTTCCATAAGAATAATATTAGATACTCTACCAAATATATTATTAAAAAAAATAAAGGGCAATTTTTTCATAAATGTCTCTTTATAATCCTTACTTCTTTTTCTTGGTTTTCACTGACCATTTCTTTAGTGATTCCTTTTAGAATTTTTTTCCAGGAATTTGAGTTGAGTTCACTGGCCCATAGATTGTAAGTTCTTTTATCTCCTTTTATGAAAATCAGGATATTTGCCCTTTTCTAGTCCAGCAGTGCGTTTTCCTTAAGTACCACTAATACTGACTTGTAAATCAGTACCTACCATTTCCCATAGCACACAAGGATATAGTTCACCTGGTCCAAGTGACTTGAATTCATCAAAGGCAAAAAGATCCTTTCTTGCAATATCCTTACTTATCAAATCTCTATTACCCGTTTTTGGTCTATCTGTGCCAAGCTCATTTTCATTCTCTTTGAGAAAATTGAAGTAAAATAAGAATAGCTGTGCCTTCACTTTGAATGAAATGATTATAGCTGATAATGAACTGTGGTTCTATACCTTCTTTGATCATCCACTGTCTTAACTTGGCTTTAAAAAAAGGTAATCTTGGGGCAGCCAGGTAGCGTAGTGAGTAAGAGCACCGGCTCCAGCGTTGGGATGACCTGGGGATCAAATCCGGGCTCAGATATTTAACACCACACCCAGAAATAACTGGCCGTGTAACCTTGAGCAAGTTACTTAACCCCAATTGCTTTAAAAAAAAAAAAAGATCACTGGCCCCAGAGTCGGGATGACCTGGGATCGAATCTGGGCTCAGACATTTAGCATCCACCCCAAAACATCTAGCCATGTAACCTTGAGTAAGTTACTTAACCCCAATTTCTTTAAAAAATAAATAAATAAAGATAAACTTAGTGGAGATACACAATTGAAATTTTTTTTCAGAATTTTTTTTTTTCAGAACTCCTGAGCTCAAGAAAGTCACCAGCTTCAGCCTCTCTAGTAGTGGGAAATATAGGAACATGTCACCGTGTCTGACTATTGATTACTTTTAAAATGCTTTTAGCCTCTAATAAATAATTTTGGCAATTAATTATTGATTTCAATGTAATTCAGATCTGGTTAAAACAATGTCATTTCATTCCCTTTTTTTCTGTTGTTTCCCTTCAAGAACAAAAGTTCTTGAACTTTTGTTTTTTCAAATAAATTTTATTAGTATTTTGTCTAGTTTTATAAAGCATACCCCCTTATAGTTTGACATTTCAATAAGTATTAGTTGTTCAGTGCTTCTACTCATTCTTATTAATTTGGATAATTTATATTTTTATAGGTATTACTTTACTTTTTTCAAATTCTTTTTTTTTTTTTTTGCTTTTTGGAGGGCAATTGGGGTTAAGGACTTGCCCAAGGTCATGTGGCTAGTTGTGTTACGTGTCTGATGCCAGATTTGAACTCAGGTCCTCCTGACTCCAGGGCTGGTGCTCTATTCACTGCACCACCTAGCATCCCCCTTTCTTTAAATTCTTAATGTTTCTAGCATATAATCATAGCTACAGTAGTTATTAATAATTCTTCATTTTTTATTTTGGCAGTTTGGTTTTAAACTTTTAAAAGTTGAATTGTTTATCAATTATATTATTTTTAAACTAGTTTTTTTTGTTAAACATTTACTTTTCAATAAGGCAACATTTTGTAGAAGAATACCGCACTTGAATCCACAAGAGTTAGATTAGGTCTTTATCATATATCCTGTCATAGTAGTCATCATTTAATCTTTTTCAGCCTTACTTTTCTACAAAATGTAGTCATTAATGCACTATCAATCTCACCAGATTATTATGTAGATCAGTTGAGAAGATATATTTGAAATGATTTCATGACCATAAAATAGTACTTTACTGATCTAGTTTGTTAAAGTTAACTTAGAATAAAATTGATATATTATGGCAGGTAGTTGATATAGTATCACACCTATACTATAAATGTAATTTTAAATCACTTCTTTGGAATGTTTTCATATTCATATGAGTCCTTTTTCAAGAAAACCCAAAAGAATGAAATTCAGATTTTATAAAGCAGATGAAAGGGTGACTACTAGACTCTACTAGAAAGGATGTACTACTAGATTCCTTTAAAATGAATTTCTACATTTAAAATAGGGTTCTTCTCTTAGAGTTTAAGTACACTTTTCAAGAATACTCCTATATGGAAGAAAATGAATTGTTCTATATTTTAAGTACTATGATATTGTAGGAAATTATAGTGACCTCATTAGAAAAAAAAATTATCATGTTTTTAAAAAAAACAATTTCTGTATCCACAGAAAATTCTGATTCACTTGAGATCCATGTTTTGTCTGGTGGAAGCAAGCTACAGATTGCACGGTCTCAACATTCAGACAGTGGAACATATACGTGTATTGCATCAAATATAGAAGGAAAAGCTCAGAAAAATTACCTTCTTTCCATTCAAGGTATGTGTTGGTACACTGAATACAAATAAGGCTATCTTTCATTAACAACAAGAAATAGCCCTAACATATAAAGTAAATTTGTAAATGGTCCAAATATATTTATATCATTAAAAAGGTATTATTTCATAATATTTTCATTAATCCTTTCCATATTTACTGGCATCAAAGTAATCTGTTTCTCATGGCCATTCAGTGTCCATTATTGTGGAAAGTATTTGTTGAAATTGTCTCCTGCACACAAAATGAGTGCTTTTAAGTTCTGGTTCTATTATAATTTGCAGGGTTTCTGTAACCTATCCTTTTAGAATGTGAACTCGTATGAGATAAACTTTTTAAAGCACTTAGCATAGGTGAAACAGAAGAGGACACTTTATAACTGCTCTAACCCAAACCTGACTCAACATTGTCCTGCACTCATAACCTCTTCCCCCAATTCCCAGCCATGGACTGTCACAGCTTTTATCAAAGGACTTGGACAGTGTTTTGTTGCCTTCATTCCAATACATCCAAGTGTCCTGGTGGGTATCGTAGTCCCAAGAGTTCGTGAAAAGAGACATGCTAAAATTAACAACTCTTTCCCACATGAAATCCTACTCTTCTGATAGAAAAGGAAATGAGACAGAATAAAAACAAAGCTATGGACTCTGAAGAAAGGAAAGAGAAGTCAGTAGAGGTTTGCTTTTCTCTTTTCATTCCCTGAATCCCTCTCACTTTGGGGGCATATAGGAGAAAGAACCCTGGAGAGGATTTCCCACAAACACTTGCCTAGTTTAAGATTAAGGAGTCAAGGTGTGAACATGCTGTCCATTTGGCATTCTGGAAGAAACTGTTAGACCCCAACACTCTTCAATTCCCAAGATTCAGAGACTGATGGGCAAGCATCAGACCTTCAGGATGGTGGGGAGGGTGTATTGTTCATATGCTCGTATCATTCTGACACCCTTTCCTTAAGTGTATCTTATAAATTTGTATCATATTTTTAAAATGATAGCTTAAGTAGATAATCTCTAAGGTGTCTTTCAAAGCCTAAAGTTCCATGTATATGTCTAAACACAAATATCAAGTAGTTTAATGCTTTGGAGGTGGTCATTCTTATTGATGAAAGTTATGATTATTTCTCCAAAGTTCCTCCAAATATTGTTGGTTCTGAGATGCCAAAAGAAGTTAGTGTCCTTCTGGGAGAAAATATTCATCTGGTCTGCAATGCAAATGGAATTCCAACACCTGTTGTTCAGTGGCTGAAAAATGGAAAACCTATAACCAGTGGTGAAATAGAAAGAATACGGTATGTTTAAATGTGAACTTTGTAATTAACCTTAGTGTGCAAATTATGTTCTTCAAAATTGTGCATTAAGAAGTAATGGAAAGAGAATTATACTTAGGTTTAAGTCCTGGCACCATTATTTAGTAGTTCAGGGTAAGTCAATCTAATCCCTCTGACCTCAGATTTCACATCTTTAAAATGAGGATTTTATTATTTCCACAACCTGGACATTGCATGATACACTATATAGATCACTATAAATAAATATTAACTTATGTTATTATAATTGTACATTGTAAATTGTTCTATGCATAAATCTTATGTATTATGTATTAACTATTAAATATGTAATTAACATAATTATGTATTAACTGCTCAGAATGTTACATAATGGTCACCTTATTCAATATATGCTTATTTAAAAATCTGTAGATTTTTAACTTTACTGGTTTCTAGTGAACTGTATTGGAAGATGAAAGAACATTATAGCTTCTAGCACATCAGTAAATATGATGGTTTATCTCTACATTTTTGTCCTCTTGTCTTTAACTTGAGTTTCTTTCATGAGATAAAAGATAAATTTCAAAAGACATGATTTAGTAAATACTCCTCAGACAAATGACATCAAAGATTGACTTCTGTACTACAAAGATTGACACTGCACTAGTGTGGTATGAGAAAAAAATAGCCCTTTTCCTTAAAAAAAAGTCATTAATTTGGCCTATCTTTATTTTCAAAATTTCTTAATTGAAAAGAGTTCAGTGTGTATATATATGTGTGTGTGTATATATATATATATATATATATATATATATATATATATATATGACATAAAATAATTCATCCTTTCTAATTTGGTTCAAGCAAATTGCAATTTTGCCATCAATCTTCTTAGCAATGATCTAGGAACCAAAAGCGAACCATATTTGCCACTTACTACTCCATCTCTCAGCAGACAGTCAATACAGATAAACAAAATACACTAAAATACTCCTTAAATCGATACCCTGGTGTTTCATTCTAATACCATTGTCAGACTGTGTGCCACAATACAGTATTATAGGCAAACCAGTGATAGATGTTTCTTGGATACTTCTAATAATAAACTAGGAGGCATGATCTTGACTTAATTCAATAAACTTAATTAATATGAAAAAGGAACAACTATTTTACTTAGTTAAATATCATTTAACGCTGGTCATTTTCCCACTTTTATTTTTAAGGGAATTATTTTGAATAATAAATTTCAGGTAAATTATTAGTGAATCAACAAGCATTTTATTAAATTCTTACTGTATGCCAGGCACTGTTTTAAGCACTGGGGATACAAAGAAAGTAAAAAACACATCTCTATCCTCTAGGAGCTTACATGACAATGAGGAAGACAACATACAAATATAGATACAGGCTATATATGTTGTAAACAAAAAAAGTAATCACAGAAGCACAGAATGAGTTGGAAAGAGAGGGAAAAAGGGGTAGGGAGAGAACCTGGAAAGGTCTCCTTAAGGGTGTGGTACTTTGAGTTGAGTCTTGAAGGAGGCCATTGAATCCAGGAATTAGAAGTAAGGTGAGAGAGCATTTTAGCAGCCAGTTTAAAAGCCCCTGATTTGGGAGAAGGAACAGCAAGAAAGAAAGTGAAACTGAAGTATAGAATATCTGGAGGGAAATAAGCTGTAAGAAAACTAGAAAGGTAAGAAGGGACCAGATTGGGAAGAGTTTTAAATGCCAAAGTATTTTATATTTAGTGCCAAAGGTAATTAGCAGCTACTGGAGTTGGCTGGGGGTAGAGGAGGAATAGGGTCAGATATCTGACCTGGGAAAATCATTTAATGATGGGTTGGAGTAGGGAGAGACTTGGGGCAATGAGATCAATTAGAAGACTTGAAGTAGTATGGGTGAAAGGTGATAAAGGCCTGTGAGGAGAGAAGGGGATATATAAAAGAGATATTGTTAAAGTAGAAGTGAAATTTGGTAAAAGATTAGATATGAAATGAGTACAGGTGAGGAGGTAAAGATGACTATGTTGCAAATCTGGCTGACTGGGAGAAAGTTGGGGCTCTAGATAGTAACAGAAAATTTGGGAAGACAGTGTTTGGGTGGAGTGATAAGGCATTTCTCTTTGGGACATGTTGAGTTTATTAAGTGTTTACTATGTGCCAAGCACTGTGCTAAATGTTCATAGTACAACTACATTAGCAAAGACAGTATACTATCTCAAGGAGTTTATATTCTATTGGGGAAAATAAAATAAATTGTTGGCCAAGGAAACAGTTAGGAAAGTTACTGGAATGATGAATGGGGTCATTAGGGAGTAGACTAATGCACTCTATCCAGGAACATTGGCAGAGTTGATTTGTTCATGGCTCAAGAATTGGAAAGAGGTGGGAGAAAGGCATGATGGATAGCCAAGGGGCTATGAAGGAAGTGGCTGGAGAGGGAGGAATAAAATAATACAGGTCTGAGACTTTCATAAAATAGAGGTTCTGGAGAGGCCTAGGAGTACTGCTACCAACCCAACAATCAACAAGTATTTCTTGAGAAAATGGAAAAACAAAATAGAAAAAAGTACAACAGACATGATCCATACTCAAATGAAATTTGCTATCACCTTCTTTATGATATGTTATCTTCTTTTGATTTTTTAAGTCATTCTATATGTATATAACATATTTATTTTGTGTTCTTAACTGATATACTAGTTTGTAGAGAGTAGTGAAATGGTGCTCTGAGTCAATTATCTAAATCAATCATTCAATTACAGGAAACTACCACTTTGTTTCATCTCACCTCACTTTGTTAATAGTCAAACTTTCTATCAGATACTAAACACATTTACTTTGAAAAACAACATATAAAATTAAATAATATATATTAAAGTGCTTTGTGAGCCTTATTGCACTTGTTAATAATAATAGTAATGATAATCATAATGAAAACATTGGCATAATTATAGCCCCTAGACTTGTAATGTAGCAATAATATTAGAATTCTAACTAAAATCTTCTATTTTATTGAAATAATAGACTAAAGTAACTAATCCATTTTATTGAAAGAATAGATTATAGTAACAGCTATAGGTTAACTAGGAATAGCAATAAATCATTTAAGAGTTGAGAGAAGTAATCTGAAGTCACTGTGATCAAAATTATATTTATTTTTAAACTTCACTAAATAAAATTGTAGGCAATTTTACTTGGCAAAAATCATTTAACATCGATAATTTTAAGAGTAACTGTTTCAGAGTACATGTATTATGAAATTATAGAATATACGTCACTAAAGTGCTTTAATAAATTTATTGATTTTGTCCGTTAATGTCATTTACTCAGTGAAAAAATACCCATACGTTCTACAGAATGCTTTTATCACACAGATGAGCTGTGTGTTATATGGTATTAAAAATATTCTTCCAAGCCTAAATTTAATATTCAATTCTTCGGATGTTTCTTTGTTGAGATATTTCCATAAATTTTCATTACAGAACTTTTACATACTTTTTATTTAGTTGAAAGACTATGTTAAGATCACAACTATAACATTCTGAGTAAGAAAAATTAACTTTGGTGCTGTTAGCTGTCAGTTAAATCTGATTCACTTACATTTCCCTTTGTGATTTGAAGATTGAGATTTGAGGTACTGAAGCCCAAGACTTAATATTTTTAGTTGTGTGTATAGAATTCACAACAATTTTATGACATATGACTCTAGTGGGATCATAGATTTAGAACTAGTAAGCATGTTAGAGGTCATCTAGTATAACCCCTTTATTTTACAGGCAAGGAAATGGGTTCTATGACCTGTCTAACATCATTCAGATACCAACAGAGCTGAAATTCTAACCCAATTCCTCTTCAAATACAGAATTTTCTACAACTGCACCACATTTCCTTCTAGGACTTCTAGGAGAGATATAAGAAACAACTTAGAGTATAATGAAAGGAAATTATCAATCTTTACTGGGAATTGATGTCTAAGAACACAATAATTTTAAAACTACAAGAAGAGTTAGTTTTCCAGATCATAGGACCACATAAATCAGCTCAGTACATTCTACCTATGACCTTTTCCATAGAGTGACTCCAGATGGCAGCACGCTAAACATTTTCGGAGCTCTTACATCTGACATGGGGAAATACACTTGTGTAGCTACTAATCCTGCAGGAGAAGAAGACCGAATTTTTAACTTGAATGTCTATGGTGAGTTTTAAATTGTGACACATTCAGTTCCAACATGTTATAGTTTTATTACGTTAGGAATACATCAAGAGAAATGAATACCCAATAATAGCAGGTTTTCTGGGACAGATCCTCTCTGGTCAAAATGCCAGCACTGCTTCCATTTGGGATGCATAACAAAAGGGTAAGTCACTGTAATAAGGATAGTTTTGACTAGTCATTTTCATGGTTTTCTTCTTCTATTGCTGCAAAATGTAGTTTCACCTGCAATTGTGGGTAATAAGGAAGAAGCAGAGAAGTTAATGGCCTTATTGGATACTTCCATAAACATTGAATGTACAGCCACTGGAATTCCACCACCACAAATTAATTGGCTAAAGAATGGACTCCCTCTGCCTATCTCATCCCAAATCCGATTGCTGGCTGCCGGGCAGGTGATCAGGTCAGCCTTTTAAATATTATATTTTTAAATGAATGGTTGTATTTTATAGACCTTTCCTTTAGATTCTAACCAATTTTTTATTGATATCTTTTGTTTTTACATTACTTTTACTTCTTTTATCCCTTCCCCATTTCACTTCCAAGCAACATCTCTGTACCTTAAATTAAAATAAGAAAAAAAAGTTATGTAAAAGTGAGCATCAACCACATTTTTAAACATATGCTATATCCCATGCCCACAGCCTTTCATTCATACAATGAATGTAAGGAGGTATTTTTTTCAACTCTCCTCTGAGTTCACATTTAGTCATTATAACACAGTATCCAGTTTTATTTTATTGTTATCAGAGTTTGCTTTGTTGTAGTTTTGTATATTGTTTTCCTGGTTTTATTTAACCTTGTATCGGTTCATATAAGTCATCACCTGCTTATCTGAATTCTTTGTATTCACTTTTTTCCTGAAAAATATCATGACATTCAAAAGATATAGACATTCTAGTCACTTTTTTAAAAAATGAAATTCCAAATTGTCTAATAGAGTAGTTGGACCAATTTACAGCTCCACATGCAAACGTACTACTAATACCTTGCTTCCTGCAGTTCCTCTAACAGTGACTTTAGTCATGTTTGTCCATCTGTACTAGATGCATCTAACTAATTTTTGGATCATGCTATGATTCAAACACTGAACATTGATTCCTATCTTAAAAACATACTTGTTAAAAATAATTACAGAAATGGATGTTCATTTCCATTTTAATATTATATTATTAATGCATGCATATCAGTGCAACATACGTTTTAATTATACATTTACAAAATGAAAAAGTAATATATGTGTTCAATGTCTACACTAATTGAACTAATTCGCAGCTCCACAAATTGTACAAAACTGTGCCTATCTTTTTGTATCCCCTCCAACTTTGACTATTCCAACTATTTTTTCCACCTTTTCTAATCTTTATCATATGGAATAAAATCTGATTGATTTTAATTTGTATTTTTCATACTATTAGTGATTTGGAATATATTTTCATGTGGTAATTTATAGTTTGTACTTCTTTTGAAAACTTTTTGTTTATACCATTTGACCAATTATCTATTAGGGAATGGTATTTGATGTCATTTTGCTATATGTTGTGGATATATGACTTTTGCTATTCATATTGGGAGCAAATATTTTTCCCACTTTAGTATGACTTCATGCTTGTTGATTATGTCTCCTATCATTATTCGTGTAAAAGCTACTTTAAATTTCATATATACAAAATTATCTATTTTATCTTTTATTATCCTCCATATTATCTGCTTGGTTAAGAATTTTCTCCCTAATCACAGTTATAAAAAGTACTTCCTTTCTGTTTTCTTCTAATTTTTGTAAGGTACAACATTTTATATTCAGGTCATATAACTCTTTTGAGTTTATTATGGAGCATAGTTTCGGATAGTGTTCTAAACCTTTTTTCTGCCAAACTTTCTAATTTTCCCAGAAATTTCTGTCAAAAAAAGAGTTTCCTTTTCACTTGTCATTTATGCTCTTTTTTTTTTTTTAGCAAATGCTGGCCTACTATATTTTATTTTTTCTGTTTCCTACTTATCCAGTCTGTTCCACTATCTACTTATCTGCTTTTATCCAATACTAGATGCTTTTGAAAGCTACTACTTTATAATGTGCAGTTTGAGATCTGAAAACTGAATAACCTCATTCTTCTAACTTTTTCTCATTTTCTTTGAGATCCTAAACCTTATTTCCTCTTAATAAATTTTAATGTTTACTTAGTTCCATAAATTATTCCCTTGCTAATCTTGTTGTACTAAATGTATAAATTAAGTTAGTAGTTTTGTCATTTTTATTATTTTGGCCCAACCCAGCCAGAAGCAGTGAATATCTTTCCAATTATTTAAGTCTTAATTTCTGTAAAGAATGTTTCATAGTTGCAGTTATATTAGCTTTGTATGTCTTGGGTTAGCTATGATATTTTATGCATTATATAATAATTTAGAATGGAATGCTTTCTTTTTTCATATCTTCCTGATTCTTAGTACTGTGTAGAAATAATGATGATTTGTGGATTTGTTAGGAATTTAATATTTGTTTTTATACTTTTTCCCCCAGAATTGTGAGAGCTCAGGTGTCTGATGTTGGAATATACACTTGTGTGGCCTCTAACAGAGCTGGGGTAGATAATAAACATTATAGTCTACAAGTTTTTGGTAAGTCATCTTGAGTAATATGAAACATTATGCTTAACAACTTTTTCAAAGTAAGGGAAATATTTCTATTTTTATTTTATTATTTCAGTTTCCTAATGAAACACTATGGACATAGTATATCTTCAATTTCCTCACAGTTTCTCTCCATTGATTGATGCATTTAATTTGTGAAGTATCATATTTTGTAGTCAGGAATGAATTAACTCACAGGTCAAGAAGGGATTTACACAATGGTTCCCTTAAGTATAGGGAATAGAAATTTTCCTACAGTCTGGGACCCTGTCAGTGGGGCCCCTTTGTCTATATTTCTGCCAAGGATTTTTTTTACCCTAGTTTGACCTTGATTTTAATATTGTTCCAAGTATAAAGTTCAAATAATTATATTTCTCTCCAGGCATGAAGTCATTCTTTATCATCCCAAAAGAGAGTTAAGACTTTTCTCATAATGTCAGGTTATAATTTTAATTAGTGTATATGTGTTATGTCATTCTTTATATATATACACACATATATAATTATATAAACACAAAGTATTAAATTCTCCATTTTCAGAAATATTGAGAGTTTATAAATAAAAGAAATGTTTTGGCTTATATTTTGCACTCAGCTCTCTTCTCTGTTTATTGTTATTATTATTATTATTATTATTATGGCTCCTGCACTCAGGTTCTCCTCCAATACCTGATTGCAGCTGATTTCTCAAGGCTGTGCTGGGAAAGCACAAGCTCTGGTGGGTATATTCTACTAAATTTGAAAAGAGGGCACTTCACAAATAGAGGCAGCCCCCTTTATCTCTGTACTCAACTGCCACCACCCCAGAGTGAATCAGTGAAAGATTAATATGTATGATCTGATTTATTATTTTCTTCCCTACATAGTACCACCAAGCTTGGACAATGCAGCTGGAACTGAGGAAATAACAATTGTAAAAGGCAGTCCCACCTCACTGACATGCTTTACTGATGGAATCCCAATTCCCTCTGTGTCATGGCTTAAAGAGAGTCAACCTCCGGAGCTGGACACCCATTTGAAAATGAGTAACCAAGGAATGGTCCTTCAGTTTGTTGAAGCAGAGATTGAAGATTCTGGAAGATATACTTGTATTGCCTCCAATGAAGCTGGGGAAGTCAAGAAGCACTTTGTCCTAAAGGTTCTGGGTATGTTAATTTTTTAACACAAAAAATTATTAGGAAGTTAGTATATTTTATAAAAAGAGAATAGTAAAAAAAAAAAGACCCAGCGAAAAATTGCACACACACACACACAAAGCCATTTTATGTTTATTTTATCTTTGAGAGCTAAACTCCAAGAAATTATTTAAAACTGTTTCCATTTTCTGATCTCTCTGTCTCTTCTTAATCCCTTAAATTTTGGCTTCTGATCACACTGCTTAACTCTCTCCAGTGTTACCAATGATGTCTTAAATACAGTGATAATCTAATTGACTTCCTCTACAACATCTGGAACTTTTGACCATCCTCTCCTCCAGCATACTCTGGTCTCACTTAGTTTCTATTACATTATTCTCTTTTGTTTCTCTTTATACTTTTCTAAACATTAGAGACAGTTAAGTGGTAAAGTGGATAGAATGCTGGAGCTGGAGTCAGGAAGACCTGAATTCAATTCCTTCCTTGAACACTTGAGCAAATCACTCAACCTACCTGCCTTAGTTTCCATATTGGTAAAATATGGAATAACAATAGCACCTACCTCTCAGGATTACTGTGAAGCTAACATGAGATATTTGTAAAGTACTTCACAAATGATAAAGCGCTACATTACAAAGTTGCTAGTCATTATTATTCTTTTTCAATTTCTTTTGCTGGATTGTTATCCTGACTCTACCCCCTACTTATGGGTATGCCCAGGGTTCTGTCTTGATATTTGTTTTCTTTTTTATATAATCTTTCCATTGGTGATCTGGTTAGCTCCAATGTGTTCAGTTTTCATCTCTATGCAAATGACTGCTAAAACTATTAATGGATGAAATGGTATTTATTAAGTGCTTACTGTGTGCTAAGGTCTAATCTCTGTCTTGTCTTCCAGCCCCACACTACCAAATGCATGCTGACCATCTATTAGAATATCCTCAAATTCAACATATCCAAAATAAAAATTGTTGTCTTTCTTATAAACTCCCACTCCGAATTTCCTTATTTCTCTTGAAGACATCACCATCCTTTGAATCTCCCAGATTCACAGTCTTGATGTTATCCTTGAGTCTTCCTTCATTTTCACCCCCAATATCCTATCAGTTCCTTAGTCTTATTGATTCTACCTCCACAGCATTTCTTCTATATGCCAGTTTAGATTTTCATCACCTCTCACCTGGAGTATTATAAGAGATTCCTAGTTGATCTCCTTGCCTCTAGTCTTTCCCTTCTCTAATCTGTCTTCCATATTGTCAGATCAGTATTCCTAAAACATGACCATGTCACTCCCCTACTCAGATATCTTCAACAGCTCTCTATTGGACTACTAAATTAGAATGTACATTCCTCATCCTGGACTTAAAAGCCCTCTACAGTGTAACTCTTGTATACCTTTCCAGGATTACTATATATTACTTTCATTGACACAGAATCCAGTCAAGCCAAGCTGTACTGCTAACACTCCCCTGAATATGATGTTCCATTTCTTCCATGCCTTTATACAGATGGTTCCCTCATGTGTAGAATATGCATCCTCTTCAACTAACCTCAAAGAAATCCTTAATTGTCTTTCAAAGCACAATTAATTTGCTTTCTCCTATAAGAGGATTTTATTTCCTTAATTATTAGTGTTAGCTCTCTCATGAAATTTATATAACTTTGCATATATTTTGTGTACACTTATCTGTTATGAGTATACATATGTATATATATATATATATATATGTACACACAACTTATATGTTGTATCCTCAAAATAGACTAGATGTTTCTTGAGGAAAGGGACTTTTCCTTTGTTGTTTTTATATCCTTACCAGTGCAGCATTATTCATGTGAAACTTCTACAGTTAATTATTAGCCAAGTTTCTGAACTCTTCCCAAGGATTAAGGCTAAATAAATTTAAGTATGTCTGTTCCAAAACAATAACATACCATGTAATGATGTATACATTAGTTCTAATGAGGAGGAAAAAAGAGATGTAAAAGGATAAGGGTAGACAGGAGTTACAAACAATCTTAGATTTTTTTTAAAGTAATGTTCAGAATATATAATCAAGAATAACTAAATGAATACAGAAATGTAGCATGGTCCTGTTAAAGTGACAAGAATGACAAAGCTCAAAATGAGCTGAGGCTGGTGAGGAAAAGTAAGAACAGCACGAAGAAATTTTTTCTTTTATCTCTGCTAAAGAAAATATGATGCAATTTTTTTCTAAAAGACATATGACCAGGCTCAGAATGAATGTGACAAAAATAAGTGATAAAAGAGAAAAGCTAAAGCTGCTTAATTCTTATTTTGAGCCTATTTGCTCACTAGGGAGAATGGTCTTTTGAGTGAAAAGGGCAGAGCAAAAATAGCTAACAGGAAATTGATACTCATTGTAAGTAAGAGGAAAATACCTAGCTGCCCTTGTTGACCTGACATCACCTGACAGAGGAACAAAATCCTCTGACATTAAAGGAATTGTGATATCTAAGTCTACTGTGGGAGATTTTTGAAAGATTTTTGGAAAAAGGAAAGGTACCATACTATTGGAAAGGAGAAAATATTGTGTAGATTTCCAAAAAAAAAGAGATGGAGAAAAGAATGAATTCTACAAAATTTAGGCTAGTGAGCTTTCTTAAATTCCTGAAAAAATTTAGAATCATTAAACAACTATTTACATGAGTTATTACTGTCCCTCAAAATGGAAAATTGATAAAGGAACAGCCAACAACACCAAATAAGACCAAATGATCCCATAAAATCCTCAGCCAGCTAACATTTGACCTTCTTGTGAAGAAAAGATATATGGAAGTTGAGGACAATATCAGTTAAAAAACATAAACTCATTTGTAAAATCTGTTGGAGGAGAAAGCATATTCCAGACATGAGGAAGCACCTATGCAGAGACACAAGGAAGAGTAAATAAGATAATTCTATTCAGCTATAAAGAGGAATAATGTATGAAGAGGGATGATAGGAGATTATGACTAGTATGGCCTTGTGAAACAGAAGCAGCAGAGGGAGAAAAATGTAAAGAAATCTTAGCAAGAGATTAAACTAAGTAGAGTTATCCTGAGTACATTTGAAGATGACTCTGGAAGAAGGACAACAAATAGATGAAAAATGGAAAAGCCTGCTAAGATTTTCTTTTTTTTGCTTTTTTTTGGAGGGGGGAAGGTAGGGCAATTGGGATTAAGTGACTTGCCCAAGGTCACATGGCTAGTTTTGTGTTAAGTGTCTGAGGCTGGATTTGAACTCAGGTCGTCCTGACTCCAGGCCCAGTGCTCTATTCACTGCACCACCTAGCCACCCCTGCTAAGAATTTTTTTAACAATTTTTTCACCATTCATCAAGAGCAGAGAGTAACTGACCAAATTTGGAATTGATTCTCACAGTCCCATCTATACTATATGAAGATGTGGCAGTTGCACTAAAGTGAACGAAGATGAGAAAAGCAACTGAGTAGACCAAGTATGTGGTTTAAATAACCACAATTTTGAATGTTCTGAGAGACAGATTTTCAAGATAAAAGACACAAAATGGAAAAAATATAGCATAGGAAAAATCTTGGTCATTTTCTACGAAAAAAGGCAACTGAGGGACTATGAATAATTGCTGAATCATATACCTCTCTTTCTAGGTATACAAGAGTTTTATGAAAACAATATAAAGTTTCATCAGAGTAATCATTAATGAAAATATATTAGGCAGATTTTTGAAAATGATATTCTATAGCAGACCATTCCTTTACAGATAATAGGTGATTTACGGAATAGAGAATAAAAAATCCTATTGTTTGTTGAGTGCAAAATAAAAGCCATTTGATTTGGTAGAACAAAACCCCACCTTAAAGCTCCTCTTCCAACAAGGTATAGTTCACAGTCACACAATGTTCTCTGTAAATTGTAACAACAGAAATGTTTGACAGTCCTTTAGTTAGCACCATCAAGTGGGACATAAAAAAAGGAAATGTATAATCACCAAAGGTCTTTGTTACATGTAGACAAGTAAGCTATAATAAAGACAGCATGGTTTCATCAAGGCAATGCCAGCTTACACAAGACTAGGGAAAGGAAAGGTGATAATAATTTAAGTAGCTACTATATGCCAGACACTGTGGTAATAAGTACTTTTAAAAAAATATCTCATTTAATCCTCACAACAACCCTGGGAGGCAACTGCTATTATTATCTCCATTTTCAGTTGAAAAAAAAAAAACTATGTTAAAAGGCTCTATCCAAACAGTAGTTGGCTAGTTATATAATAAATATGCTTCTTTAAAATTAAAAAAATTTATTTTTGTTATTTTGAATTTGGCAAACACCAACAAACATGTACATTTCTAATATATAAGAAGAAAAAAAGGGTATGGAATATGAAACCATGAATCTCTATTATGTATAGCTTCTTTTTTAAAGTATACAATAAATTTGTATTAGTTTCAAAACTGCCCTGTTTGTCTGGGTCTCATTTAATGTCTTTCTATCCTTTTCCATGCATTAAAAATTATTCAATAACCCTATTTTCCTTCTTTTTAAATCATTAACATTAATCCTCCTCTCCCCTCCAAATGACCCCTTTAATTAAAAAACAAAACAAAATAAAACCTCCTTTGTAATAAGTCAAGCGAAACAATTCCACATATTGACTCTGTATGAAAATGATGTAATCTCATTAAGCCTTGAGTCTTCCACCTCAGTATCAGGAGATAGGAGGTATACTTCTTCAGTGGTCCCTTGTAGTCATATTTGGTCATTACACTGATAAGAGTTAAGTCTTCCAAAGTGTTTTTGTTTACAATCTTGTAATCATGTAAATTGTGCTCTTTTGTTTTGCTCACTTCACTCTCCACCAATTCATACCTCTTCTTTGAATCCCTCCTTTTTATGATTGTAATCATAAGCAACTAGATGAAAAGTAGATAAAGCACTGAACCTGGAGTCAGGAAGACCCAAATTCAAATCCAGCCTTAGACAATTATTCTCTGTGTCCCTGGGCAAGTCACTAAACATCTCTGTGCTTCAGTTTCCTTTTATGTAAAATGAAGATAATAATGGCACCTATCTCCCAGGATTTTTGTGAGGATAAAATGAGATAATGTGTAAACTACTTAGCAAACCTTAATGTGCTAAATACCATTTTTGATGACTCACTCGTATTCCACACTCACACAATCACTAAACTTTCTTTCTTCCCTAGTTTAAACCTTTATCTTTCCCTTCCTCTGGAGTTGAGCCCAGGTCTTCCTGACTGTGGACCCAGTACTCTATCCACTGTGCCACTTAGCTACCCCTACTGGAGTGAGGTTTTTCTCCTTTCAGTTCTGAGCTATTTATCCTTCTTCTAATTCTTTCCTTTAAAACCCTTATTTCACTTACAGTTTCATTAAAAATATATATATTTAGCTTCATTGATTTCAAGTACTCTTGTCCTTGTGGGTAAGCTATTTTTTTCTCCTCTGGGACTCTGCTTGTAGTTGTTGTGTAGTTACACACTTCTTCTGAGTTTGCTTCTTGGGCATCTCTAGATCTATAATTTTTTTAATGCTTTGTTAACTTCTGATTTACATCATTCGTTTCTGCCAGATTTTAAGTTACAAATTTTCTCCCCTTTTTTTCCCCTACCCACTGCCCCAAAATAGCAGTCCCACAGGATATCCCCTCCTCCAATCTGCTCTCTCCCATATTTTCTCCCATACCCCTTTCTACTTTTCCAGTGGATCTCTATATAGGCCCCAGTGCCTGTATATCTTATTTCCCAATTACATGTAAGATGATATTAATAATAGTATATATATATATATACACACACATACACACACATATACATATATATACACATACACACACACACATATATATATATACATATATTTGAATATTTGATTTTAAAACTTTCAATTCCAGATTCATTCCCTTCCTTCCTTGTCACCCACTCTTACTGGGAAGATATGCAGTTCAGTATAGGTTGTACATGTGTGGCTAATACAAAACAATAACATAGTAGATATATTGTAAAAGACTGACTATATTTCCCTTCCTCCTATCCCACCTCCCACTTGTTCTATTCTCTACTTTGATCCCATCTATTTTCAAAAGTGAGTGCTTCCAACTTCCCTCCTCTCCAGCCTACCCTCCCTTCTATCATCTGCCCTCTGATCCCCTTCCCCCCCATTCTCCTGGAGGGTGAGATACCCTATTTAGTGTGTATTTCACTCCCTCCTCAAGCCAAATTCAATGGGAATAAGGTTGACCCATTCCCTTTTGCCTTCCTATTCTTCCCCTCCATTGTAACCATTTTCCCTTGCTTCTTCTGTATGAGATAGTTTACCCCAATCTGTCTCTCCCCATCTCCTCTCATTATATTCCTCTCACTTCTTAATTTCACCTTTTAAGTATCATCCCTTCATGTTAAGTTGGTCCTGTGCCCTCTATCTATGTATACCTGTAAACATATATATACACATTCACATATGTATTCATATGCCCACATACCCTCATATATAGACAAATATGCATATTTATATATTTCTAATCCCTTCAACTGCTGAGAAAAGTTTCATAAGTTACAATTATTGTTTTTTCCAAGTAGGAATGTTAATAGTTCAACTTTGATAAGTTCCTTATGATTCCTTTTCCCTGTTTACCTTCTCATGCTTCTCTTGCTTCTTGTTTCTGAATGTCAAATTTTCTATTAAATTCTGGTTTTTTCAGCAAGAATGCTTGAAAGTCCTCTATTCCACTGCATGGCCATATTTTTCCCTGAAACATGATACTCAGTTTTGCTGGGTAGGTGACTCTTGGTTTTAATCCCAGCTCCTTTGCCCTCCGGAATATCATATTCCAAGCCCTTCGATCCTTCAGTGTATAAGCTGCCAGATCCTGGGTTATCCTGATTGTGTTTCCACAATATTCAAATTGTTTCTTCCTGGCTGCTTGTAATATTTTCTCCTTAATCTGGGAATTCCGGAACCTGGCTATAATATTCCTAGTTTTCTTTTTGGGATCTTTTTCAGGAGGTGATCGGTGGATTCTTTCAACCTCTATTTTGCCCTCTGGTACTATAATATCAGGGCAGTTTTCTTTGAGAACTTCCTGGAGGATGATTTCTAGGTTCTTACTTTGGTCATGGCTTTCAGGCAGTCCAATAATTTTTAAATTATCTCTCCTGGATCTATTTTCCAGGTCAGTGGTTTTTCCCATGAGATGTTTCACATTGCCTTCTATTCTTTCATTTGTTTGGATCTATTTAACAGCATCTTGATTTCTCATAAAGTCATTAGCTTCCATTTGCTCCATTCTAATTCTGAAGCAATGATTCTCCTCATTGAGCTTTTGAGATTCTTTTTCCATCTGGCAAATTCGGCTTTTTAAGGCATTCTTCTCCTCATTGCCTTTTTGGGCCTCCATTGCCATTGAATCAGTCTGTTTTTTAAGGTATTATTTTCCTCAGTCAGGCTGTTGACTCTCATTTCATAATTTTCTTGCATTGTTCTCATCTCTCTTCCCAATTTTTCCTCCACTTCTCTTATTTGGTTATCAAAATCTTTCTTAAGGACCTCTATGGCCTGTAACCAGCTTGTATTTTCCTTTGAAGCTTTTGGTGCAGGAGTTCTGACTTCACTGTTTTCCTCCTGTTCCATGCTTTGCTCCTTTTTGTCCCCAAAATAGGAGTGTATTGTTGGAATCTTCTGTCTGCTTTGTTTCCTTTGCCTGCTCATTTTGCCATTCAATTACTTGACTTTTGGGCTCTTTGCCACAGTAGGACTCTGCCACCAGACAGGGGAGCTATCGTCCCAAACGCTTGGGTTTTCTCAGCTGCCGGAGGTATTAGATGGGTGCCCTCTCTGAGGTCTCCACACGCTCTGGCAAGCTGGACACACACCCCAGAACCTCCACCTTAGACTGCAATCCAGATCCAAGCAGGTTAAAGCAAGAGCCCCTCAGACTGGTGCTTGGTCCCCTTACACTCTGCAGGCCAAGAGCTGAAGCAGCCATGTGGTGCTGGCTGGCTGTGCCTTCATCTCAGCGGCTTCTCACCCCGGAGGTAAAAGCCACGCACTCCCACTTACTGGTCCCAAAGTCCAGACTGTACTGACCTCTCACTTTGTCCTTTGTGTCTATGTGTTGATAAATCTGGAAACGGCCACAGCTGCTGCTGATTTGGAGTCCCTCTGGCAGGCGGCTGGTCAGGCCTGCCTGGGGCTAAAGTCTTGGCATGGGGCTGGGCTCGGATCCCAGAGCACTGTGCTGGATTCCTGCCGGGCTGCCGGTCTGTCCTCAGCAGAAGGTTAGCTTCTCTGTGTCATTTTGTGGGTTCTGCAGCTCCAAAGTTTGTTTAGAGTCCCCTTTTTCCATGGATTTGGGAGGGTGGAAGCTGGAGCCACGGGAAGGTCGTGCTTCTACTCTGCCATCTTGGCTCTGCCCTGATCTATAATGTTTTTGATAGTGTTCATTGTCTTCTTCTGTTTACTCATACCTCTGATTTGGGATTTTGACTACTTGGCTCTGCCACTTCCTTTATTCTTGGACATTATGGTCTTTGGATTTGGTCTTGCCCATCATTTCCTGGTGTCCTACTGCTGGTTTCCACTTCCCCTGGTATCACCAGTGTATTATCACTCAGAAAACTGGCTGATTTCAAGTCATCCTGGATATCTGAGTTCAGGGTGCTTTTCTCTTCAGGACCCAATAGAGCATCTCAGGTTGTTGTGCTAGAAATTTTCAATACCCTTGAGTCATCCTAGTCTGAGCACTGACATATCCCATCCCTATATCCATGGTCATAATGTTGTGTGTTTCTGACAACCCTTAAGCTTTCCTGCCCAATAACTTCAGTATTTTGGCCTTTGAATACAGAATATTGTAGGTTTCAGGTGGCCCTGAACTGTCTTTTGTCCATAATGGCAGGCTTCTGGCTTCTTGTTGAGAACCTTTCCTCAGTAGATGTATATTTCTGTCATTTTGTGTAATTGTGAGATGTATGAAAGTGTTTACTATAATTTCTCTTTGGATTTCTTGATCACAATCATGTGCTTTTTTATGCCATTGCGAGAGTACACATTTGAAACTCTGTTCTTTAACAGCTATTTTAATTGGAAATCTTATAAAAGATGCTTCTAAAATGTCAATATAACAAACATTTTTGGGCAGTCAGTATTTATTAAGCACTTAGAATGTGCCAAGCACTGTGATATAAAGGAAAAAAGACCGTCCTTTTCCTCCAGAAATTCACAGTGTAATGGAGGAGACGATAAGCAAAGAAATATAAGAAATAATTAATGGAGGGAAAACACTAGAATTAAAAGGGATTGGGAATTACTATAGAAGGTGGGTCTTAATTGGGGCTTCAAGGAACCTAGAGAAGTCAGTAGATAGAGATAAGGAGGGAGAACATTTCCGGTATGGGAGTGGTCCAAAGTTGAAGCTTTGGCAAGTAAAATCAGCAATATGATAAAAAGGCCAGGGACCCCAGAAAAGAGAACAGGGTAAAGTTGAACTGGTTTGCCAGAGGGTCATTATGGGGAAAGGAGAAGAATGTAGCTACTCTAGAGATGATCACTTGGGAGAGAACTGAGGGGTCAAAGGATTGAATGTCACAGTGAAGAAAGAGAGTATAGGAAGGTAGAAGGAGAGGTGGAAAGTAGTGATTATGGTCAGTGAAGGGAATTTCAGAGTTCTTTTTATTATTATTATTTTTTAGTTTATATAATTCATTTCCAAAAGATTTTGAGTTACAAATTTTTCTCCCCATTTTTCCCCTACCCACGACCCCCAAACAGCAATCCCACTGAATATCCCCTCCCACAATTTGCTCTCTCCCATATCTTCCCCTATACCTCCTCTGACTTTCCAGTAGGGTACAGTGGATCTCTATGCCCCAGTGCCTGTATATCTCATTTCCCAGTTACATGTAAAATAATAATAATAATTTAAACATTTGGTTTTAAACCTTTGAATTCCAGATTCTTTCCCTACCTCCCTCAAAACCCACACTTACTAGGAAGATAAGCAATTCAATATAGGTTGTACATGTGTAGCTATGCAAAATATTTCCATAGTGCATATATTGTGAAAGACTGACTATATTTCCCTCCATCCTATCTCACCCCCCACTAGTTCTATTCTCTACTTTGATCCTGTCCATTTTCAAAAGTGGGTGCTTCCAACTTCCTTTCCCCCCACCATGCCTTCCTTTCCATCATCCCTCCTCTCATCCCCTTTCCCCCTACTCTCCTATAGGGTGAGGTACCCTATTTAGTGTGTATGTCATTCCCTCCCTAAGCCAAATTCAATGAGAATAAGGTTGAATCATTCCCTTTTACCTTCCTGTTCTTCCCCTCCAATGTAAGTTTTCCCTTGCCTCTTCTATATTAGATAATTTACCCCATTCTATCTCTCCCCATCTCCTCTCATTATATTCCTCTCTCATCCCTTAATTTCACCTTTTAAGTATCATCCCTTCCTATTAAATTGGTCCTGTGCCCTCTGTCTATGTATACCTGTACACATATATACACACACTCACATATGTATTCATATGCCCATATACCCTCTTATACAGACATATATATATGTATGTATACATCTATATACACACACATTTCTATTTCCTTCGACTATTCTAATACTGAGAAAAGTTTCATAAGTTACAATTATCATTTTCCCATGTAGGAATGTAAGTAGTTCAATTCTGATAAGTTCCTTATGATTTCTTTTCCCTGTTTACCTTCTCATGCTTCTCTTGCTTCTTGTATCTGAATGTCAGATTTTCTATTCCACTCTGGTTTTTTTTCATCAAGAATGCTTGAAAGTCCTCTATTCCATTGAATGACCATATTTTCCCCTGAAACATGATACTCAGTTTTGCTGGGTAGGTGATTCTTGGTTTTACTCCCAGTTCCTTTGACCTCCGGATTATCATATTCCAAGCCCTTCGATCCCTCAGTGTAGAAGCTGCCAGATCCTGGGTTATCCTGATTGTGTTTCCACAGTATTCAAATTGTTTCTCCCTGGCTGCTTGTAATATTTTCTCCCTGATCTGGGAACTCCAGAACCTGGCTATAATATTCCTAGGAGTTTTTTTTGGGGGGGGGATCTTTTTCAGGAGGTGATTGGCAGATTCTTTCAAACTCTATTTTGTCCTCTGGTTCTATAATATCAGGGCAGTTTTCCTTGAGAATTTCTTGAAGGATGATTTCTAGGTTCTTTTTTTGATCATGGATTTCAGGTCGTCCAATAATTTTTAAATTATCTCTCCTGGATCTATATTCCAGGTCAGTGGTTCTTCCAGTGAGATATTTGACATTGCCTTCTATTTTCTCATTTATTTGTGTCTTTTTAATAGTATCTTGATTTCTCATAAAGTCACTAGCTTCCATTTGCTCCAGTCTAATTCTGAAGGAATGATTCTCTTCAGTGAGCTTTTGAGATTCTTTTTCCATCTGGCCAATTCATCTTTTTAAGGAATTCTTCTCCTCATTGGCTTTTTGAGCCTCTTTTTCCATTTGAGTTAGTCTATTTTTAAGGTGTTATTTTCTTCAGTCAGGTTGTTGACTCTCATTTCATAATTTTCTCGCATCATTCTCATTTCTCTTCCCAATTTTTCCTCCACTACTCTTATTTGGTTTTCAAAATTCTTCTTAAGCTCCTCTATAGCCTGTAAGCAGCTTTGTCTTTTGATGGAAGCTTTTTATGCAGGAGTTCTGACTTCACTGTCTTCCTCCTGTTCCTTGCCTTGATCCTTTTTTTCCCCAAAAAAGGAATCCAAAGTCAGACTGCTGTGCTTGACTTGCTTCCTTTACTTGCTCATGTTGCCACTCAATTACTTGACTTTTGAGCTTTTTGCCACAGTAGAACTCTGCTACCAGAGATGGAAGTTTTGTCCAAATCTCTGCGGTTTTCTCAGCTGCTAGAGCCATTAGGTGGCTGCCCTCTCTGAAGCCTCTACAAGTTCTGGAAAACTGGTCACACACCCCAGGACATCCACCCCAGATAGTGATCCAGATCCAAGCAGGTTAAAGCAAGAGTGATTACCCCTCAGATTGGACACTTGGTCCCCTTACAAACTGCAGACCCAGAGCTCTGAAGAGGTCATGTGGCAATGGGTGGATGGCTGCCATGCCTCAGCTGCTTCTTGCCCTGGGGGGCAAAGGCTGGACCACACTCCCAAAGTCCACACTGAACTGACCTCTCACTTTGTCCTTAGCATCTATGGGTTGATAACTCTGGAAATTGCCACACCTGCTGGTGATCTGAAGTCCCTACAGTCAGTGGCTGGTTGTGGCTGCCCTGAGGCTAAAACCTTGGGCTCAGGTGGGGGCTTGACTTGGCTCCCAGAGCACTGAGCTGGCCCCTTCCTGCCGCAGCCTATCTTCAGCAGGAGGTTACCTTCTCTGTGTCATTTTGTGGGTTCTGTAGGGTTAGGTTCTCCTAAGTTTGTTTATAGTCATTTTTTACGTGAATTGGAGGAGGTGAGAGTGGGAGCCCCTTGGAAGTCCTGTTTATACTCTGTCATCTTGACTCCACCCCCCCCAAATGTGTTGAATTTCAAAGTTCTTAAATGTGGAGACGGTACAATTGTGGGTAACAGCAAGATCAATGGTATGAGCGTCTTTGTGTGTATGAGCACCTAGTTAGTTCAAGACAATGGGATGGGCCAGAGAGACAAATTTGAAACAAAGCCTCTTCTTTTTTTGGTGCAGACTATTTTTAAGCTACTGCTGTTTTCAGTAAAACTTAGAAATTACGGGATCAGTTCTTTTCCTTTCAAGCATATACCAGCTTGTAAAAACAACATAAAACTGAGTCTTTATAACCACAACTATCTCAGTTATCCAATTCCCATTCCCACTATTCATAGCAATATTCAATAGCACTCCATTTCAATGTGGACTTTATAGGCTTGACATAGTGATTTATCCTTTGTAAATTAATGTCAGTGTCAATAAAGAATAACGTAAAGGAACTGTATTTCCAAGTGCTTTATCCTAACCAACTGAATACTTACTTTTTCTTTTAAATATGAATTTGAGCAGGTTTTATTAATGTTGTTTAAACCTTAGATTTTTCTCTTCATTAAATAGAGCCACCTCATATCAATGGATCAGATCATCCTGAAGAGATATCTGTAGTTGTTAATAATCTCCTCGAACTTTTCTGCATGGCTTCTGGTATTCCCATTCCCAAAATTACATGGATGAAAGATGGACGGCCCCTACCACAGATTAATGATGTTCAGATTCTGGGAGGAGGAGAGGTCCTTCGACTTCCTAGTGCTCAGGTATTGTGTTAGAATATTGCAACTGCATTTTCCCCTTACTTTGGACTTCTCATCTGTAAAAAATGTAGAAAGCTTAGGAATTAGTAATTTGAGGGAAACATTAAAATAGTTTTGGATTTTATTTTTATTCACAGATCTAAATGATTTTAGCATCAATTCATTTACACAAAGGACTTTTGCCCTCATACAAAGATAACTTGGGTCCCAGAAGGACAGTGTTTTGTTGGATCACTAGGGATTATGGCCTCAAGTGACTCCTTAGGGTTCTCTTTCTGCATAGCTACCATGGCAGTACTGGACACTTGCCATGCCACTTTTTCTTCCAATAGGTATGAATCTCCCTGCATCTTCCAGACTCTGTGTACCCTCTTTCCAGGTTGCAAGTTCCTGTCTATGGGTATAGATAGTATAAAAATAACTCATAACTGTCTTCCATTTTTTTATGCTACCACCCACTTGGATCCTACTCTTTTGTGTCCTTAGCATATAACCCAAAGAAACCACTCAGTTATCATATAAGAAAAGTATTAATATCTGAGCATTGGGAGTAACCCCATATATTTCTGTTACAGGCTGAATTTTCAGCTCCCCATCTCCATCCTCTTCTGTGTTGTACCTTTTTGCTCTGCCAGGGAAAGAGGAAATAAGTGCACCTTTTGTAGGAAAGTCTAGCCAGACTTCTCAGTTTAAAGGTCACATGTGGAAGTTATCTCAGAATTCTCTAATCACCTTCTAATTTCTCTTATAGATACTGCACTCAACTCCTCACTAGTTACTATGTGCATCTGCTTCTAACTCAGTACCCCAGCTGAGACAAAGTTGAAGTGAATTGCCTAAGATTACATAGGTGAAATAGGCAGCACAGTGGAGAAGAAGAGTACTGAACTTGGAGTCAGAAGTTCAAATCATGCTTCAGATACTCACTAGGTGTCTAACTCTGAGGAAGTCATTTAACCTGTTTGCCTTAGTTTCCCCATGTGTGAAATGGGGTGAAATTTGCAAACCTTAAAGCACTATATAAATCTAACTACTACTACTACTATTAGGAAGCAGGGCTGAAATTCAAGACTAAATCTTTTGACATCAAATACATTTACAAGTTTTTTTTTTCACTACACCATTATGCTGCTCATAACACTGAATAAGTTGGTTGTACCAGTGAAGTAGATTAATAACCTAATGAGATTTTAATATTTTGCATATGTAAGTTGCTTTAAACTGTTTACACAAATACATGTACAATTTTCAATTGAGACATAACAGCATTCCATTCAAAAAATTCCATTGTGCGAAATAAAGTTGAATACTCCCTCAAAATGAATTGTAATAGAACCACTGTAATATGTAAACAAAAATATTTAGCCCTTTTCATATGTTGGCAGGTGGAACATTATGATGCCTTTTAGCTCTCTAAGCAATAAATAATCCCACACAATGGCTTTCTCTTGTCCTTGCTCAGTTAATAGACACATTTCCTAATGAAATTACATGTTCATATGCTTATTTCATTGTAACTAGAAAAGGAGGAAAGAAATCTTAGTTGAACTCTATTTAAAGTTTTGTTTTGGTTTTTTCCTGTCATTATATAGCAAATGCTCTTCAAATTCTCCTGTCTTTTCCCCTTTTCTAACATCCTGTTTACTCTGGACAAAAACAAACAAATCTGCTTAAACTATTAAGTTACCAGCTTAATCAAAACAACACTATACTACAATCAGTTAGTCAGCAAATATTTATGGAAGTATTGCTAATGGAAGATATTAATACTAGGCACTGCGGGGTCAGAAATGTCTTGTATGACTGCCCTCAAGGACTTTATTTTGAGGAACAAGGTATATCCTGCATTGTCCTTATATTTCCACCATCTTTGGATGAGACTGGGATGGGTGCAAAGCATTAGATCAGCTCAGCCCCCAAGGATCTAATAATTGTCCCCTTATTCTTCCTCAGCCTGTGGGATCTCAAAACAAGAGAGGCAGAGGGAGGAAGGGTCCACATCAAATTCCCACTCAGTCGTCACAAAATCCTAGAACATGACTACTCCCATTTATCTGGTTATTTCCCAGGCTGTTTGAGTTGCCAGCATGGCAGAATCAGTATTTGCTGAGAAAAAAGTCATATATATATATATATATATATATATATATAAATTTATATAAAATTTTATATATACACATACATATTTATATATGTATATACATTTTCTCCATCTTTTCTTTCCCTGTACTCATTCCCATTCACCTCAGCCCTATCCCTCCACAGCCTACATCCTCTTTCCTCCCATTCCATTGCATCATCTGAAATCCTCATCAACAAACTGCCTTTTAACTTACATCTTATCCCTTGATAATCTACATTTTATTAGTTTATCAGAAACCTAGCTTTCTTCAGAAGACACTGTATCCCCAAGTTTCTTCCTTTTCTCATGCCTCTCAAAGAATTAGGCCAGAAGGAAGAATAAATGTGTTCTTTGATTCTCATTTCCAGTTTCTTACTATCACTTTGCCATCATCACTCAGTAACCCCTAGTCCTTTGAGGTTCACATCATCTATCTTTATCTTATAGTCCAACTACTTTTCACATCTATATACTGACCTCCAGGTCATGCTCCCTGCTTTCTGCAAGTTCAACACATAATTCATAGAATTCTCACCCACACCCTTCTGTTGGCCTCATATTTGGGGTTCTTAACATGCTTTTTAATGTCTCCTCAGGGGCTCTGGCCTCTAGTTCACTGATCTCTTAAATTTCAGGGACCTTCATCTATATGCTACCTCAGTCACACAGGAATAGTGAAGTTGATCTAGCTATCATCTACCACCATTATCCAGAAGTCTGATATTTCTCTTTTTGATCACAGTCTCCTACCCTTCCATTTCTCCCTGTGACTTCACCTTCCTAAACCTATTTATTCTTCAACCTCACGAAGGGCCCCTCTACCCTAGTCTGGACTCTCTTTCTTCCTATCACAATCTCAAGCCCATGGTTGACTAGTTCAACCACTTACTATCAATTACCAGCTAATCTTTTGATTTATTGTCTTATTAACCATATTGCCAAACTCGATCTGCCTGGGTTTTATCTTACATGTGGCCCTCTTGTCAAGCCTAAATTTTCTGCTCATTCTCTTGAGCCCATCTCTCTCCATAATTTTCACCTTTAGTGATGTTTTAATGAGCACTGTGAGCACTAGATTTTCTGTCTGCTCTATTACTTACCTCTGTGTCTTTGAGTAAATAATTTCAGTTTCATTATCTGAAAAATGTAGGGGTTGGACTAAATGATCTCCAATGTCCATTCTGATTCCACGTCTATGATCCTATTTTCGTTATTGCCTTTGGCAACAAAATGAAACCAACTCATACTTTCCTTTCCAAGGAGAGCATGTGACCTATTCTCTGTTTAGCTATAAATTATTTTGTCTTTTAGTTTTATTTCTACTGAGAATGTCAGAATTCATTTATTTGATTCCTCTAGTAATGGGTCAGTTCACTGGACACTGTACCTCTTACATTCAGTGTACTAACAACTAAGTCATTCTATGTGGCCTGCTTATACATTCATTTATCCCATTCACTTTTCCACTCTGCCACTCTTATGGTAGAAGTGGAAGAGTATTCCACAAGACTACAGGCCATTTTGGTGTTTTCTTTTTTCTTATTGATTGCATTGGTAAAGGAATCAACTGTTAAGTGGTCTGTCTACTGGCGACTATCCTCTAGATCAACTAAGCTGGTTCTCAGAGAGCTAATGTAGTCTGTGTCTAGGACCTAATTCAAAGCTTTTCCTGAATAGTAGAATTTTTCGTTTTGTGTTTTTTTAGTATAACTTGTAAGAACCCAGGGTCACCTCCATATCTTGCTACTATTATTTATAGGTGCGATTTTGGTAATATATCTGTTATAACAATATTTGATTTTATTAAAACAAAACAACTTGGAACTTTCATAGCACTTGATGTTGGGGGATTTTGCTAATTGCAAAATTATAAAACTTGAAACTTCTGCATTTCAATTCTGCTAATATTTACTGAGCACCTACTATGTGCTCAGCACAATGCTAAAGTGATATCTCAAGGAGTTTATATTCTTTTAGTGAAACTAAGACTTCTCCAAGGAAAAATTCATATGTCAAACATTTAAGGAATTATACAAAGTTGTATAGTTAGTTGGGTGCCAAAGTGTCATCCAGGGTAGTTGGGAATAAGGGGAGGTCAGGAAAGAAATAAAGTTTGCTGGAACTGTCAGGAATAGTTTCATGTAGGCCATAGGACTTAGGGTGGCAGAATTTAGAAAAGTAGAAGGAAGACCATTACAGGTAAGGGAAGTATCAAAGCAAAGGCAGAAAGATAAGAATAAGCAGTGAGCATGCATTGACTTGACTTGTTTGTACAGCAGTACAAATGAAATAGGTAGATAGGACCCATTTATGGAGTACCCTGAAAGCTAAGATGAAGCATTTGTGATTTATTTCATGGATACAAGAAAACCAACATAGGCCAATGATTTGATAATAGGTAACCTATTCTAAAACTCCATTTAAACAGTTCCAAAAATTCCACCCTTGTAGCTCTCAAACTCTCTGAAGATGCAAGCTTACCCAAGCACTTCTTTGTAGATACATGAACTTTGAACATAGGGACATAAAAAATACCCACTATCCCCAGGGGGTACTCAGGTAGTAAATGAAAGGACTATTCTCCACTTATTCAATATAAATTACTCACTGAGAAGGGAATGGCTCATTGGAGGCATTTACACATATATACAAACATCATATGAATTTGAACTGGAAAACTTAATGAAAAACCTGGATGTTTAACTTGCCATCAAACATTTCTTTTTTTAATGGAAGTTTTCAGCTTTTGTTTAAATGTCTGGCATTGTATTTTTACTGAACTAAGGTCCTGTCAAAGACATTAAGTTAAAACAGACCTTTGTTCTAATATGTTTGTACATGTATTATGAATGCTACATGTATATATATGCATTTTATTATTGTGTTTCATTTTTATGACCTGTACTGCTACTTTCCAAATTTAATTCTTTTTATTCAGAAATTCTCCCAACAGACATATAAATTTGTATTATAAACTATAACAAAATCTTATCACATGCATATAAATTACAAACATTCCTGAGATGAAATATTGAAACTGTATTGCAATGAGAAGTGTCTCATCAGAGGTTTAAAGGGATTTTTATATGTGGAACAGAAACCCCAAAAGATAATGAACTCTTTAATCTTTTGAGAATCATGCTTTCTTCAGCAAATCTTTGGGGATTTCAGTTATTCTTTTCCCATTTTTGTACTCATTATAAAAGTAATATGTTGTCCACATATTTTGTGTATGTAATTAAGTCATCTTTTTCCTTTAGGTGGAAGACACAGGAAGATATACATGTTTGGCATCTAGCCCTGCAGGAGATGATGACAGAGAATATTTGGTGAGAGTTCACGGTAAGTTTGTCCAGAAGCTCTGCAATCATCGTATGTCCTCATTAGGCTACATATTTGAATATAACAATACATGTTATATTATTAGGTATATTTATATTTTAAATTTTTCTTTTGTCTTTACTTGTTTGATTCTAATATTCTTACACCCAGCACTTTTCTGTATGACAAACATGGGAAGGGGATTTGAACAGTCACATTGGAGCCAAACTATTATACTCTCACTTCAGTCGGTGTATAACCTTTGAGTCTAATGACCAAGCTGAAGGACAGATAGACTTGGTGCTGTCTTTGCATCATGAAGTGCTGCCTTTAATAGACATTGATTTCCAAACTTAAACTTTTAGAATTTGCTGAGTTGGTTAAAAAGAATTAAGTATGATTAGACATGTAATATTAGTAGAGGTGAGTAGATATTTTTCAGCATACATTTTTATGAGTAGATATTGACTATATTAAAAACACTATATGATACCTAGAGAAAATTAGTAGGAAGAGTTTATATTTAATTAACAAGTCCTTTTAATAATTTAATATGTTCTAAGATACCTTCTGTTTAGTTTTTTGTGTTTTTCCATTGACTGAATGGTAGAATCCCCAGTCTAGTAACATTTTTAGAATCAAGCAAGAAGCAATGTAATGATTTCTGAGAGTAATTTGGAATCCTTTTAGTGTAGAAGTTCTTAATCTTTTTCTTGTCATGGACCCTATGGATACTGTTTCACTATTTTTTTTTTATTTTTTTAGATTTTGCTTTTTGGAGGGGGGAAGGTAGGGCAATTGGGGTTAAGTGATTTGCCCAAGATCACAGGCTAGTTTTATGTTAAGTGTCTGAGACCAGATTTGAACTCAGGTCCTCCTGATTCCAGGGCTGCGCCACCTAGCCGCCCCTATTTCACTATTTTTAAATGCTTAAAATAAAATATATAGGATTACAAAAGAAAGCAATTATATTGGAATATAAATATCAAAATATTTTAAAGAAACAAATTCACAGACTCCTAAGTTATAAACCCTTGTTCTAGTGGAAAAAGAAAATGACGTAAGAATTAGAACTTGGCCTTGTCCTAGTTCTGCCATGAATTGTGGAACTCTGGACAAATTGCCCCATCTTTGTGCTTTAGGTACCTCATCTGGAAAATGGGATAATGAGACCCATTCTGCCTCACAAGGTGGCTGAAGATTCACCTGAGTTAATATGTATGGAAAGACCCTGAGATTTAGAAAGTGTTCTCCAAGCATACATTACAAGCGAGAACAAATTGCTTTGTTAAGTTGTCTTATATGTTTTATTTCATGTGAGGTTTTTAATGGTTTTATTGTCATATACAGTACCTCCTAACATTGCTGGGACCAGCGATCTTCAGGACATCGTTGTGTTACAAAACAGACAAGTTACACTGGAATGCAAATCAGATGCAGTGCCCCCACCCATAATTACTTGGCTTAAAAATGGAGAGCAATTACAGGTAAATTTCATATAGTTTTGTTTCATAGGTATTTTGTTGAGGAAAAGAAAATCAGGCTACAAATTTCACCAGCCTTACCCTTCCTCTATAGAATTACTGTAACTAGAATGGCTGGTATAGGACCTAGTGGGACTATTTCACTCCATTCTACACATCAACATTCTAAATATCAGAATGCTTTGTGATACAGGTTTGAATTTGGTCATTCTACTGCATCCTTCTCTGAGATGACGAAAACTCTCAGGGTTCCCAAAATTTACATGACACCTGATGGGCCTTCTAGATCCCTGGGACTAACCTAACACTGGTCTTTTCTAGTTGGCTGCATGCTTTCCTTGACCTAGACCTGGATTTGGATCACTCAGTAGACTATCCCCAAAACCCTTAAAACCAACTTAGGCTCAGTGGAACTGGGATACTAGTCCCTAAAGGAAAAGACACATACTGAATTCTCTAGTGTCTCCATAAACCAGTATACTGTTGATTGACATTAAAATTATCCATGTGACTTTTTAAAGTCTGCTTGATTCAATAGAATATGATGCTCTTTTCTGGAATGTTTTGCCTTTGTCTTAAGTGTTGAATTCCTCAATTCCTCTCTCTTTATTCTTCCTAAGTCCTATGAACAAATATAAAAAATCCTATTGGTTCTATGCTGAAAGGTCTACTAGACATAAAGAAAAGGAGGCATTTTCATCAAATGAAAAGAATCATAGGCGGGGGTTTTAGGAGGTCTGGATTCTAATTCCCATTTAGACAATAATTGGTTAAGTCACCATAAAGGAATCTATATGTGAAATACATAATATCTGCCTCTCTCCTTAGAGTGATTTAGTAAAGTAACATCTATGAGAGGGGGTCACATGCATTTGTTATTAAGTCGTGTCTGACTGTTTGTGACCCCATTTGGGGTTTTCTTAGCAAAGATACTGGAGTGATTTGCCATTTCCTTTTCCAGCTTATTTTACAGATGAGGAAACAGGATGAAATGACTTGTCCCTGGTCACATATCCAGTAGGTGTCTGAGTCCAGATTTGAACTCAGGTCCTCCTGACTCCAAGCCTGGTGCTCTATCCATATAGCTGCCCCATAGTCACAGGCATAGTAGAGTGCTAATCTCAAAGTCAAGAAGTCCTGGGTTCATGTCCAACCTCTGACACATTCTAGCTATGTAATTATGAGTAAATCACTTAACCTCTCCATGCCCCCAAAAGAACTCATTTCTATCAGAAGTAGCTTTTAGTGGCCTGAAATCACAGATCAAAATCTACAAGTTTTGCATGTTTCACTTGGGAGAAAGCATTTATGGTAAAGTAACATCATCTGACCTAACCTTGGGCTTTTTTGATGTATTAAAATGATCATATTTGCAGCATAACTGTATTTTTCATTTATTTAATTTAGGCAACTCCACGAATCCGTATCCTATCTGGTGGGCGATACTTACAGATCAACAATGCAGACTTAGGGGATACAGCCAGCTACACCTGTGTTGCAAGTAATATTGCAGGAAAGACTACTAGGGAATTTGTTCTGACTGTAAATGGTAAGAAAAAAACATTAACTTGACACATTTTTAAAATGTAGCCAAATACTTCCATAATAATTAAAAACATATTTATTTCAACATTTTACGTGCTAAATGCTGAATAACATTTCATGCTAAATAACATTTTATAAGCTAAATCACTGAAGTTAATTGCTTTGAAGCCAAAGATTATTTTGAATCCATAAAGTGGTCATATTTTAAGTGAGTTAAATGTAATGAAAATCATAAATAGGAGAGTATGTTGTCTAAACTGTGACCCAATCCCAAAGGACATTTTAAAGAACACTGCTCTTAGGAACAGGCCTAGAATTCTTAAAGCCCAGTGTCATTCAGAACAAAGTATTTGAAGAAGGCATGCTCCTAATCCTTCATTCATCAGTCCAACCTATTTTTCACCTCACCTATACTGACTGTGGTCTGGAACTAGATGTTTTTGTGTTGGAGATAATTGTCTCTAGTAGATAAAATCCAAAGACTAAGATTTGCTAACTTTCAAGAGAATATTTCAGATTTTCTCCCCAAAATATCACTTAGATATGTAACCTGTGCAATTATACATGTTAGTGAATGACCAACACAGCTCATGTCACTAATGCCAACATTCAAATTCAGGTTTTCTGTTCCCAGATGAACTCAGTGTGTAATGAAGTGAACTGCACTGAGACTGAAAAGATTGATCACAGATGTGTTTCTTTAAAAATCCTACTTTCTGTTCTTCATTTAAAGAAAAGCTGTGCCAGTGTCAACATTTTCAAACTATTCTTTTGGCCAAGCAGGAACATGAAATATCATCTTTAATTTGTATCAGACCAAATCTGATTTTTATTGAAATTTCTTGCAAGGAACTAGATTTCTCACATGATATCAGAGTTTTAAAATTTCTCCTTTTGTATTGGACACAAAGTATCTTCAATAATGTAATCCTTAACATTTTGAACTATAAACTGATTCTATTTCTGTTAATACAAATCAGTTGTAGGCAAATCTACATATTTAGCTCAAAGTTTACTTTGTGCTAACCTTTTCAAGACTTTAAGTGAAGATATGTTTCTAGTATTAACTGAATGTTTTATATGCAGTTTCTCCAACCATAAAAGGGGGCCCTCAGAGTCTTGTTGTTCATTTGAATGAATCAGCTGTATTGGAATGCATAGTTGAAGGGGTACCAACCCCAAGAATTACCTGGAGAAAAGATGGAGCTATTCTGACTGGGAATAATGCCAGGTAATATTGAGAGAAATAATTAGTTTTAAATAAGTTATTCTTCGATTTTGTAAATATTCTTGAGAGGAATGAAATATACCATGAGACTAGAAGAATGAACCTTTGTCTGGTGCATTATTTTTAGTCAACTGTATATTCAGAACAACCACTGTCCTCCTTACTCTAACATATTAATGCTGAAATTATAGTAGAGTACTATGTGTAGGACCATGAATATATTTAAGATGAAAGGCCAGAGCTTAACAATGAATCTCATGTTTTAGATCCTCAAATATGGGACAATTTGCTGTGAGATTTAGTAATCTGTTTGCTTAATTCCATTCAATTATTGTAAATTTACCCAACTCAGAAAATGGGTCAGAACTAGGAGAAATTTAACTAAACAAACTCTTTAAAAATAAGGGAAATTATGTGAGACTAATTGAGGAGAGTTGGTGTTTATTTTCCTCAGCATATAATGTATGAGACAAGCTTTGCTTATGACCTTTATTTTAGATATTCTGTCTCAGAGAATGGATTCCTTCATATTCACTCAGTACATGTCAGTGACACTGGGAGGTATTTATGCATGGCCACCAATGCTGCTGGAACAGAACGCAAGCGAATTGATTTACAAGTCCATGGTAAATATATATTTAGAAACACCCAGGAACTGGAAGTAAAGTTGGAAAACTTCAAGAGTTTAAATTAGTTGTTGATATTTTGTGCTCATAGTTTTCATGGAGACCCTGACATTCTGGGTTATTCGAGTACATCACATTTTGTAATAAAAATCAAGGATCTTTGTTTTCCTGCTACTATGAGCCAAGAATGTAAATTTAGAGAACCTTATTACATTGCTAGCTAAAAATATAAGAAAAGCTACAAATTAAGTATTTAGAGTATTTCAGATTTAAAGTAAGTTTGAATACAGGACAGAGTATGTTCTGTTGGATTTGTTCCTCATTTGGTGACACTTTTCCTTTAGTCCCTCCATCTATTGCTCCTGGACCTACCAATATTACTGTTACTGTAAATGTTCAAACTACTCTGGCATGTGAAGCTACTGGAATCCCAAGACCATCAATAAGTTGGAAGAAGAATGGACAATTTCTTAATGTGGATCAGAATCAAAATTCCTACAGGTGAGTAATTCATCCTATGAAACTAATTTTTCCACTTGAGAGTGGGGGAGGGCAGATAAAGAGAAAGCGAGAATTTAAATTTTCATTCATGACAATAAGACAGAAAGTATCTGACTTGAGGACAATTAACTGGTAAACACAGTATTGAAATTTGTTTAACATGAAAACTATCCCCCCCAACGTAAAACTTGTATTTCTGCCAAATTCTCCCCAAAGTGTCCAGTGATTTATTTGTAAAATCTAAATTTTTTCCTTCAATCCTCATCTTTCATGACCTCTGTAATATTTGAAGACTTCTGTACACTCTTTTTACAACCCTTCTTCCTTTTGATTTTCCTCCTCCCTATCTGTGCTCTCATTCTCAATCTCCTTTACATCTGGGACTTAGCCACTGGGTGTATACCCAAGGCTTTCTTAAATTCTTTTCTCTTTTTCCTTTAGTCTTTCTGAAGTATCTATTCTTTGTGCATAACCCAAAACCTATATACAGTGGCATGTAAATTACTTTAGAAAGCAGTAATTTCGATGTGGTCTCATTTTGTTACTGCAGTGGTCATAAACATGTGACTAACACTGATACTAAGCTGGCTCTGAATGTCCAACCTGGACCAAATGAAACCTGATTGAGCTGAGTTTACCAGCTTTAGTAATTTCTGTCAGCTGAGGGCTAGATTTCATGTCAAAGTTATGTATGGCATGTCTCTTTGCATTTCCTTAACTGCCTTTGCTGTGTTTTAATTCTGTGGTTTTTAAGAATGAATATTATTCCAAGCAAATATGCAAAAATTATAGCTCTTGCTATGAGTGCTTAGAGCACACTTCAGTAACAAGGTGGTACATTGGATGCCTGGAGTTAGGAAGACCTAAATTCAAAGCCAAACTCAGACACTTAGGATTTATGTGACAGCGGACAGATTGTTCAGGTTCACACAACTGACTGAGAAAGGATATGAACTTGGGTCTTCCTGTCTTCAAGTCCAGTGCCCTATCAATAATATCATGTTGTTCTCACTCCATCTCCCATAGCTGCCCTTTGTACTGGCTATCCTCCATGCCTGGAATTCTTGCCCTACTTCCTTCACTCTCTGGAATACTTGGTTTCCTTCAAGACTTCAGCTCAACTCTCTACCTTGAGAGGCCTTTCCTGCACATTCCATTCCCACCTACTATTGCCTTATCCTTCAAGGTCATTTTCTGTTTGATTTGTTTAGATTTCATACATGCCTATAAATGTTGTCTCTCCCAATAGAATGTGATCTCCTCCAGAGCAGGGACTGTTTTTTTTGTCTTTGTGTCCTTAGTACCTAGCACAGTGCAAGGAACATAAGTGCTTAATAGGTACTTGATGATTGATTGAATCTGGAATTTTGATGTGGGTGTACCCTCCATCAACACAGATCACAACTCTACGCTTAAGTAAATGGTCTTCAGTATGTTTTCTTATAACACTATCTTTCATGTCAGTGAAAGATCCATCATTCTGGCCAAAATGGTCATGAGCCTCTGCAAATTTAGCTTTTTTGGTTTTTAAATAACAGTGCTTTATAGTTCATCTTTGGATCCATACTCAAAGCTTTGCATATTTTACAATTTGCAGAGCTTACAACATACAAGTATGGCATTCAAGAACATTAGGTTACCTTCATGTTACCATGAGGTATCAAAATAGGACTTTAGTGTTTTATGCTGAAAAGAATTCTCTATACAAATTCCTTCTTCTCTTGTAAATGAAGGAATAAAAAAGCATTTATTAAGCACTTGCTGTGTCCAATGTACTGTGCTAAGTGCTGGAGATATAGTTCTGTGCATACAAATATCATGGATAGAAACAAAATTATATCAAAAACACATTTTTAAACACAGTATTAATTGTTACATTTCAAAATCAATTTCCATAGTATTGTACTCAAATTAGTCATAAAAGAAAGAAATTAAAAGTTGTTGAACCAACATCTTTTGTGGAGCTTAAACTAATTAACATTTTTGTGGCTATTTTTTCCTTCTACTTTATATGCCTTTATATGTGTAAGTCTTGAAGAAAACTAAAACTTTGGATTATTAGGTCTATTGATTAATATAAATTAAAAATTTTGCTTCTCCTAGAATTAGCTTTTAATACATTCAAAACAAATTTCTAGACTAATGTATAAAATTTAGAGTTATGTGTTTATATGGTGGCATTAAGATTTACAAAACACTTTTCATGTTTTTTCATTTAATGCTTGGAATAGCCCTGGGAGGGAAGTGCTATTATTATCAACTCCCTTTTACAAATGAGGAAACTGAGACAGAGAAGTTAGATGACTTGTCCAAGGTCACATAGCAGTGTCTAAGGCAGGGTTTTAGCTCTAAGTCTTCTTGACTCCAAACCCATCAAAGGCATCAGCTAATGGGACTAAATTTTTTTTTGTTTTGTTAAGGAACCAAATGCAAATTCCAAGCAAACATTAATAAGGATATTCAGTCTTCTTAAATGCAGGCATGCACATGTATGCACATACACACACGCACACAGCTGATGCTTTTGGCCTTTCTTATTAAACAGTACCTGGCACATAGTAGGTATTATCCCACCATACCTCCTTTCTCTCATATTGTGGACTCTTTTACTTGTAACAACAACAACAAAAACTCTAGCAAAAGACATCTGCTACGGATTGTGTCTGAGAAAGTATGCATTAGTTTCCAGTTCTCTGGTAGGTGAGGAGGAGGTATGAGATTCTCATCGTGTTTTTTTCTTTTATTACTCAGATCTCAACTTCCTATGAGGGATCTATTAAAATGTTTACCCTTCGTGTATATTATTCTCTTGATTTGCTTTTAATATTAACCTGTTTTTTACAACTTTCTATTATTATTACCTCTCATTGTCCCTTCCCAATTGGGAAAAAAACTAACCTTGAAACAAAGATAGTCCAGCAAAACAAATTCTCTCATTGACCATATGCAAAAATGCTTATTTCATTCTAGATTTTTAATCCATCACCTCTCTGGCAGGAGAGAGATGGTGTAATTCACCTCCAGTGTCCGACTCATGTATTATTGCATTAATCAGAATTCTAAAGGCTTCCAAAGTAGTTTTCCACTATTGTGCTGTCATCACATAAACTTTTCTGGTTTCCTCTCAAACTATCCATTTTGTCATTCCTAGTAGCACAATAATATTCAATTACATTCATAGAAATTATTTGTTTTTCCATTCCCCAAAAGTGAGTGTTCCCTTAGTTTTCAGTTTGAAGCTACTGCAAAAAGAACTGCTATAAATATTTTTGTTGGTATTGGTCCTTTTCTTTCAGAATTCCACTTAAGACCATATACTAATTGTCTTTAGGAATCATGAAAATTTTCCCTACACAAAGTACATTTTTACATGATATTTTATACTGGCACATTCCACTTGAAGAATCATAAAATCATAGCATTATTCTTTGTAGTCACTATGAACTCTATATAAACAAACGGGAGGAAGAGGTGGAAAACAATGAGACCAGATACAAAATTCCATTTTTTCATCCCTTCTAGGGTAACAGGTTGTAGTCCGTATGGAGAATGCTAGGATTAGTTGACTATTTTATTTAATAACAAAGTTATCCTAGAGGAATCCACATTTTTAACCAATGCCTTATTAAATAAAAACTCTTTATGAAATTACTAAACAATTCATTACATCCTATGTAACTCAGATCTTTGAAACATGTTTCCTAGGCTGTTGTCTTCAGGATCTCTAGTAATCATATCACCTACTGTGGATGATACTGCATTATATGAATGCAGTGTGTCAAATGATGCGGGAGAGGATCAGAGAGCCATGAGTCTCACTGTGCAAGGTATGACTGTGTCAGAGCAGATATGCAGATGTACTTTATTATTACATCACAGGCCTCCACAGCCTTCTCAGTTCTGCAGTCTAAAGTAGCATTCACTAGAAAGTGTGATGTTGGATAAAGTGGAACACACAAATTCCCTAGGAAAGAATTCCATGTTTGACAAGATCCTCTGGAAAAACTGGGAAGCAGTCTGGCAGAAAATAGACTTAGACCAATACCTTATCCTGTATTCCTCAACACATTCTGGACAGATACATGAACTTAGTATTCAAACTAATACTATTAATATTATTAAAATATTAGGACAGGAGCTAATCATATACCTCTCACATCTATAAGTAGGCCATGAATTCTTAACCCAACAAGAATAAGAGGCACTTAAAAAAATTAAAATAGATAATTTTGGTTGCATCAAACTAAAAAGCTTCTGCACAGATAAAATTAATGCATATTTGAGAGAAAGGGAAGCAGTGAAATGGAAAAATCTTTGTATCAAATCTCTGTGATTAGATTTTGGTGTCCAAGACATATAAGCAATTAATAATATATTTAAGACAATTAGCCATTCCCCATTAGATAACTGGTCAAAGAATACAGATAAATATCACAATCAAGTAGCATTCACCATAAAGGAAAAAGAAAAAGGTGCGTATTAATAATATTTTAGAAATTAGTACATTTGAAAAATACTGAAAGTATTATTTCTTTTTATCTTCTTTTTTTAGTTCCACCTTCCATAGCAGATGAGACTACAGATCTGTTGGTCACTAAATTGTCTCCTGTAGTGATTACTTGTACTGCTTCAGGTGTACCATCACCCTTGATTCACTGGTCAAAGAATGGAATAAGGCTGCTTCCCAGGGGAGATGGCTACAGGATTCTTTCTTCAGGTATTCTGTCATACAGTAACACAATTTCACCAGGGTACTGAAATACTGAAATGTTGGTCTATAGTGTCTGTGGTTTATGTGAATTGTGATTCCACCACCAGAAGTTATCTTTGTCATAGCATCTTCTTTATTCCATTCTTATGTACTTTTATTTTGTTTTAAAATTATCCTTATTTCTATATATTGCATGTTCAATGGAATGAATGAAATTTATATATCCGTATTGATCAGGAGCAGATATAATAGGGCACATAAAAATATTTTTCCTCTCTGTTGTTTCCTCTACATTGAAGAGATGTCAAAGAGAGGAGCCTTAGTAGAAGCTGACACAGTAGGACCTCTCCAGGATCCATTTGTTTCTGAACAGATAAACACTCCTCTAAGGGTTAGAAATATTATACATATACATATATATATGTATGTATGTATGTGTGTATGTATACATATATATGTAAGTTGTACAGCAAAGTGTTTGGATATAAATGAGATGAGATCTGGATAGTACTGCTAAAAAAAGTTGTTATATTGCATCATGCAGAACTGTGTCAATATGCACCATATCTTTGTGTCCTCTTTCTCCCCAGGAGCAATTGAAATAACGGCTGCTAAATTAGACCATGCTGGAAGGTATACCTGTGTTGCCAGGAATGCAGCTGGCTCTGCACATCGGCATGTAACCCTTCACGTTCAAGGTAAGAAGGGTCATTTATTGAATAAATACCCACATTTTTTAATAATTCTGATCATTCTTGAAACAGTATTACTGGCCAGTATGGTAAAACTAGATTTATACTTATCTTGGGGAAAATCATGTCAAATATTTTTTTGCTATTTTGGATGGAAGAAGGCAGGGCAGTTGGGGTTAAGTAACTTGCCCAAGGTCACACAGCTAGTAAGTGTTAAGTGTCTGAGGCCAGATTTGAACTCAGGTCTTCCTGAGTCCAAGGCTGGTGCTCTATTCACTGCACCACCTAGTCACCCCCATGTCAGATATTTTTAAAACAAACTTTAAAAAGTTTAAAATGATAAGTTACAGACTAACCCCAGGATTTTTATAGCACTATTGTACAGTGGAAGGAATACTGGATTTGGGGTCAAAGAATTTGGTGGATCATATGAACTCTCTGGGCCTTAATTTCTCATCTATAAAAGTGTAAAACTAAATAGCTTCTAAAAATTCATTCAACTTTAAATCTTTGGTCCTCTGGTCAGCTGAGGGTCCTTTTCCTTTTCTGACTTTGTGAAATCTGACCCTACTTATCTTCTGTTGCTATTCTTTTTAAGTAAAAGCTCACTGTACTGGCAGGCCACTGAGCATGCAATGTGGTCTTTGTCTTCCTTTAGAACTACTCAATTGCTTATTGAGAATTATCTAGAATTATGAAGTAAAGCATGCCTAATTCCATGTCTCTAAGATATTTATTTCAAATGCATCATTTGATTTTTCTTAGAGCCTCCAGTCATTCAGTCCCAGCCAAGCAATCTAGATGTCATTCTGAACAACCCAATTTTACTTCCATGTGAAGCAACAGGGACACCCAGTCCTGTCATTACTTGGCAAAAAGAAGGTATTAACATCATCACCTCAGGTATCAGTCACTTTTTGATACATATATAATCAGTCTTTTACAATTAAGAAGTTGTTCTTTTTTTTAATTAAAAAGGATTCTAAATCTGTTTTTTCAAACATAGGAGGAAGTTATACAGTTCTTCCTAACGGTGGTTTACAAATCACCAAGGCTATTATTGATGATGCTGGTACTTATATGTGTGTGGCTCAGAATCCAGCTGGTACAGCCCTAGGCAAGATCAAGTTAAAAGTCCAAGGTATGTTGTTGGATTATTCTTGTGTTATTTAGATTTGGTTTTTTTATCAAACATAATTAAAATTATGTCACATTCCCACAAGGAGTTCAAAATACAGCATAAAACATTTCATTTTTTTCTTACATCATTTCATAAAGTAGGGAAGAAGCAGTTGATATCCCCATTGTACATGTTAGAAACTGGAAAAATCACATCACCTTTGGAATATACTTGAGCCTCGACAGTTAGTGCAAGGTAATCATTGTGTCCATCTCCATTAAAGTACAGAGTATATACTGAAATGCTTTTGCTGTTTTAGTATAGAAGACATTTTTTTTATTTTCTTGGAGAGTTGTCTGACCTGTCATCCTGAATTTTGAATGAAATCAAGCATTTTTAAGTACTATTTATAAGGCACCAGAATATGCAGGCAATTCAGACAATTCAGTGAAATTTTGTTTTTTCCCCTAAGACAAACTTAATTGTTGCATTTCAGACAAAATGGTCATTTAATTGACTAGATTGAATTAAGATACTTAAAAATTTTTTAACCTTGCTCTTTTTCCTCTTCCCTTTGTATTGTGCCAATCTTGAAGAAAGCTGGAGCTTTAGCTTACTAGGATTTCTTAGTTTTATTTATAGGTGAATTCAAAATGAAATTATTTTTGCATCACATAGGCATAGCCTTATTTCAAGGATGTCTTCATGTTGAAATCAATTTTTTAAGGTACAAAGTAAAACCAGAAGTGGATCCTGAACCACATAACTTGTATTTGCTTTTTCTATCTCCAAGGTTTAGCACAATGCCTCACACATAATATATTCTTGCTGACTGATTTTAGTATAATTCTTCTGATGAATTTCCCAGGTGTTATAGATCTCATTTGCCTAGTAATTAGGAATTCAATTTTCTTGAATAGTTCTTTTGGTTTCTTATTACTCTTTAATAATTATTAATGAAATGGAAATTATTTGACAAAAATAAGTCATCGGGTTTATGGAAAAGGAAGTAAAATAAGAACATTTTCCTGATTTTCCTTAATATGCTTATGTATATTTATTCATTTTTTAAAGTTTTGCATCTAGTTTAAACAAATTTACCAGTCAATAAAGCAAAGATAACCAGAACTGATTTTGCACCTGGGATATCTCACATTGTGTATAGATATATGTTCAAACATTGTGATTACAAAGCACAAATTAGAGTGCATAATTTAAAGTTTCTAATTAGGTAATTCATAGGGAGCTAATTGTGAACATTCAGCTCTTCTATATTAGTAATATAAAATACTTTAAGGAAAGTTGAAATTTCCACAGAAAACACAGATCATTTCCAGCTTAGTCCTCTAATCATATATTTTTCCATCATTCACTTATTAAATGTTTAGAAAATATTTAATGTAGTATAGTAAAAGGCACTATACTAGGCATTATAGAGGTTATAAAGATGCTGCTACCCTTCAGAAGTTTACAGTCAAGTTAGGAAAATTACATATGCAAAAATAACTATAATGGAGGGAAACATATAGCACTTCAGTTGTCTGGGTGTTACTAACAGTAAATGCTCTGGAAATTCACCATGGAGGAGGTAGAATTTGATTTGATTATTGAAAGAGGGGCAGATGAAGACCACAGGGGAAAGAGGATAGGACAAAGCAGGATAGGACATTATTGTAAGGAAAAGTATTTGGAAGCGATGAAAAGTTTGCTTCTATTCATATCTTCAAGTTTATTTTTTGTGCCCTGTGAAAATGCAAGGGAAAATTCAGACTTGATACAGATGTTAATGTTAGTATTTTTACCAGGCTACAGAATGAAATTTGTAAATCAAAAGTGGCATATGTACATATGCTATTCACTGAGTTAATACACCATGGATTATATATTTATAATCTTTTCTTTAAAAAGCTTAATGGAATTGCTGATCAAAAGTAAACCAGTTTTGATGCTGGAACAAAATAATAATAGCTTACATTTATATGGCACTTTAAAGTTTGCAAAAACTACACACTGTCCCATTTGATTTGCTCATATAAAATAAATATGCAAATAAAATGCAAAATGTGTACAACTCATTATTTTTTTTAATGAGGTTTAACTCTGTAAGTATCTATTAGTTCCTCCAGTCATTCGTTCCCATCCGAAGGAATATGTTGTTTCTGTGGATAAGCCTGTCACTCTGCTGTGTGAGGCAGAGGGCTACCCACCTCCTGATATCACTTGGCATAAAGATGGGCAGGAAGTGACAGAGTCAGTTCGCCAGCGAATCCTCAGCTCTGGGGCCTTACAAATCGCATTTGCTCAGCCTGATGACACAGGACAATACACATGCATGGCAGCAAATGTGGCAGGATCCCGTAGCTCGAGCACCAGCCTCACTGTCCATGGTAAGTTGTACCAAAGTGAAATTGCCTTAGGGGGGTTAATTTTTATGGCATAGAGAAGGAAATTAATATCAAAAAAGGTAGGAAGCAAATTGTTGAGGGTGGACAGCGAAGGCTGGATGGAATTTTTGTATATTAACTTGTTCTTCACATTTACCAATTATTTCTAAGTTTGTGAGAGAGAGAATTTTGTTCTGGAGATCTCAGATTTTTTGCAGTTTCCCTGCCTGTTGGCTTTCAGCAAATCTTCCTTACTCCCCAATTCATTACGAAAGGAAATAAATTCTAGAGTTTACCATATATATGCACACAAAACATAAAGAGATGAATTAATTCAGTGGAATAATATAGCAGTTTACCAAATATTTCTTATACATCCTTGGCAAGTTTCTCATATACCCTAGGAGAATTCACACCCCAAGATGAGAACCCCTGAGTTGGTTGTTTAAATAGATGTGATACTATCAATCATTTTCCAAATTAGGTTTTTCTAAGTTGTCTTTGGGGGACAGCTAGGTGGAGCAGTGAGTAGAATGCTGGACCTAGAGTTCAGAATATCTGAGTTCAAATCTGTCCTCAGACTGACTAGCTGTGTGACCCTGAGTAAGTCACTTAACCCTGTTTGCCTTAGTTCCTCATCACTACAATGAGCTGGAGAAAAAAAATGGCAAACCATTTTAGTATCTCTGCCAAGAAAACCGGACCATTTCCAAGGTTTTTGAGAAAGTACCAAAGGTTATTCACATTTAGTCTTATTTCTTTAGAAATTAACATTAGTGCTCAGGTTGCAAAGATACTATGATGTTGTAAGAATTAAATCTGCCTTCTTCAATAATTTATAAGATACTTAAATCCAAGTTCAAATAAGATAGTAAAAGGGGCAGCTAGGTGGCACAGTGAATAGAGCACCGGCCCTAGAGTCAGGAGGACCTGAGTTCAAATCCAGCTTCAGACACTTAACACTTACTAGCCTTGTGACCTTGGGCAAGTAACTTAACCCCAATCGCCCTGCCTTTCAAATAAAAAAGCAAAAACAAAAAAGATAGTAAATAAGGTATGGTAAGTAAATGACTTAATAAATAACTTAGTATTAAACAAATGGAGCCAAAGTTAAAATTCTCCTAGCTGTGTAATGTAAAAGTTGAATTTCAGTGTCTTCATCTGCATTTGCATGTAGTAGAATAATGGAATGGAATACACTTAAAATACAATAACAATATGGTATTTTCCTTAGCATTTTTATGAAATTTAATATACATTAGATAATTGCTTCATCATGATTTTTATCAGTTATTCCTAGCAGTTATTCTACGACACAGCTCCTGCATTAATACTTTACATGAATTTATTTTTAGTACATTAAGGTGATGGGAGCAGAGAAAAATCAGGAAACAGTGCAGTTGATGGAGTGATTTATTACATTTGACATTTGTTGGACATATAATTAAACTTTAGAATTGAAATACGGACAAAGAACAGTTTATGAATGTGTTAACTCTTCTTCCATGCAATGAAGAGTAGCATATTTTTTAGATTTTACATGCTCAGCAAAGGAAGAAAAGGCTTGTAGATATAGTGCTGGAGGGACTTTATTAAGGAAGCTGGCCTGATGTCACACAGATAGTAAGTGGCAAAGCCAGCATTCAAACCCAGGTGCTCTGACCTACCAACATCCAGTATTCTTTCCACTATACAGTGTTGTTGAGATCTGCACCAGTGAGAAGAATACCTATACCAATGAAATAACAAATCCATCAAACTATAAAAATATTTACTCTAATACCAAAAGAATCCACGATTTAATCCATATGGGAATTTTTATTTTTTACCAATCTAGATCACAAACCCATCTACAACTTGGCAGGTGATCTTTAATAATTACTGTGGTCGAAAATTGTATTGTAGCTGATCTGGCAATAAGCCTCTCTAAACCCCCATATAACTGAGGTATAGTCCACTGCCAATTGAGTGTGACCTGCCAGAGCTTGTGTTCTGCTGGCAAGGCCTTAAGGAACCCAGAGTCACCTGTACACAACAGAGGCATTTAATGAAGAATTTTGTAGAGGAGCTGGTATATATACACAATAGAAAATGAAAATCAAGACTCTCACAGTGACAAGGATTTGATCCTTTCAGAAACATACTTTGTAAAGGTGTAATAAAAATTTTACCTCTTGTCAACTAATATGGCACCCAAAATGAGAACCTTGGAACAGAAATAAGTTATTATGGAATAATCAAATTTAAGCATATTTAGGTTATTAATAACAGAGAAGTGGCACCGTGACCTATTTTTGTTCACATCTAAAATGTCTACTATTTCTGTTCTTTGTATATAGCAAAAAAAAGATGCAAATTATTTAATGATGTTTTGAGAAGCACAGGATAAAGTGTTTTGAAATAAATTATTTTTATTTTACTTATGATATGAATTCAGAGATCAAAGTGAAATTCCCAAATGAATATCTTTCTTTATTTCTTCATAGTACCACCCAGAATCCGCACCACAGAGGTGCAATACACAGTCAATGAAAACTCACAAGCAATTCTACCATGTGTGGCTGACGGAATCCCTACACCAGCAATAAACTGGAAGAAAGACAACATTCTTTTAACTGACTTATTAGGAAAATACACAGCTGAGCCATATGGAGAACTCATTTTGGAAAATGCTGTTGTAAGTTTCAAAAATCTGAACAGATTGTCAAAGTGGTTTCATACTTTTACTCAAACTGGAAATGTGGTTTTTAGCCATAAGAATACTGACCTATATGCCCAAGTTTGGTTTTCATATAAATCTGTATTTTTTGGTGGGGAATTCTGTCATTCCATAAACCAGGGATTACATGAAGAATTAAGAAGCTATAGGAATAGCCTGGGTAGGACAGGTATAATTTTTTAGGATTACATATACATTGAATGCTATAAATCTTTTAAGATTATTTGTGGTCTTTTCCAAAAGGGCTGACATAAATCAAGAGCTCAATGAGTTTTGTAAGTTAAAACCATTTAATTGTGTTTTCAATATTTGTCAAGTAAACGGAACCAAACTGAATTGAGATTCAAAGCACACAAGTAAAACAGCATAGGAAATAGCCCCTATTTGCCTACCAACACTGCTCTCTTGTGGTCTAAAGATTCCAGTATTAATAGCTTTCACTTCCTGCCAAATGTTTGTCCTTTCAGTACTATACACACACACACACACACACACACACACACACACACACACACACACACACA
>NW_027187372.1:6482259-6536011 GCF_028583685.1 Petaurus breviceps papuanus
ACACACACACACACACACACACACACACACACACACACACACACACAGACATATATATATACACATACACATATATATATAATTATAAAGTAATAACAAATATTTATAGAATGCTTAATATTTACTGGGTATAAAAAGGTATGACATAGTCGTTGTCATTAGGAAGCTCACAGTTTAATTGAGTAGAGAAGACATATACATAAAAAATAAATCATTATAGTAATACATCTTTTAAATGCCAAATAAAGATACAGACAATAATTCAATTCAACAAATAGCTATTCCGTGCCTTCTTTATGCCAAGTGCTATCCCTCGAATACAGAGACAAAAATGAAATAGTATTTGCCTTCAAGAAATTTACATTCTACTGAAAGAAAGCAATATATACGCACAGGAAAGGAAAGACAAAGTACATGTAAAATAAATACAAACTTTTGTCGGGGAGAGGATACTGACAACCAGTGGAGTCAGTAAAGACTAATTTTAGGAGGTGGCACTAATGGAACCTTGAAGGGAGTTGGGTATTCTAAAAGGCAGAAGGAAAGAGATCATTCAAGGGCTGGGAGAAAGTCTGTGAAAAGACTTGTAACCTTGAGCAAATAAGCCACTTAACATCCAGGTCTGTTTCCTCCTCTGTAAGATGAGGGAGTTGTAGTAGGTGGACTCTAAGCTGTCTTCCAACTCTAAATCCATGTTGAAGCTGGAGATGGAAGGACATTTGTGAACAACAAAGAGGCCAGTTTGGCTGAAATGCAGAATGCATGATAGGGAATAGCATGAAGTAAGCCTAGAAAGATAGGTGGGAGCCAGACTAAAAAGGCTTTAAATGCCAAGCAAGGAAGTTTGTCTTTTGTGCTGGAGGCAGCAGGAATCCACTGAAGTTTCTTAAGCAGGGTAATGATTTGGGCAGCTGTGTGAAGGATGGATTCAAGAGGGGAGAGGCTTGACTGAAGGAAAGCAAATAGAAAGCTATGGAAATAATCTAATATAAAGATGAAAAAGGTCTCAACTAGGGTGATATTGTGTAAGTGAACAAGACAGATGCGAGAGATGTTTTGGAGGTAGAATTTTTTTAATCTGACCACTGATTAGAGATGGGGGAGAATAAGAGAGAGTGAAAAGTCAAGGATCATCTTGCAGGTTGTGAACCTGGGTGTCCGGAAGGATGATGGTTCCTTCAACAGAAATAGGAGAATTAGAAGGAAAACTGGATTCAGGGGAAAAGATAATGAGTTCAGTTTTAGACATGTTGAGTTTGAGATACCCTTAGGATATAAAGGTAGAAATTTCTAGAAAGCATTTGGGGATGTAATGGTAAAGCTCAGGAGAAAGATGAGTTAATGATGCAGATGGGGTTTTCATCTCGCTAAAAATTTTAACTGAGGGGCAGCTAGGTGGCACAGTGAATAGAGCACCAACCCTGGAATCAGGAGGACCAGAGCTCAAATCCAACCTCAGACACTTAAGACTTACTAGCCATGTGACCTTGGGCAAGTAATTTAACCCCAATTGCCCCTATGAAAAACAAACAAACAAAAAAATTAACTGAACCCACATGAGCCAAGATCAGCCAAAAGGGAACAAAACTGTAGAGGACACCCATACATAAAAGGTGAGGTCTGGATGATCATCCAGCAAATGATACTGACAGAAATTTTCTGAAGAGAAGCCAGGAGGGAGGGATGAACTTGTTAAATTCCTCAGAAAATTAGAAAAAGATGAGCACTGGTAAAAGTCCAATAAAGGCAGTGGATGTGGTTGTGGTAAATAAAATTGGATTACTTTTTCTTTTAGTGTCTCACTTTCAGAAAATCTGTTGTTCTTCAAGGCCTAAGTTTTCAGTCAGAAAGCTACTTCATGGAATAAGTTAATAAATTTAGCCCATTATAATTATTCATGCCCTTTAAAAAATATCTATTGTTTGACAAAGGCCCAAATTTTGATTTTATTTCTTCTTCCACTAGTCAGTGGGATGCATCTGATAGCTTTGCATTCTTTTTCTCAGCCACTTTCAAATCCTTTGGCTTACAGTTCCCACCTTAGAATTCTAACATGAGAAGAAATGGGAAAGCTCATTCTAAAATCCTTCTCTAGTCAATATTAATCTTTGTATGTATATGTCTTCTCTACTCAATTAGTATTCAACATTTGCAGTTAGTCACATTTACTTTCCTAGAATCATTTCCCCCCTTTTTCTCACTGTTCTAGGATTCAACCTTCACCCCAAAATCTGATGCACTGACTGCCAGGAATCTCAGAATATTCAAATTCCCCAGTAATTTGTAGAGATACCATAACAGAACTTCCTTAGGTGTTTTCTGTATCTAGGAAAGTTTTATAAGACTGATTTTTTTAAAAGAATTATTTATGAGACAAAATCATTTTAAGAACTATTCATATAATTATACATGATGTGCTCTAGTTTGTATTTTTCTTAATCTTTTTTTCACTAGTAATTTTCAGGGGCAAAAAAGATGATCATCAGTAAACTTGTAGAAATCTAAGCTGCTTTATAACTGCATATACAATATCACAGAAGAGTTATGAGAGCTTTTTTTTTCTTTAAGCCTGAGGATTCTGGCAGCTATACATGTATTGCTAACAATGCAGCAGGTGAGGACACACACACCATCAGCCTGACTGTGTATGTTCTACCCACGTTTACGGAACTTCCTGGAGACATATCTTTAAATAAAGGTGACAAGCTCAGGCTGAGCTGCAGAGCCACTGGCCTTCCACTGCCCAAATTGACATGGACCTTTAACAACAATATTATCCCAGGTAAACGGCATCATTCTCAAAATATCACCTGAGGGTGCGTTACTCAGCCTTCTCCTCTATACCTCTTTTCACTCTAATTTAGGAATATAGTAAGCAAGAGTCAGAAGACATGATTGCACACATTTCAGTGCAAGGACTTTACTGAAACAGTAAGGTATGGTGCTTAGAGAGCTGTTGTTACAGTCCTAAAATTCACTTCTGACTCATTAACTATATGGCCCCAGGCAAGTGAGGCTAGTACCCCCAGAAAACTCTTTCAGATTTTAGTTTGCAGGGCAATCAGCACTGGGAAACAAATTCCTCACTGAGATTTCCCTGTGCTGATGAAATCAGAGCTTCAGAAAACAAAACAAAAATGAGCAATGCTTCATAATTAACGAAGGGCATGTTTGCATTTAAGAACTTTGTAAACATGTTCCACTCCAGTCTGCTACTTAATATCTTAGTTTTTGATGTCACATAAACAATATTATTTTATATTTGGAAGTTTTTAGTTTTTGATGATATATGAATAACTCAGTTTAATGTTTGGAGCTTTTTTTACCTCATTGTGACAATTATATTGAATTTTTATACCTTGAAGATAACTCTCCATCTGAAAAAAAATTTTTTAGAACACTGTTTTGTCATTGACATTTAAGGTTTGTTCTTTCTTGATATCAAAGAATGTGTTTGGAAAAAAAAATAACTTTGGGGAATCAATCCCCTCATTGAGGATGTCATAGATAGTATTCATACTTCAGTTAGAAATAAAACTAGATGATCTCCCTAAGACTTTTTTTTTTGCTTTTTGGAGGGCAATTGGGGTTAAGTGACTTGCCCAAAGTCACATGGCTAGTAACTGTGTCAAGTGTCTGAGGCTGGATTTGAACTCAGGTCCTCCTGACTCTAGGGCCGGTGCTCTAGTCACTGTACCACCTAGCTGCCCCTCCATAAGGTTTTTAAAGCCTTTTACAAACCTGTCTTTCCAACCTCAGTGTACATGATCTCTCCTCCTGCATGCTACAGTTCAGCCAAGTTGCCTTTTTTCTGTTTCCCATACACAGCATTTTCTTTCCCATCTCTTTACTTTTGCCCTAGCCAGCCCCCATGCCTTCCTCAGCTCTACCTCATAGAATCCTTCACTCCCTTCAAGGTACATCTTGAAGGTTGTCTTGTATTTAATTACTTTGCACTTATTTTATTTTTTTTCTGTAAACATTTTGGTATAACCTATTGCTTTCTCAAAAATATAATTTAAATTTCTTGAAAATGGAGATTGTTTCATTTTTTGTCTTTGTATCTCTTATGCCTAGCATAGTGCTTTGGTATATGATAGGTGCTAATTGATCAAATCAGTCAACAAGCATTTATTAAGCACTAGGGGTGTTTACTTCTAACCCAATTCAAAACAAACATTTGTGTCATCATCTGGGAGTGCAGAGTAAATATAGTCTCAGATATAAAATAAATGATCATGTTGTTATAAAATTGGTAGGTACGTAACCTTTCTTTATTCAAATCTGCCAAATTATTTTAATTAAAATGAGAGCTTCTGTCATGTTTCTGATTTAAAATGGGAAAAAGAATCATTTTGAAATAAAGATAAAATTGGAAATTTCATGAGTCGATCAATAAATACAAAAGTGCCTACTATATGACAGACAGTACTAAGTTCTGGGAATACAAAAAGAAGCAAAAGATGATTCCTCCCCTCAAGAAGCTTACAGTCTAATGAGGGAGAGAACTAACAAATATGTGCAAATAAGCTCTATACCAGATAAACAGGAAATAATTAAAATAAGGAAGACATTGAAATTAAGACAGGTTGGAAAATGCTTCTAATAGCAGATGAGATTTTAGTTGGGACTTGAAGGAAGCCAAAATGACCAGGAGGCAGAGGTGAGGAGAAAGAACATTTCAGGCAGGGGAAACAGAGAAAACACTGTGAGCCAAATTATAAAACAGCAAGGAAGTCAGTGTCACTGGATCAAAGAGTATAGTGGAAATAAGGTGCAAGAAAACTGGAAAGATAGGGGAGGACTGGTCACAAAGGTCTTTAAACACTAGTCAGAGGATTATATATTTGATCCTGGAGGTGACAGGGAGCCACTGGATTTTATGGGTAGGGAAGTAAGATGGTCAGACCTGTACTTCAGGAAAATCCCTTCAGTGGCTGAAGGGAGGATAGATTGCTGTGGGGGGAGACTTAAGGAAGTCCCCAAGTATAAGGACAGGTGTTGGATACCTAACCACTCAGTTGTTCAATCTACTCACTTTGTATGATTTAATCTTTCAGCCTACTTCAGTCATGCATAAGGATATATGGTTAATTGAGTCCTATTAAGTCCTCCCTGATTAAGTCACTATCCCACTCACCACAGTGACTCTTCCAAATCCTCTCTTCCATTCTTAAGTCTCCTCCAGTTTCCCCTCTCCCCATTCTCTCAGCTAAATTTAATTAAATTTAATTCACACTTCATAAAAGAAATTAAAGCTCTCTCTTCTCCCTTTATCCTCATCTCAAATGCCTTCTGACACTATCTCTTCCTTTATCCATCTCATATAATGAGATGGCCCTTCTTGTCAAAGCAAACCCCTCTACATACCCAAGTGATAGCATTCCATCCTTATCTTCAAAATCTCCATCTACTGGCTTCTTCCCTGCTGCCTACAAACATGCTTGTGTTTACACCATCCTCAAAAAAAGTCACTTGATCCATTCATTTCCACTAGCTATTGTTCCATATATCTCTCCCCTTTTATAGCTTAACTTCTTGAGAAAGCTGTTTAGAGTAGGTACTTCCACTTTCTTTCCTCTAACTCTTTTTCTTAATTCTCTACAGTCTGGCTTCCAACCTCATCATTTAGCCCAAATTGCTCTTTCCAAAGCTACTAACATTCTCCTAACTGCCAAATCTAATAGCCTTTTCTCAGTCCTCATCATTCTTGACCTCCCTATAGCCTTTGATATTGCTAATTATCATGTTTTTCTTGATACTCTCTCCTTTCTCTAAGTTTACCTTTCCTGATTCTCTTCCTACCTATCTGACCCCCCCTTTCTCAATCTTCTTTGCCAGATCCTCATCCAAGTCATGCCCACTAAGCATGGGTGTTCCAGAGGGCTCTCATCTTAGGCCCTCTTCTTTTCTCTCTCTATACTACTTCACTTGATAATATCATCAATTCCCATAGATTCAGTTATCTCCATGCTGACGATACTTATCTAGTCTTAACCTTTCCGCAAACCTCCAGTCTCCCATCTCTGAAGACCTATTAAGTACATCTTGTATTGGATATCTTGTAGACCTCTTTAAATGCAACATGTCCAAAAACTAAGTCATTATTTTTCCCTCAAATCCTCCCCCCTTTCCTGTCATTTCTGAGGGGACTGCCATTCTCCTGGTCAGCCAGGCTTGCAACCTAGGTGTCACCTTCAACTCCTCCGTCTCTCTCACTCCTCATGTTTGGTATCCCTACCATAAATCTCTCCTGAATCCAGTCCATCCTTTAATCAGCTGTCAGAATGATCTTTCTAAAGTACAGGTCCAACCATATCACCACCACCACTATCACCACCCACTCAATAAAGTTCAGTGGCTCCCTTAATGCCTCCAGGGTCAAATAAGAAAAGCCACTGTTAAGCATTCAGAATGCTTTATAACCCCCCCCCCCACACACACACACACACATACGCACACATGTACATACTCTTCAATCAAATGATACCGGCCCTCTTGCTGTTCTTTGAGCAAGACGTTCCATCTCTAAACTCTCAGCATTTCCTTGCCTAGAAGGTTCTGCTTTCTCTTCTCTGCATCTTGGCTTCCATCAGATCCCAGCTAAAATCCTACCTTCTACTGGAAGGCTTTCTTAATCCCCTTTAATGCTAACACTTTCCCTCTTTTGATTATTTCCAGTTTATACTGTATATAACTTGTTTGTACATAGGTGTTTGCACGTAATCTCCACCATTAGATTATGAACTCCTTGAGAGAGGGGACTGTTTTTTAACCTTTTTTATATCTACAACACTTAGCAAAGTTCCTGGCATATATAAGGTCCTTAATAAATATTTATTGACTAATTGATATAGAGCAAAATAAGCAGAACTAGGTGAACAATTTATACAACTAAAAAATTATAAGGAAAAACAACTTTGGAATATTTAAAAATTCTGATCAAAGCTTATGAACCACATCCCTAGAGAATCTCTTGACTCAAGAATGATATCCATCCCCAACATAGACACAATGGACTTAAGATGAAAGAGACATGTTTTTTAAAAAAAGCTGCTGTGTGGATTTGTTTTATTGATTATGCTTATTTGTAATGAGTGTTATTTTTCCTCCGTTTTTGAACTGAGGAACAGGATAAGTTTGGGGCCAAGGTAGGATTAGTAAGAATGATATACCCAAAAAAAGCTTTAAATTGAATAGGAGAAAGCATAAGTTTAGAAGGAAGCAGAGGGTATTGAAAATAACATATTGAATGTATTTTCTTTAAGTAAATGGTATAAAATAGAAACTCTTGTTTCCATATACATTCCTTTTTGGTATTTTTCTGTGTATATGGAAATATACTTTTCTGGTGTTTAAATTCATAATAAGAAAAGAAAATAATAAAAAAGAAACAAAGAAAAGGGATAGGGACTTGACCTGAGATTTCATTGACATAACTCCTGAATAAGGAAACTCCCTCCACCACTGCAGGTTGGCATGTTTTCTACATCTTAGAGTTGGAAAGTTGTCTAGAGGACTGCTTGCCCATGGTCATACAGTCAATATAAGTCAGAAGCAGGACTTGAACCCTGGTCTTCCTGGCTTCAACCAGGAAGGTCTCTAAACTCTAATGAAGTAATGTACCTTGTTCAGCTTTTAGAGAAATTCCAGGTACAAAAGGTGTATTGTGAATGCAAAATAATTTCCCAAATGGTGTTAGTTTTAATTCTTAAAAGCTTCTCTCTTCCTCTTGCTGTTTTTTTTTTCATTTCTCCAAGGGAAGAAAAAATAGGAATATTAAAAAGCAAAGAGAAGAAATCTGTGAAAGTCTTCAACCTACTGATAGGACCCCTTTCATTCTCTTATCACTGCTCTATAAATGAGTCAACTAGGTGGCCCAGTGGTTAGAATATTGGAACTGGAGCAAAAAGGACTCTAATTAAATTCTGGCCTCAGATACTTACTAGTTGTGTGACACTGGGCAAATCATGCCTCTGTCTGCCTTGCATTCCTCATCTACAAAATGGGGATAATAATGGCACCTACCTCCCAGAGTTGTGAGTATCAAATGAGATAATATGTCTAAAGTGCTTTCTAAGGAAGTATATGAATGCTAGATATTATTATATACCTAACCATATATCTGCAGTATATTTAACTTTCAGAAATACTTGCTTAAAGACTTATTGTCACATTTGCAAATAAATTTGTTCAATTTCCTAATTTCTCTCCTCAGCACAGTTTGACAGTATAAATGGACACAGTGAACTCATTATTGAAAGAGTTTCAAAGGATGACTCTGGCACTTATGTATGTACAGCAGAAAACAAAGTTGGTTTTGTCAAGGCTATTGGATTTGTTTATGTGAAAGGTAGGTGTAATATAAAATACATAATTTTTTTTTTTGCTTTTCGGAGGGAAACTGGGGACAAGTGACTTGCCCAGGGTCACATGGCTAGTTTTTGTGTTGTGTCTGAGGCCGAATTTGAACTCAGGCCCTCCTGACTCCAGGGCCAGTGCTCTATTCACTGTGCCACCTAGCTGCCCCTGGATACATTACTTTTAAAATGAGCATTTTATATTTTACTTTCACATTATTTAGCAAAGTTCTCTTCTTATGAGTCATCATAGTGTGGCCATGATGGTGGTGGGTTCTCAAACCCTATGCCAGCAGAGCTCAAGGTCTAGCAGATCCTACCAAGCTGAAAAGGCTTTGAGTACTACTCACATGAAAGTTTGTTTATATATCCACTTTTATTTCATAGCTTTGTATGCTTTAGAGACAAAATACCATTCAGAGTTTGGGCCTCAAATAGCAACACAATATCTAAACAGATTATTTACTACCTATGCTATATAGCCTTTTTTTTTGCAAAGCAGAAAATCAAAACAGATGTTTGTCAATTATGTAGTTAATTTAATTGTTAGCTATTCATGATCTGGAAGATTCAGGAGGCTCCCAAAGTGTACCTTTTAGCTGGACAGGCTATTTACATTGTTCATTGAACAAGATAACTATAAAATCACTGCTTACTTTGTATTGGGTAGACATTGCTTAGAATTATTTTTCTTTGCATTTAGCTTTCAAGTATCTGTCTTATGTTCATATATTTTCCTTTTAGAACCTCCAGTTTTCAAAGGGGACTATCACTCTAATTGGATTGAGCCCCTTGGAGGTAACGTGATCCTGAATTGTGAAGTTAAAGGTGACCCACCCCCAACAATACAATGGAGCAGAAGTGGAGTTGGAATACAGATAAGCAATAGAATCCGACAGCTCGGCAATGGTTCCTTGGCCATCTATGGCACTGTAGTAAGTCATACAGATGCTTGTGTATGGGTACTAAAACAGCTATGGGCAGATCTCAGCTCACCATAAAGTCGGTACTGAATTGGAAATTTTTTCCTAAGTGGTAATTTTAAATCATGACATACTAACCAACATGTGTTATATAAAAAAATTTAATAATACAGATTATGTTCAACTTCATTAAGCAAGTAAAAGATCATAGGATCTGTTTGCAGCTTTGAGACTCAGTCAGGACGCATTAATTAAAAGTCTATTATGTGCCAGATGCTGTGCTAAGCTCTGGCTATACAGAGAAAGACAAAAGACATTCATTCCCTCAAGGAGCTCCTCTAATGGGGAAAGACAACACATAAAAAGAAGTTTAAGGGTGTTGGGGAGGGTACAGGCATAGAAGCATGGTGAAATCCAGAGAAGTACATCTGGGTGGGAAATTAAGAGATGGTTGGCCTGGGTATCCTTCGTAAATGGATGATCTGAGTGGAGCTTAACTCTACCCTAGACCATCAGAGGGGAGGAAGAGTCCCAGGAACCAGAGATACTGACTAGGTGTGAGTCTGAAGGCTAATATGATCTTGCAGGATGGGCTTAGTGGCATAAGTTTTAATATAGGGGAGTTTTGATCATTAGGCTATCTAAAGACTAAACATAAATTCACTTATCCAAAAATGATTCTCAAAATTACCATTTTAAATTCCTTCATTCCTAGTAGTAGCTCTATGGCCCATTTCTCCTAGTATATTCTCTGTTAAGATATATGTCAGTAGTTCATTGGTTCATCCATGTTTCATAAAGCACTTCAGATGTTTTCAAGGACCAGTTATCTTAAATAAGTATTTGATAAAAAATGTGTTCCTGATCACCAAATTCAGTGCTCTTTCCTCAGTCTAGCTTTTCTGCTGTCTCTGATCACTCTATTCCTTCTTGAAATTATCCTTTTCTTTCTTTTCCTTTAGCTTATTTTCTTTAACATTTCCATGCAAAAATGAACATTTACCCTAAGTTCAACTTTGGTCCTTTACTGTTCTTTTTCTCTATATTCTCTATCAGAGGTCTTATCCATACCGATCACCTCTATTAAGTTTCTAAAAATATATTCAGCCCTAATGTCTCTCCTAAGTACCCACACCATATTTGCAATAGCTTGCTTGAGCTTTTTAAATAAACATCCCACCATCACCATCATCATCAACATGTCTAAATTTAATTCTTATTTTTCTCCCTCACCTGAACTTCCTTAATTCTCTTACAGGTACTACCTTTTTCCCAGGCTTGAAAACTCAGAATTATTTGGGACTCTTTCCTCTTTTGTTCTTTCCTTCTGTCAGTCACTAAATCCTGTCAAATTTTTTTCACATTCATCCCTTCCTTTCTTTTTCCACTGCCACTCAACTAAGGCCTTTATCCACCCTCTACTCAGGCCCTTATCACCCCACTCTAAGAAAATTTCAATAGCCTCCTATCCTCTTGTCTTCCCCACCTCTTTTCTCTTGACCCTTCCACCCATCTTGCACCTCACTAAAATATCAATCTTCCTAAACCTTCTGTCTATTCATGTCACTCATTTTCTCAGAAACCTTCAATATCCCACTAGTGACTCTAGGATCAAATCTTCCTTCCTTCTGCTTTCCTCTACTTTAGGCTTTCCCAAACATAAGTGAACTTAACTTTCTAGACTTCTTGCCTATCATTTCCTTTACCTGTTAATCAGCTACTTGTGGTAGGTGATTAGTAAAATAAAAGTTCTCTTTATTTCATGAAAATATTTTTAAGGTAGTATTGAGAGTAGCTACTTTAATTGGTAACATATTCTTCTCTAGCAAGTGAGCATCAGAAAAGTTGCTGTCTTTTCTGCCTAATAACAACACACTCCATGAGAAAGGACAAGTTATGTTTTTTTAGTGGGTCTGAGAAAGTTTTGTACTTTCCAAGACTAAATTGAAGGCACTTTGCCTCTCTTAAATGTTTGCTCCCATAAATGCTATCTCACATATACTAATATGTCATGAAAAAGTTATGACATAGAGTTCATATTTTTGCACAACCCTTTCTCTCTATAGAATGAAGATGCAGGTGACTATAAATGTATAGCTACAAATGATGCTGGTGTGGTGGAACGCAGTATGACTTTAACACTTCAGAGTAAGCCACAGAATTAAATGTCATTCATATCAAGAAACGTTATCTAGAATTTTCCTACTTCTTTAGCCATTTTTTATGTTGGCCACTAAAGTTTAAATGAACAAGGTCTTGAATCATTCCTAAATGATTCTTTTAAAACTTTACTATTATCTATGTTTGGTATCATTTGTGTTATAACAGGCAGAGAACTGGATTTGTAGTTAGAAAGCATGGGTTCAAATGTTGCCTCTGCTGCTTACTACCTTTATAGCCTTAGACAAGTCATTTCACCAGTCTAGGTCTCATTTTCCTCATTAGATGAAGGAGTTGAACGATATGATTTTTTCAGCCCTAAATCTTATAATATATGAGAAAGTAAGCAATAATTTGTCTACATCTTCCATAATTCTTGGACATTACTGAGTACATAGTAAGGACTCAATAAATACTTGTTCGATTTCATTGAATTACATTTTCTCAACTAAACTGCACTGACAAAAAATACTTTTCATTTAAACGCTAATGTTATAGGCTGTCAAAGAATATATTGTATTGCTTTTTATCCATTATAAATTATTGATAAATAATAATTATGTTTATGACATCTAAATTATTTAAGTCTATGGCCAAAAAAATTATCAAAGCAAGAGCAGGCAATATTCACCCAGTCAAATTCAGGTGTGTGGAACTTAAAGTGTATTCCACTTTTTTATGTAATCTGACTGAAGTTTTCATTTCTTTAAGGAATACTTAAAGAAGAAAGATCACAAGTTATTGTCAGACAGAAAAAAGCTATGAAAACCTACTAGTATCAGTGGGCATATGATAGCAAGGGAATTTCTTAGGGTCAGTTAGCACATATGTGTGTGTGTGTGTATAGACGTGTGTGTGACAATCTCTCCAAATATTATTGCATCATCTTTATTCTATGCTGAGGTGAAACTTTGACTGTTGTTAAAATAAGATGTGCTAAAGTAAAATCTCTGTGTATTTCTCATCAGGTCCTCCAATTATCACTGTTGAGCCAATGGAGACTATTACCAATGCTGGCAGCACAATTGTGCTGAACTGCCAAGCAATTGGAGAGCCTCCACCAACCATTGAATGGTCTCGCCAAGGACGTCCCCTCTTCTGGGATGATCGAGTTACTCTACTGTCCAACAACTCCTTGCAAATTACTGTAGCTCAGAAAGAAGATACTTCTGATTATGAATGTGTAGCTAGAAACTTGATGGGGTCAGTCCTTGTCAGAGTACCAGTCACTGTACAGGGTAAGTAGCCAAAAAGCTCAATATTAGGTCACAAAGGCTAAGGAAATTTAAATCCTATGGTAGAGCAAAAATTCTGATTCTTGTTTTCCTTTTACTTTAAAGCACTTCTATATTTCAGTGAAATCATAAAATCATAGAATATTAGAGTAGAACAGTAATCTTAAGTATTCCCCCCTTTTATAACATGAGGAAAATCTGGCCATAGAGAATAATACCAGCTGGCATTTATGAAGTGCTTTAAGGATTCAGAGTACTTTTTACACTTTATCTTACTATCTTCACAACAACCCTGTGAGGTAGGTACTACAGGTATTATTATCTCTGTTTTACAGATGCAGAAACTGAGGCTCAGAGCAATTAAATGACTTTCCCAAGGTCACACAGCTAGTAAGTATCAGAGGCAAGATTCAAATTCAGATCTTCTTCTGCCTTTACGATGATCATGCCATCCACTAGTGACTTACCCAAAATTAGTGATGTAAGGATTAGTTAGAATTAAGGCCACCTACCTATCAGTTCTATGTTTTTTCTGCTTCTCTATGGCAATATGATAGGTTCAGTATTATAGTACAGTTTTATAAGCCCAGAGCTCAACACCTAATTCATGTCTATACAATGCTAAATTAGCATTGAGAAACTCCAAAATAAATTTATCTTGGCCATCTAGTACCGTGTTTCCCCGATAATAAGACCTATCCTGAAAATAAGCCCTCCCCTTACTGTGTAAGATTCCTCTAAAATAAGCCCTCCCCTGAAAATAAGCCCTATTGAGATTGCTACTGTAGTGAAGGTGATCCCCTGCGCTACATGCTACATTACGGTACCCTCTGTATGCAGCGTTCCCCCCCGTGAAATGCACGCCGCACTCTGAGCTGCATCCAATCAGAGCTGCAGCAGTGAGCGCATCATCCTGTTCTTCCCCAGTGATTTGCTTATTGAATAAAGGTACATTTTTTTGTTCACATTTACCTGTTTATTAAAATTGCTGTCAATGTTCATTAAAATAAGCCCTCCCCTGAAAATAAGCCCTCTGGTGTTTTTCTGTCCAAAAAAATTAATAAGACAGTGTCTTATTATCGGGGAAACACAGTATCAACTCAATGACCCTCATCTTCTGAAATCAATGCAATTATTTCACTCTTAAGTTAAATATTTTCTATTCAGATTGATCTTAACCGATAAGCAGAAAATCAGGTTCACAGCCCAACTTTAAAAAAAAAAGTCTTCGACCCTCCCAAAAATCATATCAAAGAGTGGATTCAAAGAGAGACAAAAACAGTTTCTGCCTTCAAGAAGCTCTTATTCTAATAGAGAATACAGTAAATAAGTGTATAGAAGATACATAGAGAACAGAGAGAAAATAATTTCAGAGAGAAAGACACTAGCAGAGTACCTGGTACATAGTAAACACTTAAAAAATAGCAAGTGACTGACACTTTTTTCCCCTGCCCTTCTCTTAGCTTTGTTGTGCTTCTTCAGGATCTTCCATACCACTCAACCAAGAAATAATTCTCCCTAAAGAAGCCTTTATAGCACCAGTACAAAATGATATCTCCTACCCATAAAAGTTTCAGTCAATCAAATAGCCTCCAGTCCCTGACACTTAATCTGTTATCCTTAATGAGCTTCTAATAGATCAAAAAGTACCCAGGCCTAAGAGATGTACTCATCCTATCTAAGATGGGTCAGTGGCAAGTCTGCACCCTCCACCAGGACATGAAATCAGAATCCTAAACAGTGGTTCACGTCCCTGTAACTTTACTAATTCAATGTGTCTTACCTTGATCAATTTCCTACACTTAAATTACATGATAGCTGGCCCTGATAAAAATTCCTAAATTTATATAGTTTTAACTGTGTCCTTTATATGTAAAGTGACCATACCTCCTATTTATTGAGAATATCAATGCCATTTGTCATCTTTGCTCATCTTCTCCCATTTTTCTGTCTCTGAGAAATGACCCTGCTCCTTTCTAATGCTAAGCCATCTCCAGCGTTCTGGAAACTTGTTTTATTCATCATCTAATCACCCTCCTGTATTTGTTTTTTCAGTCTTTCCCTCTCTACCATTTAGTTCCTTCTCCTTGGCCTGAAAACATATTTAGATATTCCTCACCCCAAAAACAAACAACAAAATATTAAGTACTCACTATGAGCCATCCCCTTAAATTCCTATCCCATATTTCTCCTCGCTTTCACTGAAAGAATTTGAGAAAACTACTCATCTACTTCCTCATCTCTTTGAATCATGCGCAATGAATTCTGTTTAAGCTGCTTTCTTGAAGACCATTGATGACTTGCTAAATTACCAAATCCAATTCCCCATTTTCTAGATAAACATTTTCAGAGTGCTCAAGAGACTTGCTCGTGTCCATCTACCTAGTATGTGCCAGAAAAAGGATTTGAATCAAGGATTTTAAATCCCACTGCAGTGCTCTTTCCCCCAAATACACTAACTTCCTAGTACTGTGTATGTCTGTTTTACATAAATATTGTGTTCTATTGTTTTGTATCATAGTTACATGAATATATGTCTTCTTTTAGCGCTGGCCTGAGAGCCAGAAGAGTCACAAGTCAACAAGCATTTATTAAGTGTCTGCCAGGTCTCAGGCACTATCCTCAGATGAGGTCTGAGATCAGTGCCTACTCTGACGCTTAACTAGCTATGTGACCACAGCCAATTCACCACCTCTCTGAGCTTTGTTAGAAAAATAAGGGGTGGCCAGGTGGCCAGGAGGAAGACCTGAGTTCAGTTCCAGCCTCAGACACTTAACACCTACACAAAAAAAACTAGCTGTGTAACCTTGGGCAAGTTGCTTAATCCCAATTGCCCTCCAAAAGGCAAAAAAAAAAAAATGAGCATAATAAGAGCACTTACAGAGTTGTTGTGAGGATCAGATATAACGAATTTTAAGAACTTAAAGTATTATGTAAATGTCAGTTATTATGTTTTCATTGTTATTAATGTTACCACATTCTTGTCTTTTTTGATGGAGGTGAGATATAAACACTGAGGAGAAATTGCTATTCTAGTATTATTCATGTACAGTTCATATTCTGTGGGAAATTGCTCAGGTGACTAAAATGGTTTTTTATAATTAAATGGATATTGCAAGGTAAGCTTATTGGCTGTAGACTAACTGAAAATATCTTCTAGACAACCCCAGTAACAGACAGGATGAAAGGGATTATATATATATATATATATATCATCTTTTACCCACATGATTTTAATTTCTTCTGCTAGTTCTCCTTTTCTTATTGTTGCTGTTATTATAGTAGAAAATATTGTTTTTCATCTTGTTAAATGGAATACATATAGAAATAGGACAAGTTACCATCCTATTATTATTTTTACATTTAATATTCTGTGCACAGTTCAAACCAGTCAGTAAGCATTAATCAAGTTCTTGCTATGTTCCAGGCACTGTGTTAAGCACTGGGTACTTTCAAGTAGCTCATACTCCAGAGTGGGAGACAACATGCCCACAGATATATACACACAAGCTATAGACAGGTTAAATTGGGGACATTCATAGAATCTAAAGGGACTGGGAAAGACTTCTTATAGAAGGTTAGATCTTTGCTGAGACTTAAAAGTGAATAAAATATCTGCTTTTCATAGATGAATTATTGTTATTATTATAACTTTCTATATTGTAGTAAGTTTCTTTAGGATAGGGACTGTCTTAGAGAATAATAGAATCTTGGAGTTGGGAGAGACTTTAGAGATCATCTATTCAATGTCTAAACGAAACATAAGTACCCTCTACAACAGCCTCGTGTAATAATTGTTCAGAGGATGACTTAAAAGCCAGAATGAGAAGGAACTCATTATACCTCACATGGATCCACTTGAGATGACTAAAATTTTCTTAATAAATATTTTAAAAGCTCTTTATACCTTCTAGAATTTCTACTCATTGACCCTAGTACTACTCATTGGTATCATACAAAATAACTCTTTTTCCTGAGTATCATTGTCATTCAAATAGTTGAAGGTGGTAACATATTCCCACAAAGTTTATCTTCTGTAAGTTAAATATCCCAAGTTCTTTTAGTATTTTGTCACACAACATGGGTTCCAACCTGCTCATAGCTGACCTCCTCTGGACATACTCCAATTTGTCAGTCTTCTTTAAAATGTGACTTTTCAATGTAATGAAAAATTCATCAACACAGACTGCTGAGAGAACAATTTCAGTTGAGCAAAGCCTGATAACAAGGAGTAAAGGGAACAAATTTATGGCGAGGAAAAAAGCTAGAAACAGGGAAAATTGGTGTTAGCCATTAGTTGAGATATTTTGTAGTAAAAGTAAGAAAAGAAATATGATGGAATCTTGAGGGAACATTGAGAGAGACAATCAAGGGAAGGATATTCAGGGTAGAAGAAACCTACTGTGAAAGCTTAAAAATTTTAGACCACCAATGAAAACGGATATGAGAAAAGAGATGAAGTTTTCTAGGAAAGGTGCAATGAGGAATAAGATTTTCAACAAAGGTTAGAGGAATAGCCTTTGGAAAAAAGGAAATATTCCAATTAATTGGTGGAGAATATGCTTTGTAAAGTAGTTTGTTTGGGTGGTTGTTGGAAAGCATCTGTGAGTCAAACTAAAACAAATCAACTTTGGGGGGTTTTGTTTTATTTTTAATGGAACAAGACCATATAAAAAGATGACACAATGGGTACAGACAGAAGTGTCACTATCCTCCAACCCATTTCCATTACTGAAACCTACCAATCATTAGCTGGCTGTGTCAGATGTTATAAAGCTTTCTTCAAATTCTCTGGCAAAAAATGTTTTTCCTCCTATGAACTTCAACAGTATTTGATCTTGTTTTTGTGTGTCTCTTAGAGCCTTTCATTATTTCTTGCCTAACACATGCTTGTTTTTAATTGAGTCATTGAATTCATAACTGACTTTAAGTGGGTTTTTTTTCAGTGCATGGTGGGTTTTCAGAATGGTTTGAATGGAGACCCTGTAGTGTCACCTGTGGTCAAGGTGTTCAGAAAAGGATTCGTCAGTGCAATAACCCCTTTCCAGCCAACGGTGGAAAGCCTTGCCAAGGCCCAGATTCAGAAATGCGCAACTGTCAAAATAAACCTTGCCCAGGTAAATTTTGATAATCACTGCTAGATGTATTTTTCAGATTCCCCCCTCTTAGTCATACTTATGGGCTTCCTTGGAGCTTTAATTGAAACTGCTTTGACAGTGAAAATTTTCACCCTCATATAGTGGATGGCAACTGGTCAGAATGGGGCTCTTGGGAAGAGTGTACAAAGACTTGTGGACAAGGAAATCGAACCAGGACCAGAACTTGTAATAATCCTCCAGCTCAGCATAATGGAAAGCCATGTGAAGGAAATGCTGTGGACATATTCATGTGTAACACTAAACCTTGTCCAGGTAAGAATATGCACAGTAACATTAAAATGTATATGTTCAGCATGGGTTGGACCTATTTCATGAATTAGAGGTACTTCCAATATGGTAACCCCTTTCACTAATGTTGACCAGCAATTCTATAACTTAAGATTCTTAGAAAAATGCCTGAGACACTGAGAGATTAAGTGATTGGTCCATCGTCACACAGTCAAAATGATTCAAATCAAATTAAGTCAACAAGCATTTATTGTCTAGTGTGTGTCAGGCACTATGCTAAATTTCAGAAACCAGACATAAGTCCACTACCTGATGACTCCAAGAGTGGCTCTCTATTTATTATGCCTTGATGTTTTTCTAAGATGTGAATGTTGTTCTTTGTCATTGTATTTCCTTCCTTTTCATAAATATATTCTCTTACCTCCACTATGGATTCATTCATTATATATCCTCAACTCTGTTCTAGGGGAATAGAGGGATTGTAAATGTTTGGGTTTTGCCAAAAGTAGCATCTAAAAATGCTTCAACTAGAAAAAATAGCCCCTAGATTTGTTTTCTTTTTCAAAATTGATACAATAGATTTGGGGGCAGATTTTTGTAACATTGAAGAATTTTAGAGCTGGAAAGGAGCTCAAAGATGTTCTGGTCCAAGAATGGGCAACCGGTGGCCTCAAGGCCACATGCGGCCTTTTGACCAAGTCCAAGTTTTACAGAACAAATCCTTTTATTAAGGAGATTTGTTCTGTGAAGTTTGGATTCAATCACAGGGCTGCACTTGAGGACCTAGATGGCTACATGTGGCCTTGAGGTTGCAGGTTCCCCACTCCTATTCTGGTGTATCATTTTACCAGTAAGAAAATGAGACCCAAAGATAACTTGTCTGAGGCCACCTTAAGTCAGAGCAGAGATAGGAATAATGGAACCTAGAAGTAGAATTCTTGCTTTCCTTTGGTATTTTAATCAATCATTTCATTTAGTTAGCATGTATTGATTGCCCACTATGTACAGAATAATGGATGCTGGGTACTGTAGGAGATAAAAGATGGCATACTTTTGTCCTCAAGGATCATATAGGCTAATAGGAGAGGTAAAATATGAACCCAGGTAGAATATTATAGATGCCAAAAGAGAGGTTCAATCTTTGCTTCCCTGGCCACTAACCCCCTCATCTACCTATATTTAAATAGATAGGAGGTTATAGGTGCAAGAAGTAAAGATGGACCCCGGCATCTGGGGAAATTTAAGAGATATCCACACTTCTATCTGAGAAAAATAATTCTTCTATGATGGAGAATATTAGTCATCTGCATGTAAAAGTAAACATTGAAGTAACAGCCTAAAATAAAATTTACCAAATGTATTTAATGTGTTTCTCTAAAATTTTCAATCAGAAGCCATCCATAAGTACAATGGATATATTATAAACTGTCATGTGGGAAACTGACCTGCCTATAAGGTAATACTGTAATGATCAAAGCTTGAGGTGACAGAAAATGAATACTGGGAAAGTTTTCGTCAGTGTGGCTTCAGCACTGTCTGAAGGAGATGATGCCCCAACACAAACTACTGGCTAAAGGGATAGAAATTTCCCTAAAATAGAGAAGGGTGACATATTAAGCTATGTTCACATTAATAGGTATCTACATGTAAACAGTTGGTTGACTGTCTGTATTTTCCATTTGCAGTGTTCTACCCCTAGCACACTTTTTTCACATAGATTGAGGCCCTTAGAGAAACTGATGTTTCAGTGCCACCATTCCATATGGAGATCAGGAGCGCCATATGAGTCAAATATCCCAGAAGCCCTCTTACCACTGAAAGTTGGCCTGCCACTGATAAAAGGCATTCAATTCTATTATTTACACAGAGTAAACAGTCACTCTGATTCCAAACTCCATGCATCCATCCACCTGACAGGATATATGATGTTGTTCCAGTCATGTAGTCCAATGATGTCATGTATTAAAGATACCAAGAGGAAAACATTAATATATCTCCTTGGAAACTTTTGGTCAGTTCTTGCTGTTGCTCGGAAATGGGTTAGAGTCTAATTCAGGACATTTTAATTCATGAGCATTATGTAATGGAGAAAAATATTTTAAAAGAGTTACTGCTAAGGAAATAATAATTTTATTGTGAATGCAAATACAAACTCTGTTATGGAATTAAAACAGCTCTGTAACACATAGAAGCTCCTCAACATTCAACCTAAGGTTTCCTTCCTGAAAAATCTACTCTGATGTGAAGTTACTGTCACTTTTCCCCAACTGTTCTCCATCACCCTGATAGTAAAGTGCTGATGGAGAGAACACACTGCCTGGCAACATTGTAAGCATTCAGATTGTGCCTGCATATACCAGCTCAACTGAATTAAGTTTCAAATTTTGGGCAATTGTTTAAAAGTTACAAAATAAGGTTTGACTAGATGTTTCTTATTTGAACCATTTTTTTGGCATCGTCAGCCACAGAATTTTAGAATTTCTCTACCAGTTCCCATGTAAAACTGAGATGAAGAAGAAGACATTCCTTTTTTTTTTAGTCCCAAAGAAAATTAATGATTTTAGGTCTTTGCTGTGGACATATACTAGTTTGTATGACTAGAGTTTTTATTGAATTTTTTTAAACATAGAAAAACATGACTTTGTGATCTAGTGTTTTGTCCTTCGTGTGTTCTCAGTTCAAGGAGCATGGAGCACTTGGCTGCCCTGGGGGTCATGTAGTGAAAGTTGTGGGAAAGGAACTCAGACAAGAATGAGGTTGTGTAATAATCCTCCTCCATCATTTGACGGAGCCTACTGTGAAGGAGCTGAAACACAAATGCAAATTTGTAATGAAAGGCCCTGCCCAGGTATGGTACAAAAATTTATGTATGCCTTTAAAAAATAAAAACATAATGACTGACAATAATTGATACTTATATAGCATATCAAAGTTTGAAAAACACTTTATGTGCATTTATTGTGGTCTTCACAATAAACCCTATGAAGTCAGTACTTCTGGTATTGTTATCATCACGTTCCATGTGAATAAACTGAGGTTCAGGCTGGTTGAGTGAACTGACCCATAGTTACATAGCTAGTATGGAGTGTCAGAGGAGGATCTGAACCCAGTTTTCTTAACTCCAAGTCCAGCATACTAACCATTAAACATCATCTCAGCTATGTACTGTTCAAACTGGGATGCCCTGTAACAATACTTCCAAGACTATCACTCAACTAATATCACTGATCATCTTTACAGATAGTAAAAGGTCTTGTATGTTTTTCCAGTGGATGGCAAATGGGCTACCTGGGCCAGCTGGAGTGCCTGCAGTGTATCCTGTGGGGGAGGCTCCAAGAAAAGAAGAAGGGATTGCTCTGACCCAGCTCCCGAGTATGGAGGACACAAATGTGAGGGGAATGATGTCCAGATTGACTTTTGTAATAGTGACCCTTGTCCAAGTAAGTATGGAAAGTAGTGGCTCTCCACCATGTTTATGACTACACAAATTACTTTTCACTTGGACAAAATAATTTTGCCTTCAATACACTTGAAAATTTTCCAGTGAAATTGTCTCCTTGCTATCTCCCTTCTAATTCATCCTACAAACCACTGCTAGATTAATTTTATATAACCTCTCCCACTCTGGTGAAAAAAATCTACAATGTTTCCCCTATTGTCTACTAAATAAAATACACATTCTTTCCCCTAGTATTCAAGGCCCTGTTAACTATGCCTTTTCCAGCTTTATCTCCTACAATTCCCATTCATTCCTGAATTCCATTAAAACTGGACTTTTAGATGTTTCCCTAATACAATCTACAGTGTTTCCCTTACTTGGAGCATCTTCTCTTCTCCCCCCAGCTCTGCCTATCTAATTCATGCGATCATAGATAAGAGGTGGAAGGGATTTTAGAGGTCATGTAAGCCAACCCCTTAATTTTACAGATGAGGAAAATGAGGCCCATGACATTTAAGTGACTTGGCCCAAAATCATACAAGTGGCAAGTGTCAGATTCAGACTTCTAACCCAGGTTCATTTGACTCCAAATTTAGGATTATTCCTATTGTACCATGCTGCTTCACTGCTTATCTTTCTTTTTTAAAATGCAATTTTATTTTTAGATCCATATTCTCTCCCTTCTACCTTCTGTCTACCACTCTCCATCCCAATAGAGAACCTGTTACAAAGATATACATCAAATAAAACAAATTCCTGCATTGGCTATATCTAAATCAACAATAAATCTAATCTTCAGCCTGTACTCTAAGTCCATCACCTCTCTATTTGGAGGTTGAAGGTGCATAGCGTGTTTCATCATGAATCCTTTGAAATTATGGTTGGTTATATATTGATTAGATTTCTAAGTCTTTCGTGGTTGTTTGTCTTTACAAACGTTATTGTATAAAATGGTCTCCTCATTCTACTCATTTTACTTTGCATCAGTTCATATAAATCTACCCAGATTTATCTGAAACCAGGCAGAAAGGTTATGAAATTTCCTCCAACTTTATTCAGCAGCTCATGAATAGGAGTAGAGAAGTAGATTGATGGAATTCAATTACAGGTGAAGTTTGGCAATAGAAAACAGGCAATATGATAAAGGGATAAGGAATTCAAGAGTAGAGGACAGCATAGAAGTAAAATCTCTAATTACTGTGTTGAGATTGGAGAAAGAGAGCAAAATCAGAATCAAGGTAATAGCTTGAGAAAGTACTGAAGGGTTAAGGGAACGGGATGTCAGTAACAAAGAACAAGTATAAGAAGTGTGAAGCATAGGGAGAGGTGTAAACATAGCCTGTTACAGTCAGGTAAGGAAATGTCTGAATTTCTAGTATGTGACCATCCCTATCTGTGGCTGAGGTAGAGTGGCAGAGTCAGTAAGAGGCTTAAGAAGATTGAAGAAAAGGGACGATAAGGAAACTTTAATATTCAACATGAATACATGAATATTTAAGTTCCCTAGAGTAAGGACAGTTGTTGAGGAAAAGACGAAGATGGTGATGCAGAGGCTGAACTCCTTGAGAAAGGACAGAAAATGACCTAGGGAGTAGTATTTTGATTGCACAGAAATTTTTAATTATGAACTTCAACATTAGAAAGTTTACTGAATAAAGGACACAAAGGTAGACTTATCTGAAAGTGATAATGGAGAGCAAGGTGTAGTCTTACTCCCTTTCTAGAATCAGGGGGGAGGACGCGGTGCCAGGTCTCCATAAGGGCTAATAAACAAAAAGAGTATAAAAGAGGTCCGGGTGAAAGGGAATGTTTTTGCTATAGAATAGGAATTTCAGAGGGCACAGTAGAAGGGGTAGACAGCTTTGCATTGGGACATCAGAGCCAGGTTGAGATAGATGGAGAGAAGGAAGGAACAGGGGAGAATTTTCTCTTCAATGACTTCAAGTAATTTTTACAAGGATAGTATAGTACTTGTTACAATGCCTTGCCTGTACAGTAAACTCAACAAATATTTAAATGAAGAAATTATATGGTAGATGTTGTTTGGTGTTGGCATAGATTATGTTATTTAATTTGTTTTACAAAGTATGGGTCATATAATGCAGTACGTGCATGGTAACTTAATGACTACTAGTTGTTAATGAATGTGTTGGGTATCTGTTTGCTTCATTCTAATCACAGAGCCGAAGTGTGGAGACCAAAAGTAAATTAATGCCCACAAATACGAGCTTGGCTAAAAACAACTGGTGTCTGGCACCCTGATTATTATTATAGAATCATTGGGAGACATCTCAAGAAACTACCTAAGCCTGTATCTATCTCCAGTCAGGACCACAGCTAAACCTAATGAATTCTTCCATGACCACTTTAATATACTTCAGTATTTATTAGCTCAACTTTCTTCTTCATGTCAAATAACACTGTGTTTTCAGCTCATGGTAGCTGGAGCCCATGGAGTGGCTGGGGAACTTGTAGCAGGACATGCAATGGAGGTCAGATGAGGAGATACCGCACTTGTGACAATCCTCGTCCAGCCAATGGTGGAAGAGCATGTGCTGGGGCAGATTCTCAGATCCAGAGATGCAATATTGACATGTGCCCTGGTGAGTTTTTGATTCATGTTCAGCTTACATTTTTCTGAGCTTATACAATGGCTGTCATTAAACCTGGTGGTACCTGAAGGTACAGAACTAATTTTATCCTTAAAATTGCACAATAAATATTGGCTAGGTTGGATTACCATGAGCAAATAACATTAGCTATTTGTTTTATTCTGACACATTGTCACCAAAGAAATAATGTTTTTAAAGTCTTCTATAACTGAAAAGGGCCATATAGATGTAAGTAGTGGTAATCTCATTACTTTGCACACTTGCTTACAGTGGATGGAAACTGGGGAAACTGGCAGACTTGGAGCAGGTGTTCTACATCCTGTGGAGGAGGAGAAAAAACTCGAAAACGTGTATGTAACAATCCAGCTCCATCCAAAAATGGACGCCCTTGTCCAGGAGATGCTTCTCAGCTTTCCAGATGCAATATGCAAACGTGTCCAGGTAGGCAGGTTAATAAGCTTCACAAAACAGTGTTATTTTCACAATTAAGACTTGTGTTACAGGAGAACAGGTTAAGCTACAAGGGAAGATAATTTATTCTTCCCTTTAACTCAGTTACATTCTATTTAGTGGAAAGAGCACTGAATTTGGAGTCAGAAGATGTGGGTTCAAATTCCAACTCTATTCAAATACCAGCACTTAGCCAAATAACTCTGGGCAAACAATTTAATTTCCAAAGTTTATCCTTATCTGTAACACAGGTATAATGATGCTACCTTACATGACTCTTTGAAAGAAAATGTTTTGTAACCTAGAAAGAGATATATAAATTAGAATTTTTCCATGATTTCCTCTAATACCTCCCAGACTGTAGGGGGACATATAAGGAAAGGGAAAGGAGAATAAACCAATCAAATCTACTCTAGACCATCCTGTGTTGTGACAATGCCTAGATGTGTATACCTAGTTGAGAACACTGCTTTCATTTCCCCACCAAACTTGTTGTAGGCCACTGCTACCATCTCTCAGGACCATTTTGCAATGATAAATAACTGGCAGGCTGAACCACACTGAATAATCAGATCATTTTGTTTATTATTGAGAGGGATATTTAATGAGAACTAGCAAGCACATGAGTTGTGAAGGAAATGTATAGCTCAGTAACAAATAAATTCATGAAAACAGCTTCTGTGTATTAAGAATATAATTATTTAAAATAACTCTATGGTATAATGGAAAGAACATGGGATTTGGAGTCAGGAAACCTGGATTCAGAGTTCAGTTCCGCCACTCAACCATCTCTGTGAACTTGGACAAATCACTGAAGTTCTCTGGGGCTCTGCTTCCTCATCTATTTACTGTTACCTAAAAGCCTTAAATAAGCTAAGATATGAAAACCATTTTTGCAAACTTGAATCTACTCTATATAAATGCCTCATCTACTGTAAAAGGGATTCTTCTTTCTGATAGGATTTTAACTTTAGGACCACTGAGATCCCTCCCAACTCTAAAGTTCTAATTTTTTGTTGCCCAACCAACAGTTCCAGACTTTATGTGAAGGTCCCTAGTGAGAGAAAACCTGCTTTCTATTAAGGGATCCCCTTCCACTTTAGGACCTAAAGCTAGGAAACTTTTATTCTTAGTTTTGCCCTCTGGTGCCAAACAAATCCAATTTCTCTTCTTCATAAAAGTTTCTCAGATATTTAAAGAGAGTACACATACCCCACCCCCAAATCCCTCCTTTATACTAAATATTTCTTCCCACAAATACTCTGTTATAATTGCTGCTGCCACCATTGTTATTTCAATTATCGCCAAATAGGGAGATTTCTCCCAAATTTCTTCCTATGTCCCAGTGTGATTATTGCCCTAATTACAAGTAACATGTAATAAAATTTAGGTACTATGTTAAGAAACCCTTTTCTCCATTTGAGTGATCAAATGCTTTACCATACCAGGACATCATGTATCATTTAAACTGTAAAATGATAAATGAGGAAGAATTTCTAAGAGAATCCTCCAGGTTAGAGCTCTCTTATGAAAATATCATTTTTGGATATTGGCATCATTCCTTTCTCAAATTCTGATATGAATCTGTGTGTGTGTGTGTGTGTGTTTTAAAGATCTATGATTTTATCAGTGTGGGGAGCTCCCAGGAAGGAAATTCCTTTTACCTATCCAAATCTACTACCTAAAGTACTGGATAGGGGCGGCTAGGTGGTGCAGTGAATAGAGCACTGGCCCTGGAGTCAGGAGGACCTGAGTTCGGATCCCACCTCAAATACTTAACACAAAAACTAGCTGTGTGACCTTGGGCAAGTCACTTAACCCCAATTGCCCTCCAAAAAGCAAAAACAAAATTAAAAAAAAATAAAGTACTGGATAGCTGTTTGGGTCATCAAAAGGTTAAGGGTGCCCAGAGTGACACAATCAGTGTATGGCAGAGGTGGTACCTGAACTCAGCTCTACTTGAGTCCAAAGTCAATTCTTTATCTGCCTCTCTAGAATGTCTGTCTGAAAAGAATATACTTCTTTCCTTCCACACTGTTGATGCAATTGTTTTCTCATCTACGGATGTTTTTCTTTAACTCCTTCCCCCAACAGGTGGGCCACAGCAGGCCAGAGGAAGTGTTATTGGAAATATTAATGATGTTGAATTTGGAATTGCTTTCCTCAATGCCACAGTGATAGATAGCCCTCACTCTGACACTAGAGTAATACAAGCCAAAATTACCAATGTCCCTCGCAGTCTTGGTAAGTTTCTTTGCTCCTTCAAGTTGAAAATAGGTTCTAAAAACATTGCAAATTTGCTCCAGAGCACTCTCTGGACCCTGCTTGATTTCATTAAGATTATCCCTGCCTTCCACTAGGACTGGAAAATTGTTTTTTTTTTATTTATGTATTTTCAGACATACTTCATGATATATTAAATTATTTTCTTAAGAAATTTCCCTGAAGTGTCAAAGTTTTCTTAAGTGACTCACTGGACTGTACAGAATATTGGAACAACAGATCCCTCGTAGTTCCTTCAGCTAGCTTTTAATCAATATATTACATTGATTCCTGTTATACATAACCAGTCCAGTGAGGATGCCCTCATTAAATACAGTCTTCAAAAGAGAAACACAATTTGCAACTAGTTAGGAATTTGTAACTAGTTAGGAACTCCAGTTCCTAATGATTCATAGCTTTGAGTTATATCACTGAAAAAGCAAAACCCAACAAACATTTGACTTATTTATCACATGTACTTTATTTCCTAAGGTCCAGCAATGAGGAAGATAGTTTCTATCCTGAATCCCATTTATTGGACAACAGCGAAAGAAATAGGAGAAGCTGTTAATGGTTTTACCCTAACTAATGCAGTCTTCAAAAGAGAAACACAAGTAGAATTTGCAACTGGTTAGTAACAGCTGAACTCAAACATCTATTAATCTAAGATATTTCTGAGTGAATTAAGATTGGGTATCTCAGTAAAATGTGTTATGATTACACTCTTGCTACTTGCAATTTCAAAGTATGATTCAATCTCGTCATAAGGAATATAAAAAGAGTGTCTTGTTTTCTGTGAAAATTATATTGAAGCTAGATCTATATGAAACCAATTGTTTCTAAACTACATGGTATTTTTTTTGTCTTTTTATCCTAAGCATGGAACATACAGTACCCAATTAACAAATGTTTGTTGAATTGAATTGTGGCTATAAGTTGTCAGAGTGAATATTAAAGCTCAGACAGGGAAGCAGCCTGACCCAATATATAATAATGAATATTTCAGTAGTAGGCTTATTTCCTATGGATTTGACTAGTAGTTATAATGAAACTTAATTGAAGTTCTTTGTTGAGGAGATATAATTCAATTCAGCAGACACTTAGGGTGCCATTGTACAGTCATACTACTTTTAACATTTCTAAAGATCTCATGGTGCATAATTGTGTGGGAGATACATCCAACCAGATGGGTTAGGGGGAGAAATTTCCTGGTGATAAGCTTCTTCAAACATGAGACAAGTCATTAAACAAGAGGCACATCCAGTAGATAAAATCTTTCAAGGATGGTACTGGCAAGAATTTTGCAAATTATATGTAATGTCAAGTTATCAAGTTGAGACTTCAGTGGAAATAAAAAAGAAGTTAAAATAACTTCCTATGCCAAGATTCCCCTGACTATAACTGTCTATACTTTTATTCCAATACAAAATTTGGTGTATAAATAACAGTGATTTTCATGGTAAGAGTTCAAGTAATTTTTCAGATAAAATCTATCCATCCTATACTGGTGTGCAGTGGGAGTCAACTTGTTTGCTGTTACTAATCCTAAAACTACCTTGATGCCTCTGATACCTGAGGTCTAAGGCAAGCTATGAGGTTTTATTTTTTCACTTCTTTGAGAAGGCAGATAAAGGATAGCTCTTGAAATTCTGTTGACAGTTGTTATGATGGGCAAATCACTTATGACTTTGAGCCTGCCATTCCAAGGTAATAATATTTGCCATAACTATATAAATGTTAACTTTTATTATGGCTTACTGGTTCCAAAATCTCTGCCTAGAGAACTGTAACCATGAAGTTTTTTTTTCTTTTTTTTTTTCAAGCAATCGGGGTTAAGTTACTTGCTCAAGGTTACATGGCCAGTTATTTCTGGGTGTGGTGCTGAGTATCTGAGCCCGGATTTGATCCAGGTCATCCCAACACTGGAGCCGGTGCTCTTACTCACTGAGCCACCTGGCCGCCCCTAACCATGAAGTTTTTGTGGCTTCTTTTGTGAAAGAAATTCATCACTGCTTATAGTTCTAAATGTTTAGAATCTTTTTGTAATAATATAAAAATAAAGTTCTTTTTCATGAGCATATATTAATTCAAATGTAATAAGTGACATTCTGCTCTGGTTAACTAGAAGACTATGTAATTTCCAAGCTAAATTCTAATTTAATTCCCATATCTGATGTGTTTAAAAAAGGGTGAATTAAAACAATATGACTGAAGTTGAAGATAGGGAAAATCTATCAAGTGGTTTAATAAATCATGTTCTTTTCATCCATTAAAGTGAATGCATTGAAATTCACAGGAGAAATTTTGCGGATGACTCACATTGCTCGGGGTTTGGATTCCGATGGAACATTGATGCTAGATATTGTAGTGAGTGGCCATGTACTACAGCTTCAATCACCTGCAGATGTTACTGTCAAGGTAAAGTGCTAATAAAAGGAGACCTATTTTTTTCAGGTCTCTGACTTCATTGGTATAGGAAACTCCAGATAAGGAAAGTCCTTCTACCAATACAGACTAGGCTCATTGCTGTGTTTACTAGTATACTGATGCATTTTTATATGTACATCTTAGTCAGAACTACTTTAGTCAGTCAGACAACAGTTATTCAATGTGCCAAGTACTATGCTAAGTGCTGAGGATACAAAGAATGGCAAAAATAGTCCCTGTTTTCAATTAATGTGTAGTCTAATGCCAGGAGGACATGCAAACAAGATAGAGAATAAATTGAAGGTAGTCTCAGATGCATTAAGGCACTAAGATTAATAAGGGCTGAGAAAGACTTCTTGAAGAAAGTGGGATCTTAAGTGAAACTTGAAGGAAGCCAGGAGGTAGAGATAAGGAAAGAGAACATTCCACATATGGGGGTCAGTCAGTAAAACTGCCTGCAATTGGGAGATGGAATGCCTTGGAATAAAAAGACCAGAAAGGTGGCTAAAGGCCAGGTTATGAAGGATTTTAAAAGACAAACAGGAGTTTAAATTTTATCCTATAGGTTAGTCAACACAATGACTGGGGATTTGGAGGGGGAATGACATGGTTAGATTTCTGCTTTAGGAATGTTAATTTGACAGTTTAATTGAGGATGGAGTGAGAAGGAGAAGAACCAGCAGATTATTGCAATGGTCCAAATATGAGGTGATGAAAGGCTAGATGGTGGTGGTAGTCATGTTAGAGGACGGAAATAGCAGTGTACAAGAGATACTACAAAAGTAGAAATGACAGTACTAGACAACTAATTGGATATGAGAAACAATCAGGAGTCAAGAATGGTAGTACCCTCAACAATAACGGGAAAATTAGGAAAAGGAGAGGGTGTGGGGGGAAAGATGATGAGTTCAATTTTGGATATGTTAAATTTAAGATGTCCAGAAGGCAGTTGGAGATAAGTAATAAGTAAGCATAGTCTGGTTCTGGATCTCAGAAAACAGGGACACCGCCATTCCCACTTTTATTCTAACTACAGAATTTATAAATAGAATACAAACTGCTTTTGTTAACATTCAGGGAAAAAAGATCCTAAGGAGATATGTGTTTCTGCCTTAACTCTAGTCAAGTCAAGCCTGTAGATCAAGATGAATGCCATCATGCATGACAAACAGGTCCCCAGCCTGGGACTGGTCATCAACAAGAAAGTTTGACAGATCTTCAACAAGAAGAGCAGGCAGTGGGGTGGCTAGGTGGTGCAGTGAATAGAGCACCAGCCCTGGAGTCAGGGGTCCCTGAGTTCAAATCCAGACTTAGACACTTAACACAAAAAATAGCTGTGTGACCTTGGGCAAGTCACTTAACCCCAATTGACCTCCAAAAAGCAAAAAACAAAAAAAAAGAGCAACAGAAGTTCACCATCAGAATGCTTCAGGAAATGGGGTGAACCTGCATTGGACAGCCTCTTAGTAACTTCAGTCAGAGTCTTGGTCTGGTTCTAAAAATGCTGCATATGTAACATGATCCAGGAACTAGAGAGACCTATTTAGAATTATTAGAATTCCTTTGGTGTCAGGATCCATACTCACCAATTTATTAGTAACTCTGTCCTCCCCTTGGAAAAGAGGCAGTCTAATAAGTCTGCATCAATGAGTCAAAAAAGTCAAACAATAAGAAGGACCCTAGAGAGGTCATATGATCCAACTTCATCTAACTCTCTTCAGCTTTAGGACAAAAACTATATAAAATTACTGAAGTTATAAATGGTTATCAAGATGTGTATAAGTTCTTCAGGGGAAAATGTTCTAAGATTTTCCACATGGGCTATTATATCCTCTTGGTGATTTGTTAGCCTGATATATTAAGACCTATTAAATTAAATCACTTATCTCAAGTTTATGTAGATATATTGGACAAATTAGCATCACAAACACATAAGTCACTCAGTAGAAAACTTAAAGGTAAGCATTGTCATCTTTAAGGCTTCTTTCTCGTAACTTTTAACCTTAATTCTTTTGCTAAATTTTGATATAGTGCAATGCCTTTGGCAGTGCAGGGAACATGACATGCACTGTTACTAAAATAGGGTATGACCAGTGAGGACAAGCCCTCACGAAGCATATAAGCATCTTCTCCGTAACTTACAGTTTTATAGAATTGCCTGGTGGCAGTAAGAGGTTAAATACCTTTCCTGGGTCATGCAACCAGTATGTTGTAGGCAGGACTTGAATCCAGGTATTCTTGACTCCAAGGCCAGTTCCATATCCCACTATACAACAGCTCTAGCAGTGACCTTATCAAACAAATATAAATATAATGTGAAGGACTCATATTTTAAGATTATATAGTCTGGATAAGAAAGCATTTTAAAATTCTGCTTCTTGGGGGAATGATCAGAGAGAAAAAATTACTGTAAGCTTTTAGGTACTGATGTTAAAATAAATATTGTTCATTTTAGGATTACACAGAAGACTATATTCAGACAGGTCCTGGCCAACTATATGCATACTCCACCCGACTTTTCACTGTTGATGGTGTTAGCGTCCCATATACTTGGAATCACACCATTTCCTACGATCAGACTCTGGGAAGAATGCCATTCTTAGTAGAAACCCTCCATGCCTCATCTATTGCATCTGATTACAACCAATTAGAAGAAACTTTGGGTTTTAAAATCCATGCTTCAATATCTAAAGGTAATTTTAAAGATACCTATACTCATACCACTAAGTTCTTACTAAAAGAGCAAAAAACCTTTTTTCATAATGTAAGGATATTAGGAGACAGGATCAACATTCATGTTATATCCTAAATTTGTAATATGAGACTTTCATTGCATGCTCTTAGTAATATAGAGTGATAGAATGGTAGAGCTTGAAAAGTATCTTAGAGATAATCTGGCAGAACTCTTTTCTTTATACAGTTTGAATAATATTATTCTTTGGGGAGTATGCCTTGACCTGTTGTGTTTCTGAATGTTTCGATGTGCTCTCATTGTTTCTTAATGAACCTTCTCCTTTACTCAATTCCCTCTCTCATTCCCCACAGGAGCCATTCAAAACCTTTCATTTCTCCTCTAAGCTGGCATGGTACTTTCTCCACCATACTAACTGAAGATGGCCTAACATCATACTTCACTGAAAAGACTTAGACCCTCTGCCATGATCCCTTTCTCTCTTCCTCACGATTCTTCAGGATTATCTTCTTCCCTTTGGTCACAGAAAAAGAATATGTCCTTTATCTATGGGACCCAAATAATGAACTCATCCAGCTACCATCACATCTCTCTACTACCTTTCCTGTTAAATTTGTTGAAAAACTTGCATACACTCAATCAGCCCACTCTTTCTTCTGCTCTTTGCAAAATATCCTTTTCCCTCACCATTCTCCTGAAATTGATTCTTCAAAAATTACCTACGACCTTGTGATGCACAAATCCAGGTATGAGGTTATTTCTCTGCTTCTTTCTCTGGCTGCTTATCCTCTTACTATATCTTTTTTTGTGTATTCCCCAAGTCCCAGCTTTTTCTTCTCACCTTGCATTCTGTACTCTCTCCCTTAGCAATCTCATTCACTCCATTGGGGCGGCTAGGTAGCACAGTGAATAGAGCACCAGCCCTGGAGTCAAGGACCTGAGTTCAAATGTGGCCTCAGACACTTGACACACTTACTAGACATGTGACTTTGGGCAAGTCACTTAACCCCAACTGCCCTCCAAAAAGCAAAAAAAAAATCTCATTCACTCCTGTCACTTTGACTACCTCCTACATGCAGATAACTCCCTAATCAAAATCTCCAGCCCTGGCCTTTTTTTCTGAACTATGAAACTGCATCTACCACTTGCTTATAATACAGCTTCACTTTAAGGTCTCGTGAATACCTCAAACTCAATGTGGTCAAATCCAAAATTATCTTTACCCTAAACCTACTTCTTATTATATTTTCTGTGGCATCACCATTGAACCAGTTTCTAATGTTCCAGGATGTGGTAGTGTCTTTTACTATTCTCTCTCTCACCTTTCAAATCTAATCATTTACCAAATCTGCTGAATTTCACCATTATAATATCTCTTCAATCTATCCCATCTTCTTTCTCCCCACTGTCACCATCCTTGCATGTTTCATTACTAACCATTTGTAATATTATAGTTATCTCTCAACAAGTCTTCCCACTAAGATAATTTAACTTAAAACAAAGGAATTTCAAAGATCATCTATTCCAACCCCTTTTCATTTTTACAGATTAAGAAACTGAGGTACAGAAGGATGTATCAAACATAGGTCCCTGAATCCAAATCTTTTCACTATACCAAACTGCTTCCATTGTGTGAATCCACCAGTCCATCTCCCATTAATAAATCAATATAGTAAGTAGTGAAATTGCACAAAGAATTCTTAATGGGGAGAGGAAAGGATAATACTGGAGGCCCAGATAAAAACTCTTCAAAATTTGAGAAGAGAAATAGATAGTGATAACTTAATAGAAGAAATCACAAATTTAACAATTATAATCCTGGATATGAATAAATTAAATCTGCAACAAATAAAACCCAACAATTTTGTGCATACAAAAAATATATTTCAAACAACAGAGTACAGATGAGTAGATAAAACAACAGTTATTGTGCTTAAAATTACTATAGACAATGAAAAAAGTGATAATAAAAATATATGCATTAAATGTAATTGATCGTGACTAATTTAAGAAAAGTTGGATGAATTATAAAAAGACATGAATAGTAACACAGTAATAATAGGATACTTTAATATTCATTTTTCATAAATAGATAAACCCAGCAAAAAAATTAACAAGAAAAATAGAGTTAAATGAATTTTAATTAGAGGTAGCATGATAGAGTGAAAAGATCAGTGGGACTAGAGTTAAAGGACCTAGGTTCAAATTCCACCTTACTGTCTGTGTGACCTTGGGCAAGTCATTTAATCTCCTTGAGCCTCACTTTTTCAACATGTAAAATAAAGGGTTGGACTAGGTGATCTCTGAGTTCTCTTCTCCACTCTGGGAGCTTTGAATTGGCCCAACCATTCTGGAAAGCAGTTTGGAAAGAAAGTGATTAAAATGTCTGTGCTCTTTGATCTAGAAATCCTACTGCTAGATATGCATATCACCTCCCCCCCCCCCCCCCAGAAAGGCCAAAGACAAAATGTTCCACACACCCTAAATAATGGAGCACTTTTTTTCTGAACCCGTGAGTTACTGGATAAAATAAGTTTGACTGATCTATGGTGACTTCTAAATTGGCCTATTAAAGAATATACATATTCTTGGCATCTCATAACACTTTTGTATAAATTGATCATGTGCTAAAGCATAAAGAAAACATAAATGTGAAAAGCCAAATATAATTAAAATATTGTTTGTAAATCCTAATGCAATAAAATGGAAATGAATAGAGGAAATATGAACAAAAGATACAGACCTAAGAGGAGACTTTATAGTGATATATTAAATAAGAGTAAGTCATAAGTCACAAAAGTAATATGTTAACTATAATTACAAAAATGAGATAACATACCAAAACTTCTGGGACACAACTAAGGCAGTTCTCCCAGGAAAATTTATTTCTCTGAAAACCTAAGACTACAAAAGAGAAAAAAAGAGGGAATTAATAATATGAACATGTAACTAAAAAGATTTTTAAGTAGTCACCTTAAAACAAGTATAGAAGATAACATTTTGAAAACTAGAGGAAAAATAAATAAGCATCTCATATGAACATAGTTGTTTGCATGGTGTCTTATCCAATATAATGTGAGCTCCTTGAGGGTAAAGACCTTTTTTTTTACTTTGTGTATGTGTGTGTGTTTATGTGTATTCCCAACACTTACAACAATGCCTGTAATGTGGCATTTAATAAAGGATCATAAATTAACATTAGTAGCCTGATCAAGAAAAAGAAGGTAGAAAATCAAATTACAAAATAAAAACTAAGTTAGAAAATCAAATTACAAAATAAAAACTAAGTTGAATTTACAACAAAGTAAAAAGAACTACCAGAAACTACTATATATAGTCATATACTAACAAAACTGAGAATTAAAAGGAAATTGAAGAAAATCAACAAAAATATAAAACCTCTAAAGTGGGAAATTTCCCCTAAATAGGAAATCTAAAAAAATGTCAAAATAAAATATCAAGCAAACTGTAAATTTCCTTTTATCTTTTCTAAAAATTTGTGTTGAATAATTCTGATTTTACATCATCTTCATATCCAAAATATATGTTTATATAAACTGATTTGTAGTAAAATAAGCAGAATCAAAAAAGCAATACATTTACAGACTACAACTGTGTAAATGAAAAGACTACTTACACTGAATAATAGAGAAAAATTAATAAACGGCCCAAAGAACAGATAAGGAAAACATTTGCCCACAGCACAGAGACATAGTACTATGACAGAATGCTGTTTACAATGTCAAACACATTGTATATACGTATGTAGTATGACTCTCTCCTCCTTATATATGCTTAAGTGATTTCCTTTGCTACAAGAAAAGGTTCAATCTGGAGGAAGAGGAAGAGCCTGGTTTTGAGGGATTTCCCCCAGAAATGATAAAGGCCATCAATAAAATATACATCGTTTTGAAATCTTTAGGCATTCCCTATTGGCCATGGGGGAGGGGGGGACTTTAAATTCCTTTTCCTGGTATTCAGGGCCCTCCACAGCAGGCCCTATTTTTCATTTTCAACTTTATTTCATATTCCTTCCCTCCTCATGCCAAATTGTACTTCTCTTTGTCATACAAACCATGAGCATTCCTCCTTCCATGATATTACTCATGCTATTTTTCTCCCTGCCTGGAATTTTCTCCTCCCCACTCTTTACCAGATGAATTTCTACCCATCCTTTAAAACCCAAATTAAATACTACCTTTTTCAAGAAGCTTTCTTTGATCTTCTTGACCCTCTTTCTCAGTTCTCACAGAGCCCTTTATTTTACATCTCTGTTATCGTTCAGTGTTGGATAGTCTGTGTGTCTTATTTTCCTACTATATTGTAAGCTCAATGAGTGCACAGACTGACTATATCTTAGCTAAACTGATTCTCCCTCAGTACCTAGTACAATGCTCTTCAGTAGATACTAGAAGACACTTACATGTTTGTTAGAATGCATGAATGAGGTCTATCAGGCTTTCTCTAGCACCTTCTATAATTTGTCAGATTCTTTATAGTATTCACCCATACATACAGTGAGAAAAGCAAACTACAATACTTTTCTGCAATCTGGGAACCTTAAAAAAGAAAAAAAAGTTTTCTTTGAATTAAATATTTGTCAAAGGGAATGTATATTTCAGAATCCATTCAAAATAGTGTAAAGTTATGTTTTAGACATAACTGGTCAAATTCTGGACAAATCACAAATATTGAAGGAGCAAGAAATCAGCAGATTTGCACATCTTTCCTTGTGCCTGGAATTATTTAAAGTGATTATTTTTTTTAGACTACTTTCCCTTTGCAAATGTAGTTCATAGCAATTCATCTCTGAATTCTTTTGTGCCATGTGGTACTTTAATGTTTCTCTGGGGGTTTCCTTTTCAATTAGAAGGAGCATGCCAATTAGCTTTCTGTATTCCTATGGGGTTCTGAAGTTTCTTTAAGTATTCCATGATGTTATTTTATAGATAATAAATGTTTACATGATTTCTAGCTTCGAGCTGTGAGCCCACAAGTTAAAATGATCCATGTTGTCCTTTTTTGGTTATGTTCTCGCTTCTTCAGAATTCATCCCAGCAGATATCCCCCAGGATAATTCACATGCAGATACTTAGGAGGTAAAATGGCAAAGGAATTTGCCTCATTTGTTCTGATCCTTATTCATTGTACATATGTATGTTTTCTTCTTGAAAGTAGTTGGAGGACTTGGCTCTGTAAAGGTTCAAAATAAGAATAGTGTGGGAATGTGAATCCTTAGCACAGGGGGCTCATCATACTCTTGAAGTGTTTCTAGTGCCAGTTTCCTAAAAGGGGAACAGAGACTCAGTGTTTTCTCTGCTCCAACCATGCAATTTAGTCTCTTACCTGACAGCTACCTGCTTTCAAATCCAACCCCAACTTTCATCACACTTACACACCATCTTTTTAATACTCTCTCTAAAAAGGTTGTTGTTTTTTGAATTTCCTCAGAGATACACTGTTAACTTACAATGAAACTGTTTTTCTTGGCCAGACTGTTTGATCATCTCTATACCCAAAATGCATGCCTGAGCTCCTGGTTGCACTGCAAAGCATCACAGCCTGCCTTAAAGTCAGCTCTGTCAAAAATCAAAGCATTTCTTAAAATTAGCTAAGTAATACAAATTATGTAATGACATGACAATCAAAACTTGTCTCTCTGGCTTTTATCAGCATAATACTTAAACTGAAACATACCCCAAAAAATAGATTTCCTTCCACTTTGATCCTTTGTCTTTCTTGTCTGATCAGGGAGAGTGAGGCACCTATTAGAAATATAGGAGTATTATTCCCTCAGTCACTTTCTAATTCATTTTCTCTTCTTTTTGTGTCTCAGGGTTTTGATTGAGTAAATCATTTTTACGCATCATGGAGAAAGTTATCCCTGCTTTTTGCTAAAGCTTTCAAACCATTTTGTTGTTATTATTGTTTAGTCATTTTTCAGTCATGTCCTACTCTTTGTTACCCCATTTGGGGTCTCCTTGGCAAAGATACTACAGTGGTTAACCATTTCCTTCTTTACAATTGAGAAAACTGTGGCAAACAGGGGTAAGTGATTTGCCCAGGATCACACAGCTAATAAGTATCTAAGGCCAGATTTGAACTCAGCAACATGAGTCTTCCTGATTCCCAGTCCAGTGCTCTATCCATTGCACCACCTAGCTGCGCCCTTCATGCCAGTTATAAATCAAAATAACTTTCTATGATCGTAAATTTAATCTCCTATTTCTGAAAAATAATTGTGAGCAAAACAGATTTTGAACAGCTAATCTTAGCATCCATTCCTTCATTCAACAGACACTTATTTAACTCCTATGTGTACCTGTGTCCTAGGTGCTGTCCAAGCACTGTTATATCACTACTGAAGAAGAGGAAAGATTGAAAGCTTAACTAGTTTAGCCCTTGGCTACAAAAATTCTAAAAAATAATAAAAATAAAAAGGCATACATTCCCAAGAAGGCCTGATGATATAGTATAAAATCATATTCTTGGAGAAAGAAACTGGCTCTAACTGAATCCTGGCTCTAACATTTATGGGCTGGGTGATGTTAGTCAAGCCACATAACCTCCCTAACCTTAATTAGTTTTCTCATTTGTGAATGGAAATAGTAATTCCTTCCTCAAGGAGTTGTGAAACATTTTTTAAACTTTAAAGTTCTATAGAAATGTGACATAATATTAAAGGGAGCCTAATTAGAACCTTGAAAAAGACCCAATATATGTTGAGTGTTTGCCTAAATAGAAATGTAGTGTATTCTCTTTCTTCTTTTGGGTCACTTTTTTTTTTTGCTTTTTGGAGGGGGGAAGGTAGGGCAATTGGGGTTAAGTGACTTGCCCAAGGTCACATGGCTAGGTTTGTGTGTGTGTGTGTGTGTGTGTTAAGTGTCTGAAGTCGAATTTGAACTCAGGTCCTCCTGACTCCAGGGCCAATCTTCTATTCACTGTGCCACCTAGCCACCCCGGGTTACTTTTTAAAAATGGTCGTTGAAATATCTGCTCTGAGTTCTTTGTCCATTCACTGGAAGTCTCATGCTTTAAAAAATTGTAATCCTAATCTATCACAAACACAATGATGCCTAACCTGTATAATACTCTGGATTTTAAAGCCCTTCACAACCTAACTTCTATCTTTCCAATCTTCTTGCAATTTACTCTCCTTTACTTACGGTATGGTTCAGGCATACTTACCTTTTGGCATTCCTTTCCCATGACACTCCAGATTACATGTTTTTCCACCGGCTATCTCCATGCCTAAAATATTCTACCTCCTCCCCTCAGCCTTCTGGATTCCCTAGCTTGTTTTGAGACATCTCAGATTCTACCTTGTTCTACCCACCTTTCCTAATCCCATAACCCACTGGTAGTGCCTTCCTTCTAGATTACCTGCTATCTATATCTATATCTATAGATACATCTCAAACATCTGAATTTTTTGCATGTTAGCTCTTTCATTAAAATATAAACTTGCTGGAGGTCAGGGAATATATTTTTAACTTTTCTTTGTATCCCCACTGCTTAACAGAGAGCCTGGCATATTGTAAGTGCTCTGTCCTTTAGAATCCCTAGTGCTTCAAATAACTTCAATCAACTAGTAAACATTTATTAAGTGTCTGCTAAGTGACTGGCACTGTGCTATTCACTGGAGATACAAAAAGAGTCAAAAGACAGTCCCTGCCCTTAAGGAACTCGCTGTCTAAAGGGGGAGACAACATGCAAACAAAATATACACAAAGCAAGCTATAATCAGGATAAAGAGGGGGTAATTAACAGAGGAAAGGCACTAGAATTAAGAGGGGTTACTACCTATGACCTTTCCTGATCTTCTCTGTTTTAAGTAGTCTCTCTTACTTATTTATATATGTACCAGTTGTATTCTCTAGGAGAAAGAAAGTTCCTTAACGGAAGGGACTATTACATTTTTTTGTCTTTGTAGCACCGGTGCTTAGCATAGTGACTTATATTAGCAAATATCCAATAAATATCTGTTGAAACATATAACTAGACCCACTAACCTGTTTTACTGCTTAATAAACATTTTTGTCAGAACATTCCTTCTTATATCTAATCTAAAACTCTACTGCCACAGTTTTGTTTTTCTTGTCAAAATTTTCTTGCTATAACTAAGAAAAATTTATTATTACAATATTATGTTGTCAGGTGGGATGAGGTAGCCTACCAATCAGTCAACCAACCAACATTCATTAGCACCTACTATGTGTTCAGTACTGTGACATTCACTAGGGAGACAAAGGCAAAAATGAAATAGAGAATGTGAGAGATGACAAGGCCCTTAGTAGCCATCTGTTCCAACCCACCCACCAAGGCAATCCCCAATGGAATGTACTTCACAAGTGATCATCCAGGCTCTGCTTAAAGACTTCCAAGGAGGGAGATCTCACCACTTCTCAAAGCAAAACTTCCTACTTTGGGACAGCTGTAATTGTTAGGAAGTTTTTCCTTACACAAAAAGGAATTTGGCATCTTTGCAACTTCCACCCATTGCTCCTAGTGTGGCCCATGAGAGCCAAAGAGAACAAATCTGATTCCTCTTCCATATGATAGCCCTTCAAGTACTTGAGCACAGTTATCATGGGGTTATCCCACCTCCTAGTCTTCCCGTTCTTCACTAAATAATAAATAGGCTCATTCCCTTCAACCACTTCTCATATGTCATGAACTCCAGGCTCTTTAGCATCTTTCTCTAGTTTGTCAGTGTCCTTAAATCACAGGGACCAGAAGTAAATACAGTATGAAAGATAAGGTCTGACAAGGACAGAGTACCATGGGATTATTACCCCCCAGGTACTGGAAGTTTATCCCCTGACACAGCCCAGGACTGCATTATCACTTTTGACTGCCACCATAATGCTGATTCAATACATTGAGCTTTCACTCCACTAAAATCCCCAGATCCTTCTCAGAACATCTGCTATCTATACAATAGCTCCCCTATCATATATACGTGGAATTGATTTTTTTGTACCCAAGTGCAAGACTTTATATTTACCCCTAATGAATTTCATCCAAATAAATACAGCCTACCATTTTGCATGTGAAATCAGGCAAAACTTATATTTATGTTGACCATGTTAAAAAAAGAAAGTGAAAAGTATAATCAACCCAATGTTTTAATGCTATCAAGATCCTTTTGTATCCTTACTCTGATACCCATTGTGAGAGCTATCCCTAATTTTGTGTCATCTGGCAATCTAGTGAGTGTACCAGTTATCCTCCTTCCTAAGTTTTTGATAAAAATGTCAAACAGCATAGGGCCAAGTGGAGACCTCTGAGGTACTTCACTGAAGACTTTCTGTCGTAAGAGTTTAAATCAAAGGGAGTCTATCCTCTGGGAGTAGGGATTTAATTCTATAATTAATAATGAACAAGGAAGTCCAAAATTTTGCTCCGTGAAACTGCTTTCACAAATTATCTTCCTTGCTAGTTTTTTTTCCTTTATATATAATGAGAATGCCCTTACATTTTTAATAGGCTCAATTTTGTTTTAATTATTTTAGTTAATCAGGTCTATATCCTAAATTCTCCACGTTCAGTTTAAATCTCCAATATTGACCAACTTTCTTATTTATATAGAAAAACCTGGATTAGATGATCTTTAAGGCCTCTTCTAGAAAGACCTTAGGCTACGTATGCTATACGTTGGCGATATGCTTGCTATCATCTATGATCCCTTCCTAACCTAGTTCACCAAGCCAAACTACCTAATTGTTTTTGCTGCAAAAAGATGATTGCAGCTTTGCAAACATCAATTTAAAAGATTATTGTCCCAAAGGAAAATCACAGTGACGATGAGACAGAGCAAAGAAATATTTATATAGTTCTAAATTTCTGATACATTAACATTATTTTATGGGGATTTCTTAATTGAGAACAAGAGGAATTAATGCAGTTATTTTGTAGATAAAATGTTAAATATCTTAAAATTGCCATGTGAGAAAATGTTCATTAGGTACATTCTATGTATGTTTCACAAGATGGTGTGTGTGTTATACATATAAGAGTTGATATATAGCAAATATAATCTTTACAACTAAAAATCTCCATGCAATGAGCATGTTTTCAAACCTCTAAAAAGATAGCTTAGAATAGTATTATTTTATAGGATTTCACCTTCATATGTGTGTGTGTGTGTGTGTGCCTTTGGTAAATGTATTCAAATAAGGCAAGTTTGCAGTTAACATTTTTAGAAATTAGTCCTCTTGGCATCCTTTCCAAATATCTAGCAAAACTAGACAAAGAGAATATTAGATAAATTAACAGCACTAGCCTAGTGTTTAGGAAAGTGAGAGTTATCCTCCCCCTCCAAGAGATGACAGTACTGACCATGTATGTCCATAGACATTCTGGAGGCCCTGACTATTGGGGTATAGTCTAACTATTGTTAGATTGTAAATGGATTATATTCCTGAGCTTCCTAAGCACTTGGGGTCCTTAATAGCAAATATTTAACCACATCCCATATACACCATTCTCAATCCTTATTCAATTAAATTCACTAACATGCAAAGTACTGCAACAGGCAATTGAGATACAAAGAAGAAAAATGGGAATCTCTACCCACAAGGATCTTATAATATGATGAAGGTATATGACATGAACACAAATTATTAACCATAGATACCTTGTTATAGAAACAAAAAAGATATCTAGACAATATGTTCAAAAAAAAAGTGAATATGGAGAGATCACTTTCAGGAGATATGGTAGCTCAAATGGCCCTTGAAAGAAGCCATTTCTACAGGCAGAGATGAGGAAATGTATCTAGGCAAGGATATAGCCTTTATAAATACATGGTTGGGGAGAAGATAGTTTGACTAGAGCTTAAGAGTTTGTCTTCACAATCTAATTCCTCTGTTCCTAGTCATTTAGTCTCTAGATTTAAAATATATAGAATGATTTTTTTTTAAAAAAGCACTAGATTTGAAATCCGAGGACTTTACTTCAAATCCTAGCTCTGAGCCTTACTACCTATATAACCCTGAATAAGTCGCTTCACCCTCCTAGGCCTCAGTTTGTTCATCTGTAAATCAAGGCACTGACTCGGTGATCATTTAGCTCTAACATTCTCTGAAAGTGAAATTATCTGTTACAGCAAACTTCTTAAGGTTGCCTGACAAAAATTACTCCTATTAGGAGGAAAGTTCTGAGTAATGTTTGCAAGGGTAATGAGGACTTTGTTCTGTGCCCAATCTGGCATGTCAACAGTCATTTGATTGTTTTATAGTTACCCCTGAATAACATTTTAAAGTTTTCCTTTGACTTCATGTAAACAAATTAAACAGAAATCTGCAGCTGGTGACAATATGTCAACAGCCTCTGGATTATAGTTCATACAGTATTTAGATTAAAAACATGAAAAATTTCCCCATTAACGTGTTTTCAAATATTGTGTTGCAACATTAGTACAGTGTAGGTTGTATTAAAAAAAATGAGGTGTTTATGTTTTCACCCACCAATAAATCCTGGTTTCTTCCATGATAGGAGACAGGAGCAATCAGTGCCCTTCTGGGTTTGTGTTAGATTCAGCTGGACCCTTCTGTGCTGGTAAGTGAAAAAATAAGCATCAATTTGTCTGGTAAACTTCTCCAGGATTGGCTTCCAAGGACAGAATTGAAGTGTTTACATAGAAAACACTTGGGATGAGATAATGCGGCTGTCACATATGTGATAGCAATTGCTTAATCACCTACTCACCCAGCCTCAGAAGTGCTCAATGCTTAGAAGAGGATGATGGGCATGAGGCTGAGCCAAGCCACCCCACCTGCCCATGTATCAGGAAACCACGGAGCAGCCACAACCACAGATCAGGGCATCCAAGCATGGGGGGAACAGGCTCTTGGAGAACGGGGGCTTTGATGCAGTACATTTGTTTTTTATCGAATAGCTGATATAGATTTTAGACAACTGAACCTGTGAGTCTGAAAACCATGAAGAGCATTTGGGGCGGGGGGGGAGGAGAGGAGATTAGGGGGAAAACCTTATTTTTGGTAAGTGCTTTTAGTGTGTATATTTTAAGATGAGAGCAACCATTTAAAAAATTATTTTCCTCTTCGATATACAAGAATGATTATGACTCACTATTTAAACAAGGCTTTGATCCTAAATCCCTTTAAGTTACAGTTTTTAAATGACATTTAGATATGATTCTTTCCTTTCAGATGAAGATGAATGTGCAGCTCGAAATCCCTGTTCTCATAGCTGTCATAATGCTGTGGGAACTTATTATTGTTCCTGCCCCAAAGGCCTCACTATAGCTGCTGATGGAAGAACTTGTCAAGGTATTCACAAAGCTACAACCACTAGGGACGTTCTGACAATGACAAATATTTTCCCAAAGCTATGAAAAAAGAATAAACGTTCCAGCCTTAGCTTCTCCTCAAGTTCTGACCTCAAGTTGATGATAACAGCTCACGACTTTTAACTGTTTCACATTTGGCAAAGCATTTGTGGAAGAGAGCAGTGCGCTAGGTTTGTAATCAGAGGGTGTGGGTTATACAGGTCACCCCAAAGTCTCGATGCAGTGTTAAGCTTTAATAACCTTTAATAAACTTGAAATAATAGCACTCATTTCTACCAGGGGTTGAAGTAATGGGGGATATTGCTTCACGCACTGCCTAAGGCTTCCTTCCTCTCAAGATCACTAGCCTTGCCACTGTTGGACTAGGTCCGCAATAACTGCCACCTTAAGCAGCCTCAGAGGCAACACAGCTTAAAAATAGAGTGCTGGGCTTGGAGTCAGGAGAACCTGGGTTGAAATCCCACCTCTGACACTTACTAGCTGTGTTACCATGAAAAAGTCATGCAGCTTCCTCATTTATAAAATGAAGAAGGTGAACTATGTAGCCTCTCAGGTTCACTCTAACTCTACATCTAGGAGCCTACGAATTGCATTACTGGCAAACTGTGTCCACCAAGCTAAAATAACAAAAAAAAATCTCTGCTGCAAAATAGAGAAGAATTTAGTTTGATGACTGAAAGAAAAAAGGGAAGGAGAGAAGGTTTTATCCCACTTTCAACCTAGGAAGGAACCCATCTGTATTCAAAAGGGAGAAACTGACTACCTTATGTAATCCCCCTTTCCACTTCTGACCACTGACTAAAAAGGCTTCTTTTCAATTTTCAAATGTTTTTCTTAAGAGAAGTCTAGTAATTCGCCTCTTATCTCTCAACTTTAATATAGTTTCTTAGCTTAAGTATTCAACTTACTCCACTTAACTGAAACTTTGTTGCAGATATCGATGAATGTGCTTTGGGTGGATATACTTGCCATGTAGGTCAGGATTGTGACAATACCATTGGCTCCTATCGTTGTGTTGTCAGGTGTGGAATTGGCTTTCGGCGAACAACTGATGGGCTGAGCTGTCAGGGTATGTAAGAGAATGGAGACATTTTGTTTGATGCATATTACACACAGGTCCTTCCAGTTTAGTCAGGGAGATGAGAATAATTCAAGGTTGAATATAACCAAGTGCTAGCTTGTGTGGCAATGATAAATACTATGGAAATTTAGTGAAGTGGAAGCTAAGTTTTTTGGATGAGGTGGAACTTGGAGACAGTATAAGATGTGAATTGGAAGATAAATTAGTATACAGCATTAGAGGGAGAAAGAATAAAGAATAACGAGCACAGACAGAAATGAGGGTGGCTTGCATAAGAAACAGAAAAGCCACCAGTCAGAACAGAGAGATGGTATGGGTCATGTTGGAGTGAGAGACAAGTACAGAGGAATCAGATGATAAAAGACTTTGAATTACAGACTAATGAATCGGAATCTTTGATACAGTAACAACAATGAGCCATTGTCCCATCTTAATTAGAAAACTTACTTGATGAAAATCATGTCATAGAAGATTGTCAATGATCATCCTATACAGTGATGGTATGCTAAACAGGAGAAGTTGAGAGGACAGTTAGAAGGCTACTGTAGCAATAGTCATGAAATAATGAGTGTGATAGCAGTACAACAGAGAAGAAGGGATGAATCCAAGAGATTTTACAAAAATTCTCTTCCCCCCCTGTAGTTATCATTTCAACACATCAATAACTTTTCATAATTGAAGTTTGTCAGAGGAATGTAAGATATTTGAAGTAAAGAAGTACTGTAATTAGCATATTCTCTACATCTGTGTAACAATTGAATGGATTAGACAGTAGTTTGTCATATCTGTTACTTACAATATCAATAAAAAATAAACCTTTGGCCATTACTCACAGTGTTAAGAACACTATGCAAAGCTTAAAGGGAAATTTGAGGTTTTAGGAAGATATAGTCAGTGCACTCCAGGACCTTAATGTCTCATTGGGAAAGATTACACAGGTGGCTGTAGTAAAGTTAGAGTTCTATTATATGATAAATGCATTAGAGCAAGAGTTCTTACCTTGAGGTTTGTGAACTTGTTTTTTTTACTATTTGATGACTATATTTCAATATAATTTTTTATAATTCTGTGTATTCTATTTTATGCATTTAAAACATTATTCAAATCAGAGGTCCATTGGTTTCATCAGATCGCTAAATGAGGTCCATGACACACACCCACACAAAACAATGCTAAGAACCATTGTATTACAGGATGTTATGTTATGCCTGTTGTTATTGTGTGCCCTTCATTCTCAAAGAGAACCATCACATCAGGAAGATGATGCCATGACTTGCAAGTGAATTGGATTTAAGTGAGGGAGGGCTATGCAAAGTCACCAGCCTCACTTTCTCCCCCAGAGCCATCTGGGTCCAGTGGCAAGATACAAATCAGGATGACTGGAGATGACCCCCTGTTAGGACTAAGAGGAATAATCATTACCTATACAGAGAGATCTAGAAACTCTGGCATTTTATACAACCTCATCATCAAATCTCAATTCATTTAAAGGATAAGTATGAATTCAACAGGTGGAGAATTGAAAGAGCAGTCAAAACTAAAAGGAGCAGTGTGAGTAAAGGGTACTGTGTGTGATCCAGGCAGAGGGAGCTGTACAGTTTGGTTGAAGCATAGAGTAAATAGACAGTTTTTGTTAATTGAGTACATATGAGAAGTAAGAAAGCAGGAAGTGTCAAAGATAGCCTTTTTAAATTAAATTATTTTTAGTTTTCAACATTCTCTTCCCATAAGTTTTTAATTTCCTCCCCAAGATAGCATGCAATCTGATAGGTTCTCTACACATACATTCCTATTAAACAATGAAGATAGTCTTGACAGTACAAAATGGGAGACTGGGTAATTACTAGTGCCACAGACATGGTATTTCCCATTAGAATAATATGTTAGATTGGTTTTGAAGAAGATTTTAGAGAGAGAGATGATTATAAGTACAAATAATTGAAACAGGATATGAAATACTAAATATGTAAAATAAATATACCTGAGTCACAGCTGTTTATTCTTAATGGTTTGCTTTTCTTGATAGATATTAATGAATGTCAAGAATCTAATTCCTGTCACCAGCGCTGTTTCAATACCATAGGAAGTTTCCACTGTGGATGTGAACCTGGTTATCAACTTAAAGGCAGAAAATGCATGGGTAGGAAATGGACTCTAATTTTAAGTCCACAACTTTTTTGTAACTTTATAATGTAGCCCAAACAACTTCATACACAGCAGTGCCAGATGTATATTCAGGACATCTATTATACACAAGTGGCAGACTGACACAATGAATAGACAGCCAGCTTTGAAGTAGAGAGGATTTGGATTCAAGCCCTGCCACTAGCTAGGTGACCCCGAGCTAGTCACTTAATCTCTAGGTACACCACACAGCTTTCTAACACTGCAAATTGATGAGCAAGTACCAAATTACATTAGCTGAGTGAATTTCCCCACTGGCAGTTTCCCATACAAATGAAATCATGGTCTACACCAAAAAAAAAAAAAGTACATTATATTCATATGGTCATTTTGGAAACACTATGAAGGCAAATGCTACCATGATGTATTTTCATTACTTTACTTTCTTATTACTTTACCATCTTTTTTTAGTCTTTTTTACCTTCATAATCTATACTTTCTCATTGCAATATTACTGTAGTGTTTTTGGTGGCTTCTTTGGAGATTTGCAGCATCAAGGTATATAAATCATATATCATTTGAAATTAATAAGGATTAAATAAATTCATACTATGTCAAGCCTAAGTCTACATATATAAGCATTTATAGTAATCATACTTGATATCTACATGTTTCTGTATTTGTTCAAAATAATTACATCATCTGATTTGATTTTAATCTCAACTCTGAGAGATAGTACTGTGGTAGAAATGAGTCTTATGGGCAATGAGGTTCATTGGTTGAGATTCATGTTGGTTTATATGGTGGTGTTGTTTTTGGCAACCTAAGCTGCTTATTATTCCATATAGGAAGGAATGCCATTCTCAATTTGAATTATTTTCCTTCTTTTATCAAGATGTGAATGAATGCAGACAGAATGTATGCAGACCAGATCAGCATTGCAAAAATACACGTGGTGGCTATAAATGCATTGATCTTTGTCCAAATGGAATGACCAAAGTTGAAAATGGAACCTGTATTGGTAGGTATATGAGCATTTTCATAGTCAAGATACATGTCAGAAGGTTGATCATCACCAAGCCAAGTAAGCAATTTAGTTTTTAAAATATTTAACAAACTTAATCTCAGAGGCAAATAATCCCTTTAATTTTGGGGACCAGGAACTAAAACTAGTTTTTCTCTTAATTTCACATCTATTAGTAAATGTACTTTCTTTTGTCAGACATGAGATAACGAAGATTTTGAGATTCTATCAACAAGACTCAAAAGGAATGCAGGTCGTTAGCAGTTTTTCAGTGAGCATAAAACATGATTCTTGGAAGAACTGTTATTTTTATCCCCAGTTATAGTCAAGGAACAAAGGGATAAGGGGGGAAATGTTTTCCCTGAATGAATATCTCTAATTTATGGCAGATTTTAAGTGCCCCCAAAGGTACAAATTAAATTGTTTATCTATTCACAGGAGGTAGAAATTATGCCCCGTTGGGAGGGATTAGGAAAAGTTTCATAAAAGAGGTGACATTTGAACTGAATCCCAAATCATGAGTGGGATATTTACCAGTAGAGATGAATTATAGTCAGAGGGAACAATATTAACAAAGTTAGAAAACTGAGAAAGTATACTGTATATATGAGAAAAAGCAAGTCGTCTGGTTTGACTGGAGTGTAGGGTGTTCTTTGTAGATAGTAATAAATAAGACTAGAAGTATTCTCAGACCTGCAGAAAGCCTTGAATTTGAATGACAGATTATAAAGAATTTGAACTTAATGTGTTCAGTGATGGGGAACCATTGGAGGTTCTGAGTAGAATAGCTTGATCAAAGGTGTGTTTAGGCAACAATAATTTGGCAGCATCCTACTCCAATGCCTCATTGTACCAAAGAAGTAATCTGGGTTCTCAAAGGCTTTGCCAACAGAGAAGTGCTAACAGGTTCTACCTTTCTAGGAAGGCTTCAAGCATCATTCCAGCAGCATAATACATCTGCTTTCTGACCAAAGTCTCACTAAATAACTATGGAGATTTTACTACCTACTGGGAAAACAAGATAATAAAATAATCTCTACTCTTAAGAAACTTGCATCTTTTTTAGAAGAGACATTTACACAAACAAAATAAATACATGGTAACTGAGGAAGAAAAAAAAAACACTAACTGCTGGGGTGTCTGGAAGGAAGCATGACCTCTCATCATCTATAGCCCTCTTCAACTACCTATCATTACTAGTAGGCAGGCCATTTAGTTTCAAATTCTTTGGTGGTGGCAACCCACAAAACAAAATTATGAAATAACTTTCAGTCCTGTGTGTCTCTTTTTATTCTACAGTGATGGTAACAGAGTCACAGAATAGAGGATGGAAGATGCAAAAAAAAAATCACAGTTTTTGGACCATCAATTAGTTTTAACTTAGCTGTTGGTACTCAAAATATAAGGTTCTTAACTAATGATTAATGAATATACATTCAGACTGGAGGAATTAATTATATAAATCTTGACATTCTTGAAGTTAAAAAAAAAACTGAAGAATCAAGAAAGTTAGCGATAAATAAATGGAAAGATGTTTCACAGTTTCTCCTTAGAGAAGTAAAGAAAGAATGTGGAAAGTTTGGTTTTATCATGCATCCAAAGGCAGTAAGAAACAAATTCAAGAGACATTGGATCATTTTGTATTATAATGCTCATTATATTATATATATTCACAAAGAGCATACCATAAAAATAATTACAATTTTTGCATTGAAATCTATTCCAAAAGATGAAGTCAAGAAATATGAAGAATTTGATAATGCCCTCCAAGTTAAATCAATATCTACTTTGATACTTGTTGACTTTAATACAAAGATAGGAATAAATCAAGATTGTAAAAAGGTTTGGAAAACATTAATAAGGAATAAGTGATGAGTCAAAGACTTGTAGACTGCACAGAAGCCTCATGATTATATAACATAAATGCATTCTGTGAGAAAAGAATCAGAAGGCACTGGAGAAGGTAATTATCCAAAAAACACTACAAAAAATGAAATGCTCTATTTTAACAGATTACAGCATGCTAGACACAGTGTAGTACAATGGGTTGGGTGGCAGAGACCTAGCTTTGAATTTATGGCTTACTAAGGGTTGTTGACATCCGCATACTCCTTTGACCAATTGGGACTGTTAAGGAGTCCCCTAAACTTGTCTTTTTGAGTTTTTATATTTTCCAGAAACACTGGACCCAGAGTATGCAGGAAGCCCTGAATGTGTCAAGCCACCAAAACTCCAAACCACCCCCAGAGCTGACAAAATTTGCACGCCAAGCTGGATTCCCTGTTTGTCCTTGGGAGGCAAGGCAGGCATGAATCAGTTTATGTCAGGCTGGGAAAGGGGGTTTTGCAAATAGGCAGACCCTCCTAGCTTCATAGTCCAGGGTTCCCAAGGGAAGAGAATGTGCCTTTTACCATCACCTCGTTCCCTCCTCTCAGGAGGGGTTACTGTACCTTCCCCCCCTGCCATGCTCCTTGCTGTTCTCTCCTACTCTTTTTGTTGTACTGTCATAAATATATGAACTTCTTTAAGGACTTAATATTTTGGGTTCCACATTCCTGTTCATTTCTCTTGTAATAGACCTGGTTTTCATATAAGTCTTGTAGCATTGTGATTGCCTACTGACAGGCTGTGCCACTGTGATTTTGGGCAGATCACCTAAACTCACTAGAACTTATCTTCTTCATCTGTAAAATAAGGGTATTGAATTAGATGACACATCTCTAAATCTATGATAAAAAGAACTCATGTAGAAAGACTCATTAATGAATCAGTTGTCCCTGTAAATTGGACCACTGATTTGCTAGAACAAAGACCAAAATGAGTACAAAGCTAGAAGAATAGGTTCAGTCTCTCCCCAGACTCCACCATGTTGGGGCTGTTGAGCCACGCTGCCACAGCCTTGGCCTCAGGTGCCTTTCAGGGCCTCGGTGCCGTTGCCCCAGACCCAAACCTTTTTGTGGGCAGCCCACGCAGCACTCCAGCAGGCCCGGGACTATTCGGCCTTGACATCCCTCACCCCTAAGAGCGGGCAGCCAGCAGGTACATCATGGCAGTCATCAGTAGCATGGTGGACATGCAGTTTGATGAGGGGCTCCCTACCATCCTCAATGCCCTCAAAGTGCAGGACAGGTAAACCAGGCTGGTTCTGGAGGTAGCCCAACATTTGGGTGAGAGCACAGTCTGGACCATTGCTATGGATAGTACTGAAGTCTTGGTGAGAGGGCAGATGGTCCTGGATTCTGGTACCCCAATCAAAATCCCTGTGGGACATGAGAATCTAGGAAGAATTATGAATGTGACTAGAGAGCCTATTGATGAAAGGGGTCCAATCAAAACCAAATAGTTTGCTTCAATTCATGCCGAGGCTCCTGAATTCATAGAGATGAGTATAGAGCACGAAATCCTGGTCACTGGTATCAGAGTTGTGGATCTTTTGGCCTGCTAAGGGTAGCAAAATCGGTCTATTTGGTGGTGCTGGTGTGGGAAAGACCATATTTATTATGGAACTAATCAACAATGTTGCCAAGGCCCATGGTGGTTATTCTATGTTTGCTGGTGTTGGTGAAAGATCCTGAGAAGGCAATGGCTTGTATCATGAGATGACTGAGTCTGGTGTCATCATTCTGAAGGATGCCACTTCCAAGGTAGCATTGGTATATGGCCAGATGAATGAACCACTTGGGCGCTCAGGCTCAGGTAGCCTTGACTGGCCTCACTGTGGCTGAATACTTCAGAGACCAAGTGAGTCAAGATGTACTACTTTCTGCTTTACTAGGCAGAATCCCCTCTGCTGTCAGTTACCAGCCCACTTTGGCCACTGATATGGGCACCATGTAGGAAAGAATTACGTCAACCAAGAAGGGTTCCATCACCTCTGTGCAAGCCATCTATGTGCCTGCTGATGACTTGACTGACCTAGCTCCTGCTACCGCTGTGCTGCCCCAGCCCAGTGCTGAGCTGGGCATTTACCCTGCAGTGGATCCTCTGGACTCCACTTCTCGGATCATGGACCCTAACATTTGGCAATTATCACTATGATGTTGCCCGAGGTGTGCAAAAGATTCTGCAGGACTATTAGTACCTTCAGCACATCACTGATATCCTTGGTATGGATGAGTTGTCTGAAGAAGACAAGTTGACAATGTCTCAGGCCAGGAAAATCCAGTATTAATTGTCACAGCCATTCCAGGTTGCTGAGGTATTCACAGGACATGTGGGGAAGTTGGCACCCCTGAAAGAAACCATTAAGGGATTCCAGCAAATCTTGGCAGGTCAGTATAACCACCTCCCAGAGCAAGCCTTCTATATGGTCAGATCCATTGAAGAAGCCATGACAAAAACTGAAAAACTGGCTGAAGAGCACTCATGAGGAGTCACCTTCATCTGCCACACATCCTTCAATTTCAGTTGTCTAAGCAAACTACACAAGAACTTTGGTTGGGAAATCTATGTACTGTCTGAAGAATAGTTAAATTTTTTAATAAAATGTACATCTCACAGCCCATTTTGTATGTCTGGGGAGAGTACCAAAAGGGGAGAGTGGATGTTAGAATTGTATGAGATGAGCTAATCATCATGTTCACTTTTCTGGTTTCCATATCTTTATTCTTCTCTAAGACAAGATGAATATACTTTATGCCTACACAAGGTTTTCAGGGCAAAGTCCCTAAACAAAAGCATTGAAGTACTAAGGTGGATCACTAGAACAAAACAAAATAAAACAAAAGCTAGAAAAATAAAAATGAGATGACACAGTGGTCAATATCATAGTTTCATACAGAAGTGTAAATGATGTATAAAAATTGCAGTAACAAGGAGAGCAAAGGAGCCCAAAAAGTACCTTCAGAAGTAAACGTTTGATTTACTTACCAAGAAAGATGTATGGCAGTCAAAGGTGGTACTCATTTAGAAAATAAACTCATTTGTAAACTCATGGAGAGAATGGTGGAAGATTGTGAGCAGTATTGCCTCATAAAATGCAGAGAAACAATGTAGGGTAAAACAGTTTAATGAAAACTTGGCTGGAGGCTTTACAAAGCAAAGTCCTCCCACGGAAATTTAAAGATGAAGCTAGAGGAAGTATAACAAACAGATGGAAGATGGAAAAGATTTGCAAATATTTTTTTATAAATCTTTTTTACCATCAAAGACAGTAAACTCCACACTTGGAATTAAGCATTTTGGTTCTGAATGTGCTTATACAGGTAGTACAAATGTTAGAAAAGATAATAAACATGGCAAAAGCAGCTGGACTAGACAT
>NW_027187372.1:6536021-6596140 GCF_028583685.1 Petaurus breviceps papuanus
TGAAGAATGGAAATATGCCAAAAGCATGAAAAAATACCTCAGACCTTCCCAAAATGACCAAGAGAACATCAACAAATAACCAGTATGCCTATTTTTCCATCAGTATAAAGAGTTTATGAAAAGTAATCCATACACATTAAGTGCATCCTTGTCAAGGTCATTCTCAGAGAATATTCAATAATCAGTTGTACAAGCAATATTCCATATCTGACCACAACTTTATTATCATACAATTGACTGAAATATGTACAGAATATGAGATCATAGTGTGCTTACTATATGATTACCAAAAATAATTTTAATCAGTAAAGCAAAATTCTGCCTTACAGAGTCTCGTCCAACAAGATATTTCCAATGCATTTATGAAAACTACGCAAGATTTCTTGAAAGCTATAACATCAGTAACCCTATGTAGTGATCTTCTGATCATTATTACCAGGGGAAGCTGAGTCATAAAATGGGGAGAATTTGATAAACAAAGGGCTTCACTGTTGTTAGAGAGGAGATCAGGACAAAGTCCAGGTGGAGCAGAGCTATAGATGATGCTCATAGATGATGTCATATAGATGCTCCTGTTTGTAGATGACACTATGGCATCCAGATACCCCAGTTGCTAGTGTTTTCCCTCCCCCAATTACCATGTATTTAATTTATATGTGTAAATGTTTCCCCTAATAGAGATGTAAACTTCTTGAGGGCAGGAATGTTTTGTTGTCTTTGTCTCCCTAGTGTCTAAAACTGTGCCTAGAACATAGTAGATCCTTAATAAATACTTCTTGATCCACTGATTAATTAATTAAACCCCTGTGAATTTTATTACTACTCAAGACATTGACCTAAAAATCATGCTACTCACCTCCTGATGTGAGGTGATGGATTCAAGGTATAGAATAAGATGTATATGTTTTAGCTATAGCCAATACAGAAATTTGTTTTGCTTAACCATGTATATTTGTTATGATATGTATGTTAGAAAAGATAATAAACATGGCAAAAGCAGCTGGACTAGACATAATACACATAGAGAAAATCTGTGCTGGAGGAAATAGTTGTAAGTTCAAAAGATTTATGAAGAATGGAAATATGCCAAAAGCATGAAAAAATACCTCAGACCTTTTTTTTTCTTTTTTTCCAATAAGGAGGAAACAGAAAAGAGATAAAATAGATATTTATTTAAAATATAAATTTCATTAAAAATGAAAGGATAGGGGCAGTTAAGTGGCACCAGCCCTGGAGTCAGGAGGACCTGAGTTCAAATCCAGCCTCAAACACTTAACAATAGCCATGTGACCATGGGCAACTCACTAAACCCCAATTGCCCTGCCTTCCCCCTCCAAAAAATGGATAAAAATGCCTATTTTCTAGACTATAACATGTAATTAAATGGAGAGCCCATAGAGCTCTTCTATCACAGACCAAAAATAAACAGTGAATGGGATCTAGAATTGAACACAGGAGTAAAACAGGCTAGATTGCCTTTGGAGAATTGCAGAGTTCATTTAATGTCATCAAACTTCAATTTGAAACAAAGGCTCATGTTTTAATGCCAGTATGCTGCTAGCACTATATGGCTACAAGTCATTGAACACTAGAGTCTTCAAAGTAATAAAAATGAGTATTACTTAGAAGGCAGTTGAAAGGGGCAATGGTGCACAAAAGGGCTCCAACACATCACTTCTATAATGCTAAATGGAGTAAAGAATCCACTCATATTATAGATAAGGAAACTATAGCACAGAGAGGTTAACTGACTTGCCCAGGATCATGTAGCTAGTAAATGTCTGAGACAGGATGTGAGCCCAGGTCTTCCTGACTCCAAGTCCGGCATTTTGTCCATTATTCTACCCTTCCTCTTTCACATATGGAACTACAAAGAAGAATCAAAGTAAGAGATATAATCAAAGAAATGTATGATCAAAAATCAATAGGTTAGTCATGTGGTGAGTGAGAGAGAGAGAGCCAATACACAGCCTATGTGCTCCTCTCAATATCAAGGGAAAGTAAAGAAGGCCACCAGGTTGAGTGGTGGTAAAATTCATGGGAAAACATAGACAAGTCACAAAGGATGGGCAGGAATGAATAGGGTTGTGATCCCTATTAATGGAGGTAGCATCCACATCAATGAGAACCAATCCATTTTAGTACATAATCAAGCATATGATTGAATGGAGGAAGAAGATATTGAAGACAAAACAGGAAGGAGGTCATTGCAGAAGCCCAGGTGAGGGGCTTAACCGTGGCACGGAACCAAAAACAATATCCAAAATACATTAAGAAAGGAAAATGGATATAATTCATTAAGTAATCAGAATCTGTTTGTTGTCTTTTTTTAATGAATGCCTGGGAGACTGGTGATGCCGGTCTTTTACACTGTTGGTTATGCCAACATTTACACGATTACTCCTTCCCTAACAAGAGAAGGGAAGGTAGGTGGACAAACTGGTTTGGAGATGAAGATAAGTTTTCAAGATACTGAATTTGAACCTCCAGTGGGACATCCAAGTGTCACTGTTCAGGAGAATTCTGGAATAAAAGATTGGAAATACAGATTTGGGAATCATCTGTATTGATATAATAACTGAAGCCATAGGAAGTGAAAAAAAAAGACGAAAGAAAAGAATAAAAACAAAGAAGGCTAAGAAAAGAAACTTGGGGAAGGTTACTTTTAAAGCATATGAAGAAGAGTTGGGTCACTTATGTAGCAAGAGAGAAGGATAAAAGATGATAAATCAGTTTCTATCCATGCATTACTAACAGATCTAAAATATGGTCTCTGGCACATTGGGTAGATCCCAGGATTATAGATCTAGAGCTGGAAATAACTGCCTAAAACAACCCCCTCATTTTACTGAGAAGGAAAGCAAATCACAAAAGTTGTCTGAGAATTAGAATTTGAACCCAGATTCTCTGAATCTAGAATTAGTGTTCTTTCTATTGTACCACACTGCACTTTATAAAGGATTCATAGGACATGGGCAAGGATCAAACAGGATAAGAAGGCATGGAGAGTTGCAATCAGAACCAGTAGATGAAATACTAACATAGATGTATCAGAATAAAGGAAAAAGAAACCAAGGTAGAAAAAGAGTAGACAGAAATGGAGTGATCAAAGAAGTAGGAAGAAAACCAGGATGTTATTGTTTCAGGAAGACAAGGAAAAAGTTTAACAAAAGTGGAAAAACTTAGCAGTCAAATTATCTGATCCTTTTTGTAACCACTGAGAATTCTAGCCTCTTTACCATCTTTAGAAAGTGTAACAATATTATATATTTATATTATATTATTATAATTATATATTCAATGTAGAAAATTAGCACTTTGAATTTTGAGAGGGTAAATGTCATCATTTCTTGTTACCACTATATCTGTAGATATTGACGAATGCAAAGATGGCACTCATCAATGCAGATATAACCAGATCTGTGAAAATACGAGAGGAAGCTATCGTTGTGTGTGTCCACGAGGTTATCGATCTCAGGGAGTTGGAAGACCCTGTATGGGTGAGTTAACATGAAATCTTATTAAATAATAAAATTACTACTAAAATATTTTCATGGTCCAGACTATTACTTATGGCTATCTACACTGAAGTTCTTATAGAGACACTATCGCTTTTGAAGTTGATAAATTGTGCAGATTGCATCCATTTGGCTTTGGATCCTATGATTAAGGAAAATTGTGTTTGATAATTCAAAAAATTAAAAGAATTCATACATATAAACCGAAAATTGACTAGTATTTCTTTCTTTATTTCTTTTTGCTTTTTGGAGGGCAACTGGGGTTAAGTGACTTGCCCAAGGTCACATGGCTAGTAAGTGTTAAGTGTCTGAGGCCGTATTTGAACTCAGGTCCTCCTGACTCCAGGGCCAGTGCTCTATTCACTGCACCACCTAGCTGCCTCCAGATTTATTTCTTAATTTTGTTATCATAATAGAGACTAAGTTAAAGGCTTCACGATGCAACTTGGATCGGTTCTTTGAGATCTGCTTTATATCAACATTCCAATGTTATAATAATAATGATTATTTTTAAGGAAGTTTTAAAAGTAATTTTTAAAAAATATATATATTTGTGATACATGTTTGTATTTGTATAAGCATAAAGCTACGAAAGGGTAAACTCTAAGCAAATATGATAATAAAAAGTTACTAGAGATGGCATTTGCCAACTAATTGCTCATAATGTAAGAACTATTTTTTAAATTACCAAAAATAGATGCATACAACCACATATACCATAAAGTATATTCTCTATTTCTATAGATAGCCATAATCAAGAGGATTCTTTCTCTATCCTATTATCACAGGAGACCAGATTCTGTTGTCATATTAATAGTTTGTTGGTGTTATTCAATCATTTCAGTTGTATTCAACTCTTTGTGACCCCATTTGGGGTTTTCTTGGCAGAGATACTGGAATGGTTTGCCATTACCTTCTCCAGCTCATTTTACAGATGAGAAACTGAGACAAACAAGATTAAGTGACTTGCTCAGGGTCACACAACTAGTAAGTGTCTGAAGCCAAATTTGAACTCAAGATGAGTCTAACTTCAGATGCAGTGCTCTATGCATTATGGTGCCACCTAGCAGCACATACCAATAATTATTTCTGCTTTACAAGCACAAACATGATGGGAAAGTTGTGGTGTAGTCAGTCTTACACCCTTATTTGGCACATTTTATCTCTTTCTGCTTGCCTAGCAAATATTTGTGAATATGTGATAGTTTGTTCTTCCAGCTTCTTAGGTGTCAGGAATTAAAGAATGGTCATTGAGAAAACAAATTTATAATGCATATCATTTCTACTAATTTACATATATATAAAACACATAAATTTATATAAATGAATGAAATTCATTTATTATAAGAATTTCTAAGCAATACTCTATAACAGTAGTTTTAAATATTTATCAAGATAAAATTCTTACAGATTGGTAGATTTCAGACTTCATTAGTGCTAAAATGCATAAGAATTTTTAGAGCATTACCATAAAAAATACAATTCCAGTCTAGACTACTATGATTCATCTTGCCTCTGACAGAATGTTAAAAGAAAGAAAATTCTTTATGTATATAAATTTTTGGGAGAAGCGTTAAACATGCCTAAAGAAGGCATGTTTTGAAGAGGCATGATTTGAAACTTTTATATAAGGTCCTTTGTTAGTACAAAGACCAATAGAAAAACTTGAGGAAAATGGAAGAACCCTCTGGCATGTATTTGTTGGTACTTGACTTTTTATGTGTTCCTGGCTTTGGCAGGTGACGACTTGTTCTCAGTTTCTTCCATAGACTGATGCTTTGTTTCTGTGTTGTGTGTTTTTTTTTCTTTTTATGGATTATGTCACATGAACAGACATTAATGAGTGTGAACAGGTGCCTAAACCTTGTGCACATCAGTGCACCAACATTCCTGGCAGCTTCAAGTGTATCTGTCCACCTGGACAATATTTATTAGGTGACGGGAAATCTTGCGCTGGATTGGAGTGGCTGCCAAATTATGGTGCCCGTTACAGTAGCTATAATCTTGCACAGTTCTCCCCTCTGAGAGACAACAATCAACCTCAACAGCATTACAGACAGTACTCAAATCGCTACAGCTCCTACTCAGAGTATAGAAACAGCAGGACATCTATCTCCAGGACTAAAAGGAGTATTAGAAAAACTTGTCCTGAAGGCTGTGAGGCAAGAAATCACACATGTATAGGTAAATGTCAGCCATATCACATTGCCTTTTGTGGATTCACTTTGTGGCCAGAGGTTACAAATAAGTATATTTAAACACATTTGATAATTTTTGGTGCACTTGACCACATATGACCTCAAATTGCAGTTTTTATTTCAGAAGCTACAAAAACACTATGGCATCTAAAGCAATCACAAATTTAAAGAAATTCTCTGTTTACGTTCATATAGCCTAATAAGCCATTGTTTTGTTCATATTTCCTCTGTCTCCTATCTTTTAAAAATGTTACTAGAAATAATTTTGAAGTGGTGAAATGAAACTTCTCAGCATCTACTATAAAACTGAGTTAAAAGTACATATGCAAAAAAGGTGCACATACAGTGTCATAAAACTTAAACCTTTAGAGAGTAGCTATATCAGAGAGATGCCAAAGCACTGATTCAAAAGTCAAACACTAAAGCTCTTAACAAAGTGCTCAAGTTACATGCCATAAAACAACTGGTTTGACTTTTTTTGTTATTGGATTGGTTTGTAGGTCTTCATTAGATAATATGAGGGAAGGGATGAAATAAGATTGCCTCAATCACTCTTAAATAGATCCTTTGAATATGTTTCACAAAATTCACAGGCCTGCAATTTCATTTGCTTTCAAAAGTTCACTGTAAATTCCAAGTCAAAGTTTATACCCTTGTTTTTATCACAGATTCTACTGTCTGTCTTAAATATACTTTGTAGAGGACGGGGAGAAGGAAGGGAGGGGAAAATACATTTTTAGTTATTGGTCATTCCTTAAACACTACTGAAAAACAAATCATAAGCTAAAATGATTTGTGATCTGCTAAAATCAGAGTTATGGCCAAACATAAAGACTTCTACTCCACCCTCATTATTGTAATCTTTTCCATAGTATTTAATGCTTTTGGTTAATCTCTTCTCTGTTTTTTGAGCTTTGTTTTCATGATACCTGTGATACTGATTCTACCTCTGTAATCCATCCAACTTCATTGGCTTTTTCCTGTGTGTTTCCAGAGGTTCTCTACAGAGCCTTTATATGACTAACCAAACCATTCCTCCATTCTTGACTTCTTCCCTGAAATTTTGTTCTAAAGGTTTGTCACGTTGTTCTTAAATCTCTCAGTGCTATCTGATAAGATATTCAAGACTGATGTTATTTCCTCCTCATGTCTTCTTCTCCTGAGTCCTTACTATCATTGTTAGTGCCTTTATCTTACCCACTGCTTATTCCTTAAATCCCATAGTGATCAGTAACTCCCCTTTTTATAAATGTGGTTAATTGCTTCTTTGTTATTTCATATCCAAGACTATTGTAACCACCTTCAAGACTGTGTCAACCACTTGCCTCTAACTAATCTAAGTGATATTGTATACTGCTGCCAGGATCAACTTCCTTCCTGACCGTTTTCACCATAACAATCCTTTAACCTCAAGCCTTTTGGTGCTTTTCACAAGCTTATAGATCAACATCTTAACTTTTTCCATCAAAACTATCTGAAAGTTATTGATCTTATATTCCATCTCACTTCCTGTTACATGCCAACTGGTATCCTCTAATACATTTCCCTTGTCTTCTTCCCCAAATCTTTGCCTAGTCTTTTTTTTTTGTCAAATGCGCTGAACAACCTTTCTGCTTATATTATACCTGCCAAACTACCTCTTTGTTTAATTCATCTTAAAAGGTATGTCACTCCAAGGAACTCCATATTTTTAGATTTTGATGTTTGTGCACTTACTTTCTAATGTTTCCAGACACATTTAAGCACAGAATACAGTGCTTTATGCCTAAATGTACAACATCATAGTAAGAGATCAAACTTATGGGATATAGAGTGTTTTTTAATAGATGACTAAGTACATGATTACTGGACTTTGTCCATGAAAAGTTTCAGAACACTATTCAAATTCTCAAATCATTTTACAACATTAAGCATTTAAAAAAAAAGATTTACACTGAGTATAAGCAGCTTTAGAATAACATAGCAAGAATACATTGCAATACAACTAAGTGTATGTCCATTAATCCTCTAAAAGGGATAATTTTACAAAGCATTTGAATCAGTTTTTACTTAAGGATCAAAGTAACATCATGATATCATGTCACAAGTGTCACATTTTGAAGCCCACAACAGATTTCTTTTTAAATCAAGATATGTTGTTAATTATCTACTACTACCCATGAGTATGAAAACAAGTAACAAAACTGATTAGCACCATTTTTCTTGAAAAATTGTTTGCTTTAGTATATAAAGTTCAGGGAACCTCCAATCAAATAAAAATATAGTTTATGATTTTATGTCTTGAGAAAATTATGCATGTGCAAATATATATATGCCCCAATCAATCAACAAATAAGCATTTATTGAACACCTATATACTAGGTACTGGGGATACAAGTACAAAAATAAAATAATTTCTACTTATAATAAGTATATATTATAAAAGGGAAGATAACAATTACATATAAAAATTCATACAGCATAAATATTAAGTTAATAAATTCAAAGATATACAAAGTAGTTAAATAAATATAAAGTGATTTAAGCGGGAGAGCTCTAGCAGCTGGGAGGATCATAAAAAATATTCACATAGAATGTAGTACCCACGATGCATTCTAAAGAAAGATAGGGATTCAGAAGCAGAAATAAGGGGGGAAATGCACTATTTAAGGTATTTGGGATGGCCCTTACAAAGGCATAGAGATAGGAGTAAGGAACAAAGAGAAGGCCAGTTTGGCTAGATCAGAGAGTAGGAAAAGGGGAGTAATGGATTTTATAGGATTTTAACAGCTAAAAAGGAATTTATATTTTATCTTAGAAACAACAAGAAGCCACTGGAGTTGGGTGAGTAAAGGAAACACATAGTAAGAATGGCACTTAAGGGAAATAAGTGGCAGCAAAGTGTCTTAATTGAACAAGACTGGTTAAAGACATTCAAATGAACAGACAAACTTCAGCACATGTATACATTAACAGCCAAAAGTTCAAACTGTAATTATAATCACTGTTACCCAAATAATTTAAATAGAAACTGAATTTTCTGGATAATTTAAGGAATTTAGCACTTCATAGGTTCTGGTTAAATATATGGGCTTTTTTTAATCTGCTTATTTTACCTATAGATTATTCAGTGTTCGACTGTAGCCATCATATATACAAAAAAGAGGTTCACACAGCATACAACTTAGCCTATTGTGGTTTCATTTAAGCAAAAAAACATGATGGGAGGAAAGTATCAACATTTTGATATAGATTGCAGTAGTAGTCATGCAGGAGTTTTGGGTTTTATTAATAGTAATCACTGGTTTTTAACAATTTAATCTGTCAGATATCCTGCTTGTATTACAGGGTTATACATTGTCTTTTTTTCTGAATAGATATTGATGAATGTGAAAATAGAGATTCCTGTCAGCATGAGTGTAAAAATACTTTTGGAAGCTATAAATGTATCTGTCCACCTGGCTATCAACTTATGCCAAATGGCAAGACATGTCAAGGTAAGAACATTTCTCCACATTGATGTAATTGAGTTAACATTAAATCATGTTTTGTTTTTCAAGTAATTTGTCTTTTTTCTGCCCATTGCTCTTTCCCATTATTTGGGTTCCCCTAACAAGCATTTATTAAGCTACTACCAACATGCTAGTCCTAATATACAGAAAAACTTCCTAACATCTACAACTATCCAAATATTTAATGGGCTGCCTAAGGAAGTGATGTTCTCCTAGGGGAGTTGTAAATGGGTTTCTTGGTCAAGTGCAAGTTGGACCAGATGACCTTCCAGTTGAGACCTAGACATGCCTCTAAGTTATAATAGCTATAATAGCCTTCTAAGTTTTCCAAATTGTCTTATAGACATTATCTCAATTGAGCTTCACGACAACCCTGTGAGGGAGATACTCCAGGTATGATTATGCCTATTTTATTGTACATAGAGGAAACTGAATTGTAGAGTAAGTTACTTGCCAAGTATCATACATTTAGTAAGTAGTCGAGGTAGGAGTTGAACCCAGGTTTATCTTCAGTTTAAGTCTAGGATTTTTTTCTACCACACCACACTGCTTCTCCAGGTTCAAAAGAGTTGTTTTAGGAGTTCATTCTCCTGTGTACAAACTATCAATTATTTATTTTTATTTTTAATAAAAATTTGGTAAAACAATTATTTTATTTTAAATTAATAATTACTTAAAAGTCCAACAAATTAAATCTCTTAAAATGTACCTGAATACAAATTTTTTTAATCTTCCTCTCATGTTTCCCTAAGGGTTCTTTCTCTAAAAGGGAATTCTCTAAGGAAAAGTTAGATTTGTTCATCAGAATTGAGATCGAGGAAACAAGACCAGTTACTTCAACAGACTTAACCCATGTCCCTTCTTTCCTCTCATCATCACCACAAAAATATATACACTCCCCATTGTCCAGTTGGAAAATTATGAAAAGTTGAGAAATGGACCTGATTGATGAAAACTCCTACCCCATACAATTAAATATTTTAAAATATTTAGTATCATCAATATGGATACTCCCCCACTCAGTTCAATGCAGACTGCATTGCCTCCACACCTCAACATAAATTTTTCCTGAGGTTGCTATGAACAGAAATTCATCACTTCCTCTGGCATAACCTTCAAGAAGCCAAGAACCACTTCTATGTACACAGTACAGCACTAGAAGGGGACTTTAATCATTCAACAGATCTTACATATTCCTTACATGCAGATTACTGTTTGTGACACTAAAATAATAATACTTTTGTCTGATGACTTTATACTTTAACAATCATAGCTTCATTAGTTCTTCAAAAGACTGTGAAATATAAGCAGAGTAGGTATTATTATATTAATTCTACAGATAAGTAAATTGAAACTCAGGGAATTCATAGAATTTTAGAGTTGGAATAGACCTCTTTGGTCATAAAACCCAAGATCATACAGCAGTTAGTGGCATAGGTAGGACTAGGGCTCAGGACTCCTGACTCCTGCCTAGTCCAGTGCCCTATCGATTGTCCTACACTGTGAGCAGAGGGATTGTTGGAACTTGTAGCAACAGGTACCATAGAGATTGAAGGGGTATGGTACTGCTAAGACCTGAGACCTTATTCTACAAGACCTTCCTTAAATTTAAACAGAATTGAAAGAACAATCAGAGTGGTTAAGGTGCAATTCCTTCAGGCTCTATACATGGTCAGTGCCATGGTGTCTTAGCCCTCTTCCTGACTCCTATACCAAGCAACTTGATCAGTACTGAAATATCTGAAGGAATCAAATTGCAGTAGGAAACAATTTGTTCAAGTTTAAATTCTGTTGAGTCCAGGAGAAATAATGTGTCTTCTCTATGGTATGCCAGTTTGGTTTTTTTTTTCAGTTATTCTTGTCAGTTTCATTAAGTTCAAACTATGTTTCAGATCTCGGTTATACTTTGTAGAATGGAAAATCGTGTGTAAAGATTAAAACCAGGTGGAACGTGAAATGTTTGCAATTAAATGGATTTCATGTTATTGTGGTTTTATAAAGACATGAGAAAAAATAATTATGCCATTAAAAAGTCCATTAAAAAAATAACTTGGGGTATTTTTGTGTCTTTTAAAAATGTCCGAGGTAATTTATGAGGAACAAAAGACTGCCATCAATTCACCCAGGCTTTTATTTCTTGAACATTAGTGATATAAACTAAATCAATAATGAAAGAGGTAAATCATAATACAGTTGATAGTGCATGAAGACAGATGATAGATTCAAATAATAGGGATCTATGAAATGAGAGCACAATTTTGAATTTTCTTAGGCATAGGGAAGAGGAAATTATTATTTTCCTATATTGATTTTCAGTCCCACTCACCAATTCCTAGCAGTTCTGGATTTATATAGTCTATTGACATTGACTTAAAGTACCAGGCTAATCTGTTCATATGTAGAGAAATGATCTGTGTCAGGGGCAGCTAGGTGGAGCAGTGAATAGAGCACCAGCTCTGGAGTCAGGAGGACCTGAGTTCAAATTTGGCCTCAGATACTTGACATACTTACTAGCCATGTGACTTTGGGCAAGTCACTTAACCCCAATTGCCCTCCAAAAAGAAAAAAAAAGAAATGAGCTGTGATTTTGTCAATATCTGTATTATAATGTACTGCTTTATTGAAGATTCAAAAATTTCAAAAATCTTTTTTCTGAAATCTTAAAAAAAAAAAAAGTGAATCACTTTGACCTCAATTCAACAAAAGTAATTATCTATGCTACACACAATTGCCATACTGACTACTACAAAAACACTAATCTGACTGACAATGTCTCTAGGCTCAAAAAAATCTTAAATACCTTCCTTTTATGATGATATAAAATACAAAATCCTCAGCCTGGAATTTAAAGCTTTCTACAATCTGTCTCTCATTTTCCTTTCCAGTTTTATTTACATTATTCCCCTTCCCATATTTTCCATTATAGTCAAAATGGCCTAATAGCTATTTCCTTTATATGACTTTCCATCCTCCCACCCCCATGCCTTTGTATGAGTGATCCTCCATTCCTGCAATGCACTCCTTTTTTACTTCCTCTCTGTAGACTTCCTGGCTTCATTAAAAGTGCAACCCAGATGATATTTTCTATATAAGATCTTTCTTAGTCCCTCCAATTATTAGCACTCTTTCTCTCTTGAAATAATTCTGCATTATTTTAATAAACTTTATATTTATTTGATGGCATACATGTTTTAACTCATTTGTTCCTGACAACAATGCTCAGAGGCAGGTGCTATTTTTATCCTCATTTTAGATGAGGAAAGCAAGACAAACAGAGCTTAAGTGACCTGCCCAGGGTTACACAGGTAGTAAGATTTAAACTTAGGACTTACTGATATCAGCCCCAGCACTCTATCCACTGAGGAACACAAAAATACAGTAGTCACTAGCTGCAAGGAGTTTGTATTCTAGACTGATGGGCAGTCTTAAAGGGACTGCTAATGGTGTGCAGCAGTTGTCTAGTTGACCTCCGTCACTAGGCCTGTACTTAAAGCCTTTACAGGTGCTAATGCTCCATCCCTCAATGGATTGGCCTCTTGTAGTATTAGTATTTACACTATCAGTCATCAATCAACAAGTAGTTATTAAGTGCTTCCTCCCTTCCAGGCATTGTGCTAACTACTGGAGATTCAAAGAAAAACCAAAAGTAGTCCTTGATTTCAAGGAACTTGCTTTCTAATATAGGAGGTTTGGGTATGGGTAAGGATATGGTAGATAATAGGTAACCTTAGAGGCTGAGGCGGAGGGAAAGGCCTCCCACAGATAACGGTGCTTTGGTTGAGTACCAGAGTGTCTATACTCAGTCTCTGGCATAAATGAACTTGCTTATGATATTTAATAAAAATCAGACATTACCACATTGGCAGCTTAAAAAGAGCCACTACTCTTTCCACTAACTGATTTGGTTGTGGTAGTCGTAGTTGTTTTTTGTTCTTTGGTTGTTTTTTGGTGGGTTGGGTTTTGGGGGGTTTTGTTGTCATTTTGGTTTTTTTTTTTTTTTGCCTTGCAAAACAAAAATTGGTACTTTAGGTAGGCTCCAAGGTCTTAAACCCTACAAAAGTTCTAGTGAAATAAAAAGTATTGATAGCCATTGTAATAGCAGGATTAACATACAAGACGGTCCCTTGGAGGAAATTGTGCCTTAGGGTATCTAGTGCAATTTTTTGTACTATATTTTTGTACTATATTTTCCATGGTCCTACCTGGGTTAGATCTAACCAATGAAAAGGCTTTGGTAATTTAGATACTATTGTTACTCAAATAGATTTCACTCTGTACTTCACTATCAGTCCTGCCGGAGTAGTGAGGTACTAGACACCAAACTTGAATACAAAAGTGCATTCTCTATATTAGACATTTTCTACTACTAAAAGTATTACTGAAATGAAATTGGGTAGAAGTTGGAACAAGGAGGCCAGTTAGGAAAAGACACAAAATCAAAAGTCTTAGAAATAGAGGGTACTTTAGAGATCATCCAGGCTTATTTCCTGCACTTTGCTACTGAGAATACAAATGCCCAGAGAGGGTAAGGAACTTCTTCAAGGCCAAAGAATTAGGCATAAAAGAATCTGAACTAGAAATCAGATGTTCTAATTTCTAATCCATTGTCTCCCTTCTCCATTTTTTTTTGAAGACTTTAACTTTTTCTGAGAGATTCTAGCTTTAGGGTCAAATGCAGAAATTCTAATGATGGACTTTTGAGAGTTCATGATAACTACATTCCTTAGGATCATATTTAAAGTTTTCTAGGGGCGGCTAGCGGCGCAGTGAGTAAAGCACTGGCCCCAGAGTCAGGAGGACCCGAGTTCAGTTCCGGCCTCAGACACTTAACACGCACACAAAAAAACTAGCCGTGTAACCTTGGGCAAGTTACTTAACCCCAACTGTCCTCCAAAAGGCAAAATATATATATATATATATATATATGTATGTATATGTACATATGTGTGTGTGTGTATATATATATATCAAGTTTTCTATCCATAAGTAGTTAATTTACATAGTTCCAGTTTAGTATATCCAGATATTATTTAATCCTCATTTTACAAATGAGGAATCTAGGACATAGTATAGGGATAAGAACTGAACCTGTGATTTCATTAGTATAAGGAACTTCCAGGTGAGGAAACTATCTCTGTGAATGCAAATTAGCATTTTCTCTGCTACTTATATCTTGGAGAATGTCCTGGAGCACTGAAAAATTAACTGACCTGTTCATATTTGTCATGGAACATAAACACAGTTCCTCTGTCTACTATGCCATGTTACTTCACAAACCAACACATAAATAGGTCAATTAATTTACCCAAGGTCATACAACTAGTTAATAGCTCAACAGGATTAGAACCTGGTGTCTTGAATCCCATCCCAGTACTCATTCTACTTGTCAACCAGGAATGGGAGACAATTTCAAAGGTAAGTGTACCCCTATCCAGTGGTCTCAAAAGCAAGAGAACACTGTCTAATATAATAACTAAGCAGAAAAAGTCTTTCCAACCCAAGATACCAATAGTGTGGTGCCTTCTGATCTAATTAGATATTGATGAGTGCCTGGAACAGAACATTCATTGTGGACCCAATCGAATGTGTTTCAACATGAGAGGAAGCTACCAGTGCATAGATACACCATGTCCACCCAATTATCAACGAGAGCCTGTTTCAGGGTAAGTCTTAACTTTTTCATCCTAGATCCTAGATTTTCTTTCTGAATCCCTTCTCTTCCAGCAAACATCATCTGATAGTTTTGTCCAGTTTGCCTAGTAGTCACCATTTAAAGGGGAAGCAAGACTCCATGTAATTGTAAATGAGCAAGACTCATTCATTCTTTTGTGTTACTGAAAAATAATGAAATCACACAAAAGCTGATTAAGCAAGAGTTATCGCTTACTTTGGGCTGCCATTGTTTTCTGTGGGAGAATTTATCACAGTAACTAACCTTAATGGATAATGAAGCTTACTTATCCATTGAAATATTCTAATTTCATTAATTTTGTTGAAGGTTTTTAAGTGCTTTGGGTTTAAAGAACTTAAAGAAGGATCATTTCTATTCCTTTTCAATACGAGAATGGGAATATGGAAACATTTCCCCTTCTCTTATTCCCCCATTCCCCCAGTCAACATTTCTGCTCATAAATCCCTTAGCCTTTCTCAACTTTTCTGTTGTCTGCATCACTATTCTCCTTAGGGTTTGGGATAAACTACTATTATTTTTCTATGCTCATGGCAAAGAAAGGCTTATTGGGAGCCAGTGAATGTGTTAACCACAGCTGGAATACCACAGACAGTGGGAATTGATCATGGGTTTCAATAGATGAAGAGGGGATATAAATGTACTATGATCAGAAGCTGGTTGGAACCCAGCCTTCTCTTTCCTCTTAACCGTGCCCGGAACCCCCAAAGTATCATAGTCAAATTTATGCTTCCTGCTATTGATCAAGAATCATTTTTGAAATGGGGAGAAGTTTTAACTTTATTAAATGCAAAAGTTCTGAATGGGAAAAAAATGGGCAGATTATTCATTGAAATGAAGATGATCCTGGAAGATAGTGGAGTAGGTCAGAAAACTTTCAGCTCTCCAAATTTCTTCCATAACAACTACAAAAATAAAAGATCATCTCAGAGGAAATGTAGAGCAGTGGAAATAAACAGAAGTCAGGGTAAAGCAATTGTCCTCCTTACCTAAAACAACTTAAGAAGACCCCTCCAAGGATGGAGATTTGACCTGAGTGAAGTACAAACACCTACCTCCAGGTTAACTCTGCAAAATCAACAAACAATAAGCGTTGGGGGCATTTGGAGTTGGGAAGCAGCCACAGCCTTAGAAACTTTCATCTCACAATGTTGGCATCTGATGGCTGAGTAGGAGAAAATTGAAGGACCTTCTCTCATTGAGGGATGCCAAGCACAACTGAGTTGACCAGACTCATCTCAGACTGTGGCTGCAGGAAGAAGGAGCTAGCACATACCTGGTGAGAGCCAGAGGAAGGGTTAGTGACCAGTGACACTGCTGACTGTGGGCACTTGAAGGAAAATGGAGCCCCTGTGTTCAATATCAGGACAGAAAGGATAGCTATAGTTTGCAGCCAGCTGAGGGACCACAGGAGCAAGCTCATTTTCAGGATGGTGTGTTGGTGGGCCCTAGCTGTGATGGCTTAGGAGTGGAAAGGAGAGCCCAAGGTTGAGCCCTGAGACAGACCTCAGAAAATAACAGTAAGAAGGAGCTAAGGATTGGGGGATCATTACACTAATAATTGATAAAAAATAAAATAAAACAAGTAAATAAATAAATAAAAGTGAACAAGCAAAGGAGAAAGAACCCAACCATAGATAGTTGCTAGAGGGATAGAGAAGATCTAGGTTCATATTCAGAGGAAGATAATGGAGCTAAAAAATGCAGTCCTTTTTAAATTAGAAATATTAAATGGTCCCAAGCACAAAAAGAATTCTTAAAAGAACTTAAAAAGGGCTTTGAAAATCAAATAAGATCAAGGATAAATTAGAAAAAATAAGAACACTCCAAGAAAATCAAGAAAATTTCGAAAAGAAAGACAACCAACTTAAAATAGAAAATCAAAAACTTAAGGAAGAAAATAATTTCTTGAAATCTAGAACTGGGCAAAGGGAAGCTAATGATATTCTGAGACACCAAGAAATCCTAAAACAAAATCAAAAGAGTGAAAAAATAGATGAGAATCTAAAACATCTCATCAGAAAAACAACTGATCTGAAGAACAGATGGAGGAGAAATAACAAGAATAGTTGAACTACACTATCACTAGGTAATTAATTCTTTTGCTATGGAAAATAAGGAAACCAAAAAAAAAATATGAAACTCCATGGAGGTCAAATGCCCAAGTTATTTCTTTCAGCTAGAGTAAGCATATTTGGCCTTTACTCTTTTGGACAAATCAAACCAAATGACAAAATACACTATTTCAGCCTTGTCACTGGTTATCCTGGATTAGTTCTGGGAAAGCAAGCCTTTCCAGCATGTGAGAATCTGCCACTATCTGTCTTCTGCTAGCCTAGCCTCTGAAAATCCAGGGATCATTTCTATGCCAAAATGAGGTATCAGAATAGGACTTTGTAGAACAAGTCACATAACATTTAGCTTTTTAACAGAATTCATTAAGTTCTCTTTCTATCATGAGCAGTCCTCAACTTATGACTGGGATGTCAAATCAAACCAATGAGTATTTATCAAGCATCTACTATGTACCAAATAATATCCTAAATTCTAGGGATTTTAAGTAAAAAAAAAAAAGTAGTCCATGCTCTCAAGGCACTCAGCCTAACTGGGGAGACCACATGCAAACAAATATGTATAAACAAGATACAAAAGTAATCAACAAATATGTACAAACAATACAAAAAGAATAAACTGGAAATTAGCAACAGAGGGAAGGCATTAACATTAAGGGGGACCAGAAAAGGCTTCTTGCAGAAGGTAGAATTTTAGAAGATAATTGAAAGAAACCAGGATTCTGAGATGAAAAGGGAGTGAATTCTTGGAAGTGTAAATGTCCATAGAGGTGAGATGGAATGCCCTGTGCAAGGAACAGCGGGGAGGCTAGGATTAAAAACTTTCTTTTCTGTTAGCTATTTGTAACATGGAAAATATTTTCCCCACACAAACAGTATAGTAGTGATTTTCACAGATCAATCCATGGAAACATTTTTTTTCACATACCTGAAATACAGAATCATTCTAATAGTACTACAAAACCTAACTACCTTGTATATTGATATTACTATTGGAAAATACATTGAATTTCAACAGAGTATTCCTTGAAATACCTCTTTTGTCACCTCCAAACTACCCTCCCCCAATGTCCCTAAATTTGTGTCAAATCAGAGACTGCTGTTCCTATTTTTTCCACCACCTACTAGACAGTGGAAACAGAGATTTAACAAGTTACATATCAATGTTACTAGTTCTTGGGATGGGTTTATTAGGATCTCAGTGAGCCAGAGGGGGCTGGGAATAGGAGTATGGAGTATGGGGACTCCTTCCAGGGTAAATCATTTAGAACCTTTCTGTCTGGATTGGTTCCCTATAACTTCCTTGAGTACACAAAGGAGTATATTAAGATTTATTGACACTTCAAAGGAAAACTTAGACTCGGGCTATTTTGGACATTTTAATCACAGGAAGTAGCTATGAAAGTAGGTACAGCTTAATGAGGAGAAAAGGAAGGGGCTAGGTATACTGCTAGGTATACTCATAAAACCAATGCTAATCCTGAGACAAGTCCTGTCAACCTATATCCACCTAGTCAGGCCCTAGGGTGAGGTTATTAGCAAGGAAAAGAGTGTACCATGAGTGATAGTAGTCATTCCAGGCAGCCACAGAGTCTATAGCAGAAGAGTAGAAAAGGGAAGGAGGAGGAGAAAACTATAAGAGGAGGTAGCAGAAGGGAGAGAAGAGGAGTTCCTGTTGCCACTAAACCATCTATCTTGGGCAATTTTTCCTATGTTATCATCTCTAGAAAGAGCACATGCCAAAAGATGACACAGAGAAATACACACCAGGTAATTCCAGCCTGATATTAGGAAGAAGCTGTTAGAATATTTGCACTCTCTATTTATGCACTAAGCATTGAATATGACTTCAAATTCCAATGGAAATGAGAGCTAGTCCACTTTAAACAAACTTTCATACTCACTCAGTATCTGTTTAGAGCCAAGAATTTAGAATTTTGATTAGACCTCATTAATCTGTAATCATACAGCACGGTGTTTTATAAAATCCCAAAATTTTCATGGATAAGAATTACCTGCACAACACTTTCTTTTGATTCAAAAGCAAATAATTGTCATGTATGTGTTTATCATCTCCAGGTTCTGTCTTAAAAATTGTCCACCCAATGATTTGGAATGTGCCCTAAGCCCATACGCCTTGGAATACAAACTTGTCTCCCTCCCATTTGGAATAGCCGCCAATCAAGATTTAATCCGGCTGGTTGCATACACGCAGGATGGAGTGATGCATCCCAGGACAACATTCCTCATGGTGGATGAGGACCAGACAGTCCCTTTTGCCCTCAGGGATGAAAACTTGAAAGGAGTTGTATATACAACTCGACCTCTTCGAGAAGCAGAGACCTACCGAATGAGGGTTAGAGCCTTGTCATACAGCGCCAATGGGACCATTGAATATCAAACAACATTCATCGTTTATATAGCTGTTTCTGCCTATCCATATTAGCCCATGTAGTTTAACAATGTTCATAGTGGAAATAACTGCCCCTTCCAGATTTACCCTCCCTCTCATTCTAAACAGTTGTAAACTTTGCAACTTAAAAATGGTGCTACGCTCTTTCTTGTGCCTGCCTTGGAATTGCTGAGCTGTTTCCAGTATTCCGTTGATTTGTGTTGTGTGTGTGTTTGTGAGTGTGCGTGTATGTGTGTATTTTTAATGAGGTTTGGAAAAACCTATATTATTTGCTTTATTTATTACACTGGAGCAGTAACTTTCTGAAGATTGTTCTGAACACCCAACAGTGCGCATCAGGGGATATTTGACATAGTTTAGTGTTCTGAACTGTTACTACGACCATGTTTCTCCTTTGCAAATGTTAAGTAAAGGCCATTTTCTTTTGTTATTTAGCCACATTTAGAATGCTGAAACTGGTTACCAAATAATCTACTCAACACTTATAACTTTAGACCATGCTTTTCTTCCTATTTACACTCATAATAGGACTTTTCATATACTTGCATTTCCTTAAAAAAAAAACACAACATACCACTTACTTCAGAAAGAACGCAACCCCCCAAAAAGTTATTCTGTTCCAAATGATGTTCATCTGTTTTACTTAACCTTCTAAATATGGATCTTTCAGTGATTATGTGAACTCAGCTGAACCATTTGTGGATTATAACCAAAACCATAAGTTTCTCCTTGGAGAATATTTTATGGCATGGATCTGAAACTTTAATATTTTGACATAATTTTTCCATTTCTTTAATGCCACAACTTTTACATTCCAGTATTCCTTATACACCTGGGCAGTTGAAAAGATTTTTTTTAAAGAAACTAATGGAACCATTTTTCTCCAAACTCATACAAGTTTGGTTTAGCATAACATTCAACGTCAAAACACTGTACAAGGCGGTGACAGACTCTGGAAGTAATTTGCCAAGATGTATTCTATTTTTAAGAAGTGTATATATGTTACCTTTGTGTGTATTTTCTATGTAATATCTCAGTGGATTGTTTTATTAAAATACTGCACCAAAAAGTGTTATGCTGAAACAATCAAAATAAAAATTCACGTGCCTTTTATTAACACTTTTGTGAGATCTTAAATTCTTTATTTTTGCAATCAGAATCATATCACAATTTCTTTCTTTTCCTTTAATTGAATTGAGTACCAGTCCAAGAAAAATGTCAGGGGGTTTGAGGTACCTTACAAGTGCCACAATGCAGTTTCACACAGAATTATAGCACACAGAGACCTTGAAATATAAACTGGGCCAGGACCTTGTATTCAGGCATGCAATGGTATAAAACAATGGCTAACTTTTCCAAGCATGAGAATTTCTTTCAATATTAAAAAAAGCTAACTTACTCCCACATGATAGTTGTACTATTAGTATCCATGGGGAAGGAGAAGGGAGGTTAGGGATGTATTAAGTGCTTACTATGTACCAAGTACTATATCTTACAAACACCTCATTTGATTGATTGCTTTTGGGTAGGCCAAGCCAATATAATAAAAATGACTATTGCTTTTCTTGCTTTCTCAATTGGGCAGGAGGGGGTGGGAAGGAGGAAAGAATATGGACCTAAAAAAATAACATTGAATAAAAAAAATTTTAAGAAGTTCATAGTAGAAAAAAATCCAGGGGAGCCAGCAATATATTCTACAATCTCAGGTGTAAATACAGAAATGCACAAAGCATAGGTAACTATACTTGGTGAGTAATGCATACCACCATTAGAAAGAAAAAAAAATAATTTTATCTCAGCATTAAGGAAATGACTGGTTACTGATGTGGGAATTCTTTCCTAAACAGTTGTCTGTTCTATATGCAATAAAAGAAATAACTCATGAAAGCAAGTTCAAAATCATGTTTCTTTCAAATAAGGTATATCATTCCCAAGCCATATTCTAGTTATAGGTGTCATTCCACCTATTCTCAAGTAATAGTTACCAGGTCAAATTTACTTTCTTGCATTATAGACATATATTTGTATACATATGCACATATACATAGATACATATGTATACCCATACTTATGTGTACACATGCTTATATGGATATGCAAAATAAATACAAAGTGGTATGAGAGGAGGGTTCATAGCACTTGAGGGGTTTAGAAAGTTTTGTTTAGAAGGTGACTGAATTATCTTATAAGAAGAGAGAAGCATAGGTAAAGAAAGAGATATGTAAGATGGCCAGTATAAATTCAGTGAGATGGAGGATGGAACGCCATTTGTGAAAAGCAGAGAGTAAGCCAGTTTAATTGGGTGAAAAAGTATAATGAGGAAAAAAGTATCAAATAAGACAGGAAAGTTAAGTGGGGGCAAAGTTGTGAAGGGCTTTAAAAGTTAAACAGAGTTTATATTTTATCCCAGAAGCAATAGGAATCACTAGAGTTGATCAAGTAAGTAAGTAACCTGTTCAGATCTGCACTTAAAGAAGATTACTTTGATAGCAGTATGGACTGGGATAGGAGAGAAATGAAACAGAGACAAAACAGGAAGCTTCCACAATAATCTAAGTAAAAAAGGTCTGAACAGAAAGAAAGGTTCAGTTTCGAGAGATGCTGTGGAGAGAGAAACAGTGATATTTGGGAACTGGTTAGATATATGTTATAAAGAAGAGTGAGAAGTAAAGGATAACCAAGTTTACAAGTCTGGAATACTAAAAATATGTATTTTTCATATTTTTCCTATTAATTTCCATAAATTTCAACAAAAGTAGGGAAATTTAGAAGAGAAGTAATTTGGTAATAAAGATAATGAGTTTGGATTTGTTTGTTTCTCTGACATAATGAATTTAAGATGTCTCCAGGATATGCTATTTTAAATGTTTATTAGGCAGCTGACAATGAGAAATTGATGCACAGGGGAAAGACTAACTAGGACTGGTGATACAGATTAGAAGTCATCAGCATATGAATGAAAAATTAAACCCATGAGAGCTGATGGGGTCACCAAAAGATGGAGTATAAAGAGAAAGGTAGGATTTTAGGTCAAAATCTTAGATTATATACTATATATATATATATATATATATATCAAAATCTTATATATACTATAATATTATATATTAGGTCAAAATCTTAGATTATAACTAGGACCTATTATTCTGATGATGAAATAGCAAAGGAAATTTAGAAGAAGCAGTTAACCAAGTACGAAGAAAACCAAAGTATAGGAGTGTCATGAAAGCCCAAAAAGTAGAGTGTGATCAACAGTGTCAGATTCAACAAACAGGTCCAGAAGAATGAGGCCTGAAAAAAAAGGCCATCTGATTTGTACACTGAGAAATCACCAGTACCTTTGAGAAAGTAGTTTCCATGAAATAATGACATTGGAAGTCAGATTACAAAGAGCAGAGAGTGAGAGAAAAGAGAGGAAGGAGGCAAGAAGTATAGAACATTTTTTTCCTAGGACTTTGGCTGCAAAATGCAGGAGAGCTATAAAATGATAGCTTGAGGAGATGGTAGGATATGGTGATGGTTTTTAAGAATGGAGAGACTTGGGCATGTTTGAAGGCAGGAACAAGGGAAGCAGCAGATAGGAAGGGACTGATGATTAGAAAGAGAATGTGCTGGAGAAGACCAAAGGAGATGAGATCAAGAGCACAAGTAGATGGTTTGAATTGTTGAATAATCTATAACAGAGAGACAAAACAGGAAGTTTCTGCAATAAACTAGGTAAAATGTCATAAATACTTATGTCTGAGCAGAAAGAAAGGTTCAATTTCAAGAGATGCTGTGGAAACAGAAACAGTGATATTTGGGAACTAGTTAGATATCTGTTATAAAGAGTGAGAAGTCAAGGGTAACCAAGTTTACAACTCTGGAATACTAGAAATATAGTGGAACTTTCAATGAAAATAGGGAAATTTAGAAAAGAAGTAATTTGGTAATAAAGATAATGAGGTTAGGTTTCACTTCTTTGGTTTATTAACCCCAGAACCATATATCCAATATATTTTCACTACCTTTTCATTAAATTTACTAAGCATCAATGTACATGTTGACTTTACTTGGGTGATCCTGTCTAGTTCATTTTTGAATTTTTTTTAACCTCTTTATTCTCTGAAAGAGATGTTGATACAAAAGGTTCAATTATTATCATGGGGTCCTTTTTATTATGCTTATTATGAGCAAATTGAGAGCTATCCCCTCTCCAAATGTTCACATTGAGTATGTGTGCCTGATCTGAGCCTTCTTAGCTCATATTGGTCTCACCATCCACAGTCATACACACTGTATTGTGACCTCAATACAGTGATATTATTTTGGTCTTATTCAAGCACAAACAACAACTACCTACCAATCAATCATGAGCAAGACAAAGCAAGATGAAGAAGTGCTCCATTAAATGATCTCTGTTGCTGCCTTGGTTACATTGCCATAGTAGGTGTTGTGCTGGACTTGGAGTCAATAATGCCTGGGTTTAAATCCAGCCTCACACTATGGATTCCACTCTCCTTTGTGGGCTTTCATGACACTCCTCCCCTTTGGTTTTGCTCAGACTTCCTGCATCTTCTAAATTTCCTTTACTATTTCATCATCAAGAATAATAGGGATTTAAGTTCCAGTATTTAAGTTTATGCTATCTTTGTTTCTTTTCTCTATTCTCTATTTGTATTTTAGTGTTTGAGTCTTAAAATTTTATGAAAGAATAATAGGCCCTAGTTATAAATACAATCTAAGATTTTGACCTAAAAGTCCTACTTTTCTCTTTATACTCTATCTCTTCATGACCACATCAGCTCTCATGGGTTGGGATTTTTCATTCCTATGCAAGTCACTTAACCTCTAAACTTCAGTTTCTGCAACCATAAGATGGAAATGATAATAGTACCTTCCTGACAGATCTATAAGGAACAAATGAGATAATGTTTTAAGTGCTTTTCAAACTTTGAAGTGCTATTATTATTACACAATGAAACCAGTTCCATCAATTCATTTGAGTCTTCAAAAAGAACCTCTGAGCCAATTACAAAATTCCTTAAGCTTTCTTTTTTTTTTCTTTTTGGAGGGCAATTGGGGTTAAGTGACTTGCCCAAGGTCACACGGCTAGTTTTCACGTTGAGTGTCCGAGGCTGGATTTGAACTCAGGTCCTCCTGATTCCAGGGCCAGTGCTCTATTCACTGTGCCACCTAGCCGCCCTCTTCTTTAAGCTTTCTTGCTTCCATTATAGCAATACTGTAACTATTGCTATGGTTTCATTCTTCTATTAATATGTCAATTCATTAATTACTGGACTTAAAACATGTAGCATACCAACAGTTAAATTCATGTTTATAGAAGGTCTAAAAGCTATGTATTTCTTAGCACTCTAAAAGTATTGAGAACTGATGCCAACCTGGAGAAAGATTTCTAGAATCATGTCTTAGAGTTCTTAACTTGATCTTCTGCTATTTTTATCAGTGGCTTGGATGATAATACAAATCATATTTGCAGATGACACAAAATTAGAAGGAATAACTAATATAATTGGAGGAAAGTCTTAGAACTCAAAAAGGGCTTGACAGATAAGATAAATGGAAATTTCATTTAACAATATGAAATTTAATAAGGTTGTTTATTAGCTCCTAGGATGGGGGGTTTTGTATTTAATTTTTCCCCAGTTACATGTAAACAACAATTTTTAACATTTGTTTTTAAAACTTCGAGTTCCAAATTTTCTCCCTTCCTCCCTCCCCACACCCCCTCATCAAGATGGCAAACAATTCAACATAGGTCATATATGTGTAGCCATGCAAAATATATCCATAATAGTCATGTTGTGAAAGAAAACATAGAATAAAAAAAACTGAAGAAAAATAAAGAAAGTGAAAAAGAAATTGCTTCAGTCTATATTCAGACACTTTCAATTCTTTCTCTGAGAATGGACAGCATTTTTCAACCTAATTCCTTCAGAGTTGTCATGAATCATTGTATTGCTGGGAATAGCCAAGTCATTCAGAGTTGATCATCCTAAAATATTGCTGTTACTTTGTACCCATTACATTTGACTTTGCATCAACCCATGTAAGTCTTTCTAGGTTTGTTTGTTTTTTTGTGGGGGTGGGGGGGTTGCTTCAATTTTTTTTTCATAGTTATTACTGCTACTTGTGTTTCCCTCCATCCTATTCCCCCTACTCCTATTTATTCTATTCTCTCTCTCCTTTTTCCCAGTCCCTCCTCAAAAGTGTTTTGCTTCTAATTACTCCTTTTCCCAATCTGCCCTCCCTTCTATCACCCCCCCCCTTCTCTTATCCCCTTCCCCTATTTTCCTGTAGGCTAACATAGATTTCTATACCCCATTGACTGTGTATATTATTTCCCAGTATGTTACATGTAAAAACAACTTTTAACATTCATTTTCAAAACTTTGAATTCCAAATGCTCTCCCTTCCTCCCTACCCACACACACTCATTGAGAAGGCAAGCAAAATCAATATAGGCTATGCATGTGTAATCATGCAAAACACTTCCATAATAGTCATGTTGTAAAAGACTTACTATATCTCCTACCATCCTGTCCTGCCGCCTGTTTATTCTAGTTTCCCCTTTGACCCTGTCCCTCCTCAAAACGATTTGCTTCTGATTACCTCCTCCCCCAATCTGCCCTCCCTTCTATCACCCCTCCTTATCCCCTTCCCCCTACTTTCCTGTAGGGTAAGATGGATGTCCATACCCAATTGAGTGTGTATATTATTCCTTCCTTAAGCCAATTCCAATGAGAGTAAGGTTCACTCATTCCCTCTCACCTCCCTCCTCTTCCCCTCCACTGTAAAAGCTTTTTCTTATCTCTTTTATGTGAGATAATTTACTCCTTTCTACCTCCCCCTTTTTCCTTCTCTCAGTACATTCCTTTCTCACCCCTTAATTTTATTTTTTAGATATCATCACTTTATATTCAACTCACCTTGTGCCCTCTGTCTATACATATTCTCTCCAATTACCCTAGTAATGAGAAAGGTCTTATGAGTTACAAATATCATCTTTCCATGTAGGAATGTAAACAGTTCAACTTTAATAAATCCCTTATGATTTCTCTTTCCCATTTACCTTTTCATGTTGGAGTCATATTTGAAAGTTAATTTTTCTACTTAGCTCTGTTTTTTTTTTTCTAAAGAATGCATTAAATTCCTCTATATCACTGAAAGTCAATTTTTCCCCTCTTTGATTACACTGTTTTGCTGGGTAGGTGATTCTTGGTTTGAATCCTAGTTCCTTTTATCTCCAGAATATCATATTTTAAGCCCTCTAGTCCCTTAATGTAGAAGGTGCTGAATCTTGTGTTATCCTGATTGTGTTTCCAGAAAATTTGAATTGTTTATTTCTGGCTGCTTTCAATATTTTCTCCTTGACCTGGGAACTGTTGTTTTGGCCTTAAGATTCCCCAGGAGTTTTTCTTTGGGGTTCTCTTTAGGAAGGGTTAAGGTGGATTCTTACAATTTCTTTTTTTTCAATTTCTATTTTACTTTCTGGTTCTAGAATATCAGGGCAATTTTCCTTGAGAGTTTCTTTTTATTTGCCTTTTTTTTTGGAGGGCAATTAGGGTTAAATAACTTGCCCATGGTTACACAGCTAGTGTTTGTGTGTGTGTGGCGGGGGGAGGGTGTTAAGTGTCTGAGGCCGGGACTGAACTCAGGTCCTCCTGAGTCTAGGGCTGGTGCTTTTACTCACTGCGCCACCTAGCCACCCATTCCTTGAGAGTTTCTTGAAAGATGATGTCTATATTCTTTTTTTGATCATGGCTTTCAGGTAGTCCAATAATTTTTAAATTCTCTCCCCTGGATCTGTTTTCCAGATCAGTTGTTTTTCCAATGAGATATTTCATAATATCTTCTATTTTTTCATTCTTTTGGTTTTGTTTAATAATTTCTTGATTTCTCATAAAGTTATTAGCTTCCATTTCCTCCATTCTAATTTTAAGAAATCATTTCCTTCAGTGAGCTTTTGGACCTCCTCTTCCATTTGGCCAATTCTGCTTTTTAGAGCATTTTTCTCCTCATTGGTTTTTTGGACCTCTTTTTCCATTTGGTCTAGTTTATTTTTTTAAGGTGTTATTTTCTTCAGTATTTTGTGGGGGTTCTCCTTTATCAAACTGTTGGTTTGTTTTCATGATTTTCTTACATCACTCTCATTTCTCTTCCCAATTTTTCTTTTACTTCTCTTACTTGATTTTCAAAATCCTTTTTGAGTTCTTCCATGGCCTAAGACCAATTCATATTTTTATTGGAGGCTTTGGATGTAGGAACATTGACTGTGTTGTCTACTTCTGGTTGTATGTTTTGATCTTCCTTGTCACCAAAGTAAAATTCTATAGTCTGAGGGGCAAGTCACTCAATCTCTCAGAATTGTAAGCAACTCTTTTAGAAGCTGCAGAGAAGGTATCAACCTTCATTGGTAGAAGGTGATTCCTCATTCAGATGTGCCCTCAAACAATGAAATCACAGGTCCAGTACCAACTCCCATTGAAGCTCTATTGATAGCTAACTTTTAGAAAGCACTTTAAGTTTTACAAAGTGATTGACATATATTATTATCGTTATTATCTCATTTGATACTCTGTGAAGTTGTAAGTGCTATTATTATCCTCATTTTCCAAATAAGAAAATTTAGGATGAAAAAGATTAAGTGAAGTCCACAGGTCACCAATAAATGCACTCAGAGGCAGGGTCTGAATTTAAGATTTCTAGACTCCAAGTTCCTCAGCTCTATCCACTAATTGGGCACTATGGACTTCAATCTGTCTGGTAGGAGCCCTCCTCCCAAAACTTGGATGTTGGTCTTACAGCTCAAGGAAACTAGAGCACAATTCCCTTCCTTACTTCCAGATAAATGGTGACTAATGGGAAAAAAGAAAACACTCACAAAGAAAGTAAACTAGGGGACAGATTAAAGGGATAGACATAATTAATGACATACTTATTAGTTGTCTGAATGAGTTAAAAAATGGGAGGCCTAAGAACTACATAGTATGTATGCATTGTTCTTCACTGATCAGGGCAGTCTGAGACATATCCTATTTGACTCATGGTTGTTGCCAATATTGTTGCTGTACCTTAGTTCTCAAAGAGAACCAATGGTATCACAAGGGTAATATCTTGACTTCCCAAGTTAATTAGACTTAAGTGAGGCAGAACTGCTCAATGTCAGTAGCTTATATATTCACAGCTGTAGGAAAAACTGGAAGTGTTGAAAGAGGAGGGGATATCTCAAGGTTATTTACCTGAGGACCAAAATCTCTTTACAAAATCCTAACATGGCACGCATAAGATTGGCATGTGTAAATACCGACCCATAATGATTATATATGTCAGCAGATGAGGCCTGCAGTATGACACGATAGAGTAACAGGTTCTACCAAAGCATCAAGGTTTCAATCTCAGTTCTACCACTTAACCACCTGTGTGACCTTGAAAAAAATCACTTCTCTGACCTGTTCCTCAGTTTCCTCATCTGTAAAATAAGCATCCTAGAAAGTCCCTTCTATCTCTAAATCTATGATCCTATAATCCAAAAAATTCTATAATTCTAAAGAAGATTCAGCATCTATTTGTAAACTTGGCCATCACTGAGGAACATCACAGCAACAACAAAAAAGATAATAACTAGCATTTACATAGCACTTTAAGGTTTGCAAAGTACTTTACATATGTTATCTCATTTGAGCCTCACAACAACTCTGTGTATTAGGTGAGATAATCATCTCTATTTTGCAGATGAGGAAACTGAAATTGAGAAAGGAAAAATGACTTGCCCAGGGTCGCATGGCTAACAAGTGTCTAAGGCAACGTTGGGATTCAAGTCTTCCTGACTCCAAGTCCAACTTTTTTGGAGTCAGACTTCCCATGCTTCCTTTAAGTCCCAACTAAAATCCCATCTACAGAAGCCTTTCCCAACCCTTCTTAATCTCAGTGCCTTTCCTCTGTTAATTATTCATTTATCTGCTGCCTAGTAACCCCAACACTCAATCATGGAAGATGTGCTCAGGCCTAGCTCAAAGCATTCTCAACTTTGCCAGAGGCAGATTGAGGTGAGAAATCTCATATTCTGACACTGGTCAGAGTACTACAGCCTACACTGAAACCACTAACCTAAATAAAAAAGGTTCTTTCCTCTGTTTTCAACATCCTGGGCCATCTTTTCCTACATTTCTCTGCTTCTGGAAGAAAGAAAACTATCACCTGTTTCCCTATTATATTGAAGTGATCTCTATTTCTATCACAGCCACAAGGAAGAATCTCAAACTGACACATCCAGTTTTTAAACCACATCAAAAGCTAAAGTCAAAGTGAGTATAGCAAAAGACAGATTGAACTATAATCAAGTAGAAACACTCTAACAAAGAGGGAAGCCGGAGAAAAGAGATGTACCATAGCGGGGAGCAAATAAGAAAAATGATCATTTAAAGAGCACTTGAAGTTTTTAAAGCACTCCACATACATTATCTCATTTGAGTCTCACAATTACACTGATCCTATGAGTAGCATTATTCCCATTTTCCAGTTGTGGAAATTGAAGCTCAGAGATCATAGGATCATAGATAACTAGCTAGAATATGTTTTAAGTGCTATTAATCCCAACTTTTTCATTTTGCAGATAAGGAAACTAGGTGGTACAGTGGATAGAGCTCCAGGCCTGGAGTCAGGAAGACCTGAGTTCAAATTCAGTCTCAGACCCTTTCTAGCTGTGCAACCCTGGAAAAGTCATTTAACCTTCTTTGCCTCCATTTCCTTATCTGTAAAATGAGTTGGAGAAGGAAATGGCAAATGACTCTAATATCTTTGCTAAGAAAATCCCAAAAGGGGTCACAAAGAATTAGACACTAAATGAATGAACAACAATTTCTTGAACAGAAGTCATTTGTTTTTTAAAGAAAGGCTGGGAATATTTATTTAGAAAGTGCTAGCCAAACCATGTCTATCATGTGAACATAAAATTTTCCTTTTCTTTAATTCTTCATTTATTTTCCCTTTACTGCCTGAAATCCAAGGCAACTTGTCCTGATAGAACTTTTATGACAAAGGAAGTTTCTTTCTGCTGTTGCCCATTTTGGGGGAAGGAGGAGGCAGGCCAGGAGGAGGGCTGTTGGGCATCAGAACCAGGAGGAGATAATGGAACCAGATTTTCCCAGGTGGCAATGGTTATGCAGATGTGCTATAATTGGCCCAAAGACCTTGGTGAATGTGGGGAAATAAAAGGCTGTGATCCTTTTTACCATTTGGGGTAATTTCCTTGCCAAAGGGAAGTAATAAATATGGAAACCATTATTTAACTCAGTTCCTTAACTGCTACATCTTGTTCTATCTGATCTGTTTTAGTTCAAGTTTTAAAAGAGCCCCCAGTCCCAGAAATCAAAGCTTTGGGCAACAAAGCCAAAGTCCCCAAATCTTATCAAACCAAGGGGGGCCCATTTGGTTTTATTATTTACCTCAGACCTGTGACTTCATTAGAACAGATAGCAACTAGTGAGGAAACCCCCTCTATTGATGCAGCTCTGCAACTCACCTTAGAGATATATCTTACAGGGTTTGTTGGGGCACCTGGAGAGGAACTGACTTGCTCAGGTGTAATGGGAATGTAAATTTTAAAGATCTTCCCTGCCCCTAGGCTAAAGTGCACCTGGAGCCTGGGGTGGGAGGCTTATTTTTCAGTAGATACTTCTTGATTGGCCAGTGAGTCAATAAGGTTGTTACATTCTCTGAGCCAGGAGCAGGCTATATAAACCCTGATTTGAGGCTTTGTTTTGGGGGCTCACTTTGAGAAGTGTTCTGTGATTTGATCAGATGAAACTCTGGGAAGCCATTGTTGAGAGCCCCTGGCTTTGAAAAACCCAGATGTTGATTTGGTATGGATGTAATGGTTGGACAGTTTGGAAATCTGTCTACTTGATCTGTTTTTCTGTCTTGATAATTCTGCCTGTATACTCTGAAGTTCAGGGTGCTGACCTTTTTCCCCCTGAACGAGGTAAACGATATATGTTTGACTGATTAAAGTAAGCTTGTTAACCCATTTTGAGTTGCTTTCCTTTATCAAAGCAGATCCAAGAACCTGTGTTGGCACCTGAGGACACTTGGGGTGCTTGCTTCTACATCAAGGCAGAGGCAAGAATTGATAGGGATCTTCTTGACACTGAGACCAGCTATTATGCACCATACTGTCAATGGCAGAGTTAACCATATGGAGAATGAGGTCTAGAGTGGTTCTGTTATGTCAAAGAGCTTATAAGAATGGAAAGGGAGGGGAAGAATACACTAATATGGGGGGGAGGGGAAAGGAGGAAAAATATGGAGAAATCATTTCATATAATGGATAGGGAAAATTATTTCACATAATTGGAATGCACAAGTAGGAAAAGGATGGGATGGTGGTAAAAGCTGACACAAACCTCATTCTCATCTGAACTGATCAGAAGAAGAAAGAAAAAATGCACACGTAACAAAAATCTATTTCACTCAACAGGGAAATAGGAGGGAAAAGGGAGAGAGAAGAAATAAGGAAAGTAGATTAATAGAGGGATTCATTCTAAGCAAAACAAACTCTAAAGATGTACAGAAATACTCATAGTAGCCTTTTTGTGGTGGCAAGGTAGTAGAAAATGAGGAAGTACACACCAGTTGGGGAATGGCTAAACAAGTTATGGCATATGGATGTGATGGAATAGTGTTGTGCTATAAGAAATGATGAAGGGGATAGTTTCAAAGAAGTCTAGGAAGACTTGTATGAACTAAAGCAGAGTGAAGTGAACAGAACCAGGAGAACAATTTATACTCTAACAATTAAAATGGAAGTCTGATCAACCATAATTCCAGAGGACTGGTCGTGAAAACATGCTACCTACCTCCTAATAGAGGAGATGAACTCAAAGTGCAGCCTAAGGCATATTTTTGGAATGCCCAATGCAGGAATTTGTTCTATTTCACTATACAGACTTCTGACAGAGGTTTTGTTTTCCTTTCTTTCTTAACTGAGAAAAGAAATTGAATTTTCATTGAAAAAATGAAATTCAATTTTTATAAATGTAATACAGTAGGGATAACATTGGCTCTGTGGGCAGCTAGGTGGTTCAATGAATAGAGCACCGGGTTTAGAATCAGGAAGACTCATCTTCATTGGTTCAAATATGGCCTCTTATTATACTAATTAGTTGAGTGACCCTGGACAAGTTACTTAACCCTGTTTACCGTGGTTCCTCACCTGTAAAATGAGCTGGAGAAGGAAATAACAAACCACTTCAGTATCTTTGCCAAAAAAAATGGGGTTCCAAAGAGTCAGACATGACTTAACAACAACAAAACATTGGCTTCATAGAGTGGAGTTACATTCTGGATGCCTCTGAATACCAACCAGAATAGTTAGATTTACTTTACATGTCTGGCTTATAGGGGAGAAAGCTACAAGAGAAGAGACAACTTTAGCTGAATGAAGAAAAGGAATCATAAAGGTGAAATGGAGAGATGTAGACTAATAAAGTAGATCAGAGGTTAAATTTGGGAAAATGTTTCTTTTTCATTTGGTCACGGAGGCAAGAGGAGCTCAGTTCCAAATCTACCTCTAATACTTACTAGCTATGTGACACTCAACAAATCACTTAACAAATCTTTATCTGTAAAAGGAGGAGGTGGTACTTGTCTGCTGAACCCCCACTCTTCCTGGACATACTCTCTCCTCTCTGGGTTTTCATCACAGTATTCTCTCCTGGTTGTCCTTCCCTTTTGCTGTCTCATAATCCATAGAATATGGATGTTCTTCTACCAAGCTTTGTTCTGGGCTTGCTCCCTCGCTCATTTATACTCTCTCTCTGTCTCTCTCTCTCTCTCTGTCTCTCTCTTTCTGTCTCTGTCTCTCTCTCTTTCTGTCTCTCTCTCTGTCTCTGTCTCTCTCTCTGTCTCTCTCTCTCTCTCTCTCTGTCTCTCTCTCTCTCTGTCTCTCTCTGTCTCTCTCTGTCTCTCTCTCTCTCTCACACACACACACACACACACACACACACACCATCCCTCATCAGCTCCAATGGGTTTATTATATCTATGCTTGTTCTAGTTTCTCCACCAAGATTCAGTCCCATATTACCAATGGCCTATTGGACATTTCTAATGGGATATCCTAGAGACATCTAAATACCAACATATACAAGCTTGAACACATTAGCTTTTCCCAAAACACCCTCCTCTCTTGCAAACCTCCATGTGTTTGTTGAAGGTGCCATCATCCTGCCTGTCAAGTTTTTAAGCTTGAAATCTTCCCAAATCCTTCATCCTTCATTCTCATTCTCATTCTCATTCTCATTCTCATTCTCATTCTCATTCTCTCTCTCTCTCTCTCTCTCTCTCTCTCTCTCTCTCTCTCTCTCTGTCTCTCTGTCTCTCTCTGTTCATGGATTATAACAACCTTCTAAATGGTCTGCCTCATCTCTTCCCATGTCCATTCATCTTCCCTACTACTTCCATAGTGATTTTCCTTAAGCATAGATCTGACCTTGTCAGTACCTATTCAACCTACTTCAGGAGTTCTCAGTTACCTCTAAGATAAACTCTAGACCTTCACAACCTGTCCTCAACCTATCCTAGCAGTCTTATTGTACACTACTCCCCCCCTCTCAATGGCCAATCTAGCCACACAGTTGTCACTTATTCTTACACATGAAGTCACATCTCCCAACTCTGTACTTTTGCACTGGCATTCCCCCAGACCAATATTGTCAAACTCAAATAGAAAAAGATCTCAATGGGCCATATATTGACTTAGAAAACCACAAATTAACATGATCTGTGTCATATTATATTTTAATCTATTTTATTAAACAATTTCCAATTGTTCTGTTCCAAAGCCTCCTTACATCTACTTCACAGAATCTTTCTCTTCCATCAACATATAGTGCAAGTTGGGGGGGGAGGGGAGGGGAGAAAAAAAATGTACATGATAATTTTATTGTATATTTGAAAGAAATAGCAAGTTCTGCATGGCAGATTTGCAGTTTCATGTGCAATCATCTTTTATATTGTACTATGTTATGGAAATGCTTGTTTTAGTCCATTAATAAAAATAAAATTTTTAAAAATATAGCATAAATATTTTAATAAAATCAATCTTTATAATACATAAATCTTTCCTGATTTCCCCAAACAATTAATACCCTTCTTTCTAAGTGACTTTTATATTTAACTATGTATTTATCTGTGCTTACAGCTGGAGTATAGCTGAAAGAGTCCTGGACTTAGAAGTTAAATAACTTGATCATTATGACACAGCACATTCTGTCTGCTCAGTTTCTTCATGCATAAAATGTGGATAATCATAGCACCTAATTCACAGGGTTACTGAATCAATGAGATACAGAGAGTTCTTTGCACATTTCAAAATACTATATATTTCCTAGCTATTTTTATTGTTATTGATGTCCTTACATTCAGTGTCTATGGAGAAACATGTATTTATCTCCTCCGTTACAACATATTTACATATACATATTTAGAATATTTATGCTCTATATGTGTATTTCTAATATCTAGCACAGTACATGACACATAGTAGAGGATTAATAAATCTTATCGATTTGACTGATGAATTTCCCAAATTCTCCAGATTAAAAAAAATTGTCTTTAAAATTCTGTTTCAGATACCAGCAATAGCATGTTTCAGCAATTTATGCCCAATAAATTAAAAACCCAGAAACTAACTGCACCTTGAAAATATGAATATTATATATACGTATATTTCTTTTGAACACACAGGACTAAAACACAACAATCAACAAAGCATTTAGTAGAATCCTACTTTAGCTTAAAAACAAGTATGCAATTGTTGAGGTCAGAATTGAAAGAGCTGGTTCAGAGTTGAGATAATTCACTTAGACCTTATTTTTAGCCAATGGGAGCTTTATTAACCAAAAGCAGCAGGCCTGAGATTTAGCAAGGAGCTAAACAAAGGTACTGATATAGGAAAAGGACCAGACTTATATAGACAGAAAGCTATACAGCCTGTAAGATGATGATGTAATTTATAGGGTTTCTAATGGGAGTTGGAGATTTAGGGACAGGATGAGGAAGATGAATGATAGAAGATAAGGGATATGGGAAATTTTATGACCGGGGATAGGGCGAGACAAAGAATTCCTTGGTCCAAGACAAGGGGAAAGTTTTATGGTTTCTCAAGATTAGGGAAAGAGACTTTAGGAAGCCCTCAGGCTCAGGAGGGCCTCCCAAGGTACTGAAAAAGCAACCCTTAATATTAACCCTTAGGGCACTCTGTATCCACATCATCTATCTATGAAATCACTTTTCATAAGGAATTTTAAGTCTTATAAAAAATCCTATCTTCCATTCATACAACAAACGTGTGTACAAAGTATAGATGAAATTGAATTACAGCTCCCTTGGGGCCCAAATTGAACATTTTGATTCAAACATCACACTCTTATTCAAAAGTCACAACTCCTTCTAGCATCTTGCTATGTCACCAAAGGGAAGGAGAGTAACAATGTTAGCCCCTTTTCTTTAACCATTCTCACAGGAAATGTGGAACCAAGCCATTTTCTAATCTTGCCCGTAGGGCTTAGTTTGCCTTTCTATACTTTACACACACATACACACACACACACAGAGTCTTAGGATTTAGAGTACCTCTTGGCAAACATATTACCAAATGTTTTATAGTTCCTGTAGATTTTTTTGAATGGAATTTTTCTTTCCATATCGCTCTCTGCTGGGTCTTGTTAGTAATACAAGAAAGTTGATAATCTATGTATTTATTTTCTATCTGGCAACTTTGCTGAATACATTGTTTAAATTAATTTTTGGTTGACTCTTCAGGGGTTTCTAAGTAAATTAACCTATCACCTACAAAAATAAATAATTTTGTTTCCTTTTTACCTATGCTTATACCCTCAATTTCCCTCAATTTTAAAGGCTTGCTAGGTCCCAAACCCTGGGATCAGAGGATACAAATACAAAGGCAAAACAATCACTGCCTTCAAGTAGTTTGCATTGTAATAGAGAGAGACTGTACATATAGGGGGAGTGCTAGTCCGAAAGTTAGAAGTCACAGGAATGATGAGGGAAGCCAAAGGGCATTCAATTGTTGGTATGCCTTTTTTTTCCTTTTGGAGGGCAATTGGGGTTAAGTGACTTGCGTCACTCGGCTAGTAAGTGTCAAGCATCTGAGGCCAGATTTGAACTCAAGTCCTCCTGACTCCACGGCTGGTGCTCTATTCACCGTGCCATGCCTGGTATGCCTTTTCTAGAAACAAATCTTGATTGGATTACTATTATAAGAACACGTGTGGGGGGAAGGTCAAGAAGGGAAAAGAACTTATTAAGCATCTACTTGTACCCAGCCCATGTGCTGGGCATTAAGCTAAGCGCTTTACAAATATTAGAAGGGATACGTGAGCACCTAAAGTGGACAACAGGTAGCATGGCAGAACATGGGCATGATATAGATAGTGTGCTCTAGATAAAGTGGGCTCTCACCAATCAGCATGGCCCTGGATGGGAGATAGAGAACTGATGGGGAATACAGAATCAAAGAAAAAGGTTGTGAGTGTGGGGAAATGGTGGTGTCATAGTTAAGGGGCAAAGTCAGAAGGAAGAATAAGCTTAGGGAGAAAGATAAAGTTTTGTTTTGGACCTAAGTTTGAAGTGCCAATATGATATCTTAGGTAGCTAATATTATACAATTTAGAGATATGAGTCTGGAGTTTGGAACAGAGGTTAGGATTAATATGGAAATAATCTGCAAGTTGCATTAAGTGAAGCTTTGAGCAAGAATGAGATTGCTAAGGGAAAGAATGCCAAGGATAGACCAATATGATAGTTTAGTCTCGATATCAAAATGAAATAGGATGCTCATAGTTAACAGTAGGGGATTTAATTATCCATATAATAGAATGAATATTCAGCAAAAATACATAACTAGTTCAGATAGATGTAGCCCACCCTGTCAGGACATACAGATACAAGTCTGATTAGCAGTTGAACATCTGCAAGTTTAAGGGGGGGGGTCTAAATCCCTCATGGCTCTCTGGACAGTTTTCAAGGATGGATCCTGCAACAAACAATATGTCTACTGTCCACATATTAAACCAGTTCATTTTGGAGAGGCTCACCATCAGATTGGATCCCATCTAATTAAATTTTTGGCCACAGAAATTCTAGAAGACAATCTACTAAGTTGTCTGTTGGCTTCTTTTAGGAACTTAGGAGACTAGAAAGCCACCTCAAAGCCTGGAGCTTAACCCCTAAGGTCAATTGAGTATCAAGAATGATTTCAATATCTGTTAAGGGAGAGGAAAATTAGCCTAAATTGGGTGGTCGAGGGCCCTTGGAAATCTAGCTTAGCCAACATGACAGAGACTAGGACATATTGCTCCCATAATAAGGGAACTAAGAAAAGACCTGAGACCTTGGGAGCAAAGCCTAATGTTGAAAGATATCTCAGGATTCTGCCAGCCTGCTCCTGAGGAGAATGTTGGCAGGAGAGGGAGAAGAGTAAACAGGATGGTGCTTACCTGGGCTGCTACTAACTAGAGTGGGGGATGGAGGAAAGGAAAAAAAGCCACGTTAGATTTCTATTTGGTTTATTAGGTTATTAGGCAGCTAAGCTCAGATTTTTATACCTACTAAAGGAGCACAAGTGCTACTAATACCCTCTACATTTTATCACTCTGAGGCAAAACTCCAGTTGCCCTGCCCTAGTTACAGCTCTAGTCATCTATTTTTCTATTTTCATTATGGTATGACTTTCTAGATGTGATGCTATTTGCAAACTATGGTGTTGGGCTGCCCTATGTACTAAACAACAGGAGAAATCAAAAAAGATTCTGTTCTTATTATTCTATTCTTATTAGTTTGCAAGTCCCCTACAACACTCAGCTATAAATCTGTTGATCAACAGCAGTACTACTAATAACTGAAATTTATAAAGTGCCTTACAGGGTACAAAGTGCTTTATCTGTGTTGGACTAAATGACTTGAGTGAGGTCACAGGGTTAGTAAGTGACTGAAGCTACTGAAGAAGAATTAACATGGTACATATAGTGTGTGTGTGTGTGTGTGTGTGGTTGTGTGTAATTGGAAGACCAAGGCTTAAATCCTGATGCTACTATTCACTACCCCTTTGACTTTGAGAAAGCTATTTTATGCCACTACAGACCCCAGTTTCCTCATCTGTAAAGAGAAGTCATCACATTAGTTAAGCACTGAAGTCCCTACCAGCTCCAGGTCTTATAATCCTAGGTCCTCAGTGCCTCTGTCACTATAATGGCGCTACATCACCTCAGGGTGTCCATAGGCTAATGGGGTCTACCTTGTGGCCTCTATTTTCCTCCAACTTTCAATCAAGCACAGAGGGAAAAAAAACAGAATTCACATCTGCTGGACCTGACTCTGCATTTAAAGCTGTTCCATGTGTAGGGGCAACAATGTGGAAGTTCTAATTTGGCCATGAGTTTTTCCAGCTCTGCAGGGATTTGAAAGAATGTAAAAACAAACTGAACTGGGTACTAAAACACATTTTCTTTTTTTTTAAAGAAAGAAAAGTTATATCTGTATTTAATATAAAAGTGAGGGAAAATTCACGAGCATTATAAATGAAATGTATAAAGAGCTCTTATTCTCCTCCACATTTTGAATATCATCTATTATAATTTTTAAAATCATTCAAAAATTGTATTGATATTTTGTTTTAATGTCACTCATTTCCAGATATGTCCCTACCCAGCAAGCTATCCCTTATAAACCAAAATAAAACCAAAAAAAACCTTTTAAAAATTAGAGGGAAAAAAAATGTGGTCCAACAAAACAAACCAAAATATCAACTGAGTCTGATAATACATGCAACGTTCCACACCCATAATCCCTCATTTCTGCAAGAAAGAGAAGTTCATTTTCTCAGCTCTAACCCTAAGACCAAGCTTATAATAACACAACATTCAGTTTCTCGTCTTTTTTCTTTTCTTTTTTGGCAGAAACATATTTTTAAAATATCTTATTTTTGGTGACTGGCCTAGTGATTAGGTGCAACATTACAGTTGCACTTGGAGAAAATGTACAGAAGCCAACGTTCTGTGCTAATCACTTCCAAACTGAGTCATAGAGCACACTGGAGATGTTGGAGTAGTATCTGGGCATGTGACTAGTGGAAATGATTCTATCTTCCCAACTGCCATATTCTGCCAAGCTTCTCTGTTTCAAAATCTGTAGTCCCAGAGAATCTGTAGCCTGAGAACTGGGAAGGCCCCCAGGATGTGTTTTGAATTGCTCCCTTCCTCTCCCATTCCCAAGCCCTCCTTTGGCCTTTTCCACCCCAGTAGGCTCCACTCAGCCTGTTGCATTGGCTTCCTTGCCAATTTCCTTCCCTTTCTAAGCAGTCAGCTCCCAACAGTATGAGTCACACATCCTATTAAGTGTTGTCTCATCTTCCTAGTACCCATCAGTGACGCTACCAAGACACATACACACACAGGAATAAACCACTAAAATGAAAATTACAGAAGGGGAGGAAAGGACTTCCAAGGTCATCAAATTCAACCCTCAACAGGAACCTTATCTACAATACTACTAATAAGGCTTCACTTGAACCCTTCAGAGATGGGAGCACAGTCTACCTGAGGTTCTAATTCCACTTTGGAACAATTTTGTTAGGAAAATTCTCCTTCATATCAAACAGTTTCCATTCACTAGGGTCTCTGCCCTGTAGGGCCAACCAGAGTAAGCCTTCTTTCTGTGTTAGCTCATTAAATACCATGAAACAGTCATCATTTTCTACTTCTCCTCTCAGGCTTTCTTTTCTCCATGCTAAAACATCACAAGTTCTTTCAACCAACCCTTGAAATAGTGTAGACTCTCCTCAATATATTAGTCACTTTCTTCTAGACATGCTCTAGTTTGCAAATGTCTTTTCTAAAATAGGCCACTTAGCAATGAATACATTACTCAAGATGTGTCTGACCAGGGCGGGATAGAGAGCAAGCCTTAAAACCTGATGGTCAAGACAGAGCTCTGTATAAGCAGGAAAGCAGTCTGCGGTACAGTCAGGTGCTGGTACTGAATGTCACAGTAAACTCATAAGTACACCAAGGTGGCAAGCCAAAATCTGACCATAACAGCAAGGAGGGTAGCAGGTCAGAGACCAGGTAGACAGACACACAAAAATATGGAAACAAATATCAGAGGGGAGAAAAAGCTGAAAGATTCAGAAGAAAAAAGAAAAACTGAACGGTGAGATAAAAGTAAATAGGAATAAAAAAAATTAAGATTTGAAGGGAATTTAAAATCAGAAAGAAATGAAGAAGGATTGAATTAATACACCTGGACTAAATTCCCTAATTCCCTGTAATTGAATCTGTACCATCTGTGGGAAGCTGTACAAATGGGGAGAAAGAAAGTGCCTCTAATAGGGCCACAGATAAACAGTGAAGGGATGATAATTATGAAAATCGCTTAACAAGAAAGGGTACTGCAAGAGAATAGGAGAAAAGCAATGGGGGAAATAGAATTGGATAAGGACAAAAGAATAGGGGCTTTTCTAAGAGGCAGAAGAGGACATGTATTGTGAAAAGATAAGGAGGAGGGGATGGGAAGACAGAAAAAGAAATTATTTGCTCTTCAGGAAATTAAGCCAGAAGGATAAGGAAAGCATAAGCAATGTTTTGCCACCATAGCAGATGAAGAGACTGACAGGAATCCCTAAACTCTAGGGTTTTGTAGTGATTGTGCACAGGGTTAGTATGAGCCCTCACTATCTCTTTCTCCCAAAGGCCTAGAAACTCATTTTATTCTTTCATCCCAATTATGGAAGAATGACATGTTAATGGAGTTCAGGGAGCTAGGCTCAATTCTTATCAGCTACCAATCCCAAGGTCTCAGTCCAAGATGGCTTGGGATGAGCTCTCCAAAGATATAAAAAAGGTGGCTTATCTGAGACACTGGAAGCAGAGCCTCCCAACTAATAACTTTGGAATGCTGAAGGATTTGTAATACCTTAGAATCCATTTCAAAGCAGACTGTCAGCTTTCCTGGGCATTTAGAGGCTGAGACCTGAAATGGTTCTAAATATCTGAAGCTTTTCCAACACAGTAGGACTGCCAAAACTCACAGTCTGTTGACACAGCCGTCAAAAATCAGTCAGCTCCATGTCACAGTGAGACATTGGAACAAGACTTTTAAAATTATTGATACAATTTTTAGATCACTTTCATTTTCAAATATATCCCCTTCCCTCCTTCTATGACAAAGAATTCAGAACAAAAAAAGTCATTTCACAAAAATACTTCATCAATCATTTCTGATTGTATATATAATATTCCATACCTATATTATCTCATCTTGTCAAATAAGGGCAGGAGAGGAATTTTCCCAACTCATTTCCAGACCTAAGCTTGGTCATTATTATTAGAGTTCAGTAACCCCGCCCTTTTGTTTTCTTTTTTTCTTTGTTTGCCTTTCCATTAGCATCTTTGTAGTTACATCCATTGTCTTTATAGTCCTGATTACTTCATTCTGCATCAGATCATATAAGACTGTCTATGTTTCTCTGTATTCATCATTTCTTTTCTTTCACATTAAATTTATTTATTTACTTTTAGTTTACAACATTCAGTTCTACAATCCCTTGAGTTCCAAATTTTCTTCCCCTCTCTCTTTTCCCCCTCCACCCCCCATGGCAGCATACAATCCAATATAGGTTCTACAAATACCTTCACATTAAACATTAGTCAAGTTGTAAAGAAGAATTATAAACAATGGAATAAATAACAAGAAAGAAACAAAACAAAACCAAAAAAAAGAGCAAGAGCAAATAGTTTGCTTCAATCTGCATTCAGAAAACATGCATCCATATTCTCTGGATGTGGATAGCCCTCTCCATCATGAGTCTTTTGGAGTTGTCTTATAACTTTGCATTGCTGAGAGGAGTCCCGTCTATCAAAGTTAGTCGTCACAGATATGATGTCTGTAATTATGTACAAAGTTCTCCTGGTTGTGCTCTCCTCACTCAGGATCAGTTTCTATAAGTCTCTCCATGTTATTATAAAAAAATATCAAACACTATGAATTTGCATGTCATCCTTACACAGGTGCCGTGCTAATCTTCTCTGTATCATTCCAATTTTAGTATATATACCACTGAAGCAAGCACTGTATTAATCATTTCTTATGACACAATGATTATATTGAAGCAAATCTTCAATGAAAAGGATCAGTAGGTAGATCATGGAAACATGGTATTCATTCCTCATAATGATATTTTACCTGTCTATATATGTATAGCTTGCAACCATTTGCATTTTGACAAATATTCAATGTAAATATTTTTCTAACAGAGAGCTTATCGATAAAGTAATTTATATAAACACATACAGAGATGATGAATGTCAAAATTTTGTGGGAGGAAAAGAGGCATCTATTTATTACTATAAAACAACACTGTTTGAACACAATGTCCTCTTTTTAATATGTCTCTGAAATAGTACTTTTGAATAGAGAAGCAAAAATGTAGTCCTAAGAAGTAATTTTTCCTGTCTCATTTTCCCTCTGATACTGTTCTAGCTTTATAGCTATTAAATGGCTAACAAGTACTAATCTTAAATACCTAATAAACAGTTTCCAGATGAGACCTTGTATTTCTAAACCCTGGAGGTTCCTTCCTAGCATTCAGTGTTTTAAAGAAGCAAAGGCGCAAAACTTCTGAGGCATAGACTACACTGCCCAAAGTCCATTTTAGGCACCTTCTATGAAGACTGTGATTTACAGGGGCCTCCTCCAGGAGGAGGAGGGAAGGAAGATATTCACAAAATAAGAAAAACCCTGATTCACTGGAAGGCATTGTCCATAATCCACACAATCATGCCAGATTCCAGATCTTGAACTGGAAGAGTCATTAGAGGCTTACCCTCAGATAGACTCCTATTTTCTCACCATGCTTCTCATAATACGAAAGCTGTGGTTAATTTAGAATCCCTAACAGGAAATCCTTTAGTTATACTGGACTTTATAAGAAGCTTAAAAATTTAAGGTTGTTACACTGAAAGGCAATGTGAAGTAGTGAAAAGAAGACTAGACTTGAACAGGAGCAACTGAGTGATCTTAGGAAAGGTACAACCTCTCTGGGTATCAGTCTCCTTATTGTGAAATGGGGATAATATTTGTATCCTTCAATGGATTGTAAGCGCCTTACAGAGGACTGTTTCATTTTGGGTCTTTGTATTTCCATCATTTAACACAATGGCACATAGTAAGTACTTAATACTTACTGGCTGGTATATTTATTATATTATCTGCTTCATGAAGAGTTGTGAGGGAAGGGTTTTTATAAACTGTTCAAGGCTATGAGAGTGTGTTTCTATTAAGCACTGAAAACCATGAAATATACCATTCCTTTCTTCCAAAATATATGAAAATAATATGGTACAATGAAAAGAACATTGGTTTTCAAACCAAAGTGTACAACTATGGACATTACTAACCTCTCTGAGAGTTTCCTCATTTGTAAAATTGTGATAACATGTGTATTATCTACTAATTAAGGTTTCAAGGAACATACTTTGTACTTAAGCACTAAAATTATATACTCTATTATTTTATTTATTTTTCTTTTCTAGATATAATCTGTTCTTAAAGGAATCATTTGGAATTACTGCTTCTTTTTCCAAATTTACACTAATTATCACTTTTATAATTTGTTAAAGAATTTTTCCAGGAATCCAAGTCAAATCAATTACTTCTATTTGGAGACTAGCATCATTCTTTTTTTTTTTTAATCAGGGAAACATTTACTTTTTTCTCTAGTCCTGAGGTAACTCTTCCATTTTTCATAATCTTTAAGTGCCCTACGATCTAGTTCATCTGGGTATGGTAAACACATTTAGGGTAGCTAGGTGCTCTCTTATTGTTTCCTTATATAGCTTTGATAACAACTCCTAATTAGTCATTTTTATTCTGTTTTTTTTCCCCCTGTTCAAAGATAATTCTCCTTGGCAGAAAAAAAGAAAGAAAATAAAAAGAATTTAAGGCTCAGAGAAGTGATTTAGCTCTGGGTCACAACTCTAGTAAGTATCAGAGGAGAGACTTGAACCCAGATCAACTTGTTTCTAAATCCAGCAATTTATCCACTAAAGAGCACTGATGATGATAATGAATTGTAGAAAGAAAGTCCTTTCTAGATCTAGGTGGTATAGGTGGATTGTGGCTAGTGCTTATCAATGAGTTGGAGTCCTCCCATCTTATTCTATGAAAATTTTCCTTCTTCCTACCAACAAGAAAATGGCTGCCTTTAAATCATTGCCTTCATGGAAGAAGCCTCAAATTGGCAGTGGGCAGAGAAGTCTGTATTTCAAAAGCTCTACTCTTCTGTCCCATTGTCAATTTTGTATTTATCAGAAGTCACATCTGATTTACAAAGTAGGAAATTTGTTTTGAACCAGCCCAAGCCTGTAAATGAAAGGCCAAGAACATGACTGGGTAGGTATATGGGTATATGGGTAGGTACATTTGATACCATGTTTCCCTGATAATAAGACATTGTCTTATTAATTTTTTTGGACAGAAAAACACCAGAGGGCTTATTTTTAGGGGAGGGCTTATTTTAATGAACATTGACAGCAATTTTAATAAACAGGTAAATGTGAACAAAAAAATGTACCTTTATTCAATAAGCAAATCACTGGGGAAGAACAGGATGACGCGCTCACTGCTGCAGCTCTGATTGGATGCAGCTCGGAGCGCAGCGTGCATTTCACTGGGGGGGGGAAGAGACGGTGCATACAGAGGGTACTGTAATGTAGCGTGTAGCTCAGGGGATCACCTTCACTACAGTAGCAATCTCAATAGGGCTTATTTTCGGGGGAGGGCTTATTTTAGAGGAATCTTACACAGTAAGGGGAGGGCTTATTTTCGGGATAGGTCTTATTATCGGGGAAACACGATAATAAGCTTTTCCCCTTGGTTTACTTATTTTTTGTATTCCTTTTCTTTACCCACTTGTCTACACTGAAAAATGAAACAGTTACAGAGCTGTAAGATTGTAAAACCTAACACTCCCCCCCCCCACAATGCTGTTTGGCACTGTGCCAGTCTACAAAGATAAAACAGAACTTGCCTTTCAGGCAATATATAAATAATTGAGGGGCATTAGCTAGTTGGAAGGACCTTGTACTTTGCCACCTGGGGTGGTATTCTTTCACTCTGACTCTATAGAAAGGAACAGAGGAGTTAAGGAAAAAAGCCAAAAGAGTTCCCTGTTCAAGCTGTGATTTTCTTTGAAGCGTTGCTTATAGATTCTTTAGAGTCATCCTTGTAGAGAACTTTCAGGAGTTCCCTAGCTCTGCTAATGAAATGTTCCCCTCCCCATATATTATTACCTGAAAGGTTATAGGACAGATAAGCAGGAGGATGTATAACCTTGTTTGGATATTGAGAACTTTTGGGATCCCTTGGCCCCACTAAAGGAATATTCCCCTGCCCTATATAGTTACCTGCAAGGTTACAGGGCAGATAAGCAGGAGGGCATGTAATCTTTTTTTGTTTATGCCTCTGGATATGGTCCTATGATATTACCCTAATAAATAACTAACCTTAGGCAAGGGTGAATAGTAAACAAGATTAAGGGAGGGTCCTTGTACATTGTCTGCATTCCTTTGGGGTGTCTACATTCTTTTGGGTCATGTAGGCCTTCCGTTGGGGGGCATATAAACTCTGTGAGCCCTTTGCATCTTTGGCTCTGTATGAAATGGTCCTGTAATAAACAGATTATTGATTACAACCTGGTCTCATTATTCTCACCACTCGCTAGCCCACCAACTGCACTGGCCACAGTAATCGTCTTCTGGATTTGTGTCTTGAGCATCCCTTGCACCATAACAGCTTTTCATAATGGGATTCTTTTTGTGTTTGCTCATTAATCCAGTCTACTGTCTAGCTTTAGACTTGATGTTAGGGTTAGGCTCTGGGCAGGTCTGGAGGGAAGGTGTGGGTTGGCACTATTGCTGCTTTCTTGAGAATATAGAATGTTGTATTATTCCAGATTCTCAGTGACAGCTCAGGTTGGGGATATGCAAGCTTTCAGTGTTCCCAATGTGGTCTGATCCAGAGTAAACTGATTGTTCTCCCCCTGGTCTGATATGGGTTTGGATCTGAGCAAACAGACTGCTGCTGTCAGTCACCATGAGCTAGAAAGTCCTTCTGGTTCAGAGTGAAAGAGCTTCCCTTTGATCTGGGACTCCTACCTTGGTTAGTCCTCTGCAAGCTTTTAGACTGTGCTACACAAGCTGAATCTGAGACCTAGCTCTATTCCTGAAGCCTAAGTCACACTGTTGCTTCTTGTTTCTGAACTTTCTCATTGCTCTATATACAGGATAGAGCTTGTAACCATTCCTCATCTCTGGGTACAGATCCCTTCCTCTGCCTGTCCTGGATCTTTGATCTAGAACTGAGTAGCATACAATTAAAATGTCATTTGGGACCTATTCTCAGAGTCTGTATAAGTTAGGGTCTGGGAGTTCACCTTACTCTTAGACACTGTTCCCTAGAACATTCTACACAGCCTGGTGCTCCTTCCTGGCTAGACCCTTTCCCCAGTGTCCAAAGAGCTGTTTTCCAAGTTTTTTAAACTTGGGCTGGACAAATTATTTGCTGTGATTTTTAAAAATTTCTCAATCAGAATTTCATCTAAAGTTGACTTTCATTCAAGCCAATGAAAATAAATGAGAGGAAGTAACAGCCTCTATATATCACTTCACCTTCCTGCAGTGAGAAAGAAAATGGGAAATCAGTCTCACAAGAATCTGGGGGAAAGTAGCCTTAAATTCTCTCCTACTTCAGGAGCTTCCTGCCCATAAAGCTGATATTTAGGTATCAGTTGTCACATCTGGGTTTTACACAAATAAAATTGCAGCCTTCTGAGCTTTGAGTTAGCACAAGAACATTCATCTGTCCTCAACTGACACAGACCCAGGCAAAGTATTACAGCATTGTTTGGTCTTTTGTCATTATTTCCTTGACATCAAAATCACTATCATCTGGTTCAAATGCATTTAAGAAAGACGCGCCTGGGATACAGGCCATGCCTTTACAGAATAGCACTTCATTATGAATACCTCTTTGGCACCATGGTAAAGAGATGAGAAGTGGACTCTCTTTGAGCATTAACACAGACCAGACCTAGGGACTGAACTTGCTTGTTTGCCAAGTATGGGCTGCCACAATTCCTGTAGCATTGGGGCTGTAGATGCTGGATGAGCTTAGGATTTCATAGAGGAGAAAGAGCACAGAGAACAGGGAATGAACAGGGATGGGAAAATGGAAACTGAAGTAGTTCCTAAAAAAATAAAAGACTCAAAAGGGTAGGTTGATAAGTCATTTCCCCTGGAAAATAATCAAGAATTTATTAAGTTCCTACTATGTGCCAGAGATTGGACTATATACCTACTGTCAAGGAACTCACATTCTAATGGAGAAGACAAGCACATGTATGTACATGTGTGTACATATAAACAGATGTATGTGTGTATATGTGTATATTGTACATATAGAAAACAAATACAAGTCAGTTTTAGAGTAAAGGCACTAGCAATTGGAAGGATCAAGAAAGGCTTCATGTAAAAGGTGATCCTTGCACTGGGTCAAGTCAACATGTATTTATTAATTACCTACTGTATGCCTACTGTATGTCATTATCTGTACTAAATTCTGGGAATACAAAGAAAGGTTTAAAAAAAACAGCCCATGCTCTCAAGGAACACATTGCTAAAGAGGGGAGACAACATTCAAACAATTATGTGAAAACAGGATATGTAAAAGATAAATTGGAGATAATCAAAAGAGAGAAGGCAATAGAATTAAAGGGGGATCAAGAAAAGTTTGTGGAAAGAAGGATTTTGGTTGGAATATACAGGAAAAACCAGGGGATCAAAGAAAAGAAAAAGAATGTATCAGACATGATGGATATATCAGCTACTAAAAATGCCCTGAGTAAGGAAATGAAAGTGTCATATATGAGGAACATCAATGAAACCAGTGTCACTGAATCATAGCATATGGGAAGAATAAAGCATAAGAAATTTGGAAAGGTAGGAGAGGATCAGGTTATGAAAGGCTTTAAACAGATTTTATATTTGATTCTAGAAGGTTCTAGAAGTGAGAGGAAGCCAGTAGAATTGATTGGATGGGGGTCTTGGAAAGGGAGCAGAGTATGACATGATCAGATCTATACTTTAGGAAAATCAATGTGACAACTGAGTGATGGACTGGAATGGGGAGAGACTTGAGGTAGGGAGACTAACCAGCAATATTTCATAGTAGTCCAAGTGTAAGGTGTTACGGGTATGGATCAGGGTAGTAGCAGTATCAGAGAAGAGAAGAGAGCAAAAATAAGAGATGTTGCAAAGATTGAATCAACAGCATTCACAAAACATTGACTATGTGGAGGTGAGAAAGTGAGGAGTTAAAGAAGATACCTAGGTTGTGAGGCCGGGTGACTAGAAGGATAGTGGTATGCTTGACAGTAACAGGAAGTTAGGAAGAGATGAAGGCTTGAGATGAGGTTACGTTTTAAGATTTGTTGAGTTTAAGGTATCTAAAGGACATCCAATGAGGTGTCCAAGGGGAAACTGGAGATGCAAAAACTGAAGTTAGGGGAGAAGTTAGGTTAAGATAAGTAGATCTGGGAATCATCAGTATAGAAAAGATAATTGAATCCATGGGAACAGATGACAATCACCAAGCAAAATACCATATAGAGGAAAGAGAAGAAGTCCCAGGACAGAACACTGAAGGAAACCCATAGCTAGTGGATATAACCTGGATGAAGATGAAGCAGAGGTGAGGAACAAGTACATTCTGAGCATCACATATGGTTAAGTGCAAAGGAACAGAAGGTGAATTTCATTTGTGAGGAAGAGAACAGGCCAGTTTGGCTGGATCACACAGTATAGGATGAATAGTAATGTCTAAGAAAGCTGGAAAGATTAAGTTTGGGTCAGGTTATGAAGGACTTTAAAAGCTAAAGAAAGAAGTTTATTTTTTTTATCCTAGAGCAATAGGCAGTCAATGGAACTGACTGAGTAGAGAATGACAGTCAATCTGCAAAATCACTTTGGTTACATTGACAGAACTAGCAGAAATCTGGACTAACCAAGAGAGGGAAGGGAAACAGAGAGTAGTGGGATGTGAGGTGTCCTGGCAACTCTTAATACACACATCAGTGTGTGTAGAAGATAGACTGGAGCGAGTTGAAACTTGAGGCAGGGAGACTAATAGGAGAAACACTGCAATAATCTAGGTGAGAGGGATTGAAGGCTATGAAAGTAGAGAGGAAGGGTCAAATGTGAGGGACTTTGTGGAGGAAGAAATAGCAAGATTTTGCCATTGATTTATGTGGTGTGAGGGAAAGTGAGGAATCAAGAAAAATACTAAGGTCATAACTCTGAGACACCAGAAGAATAGTGGTACTTTGGACAGAAAGAGAATTTTGAAGAGGTATAGGTTTGGAGGAGGTTGAGGGATGAATAATGAGTTTTACTGTAGACATTTTGAATGAAATTTCTCTGCAATATCAAGTTTAAAATGGACAACACAGGCAATTGATAATTCATGGCTGAAATTCAGGGCAAAGGATAGAGTCAAGTCTCTCCCCACTCCCTACTCAGTTGTTCCAATTAATTTTAAGGTACTAGTCAGACCATGTCACCCCTCTACTCAATAAACCAGTATTTTTGCAGGATTAAATATAAAATCCTCTGGCTTCGAAAGCACTTCATAACCTAATCTTTCCTACATTTCCAGTCTTCTTACACCTTACTCTCGTTGCCATACACTATGATCCAATGACAGTGGCCTCTTTGCTATTCCTCACACAACATTCCATCATTCTATTCCAAGAATTTTCACTGGCTGTCCCTTATGCCTATAATTCTCTCTTTCCTCATCTCCACCTCCTAGCTTCTTGGCTTCCTTGAATTCTCAGCTATTCAGCCTTCTTTAAGGAGCCTTTTCCAGTCCTCCTTAAACATAATGCCTTTCCTCTAAGAGTATCTCCAATTTATCCTGTATATAACTTGTTTGTATGTTGTGTCCTCCCCATTCTGGATGTGAGCTTTGTAAATAGTAGGGAATGTTTTTGGCTTTCCTTATATTCCCAGTACTTATCACATGCCTGACACACAGTAGGTACTTAGTAAATATTTGACTTGGCTGGGTAAGACATTTAAATCTATGAGTATTCTGCATAGAGATAATTAAACTCATGGGAACTTATAAAGTCATCAAAAGAAAGAAAACAGACTTCAGGACAGAGACTTAGGCAACATCCACATTTAAAGGGGCAAGATGTAGATGATGAGCCCACAAAAGTGTCTGGGAAGTAACAGTTAGGCAGATAAAAGATGTAGGTGAGAATAGTGTCAAAAAAATTCAAGGAGGAGAAAATATGCAGAAGGACCAGGTTTTCCACAGTATCAAATGAAGCAAATAAGTATGATGGTTAAGAAAGAGCATCGTATTTGACAACTGTAGGTAACTTTGGAGAGAGCTGTTTCAGTTGAATGATAAGGTCAAAAGTCAGACTGCAAAGGGCTGAATTGAAGAGTAAGAGGAGAAGAATTAGAAGCCAGAAGCACAGACAATCATTTCTAGTAGTTTGGATAAGAAAGAGAAGAGAGGAAAAGAGGGAGTATGACACCACGATTAAATGGTAGGGTCTAGAAAAGTCTTTTTAAAGATGGGAGGAAAAGACGAGTGTATTTGAAGGTGGTAAGGAACTAACAGATAGAGAAGAGAAGAATATTAGAAAGAGGAAAATGATTGATGTTACCATCTGCTGGAAAAAAATTAAAGAGGATAAGATCAAGTGCACGAGTAGAGGAGTTGGTCTTGGCAAGGAAAAAAAGCAGGAGTGAACTGGTGTCAAGGGTTTGGGGAATGAAGAGAAAGGTATAAGAGGGACTTTATGTCTAAAGCTCTCAGTTTTCTCAGCAAAGTAAATGACAAGACCTTTAGCTAGAATGAAGGAGGGATAGGCATCAGAAGAGAATTGAAGAGAGAAGAGAAGGTATGGGATAGTTCCTATACAAAGTGGGATAGAGGATCAACTAGGAATTAATAAAAAGACTGTCTTGCTGCACTAAAGCTCCAGTTGAAAATTTTATTTTTGATGAATTTATAACCAACTTCTGCATTTGGACCTGAACTGGTCTTGAAATGTTTAAATGTGACGCACTCTGTTGACTCTGGAGATACAAAAATTGCAGGCTAAAATATTTTGCTATCATGTAGAAACTCTGAAAGAATATCTTGGGTGTTCCAGTTCTTACTAAATCTGTAAAAAATAGTGATAAAACCGGAAACTGGTTTAAAAACATAAAGTCACAAAACTTTCCTTTTGTATTAAAATATAAGAGATTCCACCAAATTCTACACACAACTTAGTTCAGTTAATAAAAAGTATCATAGCTAACATCTTATTAAATTGAGCAGTCATTTTTATAATGAAATGTCTGCTTTCAGGATTTCCCCAAACAACAAATCCAGTTTGTAATTATGTACTAATGGGCATTCTCCAAATTCCAGTGGTCCATAACCCCTATTTTCTGGAGATAAAAGACTATTTTACAAAGACTTTCTTCCAAATATTTTTCCACTTCTTGTAAAGTTTCAATTTTGACCTTACACAGAATTCAATGAAGACAGGCAAGAATTAATAGTATGTGATCTGGACAACACTAGGAGTTCCTATACTTTTCTCAAACATCAGTGAGGAAAAGGCTTTGTCCTTAGTCTGAAAACATATTTGTTTGCTCAACGAATGACATCCAACGGTTCAAAATCATAACCACGTTTAACAACAACTATTCCCTACCTTCTTCTACCCCAACATCTTCCAAAAAGAAAATATTTAAGGTCAGCCTAGAGCAGTGATTTTCAAATATTTTCACCTAAGGCCACCCCTTTATTACTCTTGTAAGTTTTCCTTTGACCAATCGTATTTGAAAAAAATGAGTAAAGCTAGATTTGGATGCTTTTAACCTCAAAGAGGAGAGGATGTAGAAATGGATGAGCAAGGAAACAATAAGCTGGGTCATGATAGATAGTTTTGAGTATTTATTCATTCAATAGACATCTATGGTTCTATTGTAGGCCAAGCACTGTCTTATAAGCTGGGGAAAGAGATCAAGATGCACAGGTAAAACAGTTCTCTCCAGACGTTACAAGGTAGCAGAGGAGAGGAGTAAATATATAATGATGATAGCTCATTGTTTGTAATAGGTGCTGTAAGGGAGTTCTGAAGTACTAAAGGACTCAAAAACAATGACCACATCCAGCTGGAAGATTGGGAAAGGCCATGTAAAGGTGGCAGCACTAGAGTCAGGTTCTGAAAAATGAATAGTATTTCAAAGGCCAGAGATGATAGTGAGGTCATTCAGGAGGAAGGAATGGTATGAATAGACGTCTAAAGTGAGAAAAGTGTGAGCCAGGTTCAGGAAGGACTGATAGTCCAGTTTAGTGAGAATAATGGGGAAGCTTCTGAGCATAGAAGTATCAAGGAGATACAAAGGAAATATAAAAACTTTTTTGATCTTCTCTTCTCCCACTATATTATTTCACTTGGTGATCTTATCAGTTCCCATGGATTCAATTATCTCTATGCTGATCAATCCCAAAGCTATTTATCCAGTCCTAACCTCTCTCCTGACCTCCAAAATCACATGCCTTTTGGACATCTCAAATTGTATGTCTCAGATACTTTAAACTATATGTGTTCAAAACTGAATTCATTATCTTTTACCACAAGCCCTTCCCTCTTCTTAATTTTCATATTATTCTCAAGGCTATCACCATCCTCCCAGTCACCCAGGCTCACAAACTGTCATGCTCACCTCCTCGTTTTCTCTCTGATCTATTCCCCAGATCAAATGTGATTGTACTTGCTGATTGTACCTTTATAATATCTCTCATATGCCCCCTCTCTTCTCTAGTGCTGGCACTGCATAGTAAATGTTTGTTGAGTGATAGATTCCTTTTGAAGTATGAAAAAAATTAGTCAAACTTGGTGAGATTGTAGAGTGTGAAAAAGCCCCATTGTTTGATTGGAAAATTTCTCACACCCCTGGTGGTCTTTGAGAAGAAAATCTACCATTTCCAATGTCTTTCTCAATTTTACAGAATAATCTGGGGCAGTCAAGAAGAAAGTCAACTATGAAGAACCCAGTTCTTGAAAGAAATTGCTCTTTACCTTTTTCTATTTCACTCAGGCCCCACCCAGACTGCCGTGGGAGTAAGGAGGGGATTTTTCATAGGGCAGGACCAGAGAGCCCAGTTCAGGAATCATTATTTTGCTGAGAAGTCCAGTTGAGGGACAAGCCAAGCAGAGATGCCGAGCACAGAGTAAGCAATGTCAATCCACTAGGAGAAAAGAGATCAGGTTCTCTTTGTAGTGTCAAAAAGCTAGAAATTGTGGGGATATTTGTCAATTGGGGAATTGCTGTACAAGTTGTGGGATATGATTGTAATGGAATACTACTATGCTCTAAGAAATGATGAGCTCATTGATTTTATAAAAACATGGATAAACTTGAACAAAATAATGAAGAGCAAAATAAGCAGAACCAAAAGAACACTGTATATAGTAAACAGCAATATTGTTTTAAGAACATCTTTGAGCAACCAAGTCATTTTGATCATTATAAATACCCAAATTAACTACAGAGGACATATGAAAGAAAACACTTTCTGCATCTAGAGAAAGAACTGATAAATAGGAATATGTATAGAATGATTTACAGACATTTACATACACATATGTTTCTAATGGCTGCCATCTTAGGGTGGGGGGAAGGGAAGAAAAAAAGAAATTTATATGACAACTTCATTATATATTTAGAAGGAATAACAAGTTATACATAATAAGTTTGCAGTTTCACGTGCAACCATCTTTTTTTGAAATTCTACTATGTTATGGAAATGCTTGTCTTATTTCATAAATTAAAAATGAAATAAATTGAATTATTTTTAAAAAAATATCTGAGGCTCTAAAATGCTAGAAGAAAAAGTTGCCTTGGCTATGGGTTTCCTTTGTGTGTACCTTTCTACTAATGTACCCTATGTGCCCACTTTTTCCTCTTATACTATGCATAAATGTGGGAACATGCACCACAGGTTTAGAATGGCAAAGTTTTGTTACTACTCTTCATGTTATGCTATTTCAACAAATGTCTTTGCTTTGAGCTAATTTTGTCAACTGGCTGACTCCTATAGGTAAACAAGATAGTGAGGGATCATGAGCTATAAGGGTCAATGTGAACCCACAGAATACCTCGAACCTGTGGTCATCAACTCTTTGCAAATACAAGTAGGAGAAGGTAGCCCCAGTGAAGACACTACAGAATCATAAATCCTCAGAGCTAAGACACATAAAAAGTCAGCTAATCCAAGTACTTCAAACCACAGAATGAACTTTGGGAATTATGAGGGTCAGGAATCCAACCTAGCCCCTCCCCCTTATTGTCAGACAAGAATATTACCACTCATGCTGCCAAGTTTATACTACACGAGAAAAATGAAGGAAGAAGATATTGGGACAGGGAGAGAGAATAGTAAAAAAAAAACCTAAGGTCAAGAGACATTAGGTAACAAGTCAAGGTCTTCCATACAGTAAGTAGTAATAGAACTGGGACTTAAATACAGGTCCTTCAACTACAAATCTAATGCCCTCTGAGGGCACTAGCTATAGATTTTGGCCAATAATCCACTCAGAAACATACTCTATGAATGCCTCCAAGGTCTGTTTATTTATCTTTTAATGTTTTTCTAAAATCATTGAGTTCATCCTTTCTTATAGGGAAGTAGTATTCCATCACAATTATATACCACAACTTGTTCAGCCATTCCCCAATTAATGGGTATCCCTGGAATGTCCAGTTCTTGGCCAGCACAAAGAGAGCTATGACAAACATCTTAGAACATATAGGTTCTTTTCCTTTTTTCCTAATTATGTTTGGAAATAGACTAAGAAGTATATAGTAGATATGTTATATGCAAATATACTTTGGCATGAAGCCCAAAGCGTCATCAGAAAAAGTGACTCTTTTTAGAAGCTGCCTGCTACAGTCATGATACTGCTCTAGTTCTTCCTTCTCTGCAAAGGTTACATGCCCATATATTGTAATGAACTTCATGGCAACCCTTTTACTTATGCTCATCACAAGCACAGCAATACAGCCTCCATTTAAAGAGTGCTCCTAGTCTAGTTGATCATTCATTTCCCCCCAGCTGCTCTCCTTGGACTGTAATGGACTATGATCATTCCCCCCGGACAACTCATCACCAGGAAATTCATCATCCTTACATATTGCATCAACTTTGGTATTCACCTCATCAGTCTACCCCAGTACTCTCAGTACCTTCTCACTAGAGGTCTGGAGAGTGAAGAAAAAGAACTCCTTCCAAAATCTATATTGAAAGAGGCCTCCCATGCCTGCCGATTCTCCATTTATCAAAAGCTGCACTCCTTAGACTAGACTCCACTATGATCATGTATCCAGGACAGCTCATCTCCAGGAAACTCATCATCCTGACATATTACTCCCATGTAAGAATGCTTATTTTGCCTGTGTGATACATTATTTCATGTGACAGAACTGCTAGGTCCGCCTTGTCCAGGTTACTGCTTGGCAAGCTTCAGACTTGGTTGGAAGCTGGAACTGATACACTACTCTGCTTCCATATCTAACCCTACTTCTGACCCTAATTTCTTTTCCAACCTTAAAAATAGCAGTGGTGGTGGCAACCTCCTGCTGCCAGATGCCTTTCTCCTCATTCAGGCCAATATGTGGCTCATGAATATAGGTCTCCATTTTCATCTATTTGCATTTTTTCTTTCCTGATCTAGGATGAACAAGTTTTGAACAAGGCTGCAACCTGGAGAAATTCAAAAGACTGGAGGACCAGAAGGACATCTAGAATGCCAGTGAAGCAGTGAAAAGAAAACTGTAGAACCCAACACAGCAACAAATCAGACCCAGCAGCCAAGATGACATTTTCTGGAGCAATTTGTCTATTAGTCAGACCATAGTCAAAAGTGAATTTAGTGGAGAAACGCTTTGAAGAAATTGCTCTAAGTCTGACACAGTTCTTGGTAGTATAGAGGAATTGTGTGGCCCTGATTGGAAGAAAATATTTATTCTTGCAATTGCTATATCTTCTCAGTAAATATTCCTTTATAAAAGCTAATAGATGCTCATGTTTAAACCATAATGGGATGCTAATCACTTGGTCTATGATACATGGGGGATACTAACTATAATTGGCATGAAAGCTTGAGCTAATAGTATTAGATAAATATATCCCCAACCCCTCAGGAATATTCCTAGAACCCAACTCACCTATGTGAGAGCCATACAAAAAGGATACAAAAGAAAGAATAAAAAGAATTATATCATATGATGTAGGGTAAACGAACAGGGAATCCAAAGATTCAATTCTCTAATGAGAAAGAGAATCTTGGTTCCATTAACAGAAATAGGAAAGTTGAGAGAAGTACATTTTGAATAAATGAATCAATAAATGCAAAAACATTTACTAAGTGACTACTATGTTCCAGACACTGTGTTAGGCCCTGGGATATAAATACAAAAATAAGGCAGTCCCTGACCTCAAGGATCTTATATCCTAACAGGGGAGGGAGGAGACATGGCAGGGCAGAGGATAAAGATTTGTGAGTCATATAAAGAGAGGCAACAGCTGAAGCCAATAGAATAGATGAATCACTGAGACAAAGAATGTAGAAAGACAAGGCTGATGATAAAACCCTGAGAAATTGCTACATTTAAGGAAAAGGGGGAAAAAGAATCAATTAAGAACAAGTTAAAGAAAAGAACAAAGATAGTGTAGCATTATACCAAAACCATTGGCAAGTATTGATGACCTGGTAATGATTTGACCTGGTATTGATTTGGTATGGTATTGATTTGACCTGGTAATGTCAAATGCTACAGGAAGTTCAAGAAGGTAAAAGCTAAGAGACTTTTACATTTGGCATTTTTATCACTGGTGACCTCAAAAGAGTATACTCAGTTGAGTGGTTGGGTCATAAACTAGATTATAGAAGTAAAAGGATCAGTGGGTGGGGAAGAAGTGAAAGCAGAAAGCATGGGTGACTCAAGAAGTTAGGATATAATAGTTGCTAACAGCAGGGGAGGGGGAGTGAGGTTAAAGGATATTTGAGCATGTTTGTAGAAAAAGAAGAAAAAGTCAGAAGGTGAGAATGAGAATACAAAAGAGCAGATAATTAATGTAATAGATATTGATAATAAAATTCATAATACTAAAATTAGGCTTGAAAAGAAAGGAAATGTCTTCCTCCAAGATAGAAAAGAAAAAAGGAAAGATGAATACAAATTAATTTTGAGGTCTAGAGGAACAAAGAAAAAATGAGGGACTAGTGTGAAAGTGGCTAAACTCTCAGGCTACTGTCAGAATTTGTTGGTCACCTGAGGACAGAAAGGAGCTATTGGTGTGCTCTGATGCTAGGCTGGTATACCATAAAAGGGCACATCAACCAGGGGAGTTTTACTCAGCTTAATCTACCCAGTGTCCTCATTGCATTATCATTGTTAAATATATTTCTCCTGACATAGCTAATTAAATTGACTTTTGTTGGCAACTGAATGACCTAAAAGTGTGTTATTTCATTACAAATTCAAACTAAACTACCTGCCTGAGGCAGGCCTACCCAGAAGATATGCCCTTGACAAAGCAAGCCACATATATTTCTGTGATGCCTGGATGCTCAAAAGGATTTCCTAGGAATTGCAAGTGAGTAATTCTCCCTCCTTTATCAATATCAACAGAAATACAGAACACACAGGTAACCTCCAGAGGTCACTGAGCAAATGTCCATTTGTTTCCTGTCATAGTCCCATAGATCAATCTCCTTGGAGGACAAGAGGCTTAATATAGGTGTCAATGAGAACTTCTGTTTCACCGAAGCTAACTCTCACCAGAACTACTATATTAGAGTATAAGAAAAGAAAATAAATCTTGGCATTTCGCATAATTGGTAGGTATCTATTTTTATGCATGTTCTTGTTAAATTTATTGCAAGAGAACCTCTTGGCCTATGTTAACAGTCATTCTATTTAGAGTACTCCCCTATTTGCTACCTTTCCCTGGGAAAGGGAATCACATCATAACTAGCCTGTTGGGAATCTAGCACTACCCCTAAAAATTAACTGAACTGTTTTTGAAATGTCTAGGTTTTCACTTGTCTCCAAATTAATGTTAGAAAATATTTCAATTGACAATTCTGGTGGGAATGGTAAAATGGTCAGATTCACATCATCCCTCTTATGGATCACAGAGCCTTGCTCATTCTGATATGGTCTACATTTGTCTTGAGTATTAGAAGTGTTTGCTCTGGAATGATCTGTGCTAGTAAATATGTTAAAAAGCAGTTAGTTCATAAGGATCTAAAGTTCTGTCTGTGAACATATATGGAGATCTGTTACTCTGGGGTAGAAGAAGGAGAAGTAGTCCCATCTATTCTAACACACTGGCCCACTCCTGCCTGCCCTATCTCAGAAGAGTTATGGTTGGCTGGAATAACCCTAGAACAAGAGTAGGGCCGTGGAGAGTGAGCACAGTGTCCGAGAGGACATCATTCAAGTCCAACAGTCCGTGAGGCCTATAGCTGCCTAACCTAGCCCTATTGCCTCTTACTGCCTGAATGCTAATAAGCATAGTAATCATGTTTATTTCATAATATATTATGGGAACACCAGTCTTTGTCAAGTCCTCCAGAAGACGGCTGTCTGAGTCTATACATAACCACTGTAATTATCCAGGTAATTCATCCAAATAATCAGATGTTAAATAAATTATTAACTAGTCAGTTCATTCAAAATAGTCAGACCAGTTGTATGCACAATCTATGCAGCCATTAGGAAGAAAATGGTTCCTCAGGTAAATAGCACTACAGGCTTGAAGGATAGGGGAATAAGCAAAAGTTATCTTGTAAGGAGCAACTGAAATAATTAATTCAGGGAATTCTGGGCCAATAATTCAAGGATTTGCTTAATAATGGAACCTAGTTTACAGAATTGGACCCCCCCATGGTCCCTTCCAAACGTACCATTCCCTACAATCCCAATACAAATAACCCATTCCTTGTTCTTAGCTATAACTGCTAGAGGCAAACACTATTTTTAAATTAACCATCAAAAACATTAGCCTCACTCAGTCTGCTCATGATCTTATGAGCCTGGAATCTGATACTCCACCCTCTAATTATACATAGCATGACTGCATATACATGGTGGTCACAAACAGGATTTTTTTTTCTTCTTTTGGCAATGTTACAGCAATTAGAGACAACCAAACTCTCCTGGAGGTAACAGCAGTTCTCAATACTGATACTCTCCAACAGGGATTCCTTTAAAGACAGGGCAAACAAACAGTACAGGGGTGACTTTCCATTCATTATGAATGGTTGGTTTAACATCCAGCCAGTTGAAGAATTCATCAGCCCTGTTGCAACCAAGATGGTGAACCTTAATCAAGTAACAGAAAACAGCTTGTAAGGGTTATGGGATTTAAAGATCTCCCATGCCCCATGGACGTGCTGACATAGCAGAGCAAGAGAAAGTGAAAAGCCAAGCTAACGGTCCTGCGGTTGGCAGTTGATGGAGGTTGCCTTTTTTTTTTTTTTGAGTTAGGACTCTGGCTGAGCACTGCCAGGGGC
>NW_027187372.1:6596150-6692463 GCF_028583685.1 Petaurus breviceps papuanus
ATATTTGTAATCTCTATAGGCATTGTGAATATGGCATTGCTGATACACAGCTCTTCTTTCAAACAAAATGATCAGCCAGCCATGTCCAGCACAAATACGTTTTTTGCTGCAGAACTCCATCCTCTGTCCTTGTGTTATATCATCTTCTTCTAAGTCTAATTAAGCATAAACGTTTACCTGCCTGGTGTATGAAATTTATCATGTAAATTTTCAGAATTATTCACTTGACTAAACAAAAAGAAGAAACTAACCATTTTGAAAAAAGGGTCTTTTGACAGTAACCAGCTGTTTGGCTGTTTGGCCTGGACAGTCCTCATTTTGGATGATCTCTGATTAGCATACAAATGTCCCTAGAAAAGCCATGCATAATTTCTGCTAAATCTGGAAACCAACTATGGAGATTGTGAGTTACTTTGTGAGTCACTATATCTAAAATAATCTGATAATAAACCCCAGCTTATCTAATGCATTGGACCAAATGAAAAAACATGTAAAGTGCTTTGCAAATTGTAAATGCTAGCTGCTATCATCAAATAGCCACCTACCCAGTGTTACTTGAAGGATTTCAAATGACTTGAAGGACACTGGGAAGCCTCTCCCAATGTACTGGTCTATAGCCCATAAATATGGACTAATAAAATAATTACTAATAATAACCATTAATAATAAAGATAATTAAGTTTAAAATAATAATTCAATAAAATCAACAGGTGTTTATTAAGCATCTACATATGCAAGGTACTATGCTATGTGTTAGGGATACAAAGACAAAAATGAAGCAAGATCTTTTTAATAAATTCAAAATACCCAGAAGTTGGGATGCATCAAGCAGCATTGGTCTATTCCTGAACAACACAGAAAAAGATAGAGAACTCTTGAGACAAAGCTCTAATTTTTCAAGAAGTTTTTGAAAAGTGCTACTACTTTCAAGAAATAGTTGCTTCTCAGTTGCATCTCCCTGCAGTAGTAGCTGGGAAATCAGACTCACTCCTCAGGAATATAGAGTTCACTTGACTCTGATGGTCTGAGAGAAAAGAGAACAAGTAACAGGAGCTGAGGGAAAGGCACAACTGCACTGGGTCATTAACTTTCAGAGAGGAAAAGATTAGTGATAAGAGTATTTACCAACAGAACAGCATAAAGACAGACAAAAGTTGATTCACAGAGACATACAACAATCAAATACTTCCAAAAGAAGGAAACTGAGTCAAAATCCCTTGAAGGAGATAAAATTATTACAACAGATATCACAGGGCCCCCTGAAACAATGGGGTAGCTCCAAGAATCACAGGAGTACTTTAGAAAAACAATACAAAATTATTTGAAAATAGTATAGAGATACTATTCATTACAGTATATTCTGTGAAAGAGAATGATAGAAATAGAATGTAAAAATACAGAGGTAGAAGGAAAAACAATAGAATTAAATTTTTATCTCTCTTATACGATTTTTAAACTCCTTTTTGAGTTCTTCCATGAGTTCTTTCTGGGACTGAGACCACTTCATGTTTTTCTTTGGAATTTTTCCACAGGTGTTTTGACATTGTTGTCCTTTTCTGAGTTTGTATCTTGGTCTTCCCTGTCACCATAATAACTTTTCTATGGTTAGATTATTTTTTTGTTGTTCTTTGCTCAATCTTTTTCTTTGGCTTTTTTTCCTTTCTTTTAAATTTGAGCTCTGTTCCCAGGGTAGCAGGGGCACTGTCTTAGGTTTCTTGTGCCAGTGGCTACATGCCCTCGTTGTTTACCTGGTGCTGCACTGATATTGCCCTGAGGCCCCTCATTTCTGGTGCTATGCTGAGAGAGAGGATGGCTAGTGTTGCTGGAGTCTATAGGGGTATGGCAGCTTACCTGGTGCTGAGCTAGGGTCCTAGTGGTGGGGTCTGGCATATGCTGAGGCCCAGTGGGGTGTTGCTGCGTTTCCCTGGGGCAACACTGAAGCACATGAAGGTTCTTTTTTTTCCCTTTTTTTTTGGTCTTTATTAACTGTTTACTTTTAGTTTACAGGATTCATTACCACAATTCCTTGAGTTTCAAATTTTCTCTCCCTCCACTCCCTCCCCCATGGCGGCATACAATCAAGTATAGTATCTGCAAATACTTTCACATTAGGCATTAGTCAGGTTGTAAAGAAGGATAGTAACAGATGGAATGAAGAATGGGAAAGAGGAAACAAAACCAAACAAGAAGACCAAAAAGGGCAGGTAGTTTGCTTCAATCTGGGTTCCATTGCAGTTCTTTCTCTGGAAGTAAATATCTCTCTCCATCATGAGTCTTTTGGGTTTGACTTATGTCTCTGGATTGCTGAGAAGAGTCCAGTTTATCAAACTTGGTCATCACCCATACGTCGTGTCTGTAATTGTGTACAAATTCCTCCTGGCTCTACTCTTCTCCCTCAGCATCAGTTCATATAAGCCTCTCCAGGTAAATATGAAGTCCATCTGCTCCTCATTTCTTATTGCACAATAGTATTCCATAACATGCATATGCCACAACTTCTTCAGCCATTCCCCAATTGATGGGCACCCCCTTGATTTCCAATTCTTTGCTACCACAAAAAGAGCTGCTATAAACATTTTTGTACATATGGGTCTTTTCCCACTTCTATGATCTCTTTGGGGTACAACCCTAGAAGTGGTATTGCTAGGTCAAAGGGTATGAAATTATTTATAGCACTTTGGGTATAATTCCAGATTGCTTTCCAGAATGGTTGGATCATTTCACAACTCCACCAGCAATGCATTAGTGTTCCAATTTGTCCACATCCTCTCCAGCATTTGTCATTTTCCTGTTTTGTCATCTTAGCCAATCTGACTGGTGAGATGTGGGCACATGAAGGTTCTTGATGTTGGAGTCTGCCAGTTCCTCTGGCTAAGCTAAGGCACCTGGGGAGTCCTGGTGTTGGTGTTTGGTTGTTCCACCACACTAGAGTGTGGTGGGCAAATAAGAAAACCACCACTGGTTTGCTCAGGTGGATCTTGCTGCTGGTTTGCTGGGATGCTTTCTGTCCTGGAATGCACTCCCCTCTTATCTGAGATAGAATTTCTTGCCAATCTTCCAAGTTTCTTGGGCTAAAAGATTGTTTCACCCAATCTTTTTTGTTGGTCCTGCTATTTCAGGATTCATTTTAGGGTACTATTTTATGTTTTTTTGGAGATTAATATGAGAGAGTTACAGTTATTTACTACTTACCCCATCATCTTAGTTCCCATAAGTCCCTGATCTAGAATTAAACTCTTAAAAAAACAAAACTAGAAGAACACATTAGAGTTCTACAAGCTCACTGAACCCAAAGATCGGATATGAGAAGATAACCTAATGATGATAAGCCTTCTAGGAAAATACTATGAAAAAGAAAACCTGAATACCAAACTATAAGAAATCACACACACACACACACACACACACACACACACACACACACACACACAGAAACTGCCCAGTAATGTTGGAACCTGACACCAGAATATAGATCAAGAGATTCATAGAACATCAATATGAATCCCATGTTTAATTCACTAAGAAATATCCTTAACAAAATACAAAGCTATAATATCAAAGAATAAATTTGACAGGAAGCAAGGAAAAAAAACATTTTATAGTCTAAGGAAATGGGAAGAATTTGTTGCTAAGTTTTATTTTTTTTTAATTGCACATTGTCTAAAAGAGATTGAGAAGCCAAAGACAGCATCAATAGGATAAAAAAATCTAAAGAGCAAAATATTTACCAACAAAAAGCAGGAAAGTAAATGAAAGAAGTGAATGAATATTTATTTCAGAAGGAAAGTATCATTCCCTCATTGAATATTATAGGAAGTAAGACAATATAGACTAACTTCTCTCAGATAAAGAAAGAAGAGGGTAGGATGGGGAGAAGGGAGGCAGATAATAACTGTTCAGAACTCAAGGGGGAAAATGGATAAGAGATTTTAAATTTCTCCCCTTATCATTTTGGGTAATGAGAGAATAAGGACAGAACATTAAGGGAGTGGCAGATCACAGAAGGAGAAGTGAAAGTTGGGTAGAGCAAGCAGAAAGGGAGTGATCTAGTAACACTGTAAAGCAGCATCATAGAGGCCCATATGGGTGAGATAAGGCTCTTGGAATGATTTGTATTAGAGTTTTTTGATAATTCAGGAAATCACCTAAAAGGCAGGTGCTGCACTGCTACTAACTCTCACTAGGGATGAGGAAATGTTTGGGACCTGAAGAACATTTCAAATAGGCTAAAAGGGAGATGGCATGACATCAAAATGAATGATAGAAAAGGAAAAAAAAAATTAATTCCCCTGGACAAGAGATATAGAACATTTCCCATTGAACTCTGGTGACTCCAATCAAAAATTAACTTACCTGGGAAGAGATCCCAGACATACAAAGGGAAAGGATTTGGAAACAGGGGAGAAAAAAACAAACAGAATTTCTTGGAAGGAGGCAATTAGTAATAATACAACAACAACCAAAAAAAATTCTCAAAAACAGAAAGCACACTACCAAACACCTTTTATTAAACAAATGTGGTCCTAATAGTTATACTATGGAGGAACGAGATAGAGAAAAAGAGAAGTATAAACCATTCTCACTAATATAAATAACAATTTAATATTAAAATGCTGATAAAGTCCATGCGATAATTTTATAGAGAATGTAGAAAACATAGAAATCTATAAATAATTTACTATGTATAGACAAAAATGGTTCAACATTAAGAAAATCATTAGCACAATTAACCACACAAACAATAAAAACCACAATTATTTCAGTAGATGCTGAAAAAGTATTTGACAAAATGCAGCATTAATTCACATTTTTTTAAAAACAGATATGGAAGGGTCTTTCTTTAATATGGTCAAATATACACATATATATGTACATATATCATATATTTGCAACTACAAGCTAGCATGACTTTCAACAGACAAATTTTCCTACAAAGTACTAGTAAAGCAAGCTGCTCCCTCTCCCCACTAATAATGGACAAATATAAAAAATGAGGGCTACATCAGTAACACAAGAAAATAAGGTTAGAGGTACAAACATCAGCAAAGAGAAGAGAAATAAAGAGAAGACAAAATTATCCCTATTTTCAGATGTCAAGATAGTACACTTAGAATACCTCAGGATCACTGAAGAAAATATTTGAGATGACTAATAACTTCACTAAGGCAGAAAATTAAACAAATTAACAAAACCATTAGCATTTCTACACAATACTAACACAAACCAGGAAGAAGCAATGATATGAGAAATTCCATCTAAAAGGACAAAATGCATAAAATATCTAGAGGTTAAATTACCAAGACACACTAAAAATAAAACTATAAAATAATCCTTTGAAAAATAAAGGAATACTTAATAATTGCAATGCTGGTCACTGCTTAAGGTTGGATCATGCCAATATAATAAAAATGACAATACTACCTAGATTAATTTATGGATTTTTCATTGTACAAATGAAATTAAACAGGAGATGTTTATAAAACTAGAAAATAGAACTATCAAATTAGTTTAAAATAACAAAAGGAAAACAATGATACAAAGTAAAAGGGAAAGTGACAAATCATGATTCAACCTCAAACTATATTATAAAGCAGTAGTCATTAAAACTATTTGGTACTGATTTAAAAATAGAAAACTAAATCAGTAGAATAGAATAAGCAAGAAACAAAATTAGCCACAATAGTGGTTCAGTGTTTGATAACCCCAAGAATACAAGCTATTTAGGAGTAATAGGAGAGAGATAACAGAATTCCCCCTTTTTTAAAAAAATGGCTGTGAAAACAGGAAAATAGGCCCAGTAAAAATTTTAGCCCAATATCTTATGCCACATATCATAATAAATACATGCATAACCTGAATCACACCATCAATAAATTAGGAGACAATGAGCCAGCTTCTTTTTTCAACTAACACTAGAGGGTAAATTCTTAACTAGATAATGGATAAGAGAAATCATAAAAGACAAAATAGAAATGAAATTTAAAAAATTTTACACCAATGAACTCAATGAGGATAACATAAGAAATGTTAAGACAGAAATAATGTTTATATCAACTGTCACTTATATAAATCTACTATTCAAGATACAAAAGTAGTTGACCAAAATATATAACAAGAATCTTTCACCAGTAGATTAAAGGATATGAACAATTTTTAAAGAATTGCAAGCTATGAATAGGTGAGTGCCAACATGCTCCAAATCATTAATAAGAGAAATACAAATGAAGGCAAATCTGATCTTTCCTCCTGAAATAAATATTCATTTACTCCTTTCACTTACTTTCCTGCTTTTTCCTGGTATACATCTTGCTCTTTAGATTTCCTATTGATGTTGTCTTTGGCTTCTCAATCTCTTTTGATAATATGCAATTAAAAAAAAAAACTAAGCAACAAATTCTTCCCATCTCCTTAGACTATAAAATGATTTTTCCTTGCTTCCTGTCAAATTTATTCTTTGATTACCAATGACCAAATTGGGAACAAGGAATGTTGTAAGACCATGGTGTCAAACTCAAATAGAAATGAGGGATCCCTGCTGAATGCGTACTGACTTAGTTTTAAAATGTAATGTTATCCATGCTTTATTGCATTTTTATTTATTTTGTTAAATACTTCCCAATTGCATTTTAGTCTGGTTTGGGCAGCATTGGTGAAGTGTAGTAGCCACATGCCTTCTGATGACACCTTTATTCTACATCAGTGTGTCAAACTCAAATAGAAATGGATCCCTATGGCTTCATACTGACTTAGAAAACCACAAAGTAACATTATCTATGTCATGTTAGCATTTTAATTTCTTTTGTTAAACATTTCTCAATCACATTTTAATCTAGTTGGCCTCTTTCAGGAGTTTTGTGCATGCATGTTTGACATATATGTTAGGAGATGCAGGAGGATAGGTATGCTAACACCCTGGTCTTTATGATTCCTTATGCTTGCTCAGGCATTATCCTGGGTTCTTGTTGCCCTGTGACAGAAATTGTGTTCTAGCACTGCTTTTTAAAAAAATATATTATCAATGAATTGTGTCTTTACATCACAGTTATTTCTAAGGAAAAAAAACAAAAGCAACAAATTATCCCATCTCTGCTAGATTAAGCCTTCCCTAATGACAAAAAAAAAGTAGTAATAATTGTTTTGTGGGGAAGCAGCTCCTATGAAGAAGAACCCAGCCTCTCCACCAACTGCCAGTCAACTGTTACAAGATAGGCAGGCCAGCCTAGAACCCAGAAAAGAGGGAGAGAGAGAAAGGCGACACGTGCCAGGCAAATCAAACTATCATCACCACCATCTCCCCTCAGACTCTGATGGCCACAGTTTGTGACCCTGAACACAGGAGCCTTGGGAATAGCAGTACTGACAGCATAATTCCCAGTCATTTCCCTGGGAAGCAGCCCTGGGAAGATATAAGGCAGCCAAGTGGCACAATAGGCAGCTGGGTGTTGCAGTGGATAAAGTCCTAGACTTACGAGTCAAAAAGACCAGAGCTCAAATCTGCCTCAGATTTTTAGTAGTTGTTTTTCCCTAGGCAAGTCAGTTAACCTCTGCCTGCCTCAGGTTTCTCATCTGTAAAATGGGGAGAACAGTAGCACCTACCTTCCAGAGCTATTGTGAAGATCAAATGACATTACATCTGTAAAGCACATTAGCTAGAAGTCTAGTATTGTCATTTAGTACAGATTTCAGTGAAGAGAGCAAATCTTCAGTTTCTTATTTACGCCAGAGAATGGAACATTTCTCAGTTTGGGTGTGGCCAGAAATATATTTGCTTCAAGGCCCAGTGCAGAAACAAAGTATTACAGAACTCAAAAACATCTCAGACGATTCCCTCAGATGGTATCTGAACATGGATGACAGTTGTCAATGGTGGTTCTTTTCATTTCTAAACCCTAGGCACCACAGGACCTTAAAATCATGGTGTGTAAACACTGCCTAGTAGTTCCTCTATATAAGTAATAAACAAAACAGCAAAGACCAGAAATCACCAGTGCCCTAAAAAGAGCCAAATTTCCTTGTCAGACACTTCGTCTGGCCAAAATATGTCTCATCACTCTGTATTTCTTTTCAATAATATCATCTACTTATCCAATAGATGCTGTGCCAGGCACTATGGCGGATAGAAAGTAAATGTAAGACATGGTCCTTGTCCTCTGGGAGTTTCTTTGTCTTAAGATTCCTTTCAAACTAGTAGATTCTATAATTTTAAGATTACAGAGAGACCAAGGCTAAGTGAGTGTTCAGACATGGTAGAAAGGAGTGACACATAAACTACATAGACTTTTCCACTCTGGTAAAGAAAAGCTTAAAAATCTGCCCTTGGACTGACAGTGATAACCATTCTCATGGTACCTAGTGCTTCTGCCTCTATACTCAGGCAGCAAAACCAATTTAAAAAATAGAACCTGAAGTCAAATAACCAAATAACCATGTGGTGGTAGAAACTAAGTGGCAAAACTGATTCTATGCTATTTAATTCATTTGATTTTTTTTAATTGAATTGATTGGTTGAAAAGATCAAAGAGTTTAGTTGTTTTGGAATAAGTAAAACAATTTGATTAAATGGAAAGGATACTGACCTGAGAAACAGAAGACATTGATTTGAATTAATGGTTTGTTACTTAAAAATTGTACAATCTTCTACACATCTCTGTGGGTCTCGATTTCCTCACCTATAAAATTAAGGGATTATCCCTAATTAAAAATAAATTCTTTGGTTCTTCTCTGTGATTATTTTAAGATACTTTTAATTCACATTCTTCCTTGATACCTCTTTTCAAGAATAGACCTTATTTCAAGTTGTTAAGATTGATCCAACTGCTAATTTCAAAATTATCGCTTAATGAGATATCAAAGAAATGAACAGAGATACCAGCAAATCATCTAGCTCTGGACACAGTGGCATAACTCAGCCAGTCCTTAAGGCAGGGCAAAACCCAGCCATCTTGATGGAAGAAGTTAGTAGACTATTGGAAGTTAGGTCACAGATAATCATATATGTAAATCTCATGAGTAGCACTTTAATGCCACAGAGAACTATATAGACATTCAGCCTTATGATTAATACTCTGAGAGCTTGGACTCATTGAGAACGGAAATACACTGAGGGTGGATAGACAAACAAAACTCGACATTCCAGTGACTCTTTCTTTTGCCCAAACAGAATAAATAGATAAAAGGCACCTCTCCCCTTCTCATTGGACCTATTCCTTCAAAATAACTCTGAGCCATAGGAGAGAGCCAGGTTCAGATCTGTTGCTCTCGAATGCCATGGCTTTAGTCCCTTTCTGAATCTCCTCCCAGAAGTGGGTACTGAAAAGATTCCTCTACACTATTCAAAAAACTCCCCTCCTGTCAAAAATATGCTAGTCACTCAAACTTTTAAACTTAGAAGCAACTGTTAAAGGATGTTTCCCTTCTTTAATTAGGAGGCTGGGGTTCAGGACAAAATAGTTCAAGGATTTCCCTCTCAGGACACATGGGTAAGGATCTTTCTACCTCTGTCATAGATTCTGTCCTCAGATCATGAATGTGCTAGCATACTTTCTTAGGTCTACACAAGATGTGGGGAGCCTGGGACTCGAGGCCATATGTAGCCCTCTAAGTCCTCAAGTGCTACCCTTTGAATCCATACTTCACAGAACAAATAAAAGTATGTATTCTGTAAAACTTGAACTCAGTCAAGAGACTGCACTCAAAGACCTAGAAGGCCACATGTGGCCTCCAGGCTACTGGTTCCCCACCCCTGGTCTAGACAAACAACAAAGTAATAAATCTATTTGTAACATTTGTTGACTTCCAGGGTATAAATGTTCACACTGAAAGTTTAATAAACTGTTCTCAGTAGCCTGTTGCATCTGACTCCAGCACACCCTACCTCAGATGTTGCCCTTTCTGGAGCCAGCTAAGTTGACTCTCAGGTCTTTGGTCTTTGACCTCCACTCTTAAAAGAGACAGAAAACAAACTGTGGCTAGGAACTAGGGGTCAGGAAATCTCTTCTCAGGTAATGTGAATTTAAGCCCAAGAAGCATGTTCCTCTGACCCAAGCCACCTGTGGAGAGTGGGGAGAACTCTCCCTCTTATCCCTGATAACCTCTTCTCTCTAAGTTTTTGGGACACTAGTCCCCCCTGGTTCTACTTTTATCTATCCAACCTTTCCATTTCTTCACTCAGGAGCTACCTCCTAATCATAGGTGTTCTTCCCCATGGCTATTGACTCTCATTAGTTCCCATGGATTCAATTATCACTTCTGTGCTGATGATTTTCAAATTTACCCAGTCCTAACCTCTCTACTGACTTCCAGTATGATATTTCCAACTGCTTGCATACATCTCACTCAACATGTTCAAAACTGAATTCATATTTCACTACACATACACACACAAAAAACCTCTCTTCCCCTATGCTACTTTTCCCCATTACTGTTGAGGATACCATCATTCTCCCAGTCACTCAAGCTCATAACCTAGGTGTCATCCTCAAGTCCTCCCTCTCTCTCACCTTCCATATCCAATCTGTTGCTAATGCCTGTTGATTTTCCCTTCGAAACATCTCACACCCCCAACAACTTTTGATTTATCAAACATAACAGGATGACTCACTTATCTAATGGGGCCAAAAAACTTTCCCTTCCTTCTAAATTAGCTCTTTCAGGAGTCCAAATTGTTCATTGAGACCCCAGGGAAATATATTTTCTCCTGCTCACAAATATTTCACTATGTTTTTAATGTCACATTGGGTTAAGTACATAGTGACCCACTATTTAATTTAGGGAGGAAATTAGACCTCCTGAAAGATGATCAGCCTCATATTTTCTAGATCTGGTCATCTGTGAATGTCCTAGCACAGATATGCCATGGGTAATATTATGATGGCAGTATTGTTGTTTCAATAAGACTATTTTCCATTTTGAAAAACACCCATTTCTCACGCTCACACACTGGCATTTCAAATACACAGAATATAGATTCCAAACTTAAGGGAAAAAATTAAAATATTTTCCTAAATAAAATGTGCTTCTATATGCTTCTGTCAAAATTGTACTATGAAAATACTTACCCAAGTCCTTTTAAACTTAAGATATTTGATTTAAAACATGAAATTAAATTACTCACCACAATTTAGGGCCTAATGTGAATTCCCTGGTGACAAATATGCATAATTTTTCTTCTGTTTATTTCCTTAATCTCTAAAGATGATTTTTCCTTACTTTCCTTATTCTCTTCACTTTATGCTTTAATGGAATTGAAGGATATTTTGAATGGGCTGCTCTGTGATGGTCTATCCTCTGATCTTCAAATTTTGTATTACATAGAAGAATTATACAAACCTACTAGACTGGCCTTCATTTCCACATTGTGTTAGAACATGAAGCATTGGATCCCTTCTCAGAATAGCATTTTTAAGTGCATAAAATAAAATCCATGTGAGTATAAAGGAAACAAATTATACTGGAATTTATAATCTTTAAAAAAAAATCAGTTCATAGACAACAAGTCGGGAACCCCTGATGATGCCTCTGTCCAAAGCCTGCCAGACCTCTACTAAGAAGAATCATCTTTAAAAGGCTATACTTCCAGGTGTTAGCATACTGGAAATATTCTGACAGTATGCAGAGAGGTTAGAGCCTAGGCCTGAGAATTTCTTGTGCAGGAGATAGGAGGGAGGTGTCAATATCTAGACTCTGAGGGGAATAAAGCCGGGGAGGTTTCTGCTGGTCTTAGGGCTCCCTCTCTTTCTGAAAGGGCACAGCAGTACCACAGTCAAAGTTTTCAGCTGAATGAGAAGCTGAAGGCAGTGGAGACCACAGCCAGCCAGTGTTTGACAACAACCATCAGTATATAGCTAACAAACAGCTGGCAGGAGCCAGTGGAGCCACTTCTAGCAGAACAGTCTAGAAGAACCCCTAAGTCCCTGGTCACCAACCAAGAGCATCAAGAAGAAACATGAAACACTGCAACACTGAAGGCTTAAGTTACATGTCTTCCCACACACCCTAGTCACATCTGTTCCCTATATGTATCATCTGTGCTTATAAACTCTATGTGCATACACTTTGCTCACAGATGTTATATGTACTTGTGGGAAGGTGCACCACAGGTTTATGGGAAAGATGTTTTGTAACTATACTATTCCAAGAGATGACTTTTTTTTTTTTAGTTGAGTACATACTCTGGCTAGGAACTAGAAATAAACAATCAGTGGGAACTCCTAAGCTATAGTTTTAGGAGTTCAGTTCTAAATCCATGACCTTTTTATCCTGAGTAGAGACTGAGAGAATACTTTTTTAATTTTTTAACTTTTTTTTTAATTTTTAGTTGATTTCCAATTTATCTCCCTCCTCCAGACTTAGAAAGCAAGCAATACAATACCCATTTGCATTTTACATGTGAAATCACACAAAACATATTTCCATATTAGCCATATTGGTAAAAAAAGAAAAATCAAGAAAAATAAAGTGAGAAAATTATGCTTTAATCTGCACTCAGAGTTCATCAGTTCTCTCTCTGAAGATGGAAAACAATTTTCATTATGAGTCCTTCCAAATCTTCTTTGATCACTGTATTGATCAGAGTAGCGAAGTCTTTCACAGTAGAATATCATTACAACATTGCTGTTACTGTGTACAATGATCTCCTGGTTCTGTTCACTTCACTTTACATTAGTTCATATTGATTTTCCCAGGTTTTTCTGAAACCATTCCCCTCATCATTTCTTATAGCACAATAAATAATTTTACATCACAATTATGTAACACAACTTGTTCCGCCATTCCCTAATTGATGGGAATTCCCTCAATTTCCAATTCTTTGCCACCACAAAAAAAAAAAGCTGCTATATATATATATATATATATATATATATATATATATATATATATAGGCCCTTGTCCTTTTTTTACCTCTTTGGGATATAGACCTAGTAGTGGTATTGTTGGGTCAAAGAGTATGCATAGTTTTACAATCCTTTGGGCATAGTTCCATATTGCTCTCCAGAATAATTGGAGCAGTTCACAACTCTGCCAGCAGTTGATTAGTACACTTATTTTTCCCACATTCCCTCCAGCATTTGATAGAATACCTTGAACCTTTAACATTCATTCACATGGGAGACCCAACCAGGAATGTGAAGTGGGGGAGTAATCCATGTAGAGGCAAGGGGAGTGTAATCAGATTGCAAATATATTATTATTGTTCTTATTGTGTTCTCCTGAGTGCCCTGAACAAGTCTTTGCCCATAGTACATGCCCAATAAATGTTTGATGAATATATCATTTGTGAAAAGGAAGCAAAAAACCACAATAATGCTCATGAAACAAAAAAAGAAATGTAGAATTACTGAAATGGGGACCACTAAATTTTAGTCAGATGCCAAAGAAGAGCCAGAGCATATTCAAGTCTTTTCATCAGAGCTGGAGATGGGATTGGAGGATAAAACTAGCTGAACATTAACTAAGTATGAGCACCTTAATGTGCTCACTAATTTTTCACTTTCTCTTATAACAGAATTTAAGGGATGAAAGAGAACTTTTAGTTCCATCTTTTAGTCCAGCCTTCCTGTTTTGCAATAAAAAAATGGCCCCAAAAGTTATGCGATTTGCCCAATATCAGACCCAGGGATTTCATGCAGGATATAAGCAATATTTCTTGGAAAAGAAAAAAAAGAAACAAGCATTATGTGCCTACAATGTACCAGGAATTGTGCTAAACTCACTTCACAAATATTATCTCATTTAATCCTCATAATACCCCTGGGAGGTAGGTATTATTTTTATTTCCATTTTACAGTTAAGGAAATGGAGCAGACCTAGAGATTAAGTGAGGTTTCCCAGAATCACAAGGCTAGCAAGCATCTGAGGCCAGATTTGAATTTAGGGTTTCCTGACTCTAGACCCAGAGTTGTACTACCCTGCTGCATCTTGGGTATTCTTGGGGAAAAGCATATCAACTCTATTTCTCCATCTGCTATTGCCTCATTTCCTTTTTCATTTTTTCTCACCAGTTTTAAAAATAGCCTAGTTGGTATACAACATTAGCAAAATTACAAAATGTTCTCTAATTAGTCCTGTTCCCACCCTAAAGTAAACCAAGGAAATGTCTTCTCTCATAAACTAGCTTTCACTCTCATGGTCTCAAATCCTGAACTTCAAAACAAAACAAATATGAATGTTACTGGCTATGTAATTTATTAACTATATCAAATAATGTAAAAATCTAGATAAGTATCTAAAAACTGGGTCTGTAGAAAAATCCTCCAAAGTCTCTGTGATCTTCTTAAAGGTCTAGCATTAATATGCAAAGCGTCTGCAAGCAGGACTACTCAACTATCTAGTGGTTAAACTAGAACTAAAACCCGGGTCATCACATTCCCAGTATAGCTTTTCAATTATGCCTCCCTTAAAATGAGCAACTAATTGTCTCCTGATTTAGCAGAATATCACTGGAATTTTTACTTAGTAGAGAACTTGAGGCAATAATCCTGGTACAGAACCCTTACGAATAAATACCATGAAAATCTTGAGTAATAAATTAATACAGGAGTTACTACTGGCCAGGACCAATCCTGAGCAGAAGTGTGGTATAAAATATACCTTCCCTTTCTAGAATTTTCTTCACCCAACCAATTTAATCCTCACAACACCCCTGGGAGGTAAATATTATTTTTATTTCCATTTCACAGTTAAGGAAAGTGAGATTTCCCAGGATCACAAGGCTAGCAAGCATCTGAGGCCAGATTTGAATTTAGGGTTTCCTAACTCTAGGCCAGAGTTGTACTACCCTGCTGCATCTTGGGTATTCTTGGAGAAAAGCATATCAACTCTCTATTTCTCCATCTGCTAAACCCCAACCACTAACTGATTTCTGATTTATCCCTGGTTCCTACAGTAAGATGCCAACAGGCTTACCTTCATTTACCCTTCTCATCGCAAAGTACCTCCCCCTATTTTCATTCCCTAATGACTAATGCACTCTGAAGCTAGCCAATATGATAAATTAATCATGCTAAGAAGCTAATGTGTTACTTCTCCCAAATAATATATTTTTACTTTAATAGGGGACTTCTGGAAATGAACCTTTAATTTTGACTGAAGAATGACAGGAGTGGTGAGCATTTTAGGATCTAGGACAAGTCAGTAGAAGAGATATTTGGAGGCAGACGTGGCCTTCCTGTGACTCAAATAGAGATGGCCACAAAGTCTGCCTACATAAAAGCCTGATCTTGGTTCTGGTCTACATGACCCATGAAGCCAGATGTTCATAACCATAGAAGGCTACAGTCAAAGTAAGCTGGAAGAGATACCAGTGAAGCAACAAAAATCTGGCACTTTTGTACTCTGAGGAGCTAGCTATACATTTTTACTTCCCATTTTGAGCAATAAAAATTTTCCAAAGAAATCCTTCTTTATAATATTAAGACCGTCAGTGCAAAATACAGTAAAAGCAGGACCTATGTTTCCTGTATCAGCCCTTCAGTGATCTTTCCTATTTCTCAACATTATGTAACTATTATCAAAAGATAGGAGTTATTTTATTCATATAGTGATCACAAAAAGAATATTTTTGTCCCTCAACAAATAACAACTGCTTTCATTGCCAAAAAATGCATCTGAGGATCCTCCTTCCAACATTTTATAATCCCCACATGACACTGTATACATACCACAACATTCAGTTGTTTAACTAATACTGTGCAAGTTCAGACACATTTTTCAAAACAGTGATACTTACATATTAAATGTCACCAGTTTCATTTCCTCACCCTCATATTTCTCCTGGAAAAATCAATGGCACATGTTTTTCCCATTCAGCATTTAAGATTTAATTCAAAAAGGAAACTAGTTGCCCTTTCATATATTTAAATCAACATTTGAAAACCTTATGTTTTCAGTTATTCTAGGTGAAATTAATCCCAAGGTCTCCAACCAAAATTAACCCAAGATCAAATATCACCCTCAGATACATTCATACATACATACATGTATATTCATACAAACAATTCCACTGATTTGGAGGGTATAATGGTCATGGGAATTTGAAGATCTTCCCTGCCTCTTAATAGGTTGAATGTAATCACATGGAGCCTGTGGTGGTGGGAGGAGTTTGCTGAATGGGTATAACAGGAAGCTGGGAGTTAGAGCAGTTAGAATGGAGGGAGGAGAGTGGAAGCAGGCAAGGAGACAGTTAGGCTTGTGTTTGTGGGAAGGCTTTGGGATGGTGTTGCTCTTTGCAATGTTATTATGTATAGATTTCTTTGTTGCTATGATGAATTTGGCTTTCTGGTGTTGGGATTTGGCTTTCTAATGTCTGAATGTATGTTTTGCTTCGTCTTCTATATGGAGAATTTGTTATATTTGTCAATTCAGAACTATGCCAGTATATTCATAGCCACTGTTGGTGCTGTGAATATTGCCTTGGCAATACAGAGGGTAGAGTGACAAACTCCAAAACCTCCATTTCTGGAGGGAACTCAGGTCAAATCATCCCTTCATTTCTCATCTGGCTGCTCTACTTTGAGACTTCTCACTCTTCCACCTGTAGCAGCAAGCACCCCAAGCGTCCTCAGGGTTTGCAGCTACCACAGGTTCTTGGATCTGCTTTGTTAAAGGAAAGCAACTCAAAATGGGTTAACAAGCTTACTTTAATCAGTCAGACATATATCGTTTACCTTGTTCAGGAGAAAAGGTCAGCACCCTGAACCTCAAAGTATACAGGCATAATTATCAAGACAGAAACATCAAATAGACAGATTTCCAAACTGTCCAACCATTACAACCATACCCAGTCAACATCTGGGTTTCCACATTCTGGGTTTTTCAAAGCCGGGGGACTCTCAACAACGGCTTCCCAGAATTCAGATCAAATCACAAAACACTTCTCAAAGTGAGTCCCAAAACAAAGCTACACATCAGGGCTTATATAGCCTTCTCCTGGCTCAGAGAATGTAACAACCTTATTGACCCACTGGCCAATCAAAAAGTATCTACTGAAAAACAAGCCTCCCTCCCCAGGCTTCTGGTGCACTTTAGCCTAGGGGCAGGGAAGATCTTTAAAATTTACATTCTCATTACACCACCATATCCCCAAATCACACTTGTACCTTCCCAGCACTGTCTTCCCTTACCTCCCAATTTTCAACTTCCTTTTGTACATTGTCTTCCCCCATTAGATCATAAGCACCCTGAAGAAAGATCTGCCTTTTTTATTAAATCCCAAAGTACCCACAAATATTAGATGCTTAATGTTTATTGGCCAGTTATAAATATTCCAAAACAAAAAAACTGACCCCTTTTATAAGTCTTACCTGCGTTTAAGTTAAATTTAGGAAAAGGTGACATTTGTTTGCATATAGATACATATTTCAGTTTTTCTGTGCTTTTTAAAAATTCCTCAGTTTCCAATATTTTCACCAGATTAAGAACATTTCAACTTTCTGCTGATTCTTCTTTCAAGGTGCCTCTTATAATTCTTCTCCTCCTTTCCTATATCACTGCCAATACCCTGGTTTTAGGACTGACCACTTCATTCATACCTGGAAAATCACAAGAGCCTCCTAACAGATCTTATTTCCGGTGTGTTCTTTCTAATTAGTCTTATTAGAAAATTGTGGGTCACAAAATTCCAATCTGTAAAAAAAATGCTGGTGAGGCAGAACTCTGAGCAATGATCAGTTTATTAGGGATCCCAGTGGTCTCTAAGCAATTAGATTCTAAACTTTTGGTCAATGACTCCTATGGTCAGGGTTTGAGGGGTTTTATGGACTTTGGCAATTCCTTGGTAAGTCTCTTCAGAAGTAGAGGAAACTCTAATGATTAGTTAGCCTTCAAAAGTCAGGGTACTCCTATGATTGGCTATGGGCTGGGCTCAGTGGTTGCTGCAAAGCAGAAGACAGGGGCTTGAAATGAGAAAGTATTGGTTGAGGGGCAGTAATGAGGACATCCTCCCTTATGTTCACAACCAGGCAATCTTTGTGAATCAAGTCCCCTAGGCATGAAAGACACTCAGCAGTTGTGGGGTGTTTGCACAGCCCAACACACATGCCTTTAAGGAAGCACTTCTTCAAGTGACATGCTGGACAATTTAGGTGGGTGGTCATGGTGATGGTGCAATCATTATTGTTTTTACACCTGGGAAGTTCTCTTTCTTTGCTGAAGTTTTGAAGAAACACCCACAGCTGGCACAACACAGGATCCCATGATGGCAACCATAAACAAAGTCCACAGCATATGACAAAAATTCCAAGTGATGGAAGGAGATTCCCACTGATGCAAACTGAGATGGTCTCAATGTTGAAGGAGAATCCGTGACCTGTTGAGATGACTCTCCAGGAGTGTGGTTGATCCAGGCAAGACAATAGAAGAGGAATATAGGCCAAGTTAGAAAGGGTGATAGATAAAGCAAAGACAGAGCTTTCATCCTCCTTTGGGACAAAGTGCCAAGATCAACCATAGTAAAATCCTTCAAAGACAACAGTCAGCAAATAAAGTCCATTCTTAGACTTTCACAGCTCTACAAAGTGGACATAGTAAATGGAAAACTTGAGACGTTACGGTCAATCTGGTAAGGACTTCCATTAGTTCATCTAAAGATTATTGCTACTGATCTGTGGGCAGTTAAGCTTTTAGGCAAGACTAGAATGAAAGTTCATGCTCAAATGAAAGCACTTATTCAAATGATATGCTGAGTACCCTCTCCTAGTGAGGAGAGTAATGAGGTCGTCATTATTTCACAAACGTTAAAATCAGTTTTTCCTCAATAGATGACAGCCAAAAATGGTAGCACGGGCCTCACAGGTAAAAATCCCATAAAGAAGACTGACAGGGGCATTCCCAAACACTAGATAGGTGTTTGGGTGAAATTCAGATTGGGATGTAGAAGGCACTGGAATTAAGGAATACTGATGAGGGCTTTCCTCTCATTCTCTATATCAGAGGTAAAATTTCCTGTCAATCCATGTCACAGACAAAAGGTGTGAAGGATCACTGGACCACAGGGACAGATGGCTATGGAGGCTGAGGAAAATGGGGTAGGTGTAGCAGAAACTAACCATTCTCCTTAAGTGTTTTTGGGCTTACAACCTGCCTTCATAAGTGGAGTAGTCATCATACTTGAATAATCAAACAGTCAAAGACTAAAACTGATGAGAAAACATTAACTATCATTTGTGAACCCCTAGGGTAATAGAGTAACATGTCAGCTGAGGGATCAGCAAAGAACATATAAAACTCCATTGTTCTATAGTTTGTGTAACCATTTTCGTTAGGGCATTTGTCTGATCTCTAAGAAAGCCAAAAGAATCATGAATGAACCAAACAAAGCAATCTATTTGAGTTATGAGTCATTAGATTTCAGTGATAGATCCGTGGCAGTCTCAAGACTATTGCAAAAGTTTCTGCAGACTTGTTTTAATTAAATTCTTCAGAAGGTTGAATGGCAAAAAAGAACTAAGTCCCCTAGTCTTTTTATTCTCTTTTCTCATACCTAGCCAATAACATTTTTATAAACAGCATGCTGTACACTTACTCTACTCCTATCAACAAGGCAATCATTGGTCAAGGTGGTACATATTAAAAGATGTTTTTCTATAACTCTGCTTAAAAAAATACTTTACAATTTTCACAAGCAAAAGTTCCATAATGATACCCGAAAGCAAAATCTCCACAAACACTACAGGAAAAGTTCAAAGGAAGAGAAGAGGTAGATGTAAAAGCAGTGGGATGAGTTTCAGGGAACCCTGATTGGTTCTGGGGAGTCAGATACTGAAGAAGTGGACAGAACCTCATTGTCCCCTTTAAAGTAAAAGGCATCCATAATTTGAGGCATATCTAGAGAAGGCTATTTCTGGGTCAGCTAGAGAAAAGTTTCTACTGGTAAACAGAATCTTTGGAAATAAGAAAAAGTAGTAATCAGTGTTCATAGTCAAGTTTTGAGACCAACCTTAAGGTCAATTTAGAGACACATGCAGGACAGCAATTAATACACACTAAGCTTTAATCATTAAATGGGCATTGCCTCAGTCAGACTGAGACCTGTTAAAGTCCTTAGCTTGAAAAGGTCAAGATCCCCCACTGCATCCTGCGCCATCTCAAGTTGACCTGATCTATATCTCGCCACTGGACCCAGAAGGCTCCAGAGGAGAAAGTGAGGCTGGTGACTCTGCACTGCTCTCCCTCATTTAAATCCAATTTACTTGCATTTCACGGCATCACCTCCCTGATATCATGGTCCTCTTTAAGAATGAAAGACAAACAATAACACATCCAAAAAAGAATAATAATGCACAGGTAGTTCTAGCCCATCTGAGAATAAAGGAGAGGATTCTATCACCTTGAAGTGAGGAAGAGAAGTAATCTACAGAGAAGTAACTCAAGAAAGTTAATACCTACTACCTGGGGTCACGTGAGTTTCATGTACTATTTGCTGAGTACCATTCAAAATTCTTTGAAGTTCATGAACGTTTGTTATAATGTCATCTGAATGATTGATGTAGGTGCATCAGGACTGATTAATAATGGTACGAGCTCCCCTTTGTGCAGCAGTAAAAATATTTACTGCCATTTGATTTTCCATAACCATATGAGCCACAGAGACAATTTCTGCTTATTAACTCAGCAATGGTGGAGCTATGGTATGTTGAATGGCTGCAGATATATTCTGAACAAGTCTTTCATATTACTGTACTCATTCCCAGGTTAGGAAATAGAGTCCATAGAAAGTGATAACTTAAACCAATGTAGCTGACTACAGAATTACTACTGCCTCCCACATCATGTACACATCATCATGGGAGGGCCATTATTTCCTTTCAGATGTTGAGTTAAAGCACACTCAGAGAAAGACACATAATTGACACCTGGGATGGTGAAAGTAAAATTGCACTTTACTGAGTTTCCCACATTAATTTTGAATTTTCAGTTTTACCTTTGTTAACACAGAGAATGAAATCTGGTATATGATGAGCCACAGCAAGCAGAGGGAATCTGTATATCCCTCTTGCACCCACAAGGTCCTAGCAGTATGACAAACACCAAAAACATAACGGGAATCACAGTAAATGGCAGCGCTCTGGTCAGTAGCAAGGTGACAGACTTGATTGAAAGCAATGAGTTCAGAAGCTTGGGTATTCAAGTTAGAGCACAATGAAGCTGCCCAAACTGTGTCATGGGACCACAGAGGCTCCAGGCTCATGATCTTCCAGGAAGGAAAAGTCATCAGTATAGAAAAGGAAATATGGATTCTCAAAAGCCATCAGTAAGGTCATTATGAGGCTTTTCAGCCAAGTCAGCAACTGAGGTACAGCCATGCAAAGACTCACCAGAGACAGACATCAGGGAACAATGTGGCAGCATTGAGAATAGAATACTTTCTTAAGGTTGGTCAAGGCAGTATAAGATGTTCAGGATCAAGTTGTAAAAGTTCAGTAATGTGTTCTTTAATCAGAGCAACAAGTAATTTCACTGAATGCTAGAATCCAGTGCCAATAATATCCTGCTGTTCCAAGGAGGGCACATACCTGCTTCTTACTCTTAAGAAGAGATAATTGCTGAAGAGCATGTATGTATTTTGGGGATACAGAATATGACCCAGCAGACAAGACAAATCCAAGATACTCTACCTCAGGTTGACACCACTGCTGTTGTTATTGTCTGTTCTTAGTGCTCAAAGATAACCAAAATGACATCACAATATCAGGGTCAATGTAGTGTATTGGACTGTGGCTGATCAAATCAATACAAGTTCGGAAGGTTCTACCACAGGTATGACTATTTGGGAGGGAGATGTCTCTGAATTTGCACATTTCATTTCTTTTGAGCTACCGCAATTTTGCTTTGCTCATTTTAATGGTAATGAAATTTGAAGATTCCTTTGTATTGGAAAGCTAAGAGGTACTTAGCACCTAGTTCAAATTAAGCCTCTGTTAAAGAAACAGAAGGTATGAACCCCTGTTGCTGATGTAACAGGAAGGGGCTGAACAGGAAGGAGCTACACTGTATTTAAGGAAGAGCACAAGCTAGACAGTCAGAGCTTCTTGGGATGAGCACCTGATGGCTGGGCTGTTGCTGCTAGACTGGAACTTCTGTGGAGAAAGTGATTTTAATTTTGAGAATGAAGCTGCTGAAGACTTCTGAGGGCCAGCTGGAGCTGCTGAAGACTGAGGAAGCATGACTGTAGTGCCAGTATTTTGTACAAATGTTGTTGTGGCTTTGTTAATGTGCATGAATGTTTTTGAGGCTTTGTTAAGCCTTGCCCTCCCAGAAACAGACTGTGAAGGATTTGAGATGGACTGGACACTGTGAGCTCCAATATGGAGCAGGAACTGCATGAAGAGCTGGACAAGGATCTGGGAGATGTCTACCTTTGAACTCAGGTAGCAGTTGATTAGATTTGGGCAGAAGCTGGGACCATGGAAGAGGAGCCATGGAAGCTGAAAACCTGCCATGAGTCAAGATGAAAAGATCTCTCCATGGGTACTGAGTAGTGATGAAATTGTGATTTACTCATGACCAAGGAGTGGATGGCCTGTGTATTTCCCACTACCCCTTAAGAGGATACTGAGTAGTGACTGATGTCTGAGTAGCGACTGATGATTGAATAGCGACTGATTTGTAACTTAGTGTGCCCCATGGGTGGAGGACTTTGACCTTTTGTACTTTATGATTGAATGATTGCATAACTAAGTGATTGACTAAATGATTGTACTTTGTTCAAAACTATGTGACCATTTTGGTGAAAACTATGTGGCCATTTTAGTGATAAGTTGTTGAGTTATTATGTCATGGTGAATGATGTATTTTGATTTTCTGTGATAAGCTGTAACATTGTGAATGCTGTACCTTGATTTTCTTGTTTTGCTCTGATTTGTTATTGAATAGAGTGTTCACTATACTACGTAATCAGAATCTTGAAAGCTGTTTACAGCAGCCATCCTCTGGAAAGCTGCTTGTGCTTGGCTTTACACTCATAAAGTATAGTCTCCTTCTTTGATGCAACCATGCCATATTGGATAATCCTGTGCATCTCCCTTGAAACACAATCAATACCAAAGTTCTTCAGAGAGACCTTGAAAATGTCTTTGTATCACTTCTGATCTCCATGTGATTGCTTTCTTTATGTGAGTTCTTTATAAAACAGTCTTTTATGCAAACATATATTTGGCACTTGAACAACTTTGATGTGAAGACCTTATGACCCCTCTGATGTTGACTGTCTTTTTGACAGATCTTGATAGTAGGTGATATTAGCAAAAGACCATCAACATATTGGACTAGGACAGAGTCTATAAAAACAACAAAAGCTAGATCTTGCTGCAAAATTTGGAGGAACAAATTTGGACTTTTGACATACCCTTGAAGCAAGTGAGTCCATATGCACTGTTTATTATTCCAGGTGAAAGCAAACAGGTATTGGGAATCAGGGTGAATCAGAATACGAAAAAGTGCAGAACACAAATCTATCACAATAAAGCAGGTAGCCTCACAAGAGATAGAAGAAACAACTGTAGCGACATTAAGTACTACAGGTTTTCTAGGTATGACATAAGCATTAATAGCACATAAATCTTAAATAAAGTGATAAACAGGCCTCCCATTAAGTCTAGTTTAGGTTTCTTGACTAATAATATGGGAGTATTATAAGGAGATTTCCATGGAACAATACCCTTGCTTCCCAAGAAAGTCAATAAAAGACACAATAGCTTTAATAGCTCCTTTAGATAAAGGATATTGAGGCACAGATGGTGGTGGGTCACCTTTAGTAGTAATAGTAACAGAAACGGTTGACTTTTTGGAGCCTTACATTAGAGGATCAAGTAGGCCATAAGGAATTTCGAATATCAGGAGGGTTAAAGGGGCCTTCTCCACTATGGGTATATGAGGACAAAATATGTTTCTTAATTAGAGGAATCATTAGTAAGGTCTATTGATACCAGGAACAAAGTTGAGTAATTTGGTAAATGCAGAGTTAAAAGTATTATTGGAAGGCATGAGATATGGCCTCTAGTTTGCACAAAAGATCTCACCCCGATAGATTAACTAGTGCATCTGGTTTCCATAAAAAGGAATGTTATTACTGACAGAGGACCTATAGTAACTTCTTGAAGAGACAGAAGATGTATTTGTTGGGGATCTCCCTCAGTTCCTACTGTGTTTATGACCCAACAGAGATACAAATAAAATTTTATTTCTCCCTTAAGACAGAATTAGAAGACCTGGTATCTATGAGAAAATCAAAAGAGGTACCTCCAACTTTAAGGGTAATCTTGGGTTCCCTTGTTTGGAGAGAGGCAAAGACAGGATTAACAGGGGCAAGGTCATCAAATGCAAATGTGTTAGTCCTTGCCTCTCCCCCACACCTTCATTTTGAGAACATTTCCTTGTGGATGTCTTAAACCCTTCTCAATTTGCTCCCAGGACCTTGCGAACCCATTATCATTTGGTGGTCTCAAAAATATATTGTTTTGCCCCTGGGGTCTAGTGAACCTTTGGACTCCTTGATCTCATTTTTTCTTTAAGCAGTCCCAAGCAAGATGTGCTGGCTTATGACAATTAAAGCATTCTCTCAACTTGAACTGGTTTTTCAGTGTGTGCTAAGGGCCTATAACCTGGGTAGTGGCTAGGAAGGATTGGGTTTCTGGGATTCTTCTTGCTACCTGCCAAGTGTCTCCCATTATAAACATATTATAGGGCAATAGCCTTTAGCTCACCTATGTTCTTTTCGTGCCAAACAGGATATTTCTTGTGAAAATATTGCCTGTTTCTGAGAGATTGATTGCCAAAGGCTATATTTGTAATCCTTGCATCTTGAGGGTTAAGGGGATATAACCCAGCAAAGCACTTAGTATTTTTGTATAACTTGTCATAGAAAGGCATGGGGGCTTTATTTTCTTCTTGGGTGGTCTCCTGGAACTTACTACAGTTATTTGGAAGCATGGAACAGAGTTTAACACCCCAAATTAAAGAATCTCTAGCCTAAATCAGCAGAGTGTAATGTGTAGGATTATTAGAGTTCCAATTCACATCTTGTAAAGGCCAGTTAGGAAGAGCCCCCTTGACCTGTTGGTGCTTTCCTACAGGAACTTTATTAAGTGTTTCTATTATATCCGTTCTTTCTCCTAGGGAGAGCTAGGTTTCCATTAAGTTAATCATCTCCCCAGGTGGGACTGTAACCCCTAAATATGGCCTGAAATTGGGTTATAACAGCAAGATCTTCAAAAAAATTTAGGAGTATATTTTTTCCAAATAGAGAGGTCAGAAAGGCTGAAAAGTTAGTATTCTCTAACAGGGGCTAGGACCACCCCCCTCTAGCCTGATACACCTTTTTGACAAGAAGTAAAATGCCAGTAGGCTGTTCATTTGTGGTGTTGTGGAAGGAAGGGAGTAAGATAAAGGGCCAAAAGGAAGAAAAGGATTAGGTAAGGCAGGTAGAGAATGTAGGGGTGATCAGAAGATGAGCTCAACTCATACAGTTTCCCCACAATATCAGTAATTCATTTGATCTATGTGAATTTTTAGAGATTGTTGGGGGAAAAAAGCCTTAACTTTTTAAGTGTAGAATAGTCAAAAGTTCCAAATATTGACCAAAACAAATGACTTGAATCTGTAGCATTTTTGGACTGAGCCTTGCATAGCCTAATGGTTCTCTTCTTTGTAATCTCTGGTTGGATAGAGATTTTACCCCTTTTCCATGAAGTCAGAAATTTGCCCAAGAGAGATTCTGTAGGAATGCTCATGCTTGACCCCATATCTCCTCTGGGCATCTCCAGCAAGGAATATCAGTCCCTGGAACTCTCTTGAAAGAATTTCTCTGAGGATACCCTCATACTAGAAATTCCCTAATGCCAGAAAGTTTCTTAGAAGTTCCACTAAAGACATCCTGAAAACATCTGACTATCCTTCAGTGTGGGCCCTTTCCTACAGCTGATGCTCAATTATTCAGGAATTTGTTTTTTTATTTAATTCTCTATATTTTTTTCTCAGTATAAGGTACAGCTTATCCCTTCCAAATTGTGATGTTCCCCATCATGGTTTTGATGTATTGTGGGTTAGCATAAGAAATTAAAGGGGAATTTGGGGGGAGTTTTACAGAAGCCATAGATGACACACAAAGACCAGTAGATGACATAAAAAGCTTAGAAACTCAGAAATGCATAAAATATATGCTTAGTATTATATAATATCAACATGTTTTTTATTCTTTAATACCATAATAATTCAGACTTCTCTGGTTTAAAGGGAGGGCCAAAAAATTTTACCTGTATTTTCCAGATTATAGGAGGGGCAGGGCACCACACCCCTAACCTCTACAATGTAGAAGGGGTAACTGCACAGTTCTGAATCTTAAGACTCTTTAGTGGGTTTTGTTTTGTTTTTAACATTATAGCACATATTGGTCTAGAGGCTTTAAGGTACTTCCTAAGTGGAGGTGATCCTGTTCCACTTCTAGGAGGGATTCTCTTACTTGCAGTTCTCCTTAATCTAAAAGGAGCAATCATGTTTGCTGTAGTCCAGGGATGGGTAACCTGCCTTGAGGCCACACGTGGCTTTCTAGGGCCTCGAGTTTGGCCTTTGATTGACTCTAAGTTTTATAAAACAAACCCTTTTATTAAGGGAATTTGTCTGGTGAAGTTTGGATTCAAAGGGTCACACCTGAGGACCTAGAGGGTCACATGTGGCCTTGAGGACGCAAGTTCCCCACTCTGCAGCTAGTCTCTCTTCTAGTTGTCTGAGGGATTACTCTATATGAGATAAAAACTTTTCCAATATTTTGGGGCTCTCCCATTCAAAAGATAGTAGAGCTGCTTTGGGAGGCTTTAATTTGACCATTTCTAGGAACTTTCAATGAAACCCCACACTCCCCTCCTAGTCTCTTCTAGTTTTCTAGAGCCCCTGTGTGAAGAGTCATATGGTTCAACCTCCTTTGATCTGGTTCTTCTGGCCTAATGGATGTGGTAACCATGATCCCTTTGTGGCCAGACCAGTTTTCCATATACTAGGGCAGAGATACCTCAAGAAGTCTTAGTCAAAGACTCCAACTCATAAATCCAAAGAAGACTACCAGTGGTCTTAATAGGTGTTCCCCCAGGTCTTGACTTATGGAGCTAGAGAAGATCTACAACTCTAAAAGGTATTTTTCTCCTGACAGTTCAAGGTGTTCAATTGGCAGCTCTTACTTTCAAGATTACAATCACTGCTAGCCACTCATAACAACCTTAGGGTGGCTGTCACCAATGTGAGTTCCTGAACACCAATTTATGGAGTCTGGGAGACTGGTTGGGTGCCAACCAGCAGGCTAAGTACAAGTCCTGGTACCCCAGTTTATGACTCTAAGGACTAGAATGTAGTGCTTTTATACACAGAGAGACCTAGAAACAAGGTCCAAAATAAAAGACAGGTTTCAATTTGGAAAGACAGGGTTTAGATCAATTTAAAATGAACTTTGTACTTTAAAACCGCTGCTTTATACTTAAAAATTCTAAAGGAAAAGTGAAACTAAAGTAAAAAAAAACAAGTTTTGTTGCTAGCCCTAGTTGGCTAGTTTCCTAGACTTCACTGGCTGGCTTCCTGGCCTTGTGGTCAGCTAGGGAACTCTCAGCTAGCAGAAAAGAGGAAGTGATACTAGGATTACAAAGTTAGTTTAATACTCAGTTTTTACAGCCCCTTTTTTCAAAGAGAAGAAAAAAATCAGTTTTGTGCACATTTTAAAATTCAAAGGTTTTTTTTTAGAAGTTTCAGTTTTTCTTCTAATTTTTAAAATTCATCTGACTGCTCTAGAGTTCATCTAATTAAAAGTATATAATACAGAAACATTGAACTTAATTTGTAAATGATTCATAATCCCTTTTTCAGACCAATTAGGAACACAGTTCAAAATGAAAGTAAAAAAGGTCATTAATTTAGAGCTGCTGTTTGGAGAGGCTTACCTATAGAGCTCAGAGAATTTGGGTGCAAAGGACAAGTGGAGTCCAGCCTCCTCGTGGGAACCAATGGAAAAAAAATTATCCAGAGCACACTTCCCCTTGGATCCCCTGAGGGAGGTGACTTAAGGGGGCAGGAGATCTGTACCTTGCCAAATACAGGAGCTACAAAATTCCAATCCAAAACAAAATGCAATTGAGGCAGAGCTCCAACAATGATTAATTTATCAGGGACACTAGTTGTCTCTAAGTAACTAGATATTGGACCTTCTTCTAAGTCAAAGACCCCAATGTTCAGAGGTTTTATAGACCTCAAGTCTTTGGGAGGTTTCTCCAGAAGTGGGGGTAAATGATTGGCTAGTTTTCAGAAGTGGAGAGAGCTCCTATGATTGGTTAGGGGCAATGTCCATCAATCACAATTACTTTGTCAGCAAGCCTTTCTCAGATCAACTACAGGTCATCTAAGCAAGGGCTTTCCATATACCCAACACTAGTGTTTGGCCAATATTATCCTAAAGAACCAAGGAAGTTATGGGTTTCAAACAAAGGTCACTTAAGGAGAGGCAGTAGTGATTCACAGAGGTGATGTTGCTAATGCAACAAGTTCTTAACACAAGTTAGTACCCATACCCTTATAACAGGCCTAACATATAGCATGAAACTCTTATAAATTAAATACAATTAACAATAATCATCAGTATATAGTAGATTAATAATTCTTATCCTAACAACATTAACAGAACTAATTCAAACTTAATTCTATTCTGCTATAATCATTGATGCCTATTAAATCACAATGAACTGAATAAATATTGATTAAATCAAGTAGGGAATCAAAATTATCTTCATAAGATATTGCCAGATAAATCATATTAAAAGCTGTGTGCTTACAGGTTTGATTTGGTTTTTAGTTAGAATGTAAGCTCCAACAGGGTTTGTGCCTGGCCCCCAGAACACTCTTATTAAAAAACTGTTGACTGGTTGACTGAATAACCCTATAGACTTATGCATTGTTGGCTTGATGGTGGAGAAAAGGATCACAGTCTCAATTGTTATAAGCACATCTTTAACCAACTCCTTCAAGCACTGGATTTGGAATCACAGGACCTAAATTAAAATGTTCATTTCACCACTTGTGACTGTGAGCAAGCCATTTTTGCTTTATGGATCTCAATTCCATCATATAAACTGAGAGAGCCAAGGAATAAGAGAGGTAGAGACGTTGGAGCAGTGGTCTCTGTGTTGTCCTTCATTCTGGAAGAGGACCATGAAGTCAAGGAAATGATGACATGACTTGCTGTTGAGTTTGATTTGAGTGAGGGAGGGCTGGCAAGGTCACCAGCCTCACTTTCTCCTCCAGAGTCATCTGGGCCCAGTAGCCAGATATTCATCAGGATGACCGGAGATGGCCCAGGATGCATTGGGAGACAATTGTCCTTTTAGGCTAAGGTCTTTTGGGGTTCTCGCTTTTGAATGAGGTAACACCCATTCAGTGGATAGGCCTCTTTAAGAAGTTAATTAAGGGATGGCCCCCTTTAATAAAAAAAAAATCAAACTGGGATGGTAAAATCCTCAGGGTTCCTGGCCAAAAGAGAAACAGTTACTATTTAGTATTTACATCCATTCTGTGCTAGGAGGGTCGGTACTTACTGTCTAACCTATGAGCTCCAGAGTAAAATGGGTTTAAGGCTTGGTCTTTGAGAAAGAAATCTAGCCAGCAAACCCTAAGTTACTGAGGTAGCTCTCAAGCCATGGAAATGTACCTTCCTTTGGGCAGGGTACCCTTAGGTGAGGTGAGAAGTATGCTTCTAAAATCAAACTATGATCCTTATCTGATTTCATATAAAGATAGACTTATTTCTCCTAGTACTTGGGCAAGATAACTTTCAAGACTAATGCATAAATATTCCTAATGAACTTTTAATTACCAAGGTGAATCATTCACTTTGTATATTATTTATAGCTCCATCTCTAATCTTCCTTTTCCATTTCATTTTTTGCCTTATATTAGCATATTTCACTAGTTAGTAATTCCACCAGAAACTAGGAGAGCAATGTCATATAAATGACAGAATCATCTCAGAGTTAGAAGGAACCTTGCAACCATCCAGTCCAATCTGTACCTGCTCAGGAATTCAATAAGTGGCTGTCCGGCCTGTTTGAAGATTTCCAATGAAGTAAACTCCCTGAGCCACCCCTTCCTGTTTATGTACAATATTGACTCTTAGGATTGCATTAAGTCAAAATCTGCTTTACTTCTAGATCTGCCCTCTGACGCCATGCTCAAGTCTAATCTCTCTTCCATGAGTCAATCTTTCAGATACTTAAAGACAACAATCATGTTCCTATTAAACCTTCTCTTCTTCAGGCTAAGTATTCATAGTTGCGTCTATTTATCCCCATGGGCATGGTTTATAGCTCCCTTAACATCTATTCTGCTTGTCAAAGTCCTTCCTAAAATATAATTTCCAGAAATAAACACAATACTTAAGATATGATACGACCAGTGCAAAGTACTGGAAAAAATATTACTGCCGTTGTTCAGAAGGCTATGCTTCTACTTCGCCCTCAGTATTAGCCTTTTTGACTGCCATGTAATACTTTTTCATTCATATTGCATTTACAATTCACTAAAACTAGGAAATCTTCACATGAACTGTAGTCTAGAAAATCCTCTTTCATTCCTTACTTGCTCAGTTAAAATCTGAGAATATGACTTTACATTTACTTGAGTTTTAACTTGTAGTTCACCAATATCTTTTTGGAGCATGACTCAGTCATCTAATATATTTGTTATTCATCCTAGCTTCATGGGAAATTCTGAAAATTTGATGAGTACATTATTTATGCCTTAACCCAAGTAATTAATTTAAGAAACTGAAAAGGACAAGGTCCAGGACAGTTCTCTAGGATATTTTACTGAGGACTTCCCTTCAACTTGACGTTAACCCCATTAGTGATAACTCTTTGGATACAGTCATTCAACTACTTCTGAATCCACTAAGTTACTATCAGTTAGCCCATATCATCAAATTTACTACAAAAATAGTAATTGTGATAAAGATTTGGTGGAATAAAAAATTAAAATAAATGGGTAAAAAGATTTTTGTATCATTTACATCAGAGTTGTTAAATACATAGCTGCATGCAGCCCACAACACGCACAAGTGAAGCTCAAATCAGACTAAAACATAATTGGGAAATATTTAACAAAAGGAATAAAAATACAATAAAAACATAGATAATAATATAATTTAAAACCAGCCTGCAGAGATCCTGATGGATATATGGCTTAGTGACCCTCATTTCTAGTTGAGTTTGCTACCTCTGATCTATATTACCCTGTAAGAGAGATCTAAAACATTTCCCAACTTTCTAATCCCACTTCAAATCTCCTAAATCACTCTCTGCTGAGAACCTTACCTCATTCTTCATGGAAAAAAAAGTCATTTGCCAAGAGCTCCCTCTTCTCCCCACCTCCTCAACTCATGTCACTCAAATGTCTTCTCCTGATTTCTCCTTTACTCTGTCTCACATAGAGAAGTGACCTTCCTCATTGACAAGGCAAAACTCTCCACATGCACATATGGTTCCCACTGCCCCCCTCTAATCTTCATTTGTCTCACATCTACTGGCTACTTCCCTGTTTCCTATATCTTCCTCATCCTCAATCTGACAATTAAACTCATCCTTAAACTCACGTGATCCAGCTATCCTGTATTATTCTGTATCTCTCCCTGCCATACTAGACTTACTCTACTTTCACTATCTTCTAAAGCCTCTCCAGACTGGCTTCTAACCTCATCACCCAATTGAAACTTTTCCCAAAATTGCCAATGATCTCTCAATTGTCAAATCAAATAGCCTTTTCTCAATCTTCATTCTTTTTTTTTAACTTCTCTGCAAAATTTCACACAGTGGATTCCTTTCTTCTATGTCTGGTATTTGACACAGGTTTTCATGATACCACCCTATCTTGGTTCTTCTTCTACCTATATGATTCATCCTTGTCAGTCTCCTTTGCTAGATCCTCCTTTAAGTCATACCCACCAACTGTGGCTATACCCAAAGGGCAGCTAGGTGGCACAGTGGATATAGTATCAGGCCTGAAGCCAGAAAGACATCTTCCTGAGTTCAAATCTGGCTTCAGACATTTAAAATACTAGCCATGTGACCTTAGGTAAATCACTTAACCCTATTTACTTCAATTTCCTCATCTATAAAATGAGCTGGAGAAGGAAATAACAAACTACTCCAATATCTTTGTCAAGAAAACCCCCAAAAAGTTTATGAAAAGTCAGACATGACTGAAATGACTGACCAGCAACAACAACCACAACCCAAAAGTCTGTCCTGGACTCCCTTCCACTCTCCATCTCTATTTTATCAGTGATCTCATTAGCTCCCATAGGTATTATGCTTTTGTGGATGATTCTCAAACCTCTCTCCTGTTCTCCAGTCTCATATCTCCAGCTCCCTAGTAGACATCACAAACTCAACCGTCCCAAACTCATTATCTTTCTCTGTAACCTCTCCCATCTTCTGACTCTCTAGTACTGTTGAGAGCACCACTATCCTTCCAGTTGTCCAAACTTACAATCTAATTGTCATCCTTATACACTCTCACTCCACAAAGTCAAACTACAGTCAAATCCTGTCATTCCTACCTTCATTATCTCTCATATGTTTCCTCTCCTCTCTTCTGACACAGTAGCCACCCTGGGACTATTACAGTAGCCTTCTGGTAGGTCCCCCTCCCATAGTTCTCTCCCTATTCCAGTCCACCCTCCATTCAACTATCAAATTGATCCTTCCTCAAGTGTAGGTCCGACCATGCCATACCACTAAACTAATCAATAAACTCCAGTGGCTCCCTTTTGCCTCCAGGATCAAACAAAATCCTCTGCTTGGCTTTTAAAGCCTGTTACAACCTTGACCCTTCCCACATTTCCAGTATTCTTATACTTTATTTTTCATACCTTCCCTGTACTCTATAATCCAGTGACAATGGGTGTGGTGCTAAGTGTCTGAGCCCAGATTTGATCCCCAGGTCATCCTGACACTGGAGCTGGTGCTCTTACTCGCTGAGCCATCTGGCCGCCCCAAGGTAGATTTCTATACCCCACTACCTGTAAGTCTTATTTCCCAGTTGCATATAAAAACAATTTTTAACATTCATTTTTTGTTCCAAATTCTCTCCCTTCCTCCCTCCCCACCCACCCCCATTGAAAAGGCAAGCAATTCCATGGTTTGATGGTTTTTTGAGACATTGTTCCAAAGTGCTTTCCAGGACTGCTTAGACCAATTCTGAGGTCCATCAACAATGTATTGATATGCCTGTACTCTTAGAACTTCTCCAACAATTGCTATTTTCCTCTCTTACAATCTCTATCAATTTGATAAGTATTAGGTGGAACTTCAAAATTGCTTTAATTATTAATAGAGCATTTTTGTATGTCTATTGCTACTTGTATTTATTTCTTTGAAAACTACATAATTCATTTATCAGTTGGGAAATGGCTCTATTCTTATCAATTTGATCAGTTTTTATGTTTTTAGAACATATGGAGTCCATCTTGGAAATGAGAGCTTAATCAAAGAAACTTGCAGTAAATATTTTTTCCTAGTCAACTGTTTTCTTTCTAATGTTAGTTACTGTGTTTCCCCGATAATAAGACCTATCCCGAAAATAAGCCCTCCCCTTACTGTGTCAGATTCCTCTAAAATAAGCCCTCCCCCGAAAATAAGCCCTATTGAGATTGCTACTGTAGTGAAGGTGATCCCCTGCACTACACGCTACATTACATTAGAATTTAAGCTCCTTGAGGGCAGGGAACTCTTTTGTTGTGGTTTTTTGTTTGTTTTGCCTCTATATCTTTAGGATCCAGGACAGTGTCTGGCATGCATGATAGCACTTAGTAAAATTGATTACATATATTTAACAAGAAGGTTGGGATCATTGCCATGAGAAAAAATTGACTGGATGACTAGAGACCATATTTTGTTCCTCACCATCCAATCAGAGCTGCAGCAGTGAGCGCGTCATCCTGTTCTCCCCAGTGATTTGCTTGCTGGCGCCATTGAGAGCAGTGCCATGGAGGAGAGCTGAGGCAGGACAACATAAGCCCTCCCCTGAAAATAAGCCCTCTGGTGTTTTTCTTTCCAAAAAAATTAATAAGACAGTGTCTTATTATCGGGGAAACACGGTAGTTGTATTAATCGTTTGTGCAAAAACTTTCATTTTGTGTAATCAAAACTATCCATTTTATCTTCTGCAATCTTCTCTTTTGTTTAGTAATGAATTCTTTCCCTTGTGATAGAACTGAAATGCAGTTTCTTTATTGACCCTCTCATTTACTCACCCTACAAATATGCACATGTAAGTTATGAATCCATTTGGAACTGTTTATCTTGGTATCTGGTATGAGATGCTGTTATAAATTTAATTTCTGCCAGAATGCTTTCCACATCTCCCAATAATTCTTGTCAAATGGTGAGTCTTTACCCCAGTAATTGCAGACTTTGGGTTAAGTAAACGCTAGACTACTGGATTTGTTTCCTTCTATATATTGTATATCTAACCTAATCTGTTCCACCTATTTCCTTTTCTATTTTTTTTACCATTATCAAATAATTTTGACGATTACTGAGTAATTGAGTAGTATACTTTTATGCCTTGTACTGCTGGGCCTCTTCAGTTTTTTCTCCATTATGTCCCTTCAGATTCTTCACTTTCTGTTCCTCCAGGCAAATTTCTTGCTGTAGGTTTAAAAAGCCCTTTCCCCTACACTTAGGAGCAGAGTTAGAATAAGGAAAAGCCAAACTACAGGAATGTCTGAAGGGAGGAGCTGGAAAAGAAGTGGTTCTAACCACATGAGGCTGGGGAAGCAAAAAAAAGGGGGGGGGGAGGCAGCAAGTTATCTTCTTCAGTCAAATGCCCTTATTCTAACCCCCAATTCCTGATAGGATAGGATCACAAAGCCATTTGTTTCAAAGGAAACTTAGAGGCCATCTAATACAATCCCATCATGTCAGAGACAAGGAACTGAGGCCCATATGTCATAGAGGTAATGAGCTGCCAAGCTGAACTGTAACCCAGGTCCTCTGACTCCATATCCTGCACTTCTTCCACTGTACGAGACTACTAGAATTTAAGCTCCTTGAGGGCAGGGAACTCTTTTGTTGTGGTTTTTTGTTTTGCCGCTATATCTTTAGGATCCAGGACAGTGTCTGGCATGCATGATAGCATTAGTAAAATTGATTACATATATTTAACAAGAAGGTTGGGATCATTGCCATGAGAAAAAATTGACTGGATGACTAGCGACCATATTTTGTTCCTCACCATCCTAAGGCATTATCCAAACTCTTTGTATTATTTTGTCCAGTCAGTTCAATTGACCAGGAAAACCTAAAAACACTGATCTGAGACTGTTCTTGTAAGTAAAACCAAAAAGAATTTTTACAAGGATTCAAAGAATGCCAATTCAATAAACATTTCTATGCTAGACACTGGGGCTCAAAGATGAAAAATGGCATAATCCTGGTTGACTAGGGAAATGCATTAGCTGGAACTTACCTAAAATTTATCAAGACATTTGATAAAGTATCTCATGCTATTCTTGTGGAGAAGGTGGAGAGTTATCAGCTTCAAAAGAGAAGAGTTAAATGAATCTAGAATTGATTGAATGGTTGAACTCTGAGCTATGATTAATGATCTGACGTCATTTTGAAAGGAGATCTCCACTAGAGGGCCTCAAGAATCTGTACTTTGTTCTGTACTGTTTTGACATTTTTATCAATGCCTTAGATAAAGATATAGATAGATGGGCATCCTTATCAAATCTGTAGATGGTTAGATGGTTCAAAGCTGGGAAGGAGAACACATGATTTGAGAGAGTCAAGATCTGAAACAATCTTGAGAGAAGAAAGCTAGGTCAAGTTCAATAAGATTAAATTTAATAAGAATTTATGTAAAGTTTTACAGCTGGGTCAAAAAAAAGTTCAAGACACTTAGCACAGTATACTGACATATAGTAGGCACTTAATAAATATCTGACTGAAGGGAATGGCTTGGTTCAACAGCATTTTGTCTGAAAACTATCTCCAGGTTTTAAAGCGCTACCAGCTCAACACTAGTCAACAGTGTAACATAGCAGTCAAAAAAGCTAGAACCATTTTGGGCTGTATTGAGAGAGGCATAGCTTTGAGGGATAAGACGACTGTCCCACTGTCTGCTCTGCTTAAACCACATGTAGAGTATCCTGTTCAGTTCTAAACACCACACTTTAGGAAGGCCAGTGAGAATCTGTAGAACATCTAAAGGAAGGCAATCAGAATAAGGAAGGTCCTTGATAGTTCATACCACATTTGTACTGTCTGAAGGAACTGTGCACTCTGCTCTTTCCAGAATTACCAACAATCTCTTAATTGCCAAATCTGATGGTCTTTTCTCAGTCTTTATCATACTTCTTGACCTCTCTGCTGAATTTGACACTGTTGACCACTCTCTCTTCTTTCTCCAAGATGCCATGACACTGCTCTCTCCTGGTCCTCCTCTCAAGTACTTAATTACTTCTCCTCAGGCTCCTTTGATAGATTATCATTCATGTCACACTATTCCCTTCTCCCTGCTCTCATCATACCACCCACCACTAAGAAAAATTCTATGAGTGTTCATTAAGGTTCTGCCCTGGGCTCTCTTCCCTTTCTAGACTCTCACTCTTGTTAATCTCATCCCAATACAGATCACACACATATTTATGTACTAGTTGTATTCTCTATCCCAAACAAACTCTGGACATGAAATGGAAAAGATATCAGAATGGAATGGGCAGCAGAATCCAACAATATGCTGTTTATAAGAAACATACTTGAAACAAAAAGAAGACTAAATGCCACTGACTCCCAATCCAGTGCTCCACACACCAACAGGCTGCCTCATATTTTCCAAGGCCTCTAACTGAAACTTGATAATTATGAAGTGTTTTATTGCAGTCAAGTAAAGAAGACAACTCTTAAAAATGTGCTCTCTTTTCAAGGAAAAGTACTACATAAACCTATGAAATAAATACATTACCAATGAGAAATGATGGAAATAAGTGTCAAGGGAATTGAAGAAATTTTGGCTAAGAAGCACTCAATAAAAAATGATGTATAACTTCCTCATCCTTTTCCATGCTATGGAGAAAGTGCTATTGATGACGCCTGTCAAAAGCAGAACCACTGCTAAGAATAATTTCTTGTGTTTCATAGAGTAAAACATATATGCATTAGATAGACTAGACCAGATGTCAGAAGGATATGATGCCATAAGGAAAACCTTGGTTTTATAAAGTTTCATCAAATAATCCAAACACCATAATAGAAAAAAAAAATATGACATTTAAGGATTTCCAGAAAATATAGTTTTGTGCAGCTTTGGGTGTGAATTTCTTCACTTGCCTTATGCTACGAGCGATTACAATGTGTAAGATCAATGGGCATGGTTTTTATAGGAAAATTTAATTAAACAATTTTTTTTCAAAACCCCTAGTTAGGGATTCCAAATCTCTTCTAATATAAATGTATGTTATTTACATAAAAGCTACAATGACGCTTGTACAGACAGTCAATAAACATTTATTAAGAGTTTACTGGGTGCCAAGCACTATGCTAAGCATTGTGGATGGAGGGGAAACAGGCAAAAGACAATTCCTGCCCTCAAGGAGATCACAATTTAATAAGAAGACATGTAGCTATAAAAAGAATGAATAGTAAATAATTAAAAGTAAAGCCCTAAAAGTAAGAAAGACTGGAAAAAGGTTTCCTGTAGAAGATGGGATTTTAGTGGGGAAATGAAGGAATCCAAAGAAGCCTATTGGTGATGAGGAGGGAGGGCATTTCAGAACTGGAGGATAATCCGAGAAAATGTCCAAAGCTGATAGAACATCTTGTTTGAAAACAGCAATGAGACCAGTGTCACTTGATCAAGGACTATGAGTCAGGGAGTAAGGTGTAAGAAGACTGGAAAATTGAAGGAGAGGGCATATTAGATTATGAAGGGCTTTGAATGACAAATATGGGATTTTGTGTTTAATCCTGGAGGTGACAGGGAATTACTGGAGTCTCTTGAGTAGAGACTATGTAATACTATAGAGAGAAGGTAATATGGTTGGATATGAACCTTGGGAAAAGCACTTTGTCAGCTGAATGGAGGCTGAAATGGAAAGAGGAGAGACTTAAGGCAGGCAGACTCACCAGCAGATTACTACAATAGTTCAAGAATATGGTAATGAGGGCATGTAACCAAGTGGCAGCTGTATCAGAGAAGGGACCTATTCAAGAGAAATTGTAAATTTGATATCCACAGGCATTGGCAACAGATTGTATATGAGGGGTGAGAGAAAGTGAAGAGTTGATAATGATATCTAGGTTGTGAACCTGAGGCACTGGGAGGATGATATTACCCTCCACAGTAACAGGGAAGCTGGGGGAGGGGGCAGATGAGGGAGAAGGATGAGTTCAGTATTGTTTTGAATTTAAGATATTTACTGAACATCTACTTCAAGATGTCTGAAAAGCAGTTGGAGATGCAAGACTGGAGGTCAGCAGAATAGTTTGGAAAGAACAGGTATATATGAAAGTCATCACTTTGCAAAGTACTTTATATAAATGTGGCAGGCTCATTTTGATGAGTCCTTCCCATTCATTTGATGTGATTATATGGTATAGATCTTAGTCTGTAGGGGGCACCTCCCAAGGAGTTGGGCATCCTCTCTAGCCTCCTTGCATAGGAAACTTTACTCTGATCGGTAACCAGTGACTAGAGACACCTCTTTATTGATGACTGAGAAACAGACTAATGACTGATGGTCTTTTGCATCCTGTGAAGTTTCTATGATGGATAAAAGTCAACAGCTGTCCCATAACCAATATACATATTATACACTGAATAAGTAGTAAGTCATTTGTTAAACATTTATTATGGGCTAGGCATTGTGCTATGAGCTTTGGATACAATTACAAGCAAGATAGACCTTGACCTCAATGGAGTGTAGGTTCTTTTTTTTTTTCATTTTTCAAATGCTTTATTAACTTCTGATTTACATCATTCATTTCCGCCAGATTTTGAGTTACAAATTTTCTCCCCATTTTTCCCCTAACCACCGCCCCAAAATGGCAGTCCCACAGGATATCCTCTCCTCCAATCTGCTCTCTCCCATATTTTTTCCCATACCCCTTTCGACTTTTCCGGTAGGGCATGGTGGATCTCTATGCCCCAGAGCCTGTATATCTTATTTCCCAATTACATGTAAAATAGTATTTATAATAGTACATATATATATATATATATACACACACACACACACATATGTGTATATTTTTTTAAACATTTGATTTTAAAACTTTGAATTCCAGATTCATTCCCTTCCTCCCTTGTCACCCACCCTTCCTGGGAAGATAAGCAGTTCAGTATAGGTTGCACATGTGTAGCTAATGCAAAACATTAACATAGTAGATATATTGTAAAAGACTGACTATATTTCCCTCCTTCCTATACCACCTCCCATTTGTTATATTCTCTACTTTGATCCCATCCCTTTTCAAAAGTGGGTGCTTCCAACTTCCCTCCTCCCAAGCCTGCCCTCCCTTCCATAATCCCCCCTCTCATCCCTTTCTCCCCTACTCTCCTGTAGGGTGAGATATCCTATTTAGTGTGTATTTCATTTCCTCCCCGAGCCAAATTCAATGAGAATAAGGTTGACCCATTCCCTTTTGCCTTCCTATTCTTCCCCTCCATTGTAACCATTTTCCCTTGCCTCTTCTATATGAGATAGTTTACCCCAATCTGTCTCTCCCCATCTCCTCTCATTATATTCCTCTCTCACCTCTTAATTTCACCTTTTAAGTATCATCCCTTCCTATTAAATTGGTTCTGTGCCCTCTATCTATGTACACCTGTAAACATATATGTACACATTCACATATGTATTCATATGCCCATATACCCTCATATATAGACATATATATATATATTCCCTTCAATTATTCTCATGCTGAAAAAAGTTTCATTAGTTACAATTATCGTTTTTCCATGAAGGAATGTTAATAGTTCAACTTTGATAAGTTCCTTATGATTTCTTTTCCGTTTACCTTCTCATGCTTCTCTTGCTTCTTGTATCTGAATATCAAATTTTCTATTCAACTCTGGTTTTTTCATCAAGAATGCTTGAAAGTCCTCTATTCCACTGAATGACCATATTTTCCCCTGAAACATGATACTCAGTTTTGCTGGGCAGGTGATTCTTGGTTTTAATCCCAGCTCCTTTGACCTCTGGAACATCACATTCCAAGACCTTTAATCCCTCAGTGTAGAAGCTGCCAGATCCTGAGTTATCCTGATTGTGTTTACACAATATTCAAATTGGTTCTTCCTGGATGCTTGTAATATTCTCTCTCTCCATGATCTGGGAATTCTGGAACCTGGCTATAATATTCCTAGGAGTTTTCTTTTTGGGATCTTTTTCAGGAGGTGATCAGTGGATTCTTTCAACCTCTATTTTGCCCTCTGGTTCTAAAACATCAGGGCAGTTTTCCTTGAGAATTTCTTGAAGGATGATTTCTAGGTTCTTTCTTTGATCATGGCTTTCAGGTAGTCCAATGATTTTTAAATTATCTCTCCTGGATCTATTTTCCAGGTCAGTGGTTTTTCCCATGAGATATTTCACATTGCCTTCTATTCTTTCATTTGTTTGGATCTGTTTAACAGCATCTTGATTTCTCATAAAGTCATTAGCTTCCATTTGCTCCAATCTAATTCTGAAGCAATGATTCTCCTCAGTGAGCTTTTGAGATTCTTTTTCCATCTGGCAAATTCAGATTTTTAAGGCATTCTTATCCTCATTGCCTTTTTGAGTTGGTCTGTTTTTTAAGGTGTTTTTAAGGTATTTTCCTCAGTCAGGCTGTTGATTCTCATTTTGTAATTTTCTTGCATTGTTCTCATTTCTCTTCCCAATTTTTCCTCCACTTTTCTTATCTGCTTCTTAAGGTCCTCTATGGCCTGTAACCAACTCCTATTTTCCTTTGAAGCTTTTGGTGCAGGAGTTCTGACTTCACTGTCTTCCTCCTGTTCCATGCTTTGATCCTTTTTGTCCCCAAAATAGGAATCTAATGTTAGGTTCTTCTGCTTGCTTTGTTTCCTTTGCCTGGTCATGTTGCCACTCAATTACATGACTTTTGGGCTTTTTGCCACAGTAGGAATCTGCCACCAGAGAGGGGAGCTTTGTACCAAATGCTGGGGTTTTCTCAGCTGCCAGAGGTATTGGTTGGGTACCCTCTCTGAAGCCTCCACAAGCTGGACACACACCCCAGGACCTCCACCCTAGACCGCAATCCAGGTCCAAGCAGGTTAAAGCAAGAGCTGTTACCCCTAAGACTGGTCGCTTGGTCCTCCTAGAGTCTGCAGGCCAGGAGCTGAAGCTGCCACATGGGCAGCCGGGCTCCTCAGCCTTCTCACCCCGGCGGCAAAAGCCAATGCACTCCCAAACTACTGGGTCCCAAAGTCCACAGTGCACTGACCTCTCACTTTGTCCTTAGCATCTATGTGTTGATAATTCTGGAAATGGCCACAGCTGCTGGTGATCTGGAGTCCCTCCAGCCTGTGACTGGTCAGGCCACCCTGGGGCTAAAACTTCCAGCTCACGTGGGCCTGGGCTTGGCTCCCAGAGCTCTGCACTGGCCAATTCCTGCCAGCCTGCTGGGCTGTCCTCAGTGGGAGGTTAGCTTCTCTGTGTCATTTTGTGGGCTCTGCATCTCCAAAGTTTGTTCAGAGTCCCCTTTTACAACAATTGGGGAAGGTGGAAGCCAGAGCAATGTGGAGGACCTGTTTCTACTCCGCCATCTTGATTCTGCCCCTGGAGTGTAGATTCTTATGGGGGAAAAAACATGAAGAAGGAATTGGGGAACTGGGGGGCTGGAGAAAGGTGTGAACATCTGTAGCAGCATGGTTTGGAAATAGTAACGAAAAATACTTGTGTAGAAAGGATGGTACAACCGACTTTTGTTAAACAAGATCTAAATTCAAGACTTCTCTTACAGATTTTTCTGGATTAATCTAGTCCGGCTTCAAGGATGGGAACTGGTTTATGTAAACCCAGAACCCTTAGGAGGCCCTGATCCAGTTTATATCTCGTTTGATCCTCAAAACCTTGTAAGGAAAGTATCTGTCAGCCCCGTTTCACATATAGGAAAATTGGGTTCACAAAGATACTTGCCCCTGGTTGCACAGAGGGCAAGTGTCAAGCATCAGAATTTGAACCCAAATTGTAGGACCATAAATCCAGAGCTAGAAAATATCTTAGAGTTCATCTTGTCTAACCCCCTCATTTTGTAAATGAAGAAAATGAGGCCCACAGAGGTTCAGTCACTTGCCCAAGGTCACACGGAGATTAAATGACTCCAGCGTCCATACTCTTCTTTCTAATTCTACCTCCAACTCTGTCCCCCAGATCATGCTGCCTCACATTCACACTTCCTGAGAAACCGTATGATCCAATTCGCAAGTCCCACAGTCATCTACCAATGCTACACGGGGACTGTTAGTAAAATTTTGTGACAGAAAACAAGCTTACAGTTAAAAGTCTTAATTTTATAACTTTTAAATATAAATAGGGGTACCATTATAACACTGAACTATATGTCCATTATTAGGTTCACATAAAACCTTCAAATTAGCCTGCTCTTTAGAAGCTTAATCCAAGAAAAGGAAAAATGGCTTTTACGTTAGAGGCAGAGGGACTATGCTTTGCTAATTCTTTTGCCAGTAACTGGGAGTACAGAGAAAGAACTCTCACAATGATTTTTTTTCCTCACTGAAGGTTATACTGATTCTACATATTAATTGGTTCTAAAGTCACCTTTCCTCTTTAAGAAAGATATTTAACTAACTTAGACCACCTCAGAAGGCATTTACTTAGTATTCTACTGTTTGTCTACACAGAAAGACTTCCTTTTTGCTAGTATTGTCCAGTGTAAGTGATCTTTGATATTTTGCCCAGATAATAAAATGCCCATTATTGTCATTAATCAAAGGATCTCCCCATATAACCTTTCAGTACTGGCTTTATGACCTTTGATGATTTTAAGAACGTAAGCATGATATAAAAATGTACCTTGACTTATAAGAAAAATTTCTGTAATACACACATATCACAGTATTCAGAACATGTCCATCAATATTCAGCCAGCACTTTCCCCTGTCACATTTAGAGAAAATTACTGGAAAATCACTTATTTTCAAAGCTCTTCCTGATGTTGGTCTAAGTTCAAGCACATTAACAATCCCTATTTCATGAAAACTTGCATCAAGGGAAATGGAAATTATTTTCTTCTGGGAACTCTGGCTGTGTCACTGTTAAGTCATACTATTAAAATGTCTGCATATTGGTGGGTCTTGGAGAGCCACAAATTCCATCTCTTGAAGTCTCTCCTACTCCTCCAACTGGATATTTGCCCTTAAATCGTGCAAATCCCTCAATCCAGGTGTAACATGAACTACCCTCTGCAGGAAAGGGATTAAAGAGAAATATCAGATTTCCTCTACATTTCAACTGGAAGCTTGGAAATAACTATGTTGTTGTCTCCCTATGTGGATTATGTAATGGCAAAACCATATTGACCTCCCAAACAAGACAGTTTGCCGACTCTTTAACAGATGTGCATGATACATATGATTTAGTGAAAGGAAACCCGTTATGAGCTGATCCATTTATAATGAAGTCATGTCTCCAAAATGACCACAGACAACTTACCTTGTTATACTAAAATTCTTACAAAATTGAAGACCACATGAAGAAATGTGTTATTTGATTTTTTTTGTTGTAGAGGTCTAATATTTCTCCTGAATATTTCACTTACAGAGAGATTCAAATGAAATTAACTAAGGAGAATTCACAAGAGCTGTTATACTGACCACCTAAATTTAGAAATCTTTGGTCTTATGACAAGCATACAATAGTTGACACATCAAACTGAAGCAGCCTCACAATAGTAACAAAAGACTCTGCCATCCAACAAGGTTGTGGAATGCAATGTTCTTTGCAGTCAAATACTTTGTTTAGGAAACAGCAATTTATATGTAACTGGCCAATGAGAGTTCAGTCCTAGAAGCATACTCAGAGGACAAAAATGGATGCTTAGTGATCCTCCTTCTGGGTATGTGTAATAGAAAAGCTTTGCTCCCAACTCATCTAATGTGCAGGTATTTGATAGTTATCTTCTATCAGCAAAATAAATAGTGAGGAAAACCTGGGGGCAACTAGATTTCTTTTCTCCTCACTTGCTTCTGAGTGATCGGTCATGTTACAGGTAGCTCTTAAAATGTGACAATCAGTTCTAAGGAAAGACAGTCAAGAAGAGAGTCAGCTATGGAAGGAGAACCCAGCTCTTGAGGAAACTTTTAAGGACTTGCTCTTCACCCTTCTGTGCCTTACAGAAAGAAGGATTCAGGGGAAAGGAAAGAGGAATTCCCCTTCCTTCTCGGCAACACTGGCAATGATATCTGCAAAAGAAGCCATGGCTATAGGAGAAAAATGGCGTCATCAATAGAAGGGAGTTGAAAGGGAGGGCAGCTTCTAAAGGGAAGACATTAAATTCATTTTGGACATGTTTAATTTGAGGTGACAGATGGCTATCTGGGAGGAACTGTCCAGAAGGCAACAACACATGTGGATATGGAACTTAGTCCTCCTTCCACAAAGGAGGAAATAAACTGAAGCTATGTGTCCTGGTCCCCACAAAAACAACAATTCAAATGACTTAGCAAATGAGGAGCTTCAGTCATTTCTTCTTACTTGGATGGAGCTCTTTCACCTAAAATCTCAGCCCAGAGCCTTCCTCACCCTGAATCCCTATGCCACCCCCGAATCTCTGTGGAAAAGTAAAGTTGAGAGGCAAAGTCCTTTGTGCCTAATAGATTTGTTTGGGTTTTTTTTTTAACTATATTGGGGAATCTCTGGAGCCCTAAAGGTTTCTAGGAGTAGAAATAGATGTGGTCTTACTTCTCCCCACCCCCCAACAAGGCAAAGAAGGCAGCATAGTAAAATTGAAAGAATATAGGATTTGGAGTCAGAAGCCCTGGGTTTGAATCTTCTCTCTGGCGTTTTATAATTAGCATTATCACTTGCATTTGCATAGTACTTTCAAGTTTTGCAAAGCACTTTACAAATATCTCACTTTATCCTCAAAATCCTGGGAGGTAGATGCTATTATTCTCCCCATTTTACAGGTGAGGAAACTGAAGCAAAGGTGAAGTAATTTGCTTGGAGACACCCAGCTATAGTGTCTGAGGCTGGATTTGAACCAGGTTTTTCTGACTCCAGAGGCAGTGAGGAAGGTGGCAAAATGCACAGAGCACTAGGCCTGAAGTCAGGAAGATTCTACTTCCCGAGTTCAAATCTGGCCTCAGACTCTTACTAGTTGTGTGACCCTGGCCAAGACACTTACCCCTGTTTGCCTCAGTTTCCTCATCTGTAAAATGAGCTGGAGAAGGAAATAGCAAACCACTCCAATATCTCTGCCAAGAAAACCCCAAATGGAGTCATGAAGAGTAGGATGTGACTGAAAAATGAATGAAACAACTTCTGACTCCAAGTTCAGAGTTGTATCTCTCACTGTAAGTCCTTTCATCTCTATAGGCCTCAGTATTCTTATCAGTAATAATATTATAATAGCTAACATCTATATAGCACTTAGCGTGTGTCAGGCACTGCTCTAGAAAGACAATCCTGAGAGGGAGGGGCTATTATTATCCCAATTTTACAGATGGGCAAACAGAGGTGAAATGACTTGCCCAGAGTCACACAATTAATGTCCAAGGCCAGATTTGAACTCTAGTCTTCCTGACTCCAGTTGATCTACCCACTCACTGTGCCACCAAGCTGCCCTGTAAATGAGGGAACTGGACTTAATGATCTCTAAGGCTCATTCCAGCTCTAAACTATCCAATGAACCTAGGATTGAAGGAAGAGAGCCAGTAAGGAATTTCCTTATGTGAAAGACTGATCATTTGAGGGCAATAGAACATATGAGCTATATATCCCTATGTTGTATAATTCACCTAAACAATGCATTAAATCATCTTGGTCATATAGTATTTTGGTTTATGATATATATTTCTATTCACAAGGTCTTGAAACCAGATCTTACTTGGATCTCAAAGAAGGTGAAATTGCCTAGGGCTGTGACCTCAAAGTGCTGAGTAGGTCACTCCCCTACAGGTGAAGAGGCTGCAAAGCAGCTGAAGACCAGCAGATGGCAGCAGAAAGCAGCTCAGAAGAGGTACCCAGGAAAGAGGACTTCAGGAAGAGACCAACATTGAGCAGGGAGGCAGAAATAACACAACAGAAAGAGATGTTTCTAGTGACAAGGGCATCACTAGAGGATGTCAGTGACAAGGCAGGGAGTCAGCAACAGTGCTGGAGGCAGAAAAGGATTCTAGCAGGAATGCTGCTTTTGCAGTTTAAGTTGTCTGCCTAGGCATTTTCCCCCAATAATGTGCCTCCCTTTGCCATATACATGGAAGAATGTGAATCTTTCTTTTCACTTATTTTATGAAATATAAATTTTTTTAAACTAGAAGTCACTAGTTTGTATGTTCAAAGAAAATACATTAGTGCATGTTTATCAGCATTAGAGTAGATCTGGACCTGAACTGGGCTTTAAAAGCTTTGACAGTTAGGGGGTACTAGATAAAAAGGATGAGAAAGATCTAGGATAACGGAGAGATTGTTAATGACAGGCCCAGGCTGAAAGGAGCCCTTCCCCTCACCCAACTTAGCCCCTGTTGTCCAGAATACATCTAAGTACCTTATTTTTTTTTTAATAAATTTTATTTTAAAGATAAAAGTAAAAAAAATCAGCAAAATTGATCAATACATCAGAAAAAGTCTAAAGATAGGTGCAATGTACAACAGTTTGTGGACCTCTCACCTCTGTAAAGGGGTAGCATGGAGGTGTGTTCTTATATCTCTTCTTTGGAGCCATGCTTGTTTTTGGTAATTTTGCAGTATTCACTTTTAATATTTTTTAGGTTTTTTTTTTTCATTTATGCTGTCATAGTCACTGTGTATATCATTTGGCTTGACTCTGCTTATATAACTCTGCATCAGTTCATATTTCCAGCTTCTCTATACCTCATATTCATCATTTCTTATTGTCCAGTAATATGGCTTTATAATCATGTACCACAATTTATTTAGCCATTCCCTGATCAATGGGCATTTACTTTGCTCCCAATTATGTGCTGCAGCCAAAAAAGGGCTTCTATAAACATTTTAGTGTATCTAAAGACTTACTTTTTTTCCATGGCCTCTTTGGACATAATGTACCTAGTTATTTGCATGTTGACTTCTCAATTAGAATGTGAGATTTGTGAGGTCAGAGTCTACTTTTGCCTAGCTTTGTATTCCAGTATTGAGCACAGTACCTGATACACAGTAAGTGCTTACTAAATGCTTGCTGATTCACTGATTGAGCCAGGACTGAACTTCAGGTCTTCTGAATCCAGTTCCAATGCCCATTCTGTCCACCATCATTATCTCTACCGTAGATAAAACTGATGCAAATCTATTCAGAGATAAACACATCAGGCAACAGTTGTAATGGCAAGCAAAGTTATGCTGTTGTGAATGTTATGCTTTAGTTTTTTGCTGAATAAGTAGAGAGTTAACTATACTATGGGATTAGATCCTTAAATTTATTCACAGCAGCAGTCTTTGGGAGAACTGCTCCTGATAGACTTTACAGCTGTACACCAGGCTTACCCCTCAAGCCTTTGCTCTTATATGATTCAATCAAGTTCCTTGGTTTTAGCTTCTCTATTTCATCACTTTCCCCACTGTCATTTCCCCTCCAAAAGCCACACATGATTGGGTATAACGTACCTTTTAACATTTTCAAGGCAGTGGTTCTCAAACTTTCTCAGTTTACAAACTATCAAGGACTGAATGAGCTAATATTTGTAAAAATTTTTGTAAAAAAACAAGACAGTGCCTGGCACACAGCAGGTGCTTTATAAATGCTTTTTAAGCTGCACAAAAGAAACTGCACCTATCTCATTGATAGTCAGTTGTTGGTGGGGAGAAGAAACTCCAAACCTCACTGGAAGTAATGAGAGTTAGTGATATGTTTAATTGGATACCAATATAGTATTGTCTAAGTTTTATTAAATATCATAAGTAAATCCCTAAATCCCTCATTCATATCTAGAACAATGACACTGTTGTATTATAAACAGGAATGCTACAAGAGGCCAGACCAACTGGAGCACCTTGGTGGACCATCATCATTCTCTGCCTCACATTTTGAGAATGATTGGCTTGAGGTAAATGAATTTCAAGAGTTGCCAGGTAAAGTTGAAGATTTTTCAAGTGGCATCTCACTGGGGCTTCTGACCAATATAATTATTCTGAGATGTCAAGAGTGACAAATGTCTAAACATCAAGATGCCTAAAAAAAAAAAAAAACCCAAACCCCAAACAAATCAAGTCAAAATGGGATAATCTAGTTTAGGCCCTAACCATTTCACATCTGCTCTCAGTGCCTAAGTTTTTCTCCCACTGCAGTCCATACTATACAGTACACCAATATTTCAATGTTATCTGCGATTTCACTGGGTACTTCTGGTCCATCTGCAGCTTCTCATGCTGTGTGACTCTTATCCAGGTTGCTCTGTAAATCTCTCAAAGAGGATCCACCCAAAATGGTCTTACTCTCTCTCTTTACATTATGTGGGTACCAAAGCAGCAAGAAGGCTGTCCATTATCCCTCACTCTCTCTACATGATGAAATCACCTCCTTTCTCTGATCACACGCCTCTTTGATGACCTTTTATGTCACTTTTGTGCCTGTCTGTTGCATGCTACAAAATGTATCTTCCTAAAATATTATTTTCATCATTTCAAGGCTGAAATCTACACAAAAAAACATTGTGGCTCCCTGTTGCCTAGAGGAGAACATCCAAACTCCTTTACATAACCTTCAAAACCTTCTGTAATGGGGCGACTAGGTAGCTCAGTGAATAGAGCACTGGTCAGTGCACTGAAGTAAGGAGGATCTGAGTTCAAATCTGGCTTCAGACACTTAATACTTACTAGCCATGTGACCTTGGGCAAGTCACTTAACCCCAATTGCCCTGGCTTCCCCCCTCCAAAAAGCAAACAAAAAAAACCTTCTGCAATACTTCCCCAAACTGTCAATCTTATCTCCCACTACTGCCCTGCTACCACTCTAGCCAAGCTGGTCTATATGCTAAACTCTCAATATAATTTTCATTTTGTCACCTCAACACCATCATTCACACTGTTCTCCCCATCTAGAATAGCATCCCCTCCCCTATGTGCATTTACAGATACCAAGTGAATAACATGCATATTTCTAAATAACTGTTAATATTTTTTAAAAAAGCAATAAAATGCAGCAAAAAACAATGAAGAAAATGCAGAAAAGGAGGCATGGAGAGAAATTGTTTCTTTAACCATCTTATTAAAGTTAATATAGGAATAGGGGCTATACCTGTGACTTAATTGGTATATGAATCTCCCAGGTGAACACCTTCTATGCAACTTCTAAGTTGCATAGAGAACTAAGAAATGACTTACTTTGAGTCATACAGCCAATATGTGCCAGAGGTAGGAGTTCAACCCAGGCCTTCTTGGCTTCAAGGCCACATCTCTAAACATTTGGTCATACTGCCTCCCAAAGTTAACTTACTTTTAAAAAAAAAATTAAGCAAAACTTCAGTTTTGTACAAAAGCATTTTTTAAAAATTGGATTTGGGGTAGCCTCACAAATCTGAAGCTTACCACCTGCATGACCTTGGGTAAATCTTAGGATCTTCCCTGTAAGATTACAGTGTATCCTAGATATATCTAGCTTATACACAGTGGTTTGCATGTTGTCTCCCCCATTAGACTGTGGCTCCTTGTGAGAGCAGGAACTAGGTTCTGTTTTTTCAGTTGATTTGGTTTTGGGGGGGGCTGCTTTTCTTTTCTTTGTATTCCCAGTACTTAACAAAGTGACAGACACACACACACACACACACACACACACACACACACACACACACACACACACACACACACACACACACACACACCCCTTGCTTCTCTGGCCTTCAGTTTCCACATCTGTAAAATACTGATTGATTAGACTCCCTCTGAGAGCCACCACCCCTCCCCAGTTCTAGACCTAAAAACTTAAGTGAATAGGCACCATGATGCTGGACCTGGAATCTGGAAAACCCGAGTCCTAATCTTGCCTCAGACACTACCTAGCTCTGTGACCCTGGAAATATCACTTCATCTGTCAGCCTCAGTTTCCACAAAGTATAAAATGGAAAGAATAATAATAATGCCATCTTCACAGGGCTGTTCATAAAAATCAAATGGAATAATATGAATAAAGTGCCTTGCCAGCCTTAAAATGTCACTATTGTTATATGGTATATTATGCTGATAATATACCATTATTAAAATGTTCTATAAAAATGTGGCTGTATTCATGTCATGTTATAATAGTGTATTAATAATGTAATTATTATATTATTAATTTATAATATAATTATATTAATCTAATATTATGCTAATAATATTAATATCATATTATCACTATTACATTAATAATATTATCACTATTATATTGTGAGGAAAATTACGGATTATAGGCTATATTCCAGTTTTATACATGGTGTCCCAAAAGTGTTAGTGCAGTTTTAAGCTCTAATTGCTTAACTTTATTAATTAAATTTTAGGGTTAAGCAAATATGAAGGTGGTCTGCTATGTTTAATGAAATATAAGTCTTAGAATGAGCAAATAAGGGCGTCCCTGTCCCTGCTGTCAAGTTTCCTTGACCCAGTCACTTACAGGCAGAAAATGTCGCCCTTCAGTGGCAGATCCGAGGATGCAGTGGCTTCAGTGCATGGCCTCCTGACGTCACGCGCTTACACGTCATTTGGGATAAATAAGTAGAGAGGAAGAGGAAAGAGGGTAGGCGGCTAAATTTCTCCCTTTTCATTGGCTACAATGGCTGTCAATCAGAATTGACCAACCCAAGGCATGATATAACAACCAATGAAAATTGTCACTGACTCACCCGGTGCTGATTGACAGTTTAGCCACCCAATAGTATTAGTGGGAGGAGCCAGCGAGAAAGACGCGAGATGGGATGATTCTTCTCTTCAACCCTCTACTTTTCTAATTTCTGTGTTCTCTGTAACTGCTTCTGAAAACAAAATGAACACATAAAAACTCCCAGTGCCTCCCTGTTGCCCCTGAGGTCCAAGACTACTGCCCTTGGCCCTTTACAGTCTGACTCCAACCTGCCTTTCCAGACTTTTTACAACCTACTCCCCTTCACTGCATCTTTGTCCATTTCTACACAACCAGGCTGGCCTCAGACAAAATATCCCCTTCCCCAGGTTCTTGTCTTTGCACACACGGGCTCTTCCCCTCTTTCAACGTGTGACGTAAATGATCTAGCTTCCTTCAAACGCTGCTCAAGCTGCCCATCAGCCCCAACCTCATGTGCTAATAATTAGCTTGTATTTCCTTTGCACACGTTTGTATTTATTTACGTGTTCATATTGGTTCCCCACATAGAACGTAAGCTTCTTGAAAGCATGGAGTGTTTCACTTTATGTCATTGTATCCCAGGTGCCAACACAATGCCTGACACATAGTAGACCCTTAATAAATGCTCATCGATGAATGGATTGAATTTGAGTAATCGGTATGAAATTCTTTCACGGGGCCCTGGTCTTATCTCCCCAAATAAATGTTTCCCAGGAGAATGGATCGATGTTTCATACTTTCTTCTGTCTCCATAGCTAGACAGAATAATAATAAAATTCGTCTTGTTCTATCTCAGATATAGAACTGTATCAGGGAAACTTGCCTTGAAGGAGATAAGACCTGGGTTTTTTTTTTTAATTTTTTACTTTTTATTTTTTTTTTACCAATTAATGGTTTACCTTTGGATTCTAAATGCATTTATTTTGCTTATAAAGTTTTTGGTGTAATTAATATACTTTTTTTTTTAATGAAAATCACTATCCTTTTTCAAATGAGATTTAACACAGTGGCTCGAATAAGTAGGCACTATATAAATACTTATTCTCTTCCCATCTTCTTACTTTGTTAGATAAGAATTTTTTCTCCCTCTCCAGTCATAGTTGTGAAAGATCCTTCTCCCATTGTCCTCTTTATTACATATAGATAGATTTTGCATAGATAGCTAGATAACATCCCTTTGCAGTTTATTGTACGTTTCTCTAAGCCTAAATTCTGCCAGACTACTTTCCAATTTTCCCAGCAGGTTTTGTCAAATAGGGAGTCCTTAGCCTTGTAGTTGTTGTCTTTGGGTTTATCAAATCTTATACTATGTTAATTTCTTTCTGAGTCTTGTTTACTATTCTGTTCACTTTTCCCTTTTAAAATCAGTGTTAAATTGTTTTGATTATTATTGCTGTATTGTATGTGATCTGATACTGTTGGGCGCCCTTCATTCTTATTTTTAAAAATTTCTCTCGAAATGAAAATCCAAACAATAAAATACTATCTCACACCCATTAGATTGACTAAGATCACGAAAGAGCAAAGTAGAAACCACTGGAGAAGTTCTGGGAGAATAGGCACACTAATGAATTGTTGGTGGAACCAAGTTGGTTGAAAATTCTGGAAGACAATTTGGAACTTTATCCACCTTCTTTTATACTTCTCCTTAATCTTAGAGACTTCCTTCTGAGATTATTTCCAATTTATCCTGTAAATATTCTAGTTCCTTTCACTATTTGTTTGTTGCCTCCCCCATTAGACTGAGTTTCTTGAGCCAGGTGAAGAGGTTACCCATAAACAGGGTTAGGGTTGCTCTGGAGACCCCAAAATACCAATATGCCAGATCTTACGAATGAATTCGACTCAAGGCTTCTCTCAGCCAAAGAAAAGTGAAGTTTATTAAAAGTTTGCTTGCATTAGACACTGAGTAACTCTGTGCTAGGTCATTCTATGGTGCTCTCACAAACAAGAACACAGGATGGGGTCTTATATACAGAAGGTTGTGGGAGGAATCTAGGGGTGGTCTAGGGGAGGAGCTTGGGGAGGGTCTTCAGGAGGAGTTAATGAGGTCAATGACCGATTAAGGGTGGGAAGTCAATGGAGGCCACCTGGAGACCACAGACAAAGATGGACTAGGCCAGTTCAAGGGTGGATCGACATTTTGATAGGCTCAAGGGTGGGAAGTCTAGTAACAGAGACTTGGGCTCAGCCACAATATAAGGCTTACTTAATCAGAGTTCAAGAACCTGTACCTCAAGGACTCAAGGAGAGGTCAAGGAGGCTCCCAGAGCCCATACCTCATCACAGGGACTGGGTTTTTTTGCCCTTCTTTGTATTCTAAACACTTAGCACAGTACTTGGCACGAAATAGATACCTAATAAATACTTGTCAACTGACTTATTTTACTCAAAAGTCACTAAACTGTATATTCCCTTTGACCCACCAATATTATCCTTTAGGTATGTATACCAGAGACATCAAAAACAAGGAGAAAAAGGTCCATACGTATAAAAAATTTTTATACTGGTTCTTTTTGTTGTGACAAAGAACTATAAAACTGAAAATTGATTTCAATTCTATTTTTAAGACAATCAATCTGGCATAGGTTTAATAATCTCCCATGCTATATAAATCCAAACTCCTTAACTCTGTAACTTCACCTACAGGCCCCAGAAACTTGCAGGTAATTATCTCAACTCAATTCAGTTGTGAGGTGAATATCCACCTTTATTTTGTCTACCTTTTTAACCTCTCCTATTACCCACTTAATTCAAATTCAGGTTGATTCAATCAAACTGGAGGTAGCAGATTACTGGAAATCAGTAGACTAATCCTATCACTTGAGGATTACTCTTACCTCACACTGAGGAAGAAATGGGGAGGAGCTAAATTGACAAAAAAATAATAAAATGTCTACTAATCAGGACTATCATGATGTAAAGGCAGGTCAGTAGAAGAAGACACACTTGCAGTGCTCAGATTTTGCTCTGTCATCTTGCTAATTGCTATAAAAGATCCTGTCATCCCTTTCTCGAGGTCTTCGGTCGCTGTCCCATGTTATTGGTTTACTGATAGCCCAATTCATAAACTGATCATGCGCAAAATTTTGTCTCTTAATTTTCAAAGGTAACAGAACTGGAAATAAAGTAGCTGCCCATCAACTAGGGATTGGCTGAACAAATTGTGGCATATTAACATGATAGAAATCAATAGGAATATTTTAATATAACAGATTCTATGAAATATGGAAAGTTTTATATAAACTGATGAAGAATGAAATCAATAGAATGGGGAGAAAAATTTACACAATAACCTCAATAATCATTCAAAGGGAAACAATGATGAAAAACAAAGATCTCCAGACCAAGCAGCTTCAAATCATTACTTCGAAACACAGGTGATGAAATATGCCTCTCATTTCTTGGCAGAGAGCTGATGGACCAGTCTAGAGGTACAGAAGAGACCTCATGTGGTCAATGTGCCAATTGGTTTTGCTTTACTATGCATACTAATTACAAGAGAGAACATCTACTCAGGGATAGACAGAAAGGGGGATTCATGTAAAGATAGAAAAAGTGCATCAATAAAGCACTTTAAAATGCACAGAAGAATACGAGAGTTGAGGAGTTGACACTAACAAAGAAATTTGTTTTTTTTTCCTACCTTGATATAGCAGTAGGGACTGGATCTTTTATTTCACTGGAATAAAGAATTCCCAGGTAAAGAAAATCCTTCCATCTCTTTCCTAGAGAACTAAATTAGTTCTAAATGCAAAGAAAACATGTTAATTCAGAATTCAATAATTCAGTGCCTTTCAATATACTACAAAAGGAATTCTAATTGTGATTAGTTTTAACTAATCTTTCATAAATTTTATTCAACTTATGATTAAGTGTTAAGTAAGCACTCATTTTCAGTTGAAACTCCTGTTAATGTTTTAAAACACTGACATATCCTTAGTTTTACATTCATCTGAGAATCCCTGTAATGATTCCTAATATTTTAGATATTTATTTTTTACTTTTGTAAAGTAAAAAACATGAGGGATATAATTGGTTTTCAAAATTTTATAACTTTGAAATAAATACTTAATTTGGTTTTATTATGGTTTTATGTTATATTTATTATCTTGGAGAGTTGCCTAGAGCATTAAAAGTCAAGTGATTTGCCCAGGGTCACGCAGTCAGTAAATATATCGTCAGATGTAGGATGTGAAGTCAGTTCTTAACTACAATGCCACATCTTTATGCTGCCTTTCTCTAGGACCTCTTTACTCTGTACCATATAGTCCAAAATACTTTATTCCCCCTCCAAATTTGTTTATCTGTACAAGGCCAAAGGAAATGTTCAACAGAAGGCAGGGGGTGGGAACCTCATGAGGTCTGATCCTCTAACAGCAAATCTACTCAAAAATCACTCCAGCTGACAGATCTCATTGCTTTGAGGCCAGCATCTGGAAGAAGTGTCTCATTGGACGGAATCACTTGCCAAATTAAAAAATCAGCTCTGGCCAAGTTCTTCCGAACATGTTCATTTGCCCTTTTCTGTAGATGTGGCAGCCATGTGCCAAGTTCAAAACGATTTTCTTCTAAAAAAACAAAAACAACAACAACATTGCTGTAAGGATTATTTTTAATGTTCATTTCTGTCTTAGCAAGTCAGCTATTAGTTTCTATGTAGGACACATCTGTCTGCCTGAAATGGGGTATGGTGAGCTGCCTTGGTCCCCAGAGGAGCCCCCAAGTGGCTTGGCATTCTTTCCCTGCAGGGAGGACCTGATTTGAGAGAGCTGTTTTCCATTCAAGAGAAGTGGGGGAGTGAAGCCAGCCAGAGACAAGTTGCAGGGGCTCGGAAGCTGGTACAGCTGCATATCATTAGCAGCATTCTAAGGCCAGCAGGAGAAATGAGAAGGAAGCCAAGGGCGGGACTCTCTCCCTTTTTCTTTCTCTTTCCCCTCTTAGTCTCTTTGTCTCTGTCTCTTGACACATGCACCTAGTCTGTCAATATTTTTTTATTGTAGTAATTCTCTGTTTCACAGGCGAAATTTACTCTCTGCCTTACCGAAAGTAGGAAACTAAATCTGAGATCTAAAGCGAAACCTGTAAGTGGCAGAGCGGACAGAGTGCCAGACCCGGAGCCAGGAAGACTCATCTTCCTGAGTTCAAATTCAGCCTCAGACACTAACTATGTGACCCTGGGCAAATCACTGAACCCTGTTTGCCTCAGTTTCCTTATCTGTAAGATGAGCTGGAGAGGAGATAGCAAACCACTCCAGTATCTTTACCAAGGAAACGCCACATGCGGTCCCAAAGAATCAGACACTACTGAAAAATTAAAAAAAAAACCTGATATTTTAAATTGTATTTCATATTTTACTTTGCCTTCCTCACCTTAGTTTACCTTGTCATCTAAGGCCCACAATGTAATCATAGATTTTAATGAGGTATTAAGCTAACTGTAAAAGAGGGGTTCTATCATCCCTCTCTGATTCAGTCAAGAAGGAAGCAATTGATTGAGGAAACAAATAAACCAACCCTCTGGGAGCTATAAATAGCTGAGTTCTAGCTAGTCCAGGTTCCCAGAGCAATTGGAACTAGCGACTACCTGTGGAAAAGAAATTTTTTTTATCTCTGAAGAGGGGATCTATTAGACACTGCATTCAGCAGGGACCCAAGGCATGCACACCAGAAAGACAAAAGTAGAAAGACAGCAGCTTCAAGAAGTGTGACATCTAACACTCCAGAGCCCCAGGTGAGAAATCTATAAAGAGATAAAAGAATCCCAAGCCCTATAGTACCAAAGTTATAAATCGCCTTTGCCATCGCAAAAGGGCCTCAACAACCACTGTGTTCTAAGGTTCAACCAACTCTTCCCATGGCCATGGTGTGTATTTGTTGGGTAATGTGTCCCAGGTTCCAGGGAAGATATTTTGCAACTATTGTTCTTCCTATCCATTTGGATAAATGCCTTGGTTAAGAGTCTACTTGGTGAAAAAAAAATTTAAATTTAAAATAAAAGAGTCTACTTGGTGATTGTTAATGGAAAGCAGGCAAATGGACGGTGGTAATTTATAGTGTTCCGAATAAACTCCCAGTGGGTTATCCCTAGAACTCAAGGTAACAGCCACCAAACCCACAACAGCAACTTTGGGGGATAGTTCAGAAAGATACTATACTTATTTATTCTTCCATTCACCCAAGCTAGAAATAGTAAAATCTTATCTTTGATTATCATCTTAGAGAAGCTCCCATGGTATAGTAAATAAACAGTTAGTCTTGGAGACTTAGGTCCAAGTAATGACATTGTGTGACCGCCCTCCCTCCCCCTCCCATTCCGTCCAAATCAGTTACTTAATTTCTCAGTGGCCCAGACAAACTCTTTAAGACTGAAAATTGCAGGTCAAACACTGATCTGCCTTGGTAGAGGGAGTTTCCAACAGGAGTTTTATGTAGCAATGAAATCACAGGTATGGGCTGAAAAAATTTCCATTTAAAGTTTATTAGTCCTCTGGTCACCAAGCCTGGAAATCTCAGAATCATCTTTTACTTTTCCCTCTCTTCTCCTTCATCACCAAGTCTTGGCAATTTTTCTTTAAAATTCTTCTTGAATTAGCAACTACTTTTTTGACTGTCTAGTGTGTTATAAGTACTTGGGGAGATATTTTTTTTTAAGTAGAAGATATTCATATGTCTTTTAGAAATTTACAGTCTAATTAGGGAGACATGCACATATGAAAGGCAATGTGTGATTAAAGGACAAAATAATGATGCATAAAAAAGTTCCTTAATACTCATCTCTGGGAGTTCAGGGACTGCAGCTAATTATAATGTGCCCCAGTTGGTCAGTCAATAAACATTTAAGTGCCTCGTATGTACCAGACCCTGTGCTAAGTGCTGAGTATACAAAGAAAGGCAAAAGACAGTCCCTGCCTGCTCTCAAGGACCTCCCAGTCTAATGAGGGAGACAGCATCCAAATAACTATATCCATACAAGCTATATATAGGGAAAACTGGAGACAATCAAGAAAGGGTAGGTACTAGAATTAAGGGGAATTGGAAACGGTTTTCTGCAGAAGGTAGGATTTTAGGTGGAATTTGAAAGAAACCAGAAAAGCCAGGATGGAGAGATGAAGAGGGAGAGCATTCTAGGCAAAGGGAACAGTCAATGAAAATACCCAGAACTGAGAGATGAAGTGTCTTATTCAAAGAATAGTAAAAAAGGACACTGTCACTGAGTCACAGAATAAAGGGTGCGGAAGATGTAAAAAGACTGAAAAGTGGTCAGGTTATGAAGCACTTAATTTTTTTTTTCTTTTTGCAGGGGGGAAGGTAGGGCAATTAGGATTAAGTAACTTGCCCAAGATCACATGGCTAGTTTTTGTGTTAAGTTTCTAAGGCCGGATTTGAACTCAGGTCCCCCTGACTCCAGGGCCAGTGCTCTATTCACTGTGCCACCTAGTCGCCCCCATATGAAGCACTTTAGAAGCCAAATACAGGATTTTATATTTTGAGGTCATAAGGAACCACTGAAGTTTATTGAATAGAGGTATGATGTACTTTAGCAAATTCACTTTGGCAGTTAAGTAGAGGATGGATTTGAGTGGGAAGAAACTTGTTGCAGAGATCTCAACCAGCAGGCTCTTGCAATTGTCCAGATGTGAGACAGTGAGACCCTGTACCAGGATGGTGGCAATGTCAGAAGAAAGGAGGGGCAGTATGCAAGAGATGTAAAGAAGGTACAAATTGACAAGCCTTGGCAACAGATTGGATATGGGGAATGAGAGGGAGGAGGTGAGCATGACACCGAGGTTGCAAGCCTGGGTGACTAGGAGGACAGCAATGTCCTTGACCACAATAAGAAAGTTTGGAAGGGGATCTTTTTTTTGGAAGAAACATGAGTTCAAATTTTGGATATGCTAAGTTTAAGGTATTTATGGAATACTAGAGATCAGTAGAGAGGTTAAGACTAGATAAATAGATTTAAGAATCATCAGCATAGAAATGATCATTGAACACATGGGTATTGATGAGATCACCAAGGGAAATAATATACATGAGATAGCTAGAAGTCACAATGCAGAGGGTTAAGAGAATGAGAAGAAAGGAAATATAGGCACATATTATAGATGACCTTCTCAAGGAGGTAATTCACAAAAGAAGGAAAAATATGAGAAAAGAGCTATCAAGGATGGATGGATCAATTGTCAATGAGCATTTTAATACAAGTTGTATCAAAAAGGTTATATTAAAGTTATATTAAAAAGATAACGTTGAGTAATAAAAGGAATTGGATTGTAGCACTTTCTCCATCATTCTCCCAACATTCACTAGACCAGCAAGTTAGGTTCTCAAAGGACAATGAGTATTTCTTCACTCGGGGTTTTAGGGGAAATCCTAAAGATATATATATATATATATATATATATATAAAACACGTGTGACAAAGGGGTAACTCATAGCTTCTGGTTGGATGGAAGTCCTTTTTTCCCTTGGTGGAATCTTCATGAAATTCCTCATAAATGTAGCTCTCAGTGGAGCTCTGGAGATTGGTGGCCTCGTAGAATCCCAAAGCTGCATGTTGTAAGGTGCAAGACTATCCTTACCTTTCTTTGTATCCCTAGCATTTAGCCCAGAACCTGGCACATAAGCAAGCACTTCATAAATGCTAATTAATTGACAAAATTGAATTTTCAGAGCCCTAGAACAGTTTCTTCCCACCCCCAAACCTTTTCAAACTCACATTTCTGGAGGAAACCAGAAATTCCAAACATGGTTTAGAGTCAGAACTTGTAAATCATCTGCCAAAGCTAGGGATCTAAGGAAATGGTGGACAAGAACAAATGAGAGTTAGGACAGACTTTTGGGGAAAACTCACCCACCATGAACCTATGGGGGCTCTTCTAACCTTTCAAAACTCACAAGGATCTGGTCCCCACTATCTCTGATACTCATTCACCTGATATCAGGAAAGAAGATGCACAAAGAATCAACTCTCTAAGATATAAATTGCAGAGCACATGTAGATCAGTATTTGTAAAGGACATTCCTCACAAAGAGCTCCCTACGTCAATGAAATCAAAGGTCAGATTAACAAAAATGTAAAAACTTATGAAACATATCCCTGGAAGCTACTTCAGGGGAAAGGAGAGTTACTTTGGTTGTAATGGTGTGCCCTAATAGAAACAATCAGTGACAGAGGTAAAAATCTGTCTTCTTAATCTTTTTTCATCTTTCACATTTTCTTTTCTATTTCATTCTCCTTTTACTAGAATTATTGAAGGCAAAGAATCCAAGCAAAAGAGAGAATGAAACAATGTTCAGGATGCTCTCTGTCAACAAGAGTAACACTTTCTTACAACAAAATCTGGAAGAGATGGTTACTGTGTTTCCCCGATAATAAGACCTATCCCGAAAATAAGCCCTCCCCTTACTGTGTAAGATTCCTCTAAAATAAGCCCTCCCCTGAAAATAAGCCCTATTGAGATTGCTACTGTAGGTAGCTGAAGGTGATCCCCTGCACTACACGCTACATTACGGTACCCTCTGTATGCCCCCTCCCCCCCCCCCCCCCGGGTGAATGCACACTGCGCTCCCAAGCGCATCCAATCAGAGCTGCAGCAGTGAGCGCGTCATCCTGTTCTTTATTGAATTCATTATTGAATAAAGGTACATTTCTTTGTTCACATTTACCTGTTTATTAAAATTGCTGTCAATGTTCATTAAAATAAGCCCTCCCCTGAAAATAAGCCCTCTGGTGTTTTTCTGTCAAAAAAATTTAATAAGTGTCTTATTATTGGGGAAACACGGTAGATAACAGTTAACTTATCACTTCAGTCCAATTCAACAAGTACTTGTTGAACTCATATCAATTACCTGCATTCTCTTAGCTGCTGTGGGAAATTCAGGATAGTATATTCTGTTCTTTGCTTTCAAGGAATTTAACAACTTGTTGGGGAGCAGAGTCATAACTATGGCATGTTTTCATGAGTAGCAGGAAGGCTCTCTTTCCTCTCTTCTCATTCTCTCTCTCTCTCTTCCCCTTTTTTTCTCTGTCTCTATCTCTCCTTCCCTCTCTCTGTGTCTCTATCTCTCTGTCTTTCTGTGTGTATCTCCCTTTCTACTTCTTTCTTCCTCTCACTAATGCCTAATAGTCCACCATCAAAGAATCATTCCTTTGACTTAAATGTTTTGTCTACTAACATGATAATGCCATCTAGAGTAAAATCTTGCCTTAAGGAATCTTGTACAGTAAGATACCTCCCAAACAACCACATTAAAATTATACAAGTTTCCATCAAGCAAATTTAAGTGCTAACTTTGTTCAGTGGTCCTCTGCGCATTAGTATCAACTGCATTATTAAACAGGGAAAGCAGTCTCACCAGGGTGAGCAACATCATAGAGGATGTCTAGCACAGGTTTCAAATTAAAGAGGAATCCCCTACAAATTTGTTTGCTAGATGTTCCTGTTGACAGAGGACATCATATGGATTGAATCAAGCCCCAGAACATGGCAGAACCTTCTAAATGAAATCCACAATCTCTCAGAAGAGTTCAGCCTATCTATTCACATAGGAAAAACTCAATGTATAAAAATACCTACTGTCCAGACTAGGATATGAATGTTTATTGAGTTTAACGAATTAATCTATATAGCTCATTAATATAGATAAATATAGGTCTCATTGGATAGAGCACTGGACCTAGAGTCGGGAAGACCTGAGTTCAAATCCAGCCTCAAATACTTACTGTGTGACCCTGGGCAAGTCACTTAACCCTATTTGGCTCAGTTTTTTCATCTGTAAAATGAGTTGAAGAAGAAATGGCAAACCACTCTAAGTATCTCTGCCAAGAAAACCCCAAATGGCTTCACAAAGAGTCAGATGGGACCGAGCAACTAAACAACAATTGGTCTATATGAATATCTGTCTCTTTATCTGCATAAAGGGGAAGGTGAGATGAGAGGAGGAATGTATGTATTTTGGTAAAGCACTGTAAATGAACAATGAGGTAGGCCTAGAATTGAACAGAAGAGCAGGATGAATTGCTTTTGGGAAATTTCAGTTCTCTTAGTGATCCCAAACTTCTCCCTGAAATAAAGTTTCACATTTTAAACACCAATATTCTTCTGCTAATGTTTGGCTGTGGAAATAATGAAATAAAAATCATGAAATAACACAGTCTTTGAAGAACTGAAGTTTGTATTTTATGGAAAGAATTCAGAACTGTATTCCCAAAGTCACAAAACAACATAACCTTTGATCCAGGGATACAGCTATTTGGCTTATATCCCAAAGAAATAAAAGACAGAAGGGAAGGACCCATATGTATTTATAACATGACTTTTGTGTAACAAATAATTATAACAAAAGGGAGCATCTGTCAATAGTGAATTATTGTATAAATTGTGTTAGATGAATATAATGGCAGCTAGATGACTCAGTAGAGAGAGTATTGAACCTGGAATCAAGAACATTTTAGTACAAACTTGGCCTCCGACACTTATTAGTTGTGTGACCCTGAACAAGTCATGTAACCCCTCTCAGCCCCAGTTTCCCTATCTTTAAAATGGGGATAATAATTCTACTTGCCTTACAGAGTTGTGAAGCTCAAAAACGAGCTAACATTTGTAAAGTGCTTTGTAAACCTGAAAGTGTAAAGTGTAAAAATAAGAATAATTCATAGAAACTTTGGAAAATTTATATGCATTCATTCATAGTGAAGTTAGTAGAACCAGAGGAACAATTTACATGATGACCACAATAAAGTAAAAGATAACAGCTGTAAAAGACTTCAGAGCTCTGATCTACACAGTGGTCAATCACAACTTCAGAAAACTGATGACTCCTTCTGCCTCTCAATGGAGAAGTGATGAATTAGAGGTACAGAATGAGACATTCATTTTCAGATATAGACAATATGTCTATTTGTTTTGCTTTAACATATTCCCATAACTCCCATTCCTGGGAGTACAGGCAAAGATGAATTTTATTATGTAGTGATAGAGAAATGAAGAGAAAGAAAAGAATATCAATGAAATATTTTTTTAAAATACACACAATGAGACAAAAAAGATCAGAAAGGGACACATATAGGACAATTTTGTTACCATCTTTTAAAGTTTATTGTGCACTCTTTCCCCCCTTTTAAAAAATTTTTATTTTATTTATTTGTTTTTAGCTTTCAACACTCACTTCTACAAGATTTTGAGTTCTAAATTTTCTCCTCTTCTCTCTGCTCACCCTTCCCCAAGATGACATGAAATCCAGTATAGACTATATATGTACAATCATATTAAACATATTTCTATATTAGTCATGTTGTAAAGAATTAGAATCAAAGGGGAAAACCATGAGAAAGAAGAAGCAAAAAAAAGAGAGAGAGAAAATAATATTCTTCGATATGCATTCAGACTCCATAGTTCTTTCTCTGGATATGGATAGCATTTTCCATCATGAGTCTTTTAGAACTGTCTTAGATCCTTGTATTGTTAAGAAGAGTTAAGTCTGTCATAGTTGATCATTGCACAATGTTGCTTACTGTGTACAATGTTCTCCTGGTTCCGTTCACTTCACTCAGCTTCAGTTCATGTAAGTCTTTCCAGGTTTTTCTGAAGTCCACCTGCTCATAATTTCTTATGGAACAATAGTATTCCATTACATTCATATACCACACTTTGTTCAGCCATAACTAGACATAGCCTAACAGCTTACACCATATACCAAGATAAGGTCAAAATGGGTATATGATTCAGACCTAAAGGGTGAGACAATAAGCAAATTAGGAAAGCAAAGGATAATAGTTAACCTGTCAGATCTATGGAGAATGGAAGAATTTATGACCAAACACAAGACAGAGAACATTATGAAATGCATAATGTACACTCTTAAAATAACAAGCTGTAACAAGAGTTGTTTCATATCTAATCTTCCATTTTTTCTTTGTGTATTGAAATATTTTTGTTGATTATTGTTATTAATAAAAAAAGAAGTTGGAGATCACCCAAAGGACAATGGAAAGGACAATGAGCAGCAGTAACACTTTACAAGTGAGAAAAACTGCACTGGGGAAGAGACATAAAAGATGCAGTCAGCAAAATGTACAATGGGAAAAATTGGTAGACTGATCACAAATGAAGGATGACCAGTGGAAAGTCTACATACTCCATTGGCATCCGTGCAATATTGAAGGATTTGGAAGAAGACATCCATTTCATTGGGCAGACTTTCTGGTAGATTAAAAGAAAGATAGAAACAAGAGTCACACAGCATAGACAAGTATAAGGCGCCTGAAATCAGAATTATTAACTGACAGATTCATTAATGAGATCACAGATAACACAGGATCATAAGATCGTCAATCTAGAGATGGAAAGGACCTCAGAGACCATCTAGTCCAACACCTTCATTTTACAGTTGAGGAAACTGAAATTCATGGAAGTTAAGTGACTTGCCTTGGATCAAATACCTCATCAATAAGTGAGGCAGGTATTCTAACTCTGAAGCCTGTGTTCTTCCTAAGGTACCATACTTCTATCCAAGTACATACAGAAGTAACATCTGGGTTATACCATGTGGAGAAGTAATGCCATTAAAGCTTATCAGTCACTTATGTCTTAATGATAATGAGTTTATCAAAACTTTTCGAGTACAAATTTCAATAATGGGAAGGTAGAAAGAGCACCAGAGTCCTTAGCTCCTGATTAGAGGGGTAACAGGGTAGAAGGTCACAAAATGGGGAACAGAGAGCTACAAAAAAAACCCAACAACCTCTGCCTACTTTACAATTTTGCTTGGGGCCAGCCCTTTCATTAATATAAAATTGAGGCAGGGTGGCTAGGTGGTGCAGTAATGGAGCACTGGCCCTGTAGTCAGGAGTACCTGAGTTTAAATCTGGCCTCAGACACTTAACACAAAACTAGCCATGTGACCTTGGGCAAGTCACTTAACCCCAATCAATTGCCCTACCTTCCCCCTTCCAAAAAAAAAAAGGCAAAAAAAATAAAATAAATAAGATTGAAGGGGCAGCTAGGTGGCGCAGTGGAGATATCACCAGCCTTAGAGTCAAGAGGACCTGAGTTCAAATGTGACCTCAGACATTGATTGAGTGTGTGACCCTAAGCAAGTCACTTAATCCTGATTGCCTTAGAAAGAAAATTGAATCACAAAAAGCCACTAGAAAACAGTATAGGATAATATGTGATGAAATACTGAAATGGGAGAGCATGAACAAATTGGGATGAAAAGCATCAAGAAAAGCTTGGATATTCTTTCCACTTATATTTAATGTCAGGTTACCTATATCAGTCAGCTTTTAAAAATGTAACCTTTCTTCATTTCTTTGTGGACGTTATTTTTCTAATGATCTGTAAGTGATGTAAGAATTGACTTAGATGCCTGATTTAATTGTACCATCTGGTTTCTGAGTGCTTGTCTATGAAGCAGCTGCCAAGTCTATCCTGAGTTGTACTACAAGGGTGAGGCTGATGCTTTCATAATAGTGATGAAGCCAAATTCCCCAATGCTTGCTCCTCCCTTCACCATTCACCTCACCTCCTTCTACAGTTTCTCTTCTGCTCTCCAGGGTATCATTGACATTCAACCTCCTAACATTTCCCAGCCATAGTAGTGTAATTTCCTAGTCTCCAATGTCTCAGCAGTTCTCACTTGTCCAAACTTTGGCATATCTAGAATCAGAGAATCATAAACTCTTTGAGCTAGAAGAGGCCTTGGAGATTATATAGTGCAATCCCCCTTAACTAGAGTCAGGTAGATGACTCAGTGGATAGAGTCAATAAGTTCAATTGTTTTCAGTCACATATGAGTCTTCTTGACCCCATTTGGGGTTTTCTTGGCAAAGATACTGGAGCCATTCATCTTTTCCTTCTCCAGCTCATTTTACAGATGAGGAAACTGAGGCAAACAGGATTAAGTGACTTGCTCAAGGTCACACAGCCAGTAATTGTCTGAGGCCTGGTTTAAACTAAGGTCTTCCTGACTCCAGTCCCAGGGCTCTATCCACTGTGCCACTTAGCTGCCCCAGGGCCAATAAGACATGAGTACAAATCAACCTCAGATGCTTGCTAGCTGTATGACTAAGGCACACACTTTTTAAACTTCTGTTTGCCTTAGTTTCCTCAACTCTAATATAGGGATCATAATAGCATTTACCTCCCATGGTTGTTGTGAAGATCAAATGAAATAAGAGTTGGCATATAGTAGTAACTTAATGAATATTTATTTTTTTCCCTTTCTGATTTTAAGAATTGGGTAAATGGAGATTCATGAAGATGAAGTGAACCACTCAAGGTATGCAGTTCACTCATGTCAGATCTGCTATATTTAGTGGGTGGCTCAGTCATATGACTATTAATAATTTGGATCAAATTTGATTTAAAATGTTCCTCAAAACTACTTCACAAATAAATGGCACTAATTATTTTTTGTTAAATTGAATTAAAAACAATTTCCAATGATTTATACAATTGGTAACATAACAAATACTGTTGTTGTGATTATTTGTCCTTCCTTTTCAAAGAGGACCCATGATATCACCAGACGATGTCTTGTCTTGTGCACAAATTGTATTTAAATGAGGCAGAGTTGCACAAAGTTGTCAGCCTCGCTCTCTTCCAGAGTCATCTGAAGAGGAAAGTCAGGGTGACTGGAGATGGCATGGGATGCAATGGATGAGCTTGTCATCTTCAATGTCTGAACAAGATCTAAGTGCTCCACTGCCCCTGCTTCAGTCACCTTCATGGCCATTGGAACAAATTGTTTTCGTCCGACCATTCTACCAGGGAAAGTCTTCACATGCTTGGGATAGACATCCCCCTAATTCACTGATGGGTTTGAGACCAGTTGGTTACTCTTGACCTGATTTAGCCCACTTGCTGGGACAGTTTACCAGGGTGTGGCTGCCTGCATACTTCAGCTTCTTGAAGCCACAGGTGAGAATTGAGCACCAGGTGACCACCCAAGATGGATGAGTAGCCCTGGAAAGGGCTTAGCAAGCCCCCACGCCAAAAGTGTTAGTTCTCTTTGAACACCCCAGATGCCCCACATAACAGATGGAATGGCATCATGAAAAAAATGCATCATTATTTTTGGATTGAGTTGTGGATTCCAAAGACAGATATGTTGGATTTGGGTTCAACTATACCCTCTTCCCAGCAATTAGTGTTCAAATAATCCCAAACTTTGCTATGTACATTCCTCAATGTAAGTGGGAGGGCTTATCTCTAAGATTATTTAGAATTTATAGATAAGATCCCTGAGCAGGTTTATGTAGGTGTTGCAATCCCTTCAGGTGCAAGTTTGAGGCAAACTAAGCCTAATGTTTCTTAATGAATTTAGTGTAAAAATACCACTTTACATGTGTATAGCCCTTAATGATATTCACAACAATCAGTTAGATAAAAAAGGGTTTTTTTATTCCTTCCATTTTATAGGGGAAGAAAACTGAAACAGGCCTGGAGAGGCAGTTTAGTAGAATGAGAAAGACTATGGATGCCCCACCACAAACAACTTGGCTTCAAATTCTGGTTCTGTCACCCATGTGACCTTGGGCAAGTCATATTACTTCTTTGGGCCTCAGCTTTTACATTTATAAAATAAGGGAGTTAGAGTAAGTGATTCCTAAGGTCCCTTCCAAGTCTAAATGCCATCACATCATCCAATAAAGTTATTTGCCATCAGTCACACAGGGAGTTAATGGCAAAAGCTAGGCTCATTGGTCCCCATTCCTAGTCTCTTTTCACTAAACACAGTCTTTCAGTAAATATGTCACTAAAGCTTTCCCTCAGTCAGCCGTACAGTTGAGTCCATTCTTTATCCCATAATCAAGAGACCATTCTAATCATTTAAGTTGGACATTTAAATTTAACCCATGGGATTTTCTAAAAGTATAGGAAAGTTCATCAACATCTGTGTCAATTGTGCATCTGAGAGAACTCTTCCCAGAAAAGGAGCACTGACTTGGGACTCATGTTAGTTAGGGACCCAAAGTTAGTTCTAGGGGAGCCTAACTCCCAAAGAAAGTAATCAAGGTTTCTTTCTCCCATTCTCTCTGGCTTTTACCAACCCTACCCCCAACCTGGAATACTGTAGAACCATGGAGAAAATATCTGTGACAAAATTTAAGTATAATTCATGTTTATTATTTGCCCAAAAATTGATTAATGGGGTCCCTTCTAGAAAAGTTACTCAATGTACAAAGTAGATTTCAGGCATAGGTTAACTATTTATTTCTTCTACCACAAAAGAAATACTTAAAATACAAAAGACTCAAAATGGATTAACACATAGTTAAAACATAATCTATAACCCATAGTATATCTATATTTCTACATCCCTATACTCTGTAAGGAGATAGGAACAACTCACAGGAGACATATGGGGTTGCTAAAGAGATTTCATTTTCCACTCAGTCTTCGCTGACCAAGTAGCAACCCAAAGACTCTGTTTTGGGGCTAGCTAGGTATGCATGGCTCATCCCCTTAACAGTGGTTATCTTATTCTTCAAGAAGGGTACAGGTAAGGGGCGGCCAGGTGGCTCAGTGAGTAAGAGCACCGGCTCCAGTGTCGGGATGACCTGGGGTTCAAATCTGGGCTCAGAAACTTAGCACCACACCCAGAAATAACTGGCCGTGTAACCTTGAGCAAGTTACTTAACCCCTATTGCTTAAAAAAAAGGAAGGGTACAGGTAACAATTTCTGCTGGGCTACCAGCATTAGAATCAATGACTCAAATTCAAGAGGTGGTCACCAAAGCTGGAAAGGTACAGCTCTCAGGATTGTTATTAGGTGGCATGTGCTCAGGAAAGAAGCACAAAGCAAAAGGCAGCCAGAGACTAGAGTTTCAATCTCATTCTTAACTAGGTAAGCATATGTTCTTACTGACATATACATGTAGCCAATATAGCTACTGTGGGGAAAAGGGAGGAAAGAGAATGCCTTCCTTCCCAGTGTCCAAGTGAAAACCAGCAGAATCCCAAGCAACATGCTCCAAAGAAAGAAGGGAAAGGCAGTTGTTTCTACTCAGTTCCTCTCATACCCACTACTAGACAGGTCTTCTGGTTTCAGTTACCAACCAATCGTCTTGAAAACCTCACCTCACTCCCATTACAAAGAGCAAGGTACCAACCAGAAGCCATTGGACATGCATTTCCTTTTGCAAAGAGCTAGAGCATGTGTGGCCCATCCAAAGGGTCCAGAGCTCAAGCTAATATTCACTCATGTTCCATGGAATGACCCCTGCTACATCAACAAAAAGTATTTGACAAATCTCTTTATGATAGTGTTACTCTCTAGAGAGTGCCACTTAGACAGACATAGTCTCTACCTTCACAGAGTCTTTAATTTAAAAGGCTATACTTGCTTCCGGTGGCTAAGAGGCACAGTGGATAGAGTGTTGGACATGAAGTCAGGAAGACTCATCTTCCCAAGTTCAAATCTGATCTCAAATACTTACTAGTTGTGTGACCTTGGGCAAGTCATTTAGCCCCGTTTGCCTCCGTTCCTCATCTGTAAAATGACCTGGAAAAGGAAATGGCAAACCACTCCAGCATCTTGGACAAGGAAATTTCAAATAGAGTCACAATGAATTAGACACAACTGAAATAACTCAACAACAACAACTACTTTAGTGCACAGAGGCAGAAAAGAGAGCTGAGTTCAAGGAACATTAAGTCTAACTTGTGTAAGTACATGGAGGGGAGGAGTTGAAGCTGAAAAGATAGTTGGAGCTACCAATGGGAAGAGTGGACAGTGGGCCTTGAATGTCACTTTAAGGAGTCTGGACTTTATTTGTTAGATCATGAGGATCCAGTAAATATTTTTGAGCAGAGAAGTAATACAACCAGAGATGTGCCATTAAGAAGATTACTTGGGCAGAGATATACAAAATGGATTGGGTGGGAGAGAGCCTGGAGTCAGGAAGATCAGCTAGAAGGCTACTGCAAACACACCAGATGTAATGAGTTATATCTTATTCTATTCCTATGGTTACACCCAGAGCTAATTTTTCCATTCATTACTGTTATTCCCCTGGCCTATCAAAAGCCACTGTGTTTATGTTACTCTAGGGAGCAATTTTACCTTTCCAGAGCCTAATCTAAAAAAGATTAATCACTCTTTATATATTTTATTGTTCCTTCCACTCACCCTTCCCCCAACACCTATTGATTATCACTTTAATTCCATTTTAAAGTTTCCCACTGGTACTATGTGACTTCAAAGTTAAAGATCTGACTATTTGTTTACTGTTCTCAGTCAAAAAGATGCCTTTCTGTAAAACCTTTCTGGATAGATGTCTTTGAAATCATTGCATAATTCTCCATGACTGTCTATATGTTTTGATACCCTAGCCTAGGCACCTTTGAACTGCTTTGACTTTTTTAGAAAGTTTAGTAAGTGCCATTGCACATGTCTGCCAATCTGCCAAGAAGCCTGGGCTGGGGTCGGGGGTGGGAGAGTGAATGGGCAATCAAGTTTTCACAGCAAGCAGTCTGACTAACCAACAGCTGCAAGTAATTAGCTATTGCAATGTCTTCTAAAATATAGATATATAAAAAACCTGAAGGAGTTAATGGCTTCATGGAATGTTCATGGAAGGGAGCCTGAGCTAGTGATTAAATCACAGCCCTGAGAGTCCTGAGTCATAAGTTTGATTCCTGGAAGTGGCTTAAATCACTTCAACTTCATCCAATTTTCCTTGATGCAATAAAACAAGGGGGAAGGGAGGAGGTATTCAGGTAAAATCCCAGAAGAAAAGGGAGAGGGAGGTCAGAATATATAGTTACCCATAAACCAAGATTTTCTGAAGATTGACTAATTTCCCATCAGTACTTTAGCAAGTGATTCTGGGGCATTAGAATCTATTTTATATAATGCATCACTTATAAGAACCACTAGCAAAAAAAGAATAAATTTCTTTAATTCATTCACAAAATAAAACCATCTTCATTGCCCGTGTAAATAGGTTCCTAGTTCTCAAAATGGTTCATTTCAGTTTGCATTATTAATTCTGATACTATCATTTAATTTTTGCATTTTCTATTCTAAAAGTGTAAAATGCTATATAAATGTGATGCTATTTGTTAGTAGTAGTAATAGTGGAGTGTTCTAATTCTCTTCTAATCTGGATATCTTACTCCTTAGTGGGAAGCTTTTCTTGGCTTCCTAAAGGAGTAAGAACATAAGCATTGTATGGTAGGTCATCTCATCTTATTCTAGACTGAGATTTTATCTCTGAGAGAAACATTGAAACATATGTTATGGAAGGGGTATGATTGTCCTCCTTGGCATCAGTTTCACAGGTTAAACGCTGCATTCCTACATCCTTGTTTCCTTTGATGAAACACTATGGATCTATCACTGATGGACTTGATTACTTCCATCTCCTTAACTTCCTTCAAGATTCAGTTCATAGGCTATTTCCAATTAGAAACCTTCCTTAATTTTTCCCCAGTTGTTAAATGCACTTTCCCTCCCTAAATTATTATGTACATTTACTGGGAAGTAATCATGAAACTTCTACCTTCGCCATGTGCTCAGGCCCCATGGAGCATTTGCCAAATTGAGCTTACTTCCCCTAATTACTTTAGTGGGCCATTGGAGTTCTGGTTCAGAGTAGAAGGAATCATCACTTTGGGTCATGAAATAATCTCCCCTTGACCAATGAGCTAGGAAGAACTTCCCACTAAGGAGATGTAAAAAGGAGACAATTTATGCTTTTGCTCTATCTCTTCTCCCCCTCTATCTACAACATGTGATCTAGAATTCCTTATGACTTCCCATGGTGGGAGGAATAGGAATGTCTCTCCCCTCATAGCTATAGCAGCTACCCATAAATGGTAGCGTGCATATATTCTGCCTAGGCAAGTTAGAACTTGGGCTATGGGACCCCAGTTGCCTCCTCTACATTGTATTTCTTTACCTAAAGATAGGTGACTGAATACTGATCCTGAGACATTTTCAGGCTTGTGAGATCAAGAGGCTGGGAGCTTCTAGGTTCCTCAGTTGTACAAGTAGAATTTCAGGAGATGTTCCCCATAGCTACTACAATGCTTCTTAGAGGAGATGAGCCCAAGCCCTGATCATCCTGGCCAGAAAGATATGTAATTGTTCATAAGGTGAAGATGAAATGCATATTCAACAGCCTGACAATGTCCCATGATTTAATGTTTTAAGTACTGTTTTCCCAGGAGAGTGTAATTTGATTTGTAGTTACTACTCGTGTTTTAATTCTTTGCAATTCCTGCTTATGAGTATTTTGTATCTTAATATTCTATTTTGTATAAGGGAAATAAATCACTGTCCTGTATCTATAAACCATTGTACTTTAAGTAACTTTCTATTCCCTTTTGGGGAGACCCTTAATATAAGTCATAATAAGCTTTAAGTGATTTTTCCTGGTGCTCCAGTATGAATGTATACAAAAATCAGAAATTGCAAGAAAAGAACGTGACCCATCTCTTTAGAGGAGAGGCTAATCCAGGACTGAACCTAGTCTGTTCTCATAAGTCCATTACTAGGTTCCCTTAATAGGAGAGAGTGAGCTGTTAAATATGTATCTATTTATATGTCAAACCCTCCTCTCTTGTAGGTCCTTGTCAGATCCCCCCATGTCAGGTCCTGGGGGTAGGGAATAGTTCATTTTGTCTTTGTATCTCTAGTATTTAGCACAATGTCCTGCATACACTAAATGCTTCATAAATGTTTTTTAGTTTGGAGTGGAATTTGTCTAAATCGTCTTCAAACCGTTTCTATCTTCAGCCTGACATTTGCTACTTGGCAGTTAATAAATTTTATCATCTTCTGAACTCATTTATGTAATAATTTTTGTAGCTCCGATGAAGATTTTGGCATATATAATTCCATTGCAACATTTTATAAACTTCTTGTATATAAAATATATATTCACAACTTAATAGTTAATAAATTTCATCATCTTCTGAACTACATATACACATTTACTACTTGGTAGTTAGTAAATTTTATCATCTTCTGAACCCAATTATGTAATAATTTTTTGTAGCTCTGATGAAGATTTTGGTATATATACTTGGCACATATATGTGTGTATGTGTGTATTATGAACACCACATGTGTTATAGGAGTCCCCTATAAAATAGAAAAACTGTGTTTGTGTTAATTTCACATTTCCAAAAATGTTGGTAAAAGCTAAATCACAAGAGATTTTCTCAAGGTCACATAGTAGGTGATAGTTTTCCTGCCTCACATACAGGTAGCTTTACTGCTACTTCATCCTGTCTTCCACCAATGTAAGATTGCTCAAGTGATTCTGTAGAAAGCTCTGCCATCTATTTTCATCAGAATTTCTTTTTCTTGGACCTTATTTTCTTCCTTCTCCTCACCCCCACATTTCTTCAGTATCTGAAACACCTTTTTAAGTTCACAGAAGAATGAAATAGATAAAGGGTGGCATGAAAGGATCTATCTTCCTACATCCTCCCCCTTTGGACTGTTCCATATATCTACCAACAGTGGATCACACCGTTGAGGGAAAAAAAAATATTAAAAGCAAAAAGAAGCAAAAGCTTTGTTTCCAATTCTAAAAAAACTTGACTAAGTAGAATGAGAATCCCAGTAGAGTAAAGCTGGAAGAGTCCTTCAGAAGCTATTTAGTCTAACCCTTACTTCAAATGAGGATTCCCCTGTGTTGTCTCACATAGATGACTTTTCTATTCTGAAAGATCACCAAAGATATATTATTAAGGCAGAACTATCCCTAAAAGAAATCAAGTCATTTACTTAATCAATTAGCACTTGGCTCTCAGATAGGTTTTGAATTTCATCATTATATATGCCAATTGTTATTGTGATATTAGGAGGGAGAGGGGGTGGGAGTGCAGGGGAGGGGAGAGAGAGGAAGAGAGACAGAGACAGAGGGAATTCATTGCAAATTTTTAAAATTCCTTTTTCTTAATACTTTACTCCTTTAGCAGGAAAAGTTAACATCACTGAAATAAGGATTTGAAAAAGCATTGATCACCCAGAGACTACATTATGTTTCAATATTTTATTCAAGGGTGTGTCCGTGTGTATTTTATAATGACTCAATCAATAGGATGCATCCTTCATAACATTTCTCCGAGACATTTTTTTTTCCTGTAAATCTTAGCTGTGTTTTTTTGGACTACTTCCAAAGACTTCCTACCCACTCTGACTTTCCCAATTCTCAAGTACTTCTAAAAGGTTATCATAGCACCCCTTCACTGTCATTCACTTAAAACATATAAATGTGGTAATTACTCATCAAATTGGCTGAATTGTAATGTTTTTCTTTGTGCTTCCCTGAAATTTGTTAGCCATGGTGATGGGGTCAAAGGAACATAGCTGGACTGTGAACTAGGCATGAGGTCCAGCAGCTCTACCTATACCTGGATTGGAAAGAAATTGATATTTTGGTAGTCTGGTGATATGAAATAGTACTGAAACACCCTAAATCAATTTGCCTAATCTTTGACCATATTTGTGCTAGTAAATAACAGACTCATCCTGTCAGAAATCAAGGCAATCCTCTGTTGTGAAAAGAGATAAAGGGCATGAATTGAGGTCCAAAAGAGCATCCAAAAAAAGCTGGGCTATGTTAACTTGAATTTCTGGCTTGTTGAAATCCATGGAGTTCAGGTGTCATGAAATCAAACAGGAATTCAAGTAGGACAGACAGTACTCAAGGAAAGTCTTCCCAGAAGAGAGGGCACTGGACTGGAATTACATCTATCCACCCATGAAATGTTGTTGGTGTAGGGGAAATGACATTTAAATTTAAGTTGATAACCCTTAATGGAAGAATGCCCTAAGCTATATATCCAAATTTCACTCTTCCTGCCAAATCTTTTACATTAAGACCATACATAGTGAATAGTAAATAAACCCGTTTATCCAAGTTGAGAACAAACAGAAATCAGAGAAGTTATGTGCTCTCTCCCACTGAGAGCAAACTATCTCAGTTCCACCAAGAGAGTCCCATTCCAAACACATAAGACAACTGAAATAAAGGCAAAGAAACTGTATATTGAGTGATGTGTGTAAGAAATAGAGAGAAGGCTAATTTGGCTGGATCAAAGAACTTGGGAGATGGAATAGTGTCCAATGAAGCTGGAAAGGCTGGATTCAAGTTGCAAAGGGCTTAAAAACTAAGCAGAGCAGTTTATATTTTAGCCCAGAAGCAATGGGAAGCCACTGAAGTTCATTAAGCAGGGGAATCACATAGTCAAATCTGTATTTAAGGAAAATTACTTTGGCATCAATGTATAGGATGAATTGGAGTGGTTAAAAAACAAAAATCAATCAATCAAACAAAAAACTTGAGTGAGGGAGACCAATTAGAAGTCTGTTGTAGTAATCTAGGTGAGAGGTGACAAGGCTCTGAGATAGGTGTTTGAATGGAAAGAAAGGGTTAGATGTGAAAGATGTAGGGGAAGGAGAAGCAGTAAGATTTGACTAGATATGTGGGGTAAGGGAAAATGAGTAATTTAAGTTAATGCTGTGAATAGAATGGAAAGCTGGAACTCCGCAGGCTGTCAATGCTACTGATTCATAGGAAGTTTGCATGAATTTATATCTTAATGAGACTAGTCAATATACAGGTAGAGACTCATTTGTTAGCTTTGGCTAAAACAGCTCAGGGTCACTCTGGTTGCCAACCTGGATCCTAAATTTATCTGACTTGTATTTCAAAAAGTGGCACTGGGTCATAGAATTTTAAGATCTGGAGAAAGTCTATCATCACTTCATCCATACCATTCATAATTTTATAGATAAAATAAAACTGAGGATATTATGATTCATTCATTTGATATTCAAATTATTTCTTACTCATATCTGAGAACAGGGCAAATAAATTAGGATCTGTTTTGATTAGGGGATGATAAAATTGGTTAGTTATTGCCCTTTGTTCTCAAAAAGGACCAAAATGACATCACTGTGTTGGAGTCAAGGTATAGTGTGTTCAATTATGGCAGATTAGATCCATATGAGCTCAGAAGTCTCTACCACATGTCAGGTACAAATAGTCCATATTAACATTTGGAATGGTGAAGTTTCTAAATTTATGACTCTTACATTTATTTTGAGCTAACGCAATTCTGCTTCACTCATAGAATACAATGCCTTCTTTGATGCAGACACACCATGCTGGGCAGTCCTTTGTCAGTGTCTCCCATGTTTTATAATGGATTCCAAAGTTCCTCAGAGAGACCTTGAGAGGGTTCTTGTATCACTTCTTCTGACCACCATATGAGTGCCTTCCTTGCATGAGTTCTCTGTTAAATACTTTTTCAGGCAACCATACATTTGACATTTGAACAATATGACCAATCCAATCAGAGTTGTACTCTCTGTAGTAGAGTTTGAATGCTTGGCAGTTTAGCTAAAGAACCTCGGTGTCTGGTACTTTATCTTACCAGGTGATCTTCAGAATCTTCCTGATTCACATGGAAGCGATTCAGTTCTCTGGCATGGCACTGGTAAACTGTCCGGGAATTATAAATATAGTTTAGTAGAAATAAATACAAATTAGAAGATCTTAATTCTAATTTGGATTGTACCATTAACCAGTAACATCAGGCAGGTCAATCAACTCTGCTGAGTATTTTATTTCCTCTTCTGGCAAGTGAAGCTAATAAATGTCATCTGATCTATGTCATAGAATTTTCCTAAAACTATAATAAAACAATTGAGGCGAAAGTAGTATCCCATAAAGGAAGAATTTTGTCTTCATAAAGGATGAATTAAAAGGACTTGGGGGAAGGAGAAAAAGAGAGAAGTCAAGGAGGACTTAAAAGTTTTGAACTTTAGTGAGTAGGCTTAATAGGGAGGAGATAGGAAGAGGGACCAGAAATGGGAATGTTAGGGAGACAAACAGGGTTTTTGTGGATAAAAACAAAAAAGGGAGGGGGAATTTTTCACAGAAACAAAGATGAGATCATGATAACATATCTAAGTTGGAGGTAAAGGGCCAAAGCTTTGGAGAGAGGTCTCTGTGGGAAGATAAAGATCTGAGAGTCATAGCATAGAAGTGATCACTTGGGCCATAGGAGAAGAAAGAGGCACCAAGAGACAGAGTGCAGACAAAGAATAAGTGGGCCAAGAAATAAACTGTAGGGGAATACTGACATTTAGTTAATGAGAGAAGAGAGAAGATCCCATAATGGAAACAAGTCATCAATAGAAGAACCAGTATAGTGTAGCATGATGGAACCCATGATTCTAGAGTTTTCAATGTGATATTTCCACTTCCTTAAAATTCATTCTCTTAATCCCACACAACTAAGTTTCCAATCCCACCATTATAGTGACCATAAAGAATAGCAATGACCTTTGAAACACCAGATCTGCATCCTCCTTGGCCCCTCTGTAGTCTTTTTTTTTTTTTTAACACTGTTAGCCACTCCTCTACATGGGTACTCTCAGCTTCAGAGACACCATATTCTCATGAGTCCCCTACCTCTTCGGCAGATCTTTCTTCAGTTGCTTCATAGGTCCCTCATTTTTCTGACCTCTTCATGTGTGTTCTCCAAGGGTTTGTCCTTGGTCCCCTCTTCTCTCTCTGTTGTTGCTGACAGTTTTGTTTACTTCCAAGGTGTCAAATACAACCTCTTTGTAAATGACTTCCAAATTTGAAGCTCCCACCTTGATCTAGTTTCTAAGCTCCAGACCTTCATCTCTAACTGTCTACAGGATATTTCTACTTGGATGTCCTATTGGGATCTCAAATTAAACAGGTCCCAACCAGAGTTCATTACTTTCCCCTAACTCTTCTTCTCATTTTACTGTTTTGGCTTGTGTACTGTCATTCCACTGGTCTCCTTTGCTCATGATCTTGGGGTTTTTCTCTGACTCTTCCCTTTTCCTCATCTCTCATACCTAGTTAGCAGATACTGTCCATTCTACCTCGTTATTTTCTCTCATATTCATCCCCTCCTCTCTCTTCCCACAGCCACTGCCCTAAAATCAGCTCTCATTGTCAATAAAACCCCAAGTATTTATTAAGTGCCTACTATGTGCTACAAATAATATGCCCAGTTGGACTATTCCAATAGAGTCCTTCCAGACCTTCCCTTTTCCATTCTTTTGTCCTATAATCTGTCCTTCCCAACGGTTTCAGAATATATTTTCTTATATATAGCTCTAGTCATGACACTATTCTGTTAAAAAAATCTGTGGCTCACTATTGCCCTCAGGAAACTTCAAACCCTTCTCCCTAGCATCCAATGCCTTCCATGGTCTAGTACCACCCAATCCTTTTAGCCTTATCTCATTTTACTCCCCCTCAAGGGAAGATAGCTAGGTGGCACAGTAGATAAAGCACTGTTTCTGTAGTCAGAAAGACCTAAACTCAAATACAGCTTCAGAAACATCCTAGTTTTGTGACCTTGGGCAAGCCTCTGTCAGTCTGTTTCCTCCTCTATAAAATGGGGATAATAATAAAGCACCTACCTCCCAGGGTAGTTGTGAGGATCAAATAAGATAATATTTGTAAAGTTCTTAGCATAATGATCGGTACATAGTAGGCACTTTGTAAATACTTGTTTCCTTCTTTTTTTCTTCATGTACTCTATGTTCTAGTCAAACTGGAAAACTATCTATTCCCTGAATATAAAATATACTCTTACATTGCCACACCTTTGCTCAGGCTGTTATCTCTTCCTGGATTACCCCTCTCTCTTTGTCTGTCAAATTCCTATCCACCCTTTAAACCCAACTCAAGTGTCATCTCCTTCAACCCTTTTAGGAAGTTTTACTTGAGCCTTCAAGTTGGTAGAGCTCTACCTCTAGGATTTGTTGTTTTGTTGCATTTATCTTGGAATATCATATACTAAAGCTCTCTGTCTTGCTATCTTATTCCCCTATTAGTCCCCTGAGGGCAGGGATTTTGTTTTATCTAAACATTACATCTGTTCCGCTATCTAGCATAATACTTGGTACATAGTAGGAGCTTAGTAAATGTTTGTCATTGATTTATATGTGCCTAGCCTTTTAAAGCTCTAAGTGTTGGAGCTTAATTATTTTCCACCACTGACTACTGGGAGCCTGGGCCCTCAAAATATAAAGCATAGGGAGTCACAAGACCTAGAATCTAGTGGTAATTATTAATAAAGGCTTCATTCATTCATTAACTCACTCATACATTCATTCACCAGTTACATGACCTTGAACAAGTCACTTGGCCTCTCTGGGCCTAATTTCTTCATCTATAAAATAAGAATTGGAATAGATGATTGCTAAGGCTCTTTTTTACTTTGTGGCTACATATGATTTTTTGAATACCTTAGGGATTTCTTATTCCTGAGTCAATAAAAAAAGATCAATCATGCTCAATAAATTCTTTACTAAGGCAGGAAACCATGTATACACAGATATATATCTGATGCAGCATACATATGTTATATATGTATACCAATAATATATATGTATATACACATGTATGTATATATACATTCATATGTATATACACATGTATGTATATATACATTCATATGTATGTTTATTACCCAGTAAAATTTTCCCTGGTCTTTTTTTTTTATAAGTATAGAAACTCCCCACTTTGGGACAGGCAGGGAGCTAAGAAAGTACAACGTTAGGTAGGCAGATAAATTTCTCTGAAACCTTCCCTTTGTAATTTCTTATGGCAATAATAATATTCTATTACATTTATATGCCATAATTTATCTAGTCATTCCCCAACTAATTATCACCTTCTTACTTTCCAGTTCTTTGCCACTATAAAAAGAGTTACTATAAATATTTTTGTATTTATGGGTTCTTTTCCCCCTCTGTGGATCTCTTTAAGGCATAATAGTGGTAGTGGTGAGCCAAAGTGTATATACAGTTCAGTAATTTTGGGTGCATAATTCCAAATTGAATTCCAGAAGGGTTGGAACCAATTTGTAGCTCTAAAGGAGCTTGTATTCTAATGAAGAAAATACATAAATGTAATTTGGAAATGGGGGCGGGTGGAGTAGGTGGAGAGTGTATGATTATAGTAAAAGCCTGGAAGTAGTATAGTGGAGGACTGGATGAGGGCAATAAAAGACCAAAGGTGGCCTATTAGAGCCCAGAGTAATTCAAAGGTAAGAGACCAAGGTTCCAATGGGAGACAGGAGAATATCACAGGGACAGCACAGGGAAATGTCCCAGAATTGCAGTAGAGGCTTGGGTCCAAGCAAGTCAAGGCAAAAGATTCTTTCTAACTATAAATGTATGATCTTATGAACCCTTTAAGGCATCTAGATGGTGCAGTGGATAAAGCACTGGGTCTGGAGTGAGGAAAACCTGAGTTCAAATCTGGCCTCAGACACTTACTGTGTGACTCTGTACAAGTTGCTTAACCCTGTTTGTCTTGGTTTCCTCATCTGTGAAATGAACTGAAGAAGGAAATAATAAACCAGTCCAGGATCTTTGTGAAGAAAATCCCAAATGGGTTCATGTAGAGTTGGACATGACTAAAATGTCTGAACAACAAATGAACTCTTTGAGAGGTGCCTGAGGCTCAGAGGAGTTACAGAATTTACCCATGATCTCATAGCTCATAAATGTCAAGAGAAAGGATTTGAATCTATATCTTTCTGACTCTAGGTCTACCACTTTGCCCACTATAGTATGCTGCCTGCCTGTAGCCTAGTCCAGAACTTATATTGTTGGTAATATATTATATTTTAATTAAAATTAATTTAGACCCATAGCTTGATTTGGACTTTCTTTTAAACCTAGGTCTGTGGGCCAGTGCTCATTTACATGATGTATTCTAATCCATTTATTGCTATTATTACTATTCAGATAGTTTATAACATTAACAGATGGATAGTGTCATGGAATGTTAAAGACTCATAGGAAGACCTCTAGCTTGGTGGGAAGATCCTTAGAGAGGATGTGGACTAGAAGTGCTTAGGACAAATAAATGTGGATGAGTTGTGATCTGCACTTTTGAAATGAGTACCCATATCTGTGAGATCACTGATCTGTCAAACTATTGGATTATTGAAATATTACTATTTGATGGAAAATAATATAATGAGCCCAAATGGCAGACACTCTCCAAATCACTTACACTTGTTTTAAGAATGAGTTTTTTATTTCCATTTTAACATATTCATGTCTAGTATTCTGAGAATTAGAAAATTTTAAATAGCATTTATGTGTCAATTTTAGGTTTACAAAGTGCTTTACATGTTAACTTGTTTGATCTTCCCCACAACCCTATAACATAGGTGCTATTTTTATCCTCAGATGAGGAAACTGTGATAGAAGTTAAATTAATTGCCTAAAGTCACACAGCCACTCTGTGTCTTAGGTAAGATTCAAATGCAGGTCCTCCTGAGTACAATTCCCACATTCTAACCACTTACCTGCTTACATGGTGATCTCCTTTTGGAAGAGTCAGAAAGTGACTTGACTTCTCTAACCTGCCCCATTGTATTCTCAGTGACCAGAATTTCATCCAACTCAGTTCAAAAGGAATTTATCATAGGTTTCCTACTATATGTTTCACTGAGGAGGTAGGGCCTTACTCTATCTTAACCTATTTAAAAAATAACAATTGCAGATTCAGAAAATTGATAGCATCATAGAATCATAGATTCAGAGCTGGAAGAGGCCATTAAGCCCAATCTCTTCATTTTACAGAGAAGAAAACTGAGGCCCAAAGAGGTTAAATGACTTCCTCAGGGTTTCACATGTTGAAATGCTTGACTCTCCTTTAAGATTCAGTTCAAATGCTAGTTACCCCATGAAATCTTCCCTAATTTCAATTCCACTGGAAATATTTTTCTTCCTCATTTTTAGATACCATATCAGATATACATACGTATGTATGTATAGATATTGACAGATATTAGAGCTATTGCTGCATGCATTATGTATCTCCCCTGCTAAATGGCTAAGATTGTGTTTCAGTTCTTTTTGTATCTCTTCCAGGACCTAGCACTATGTCTCACACATAATAGGGGCTTAATAAATAGTTGCTGAAATATTTGAATGTTTGCTGAGTTTTGAATATGTGCTTACTATAATATTTAAAAAGAAAAGTCCTTGAAGTGTAGTTCCTTGGAATTAGGGACTATTTCATTTTTATTCACATGTATTTAATTCAAATATGTTTATAATATATTTATTCAAATATGTTTATTCATATGTATTCCCAGTGCCTGGAAAATGATAGATGCTTAATATATTTTTATTTGTTGATTGATTAATTGATTGATAATCCAGGAAGATCTATCCATACTGCAACTCAGTAGCCTTATAAGTTTCAAAGCTACTGTTTCTCAGGTTCTGTTGGAAGGAAAGAAAATGATGCTCTGCTCCTTGCCCATTTGGATATTGCTTCTCTGACACACTCCCCACAGGCTGCCAGGGCCGTGTACCATCTCAGAACAAATTGTTCACTTCACTCAGAAATTACAAATGTGTTTTGTCCAATAAATCTAAATATATTTTGTAGTAGTCATTTTTCTTAATGGAAGTGTTTTCCAGATGTTGCCCAAGTCTAGTCATCTGGGCTCCTTTCCAATAAATGTGGAAAGTTTGTTTTAATAGGTTGTCACTGTTGCTTTGGTCTAACCTTTGGACTAATTGGTTCATCCCAATATGTTTGCACCAATATATAAAGCGTCCAGGACATCAGAGATACACACATGTCCCTTGCCCGGTAAGTAAAGAAGTCATTTTGCTTTCTTGTTGAGTTCTGATCTTTCAGCTCAGAAGGGTGATGCTTTCTTGGAGGTGTTTGGATAATTTTTACAGAGATACTAATTCAGAAGTATGGAAGTTTTCTAGGAAATTACTTTTGTGGTGTTCTCTTCCTGAAGGGTTTTTAAAAATATTAAATAGAATGTCTAAAAGAACAACACCTTAGGATGGTAGAATCCTCTGTATTTATTGTACTAAACTTTCTTGAAATCACTTACTCATTTTTATCCAGAGCCAACATTTATGAATCTTAAGAATGTTTTAAAACATAAGTCTGGAGTCACTATAGTTATAAAATGAAATATTTTTAATCATTAAGTCATTTGGAAATGATTGAGGACAGATTAAATTGAGACTGCAATTTAGAGATTTTATATTTGTGATTTGGAGATAACAACTAGCAAATATGAACTGATTATTTTGATATGATAACTTCATAATGATATTAGCTCGACAATAACATTTTTCCATCTTATTTAACTTAGCAACACTAGAATAATTATAGCATGTTGATGTAAAATTACACATGGTCATTTCCTCAAAAAAATATAATTATTTTTAAATGTCCACGATGACATGTCTAAAGTCTTACAAATTACAGTGAAATGACTTTTTAAAATGAAGTCTTCACCTCAGAAGTAGGGTAATGTAGTTCTTCAAGCTAGCCATTTAATACTTTGATATTGCTTTTCAGAGAAGATTCAATACCTGAAAACAGCCATGGAGTGGAAAGTGCTTCCTATTCACCTGCTGGTGTTTTATCTTTTCCTGATACAAGTTTCTTCTCAAGGTACCTTACCCAACAAAATTCCGAAACAGTGTTTCCTTCTTGGCCGGAATCATTTATATGGGGATTTCCACTTAAGAACTATTACATAGTATTTTGTTATGAACACTGTAAAAACAATGTTTACCATTTTTTAAAAATTGTATATAAAACCTTAGAACCATGTAAAAAGAATATACAAGCTTATGTTTATAGGAGGGCAGAGGAGGAAGCAGAAGGTGCTTCCTTTTCCTCTACATTTTATGTAAAGTGAGTACCTTTATTATGTTTTTTCCCTCAGAAAACATTTCAAGATATTTTATCATTATATATAGAGTAAGAGGCAGTGTGGCATATTAGACATATGACAGGCTTTAGAATTGAGAATAACTGAATTCAAGTCCTATCAGTCACCCAATAGCTGTAAGATGATGGGCAAGTAATTTGCATGCTCCGGACAGTTCCCTAAGCCTATATAGGTGAGATACTAACCTGGATAAATGGAGTGGATTTCCATGCCAGAACTTCGCCACACTATGAAATGACAGGTCTGTAACACCCTCACCAAAAAAAGTATGAGATACAGTTGTTGAAGGATTAAATTAAATTAACCCTTCTAAATTAACCACACCTACACTGTGAGTTAAAAAACATAGCCCTATCAACTACATGGAAGAAGTAGTTTGTAACCACAAGAAATGTCATGGAAATAATTGATTAAATCATTGAAAAATCAAGTTGATTGTTTTTGGCCAACATAATGGCAAAAGAGTTTGACTAATTTTTTTTTCTTGAATTAACTAAATGAACTCATTGTTTCGTCATTAGGTAGACTTGTTTTCAGTGTGGGAAAGTATTATGAATGATCATTATTCTTCTAATGAGATAGCATTGATTTAAAATATACATACATATATATATATATATATATACATATATATATATATATATATATACATATCATAGAGTAGAGCTGGAAGAAACCTCAAAGATCATCAAGCCCAACCTCTTCATTTCATAGAAGAGGAAACTGAGGTTCAATGAGGTTAAATGATTTACGCAGGATAGGTTTTAAATCCAGGATATCAGACTCCAAATCTAACATCCTAGTGGGCTGAATCAGTATCTGCATGCTTTTTTGATGGAGGGTTCTAGACCTGGCATTCCATACCTTTTCTCATCCATTTGTAATTTATAGTCCTAGAGAATTTCCTGGGGCATTGAAAATTAAATGACTTTGGGGCAGCTAGGAGGTGCAGTGAGTAAAGTACTGGCTCAGGAGTCAGGAGCACCTGAGTTTGGATCCGGCCTCAGCCACTTAACACACACACACACACACACACACACACACACACACACACACACACAACTAGCCGTGTAACCTTGGGCAATTGCCCTCCAAAAAGGCAAAAAAAAAATTTAATGACTTTCCCTGAAACCCTCAAACCTCTGACTCCAAGCATATTTCCTCTAATCTGGACAAATATTACATATCACTCAGTGTATAGAACACATATCTTAATATATACATAGATTGGACCTACATTAACAAAAAGGCTCAAGTACATGACTTATTATTAGACTCTTAAAAACCAGACTGTTGGGAGGTGATTTTTTTTCCTCTAAGGTAAACAATCTCAGAAAAAAACACATACACACACACATAAAACAATTCTAAGATTGGAAATGATGTAGTGAAATTGAATTCTTAATGTTAAAATGTTGTGGTAAATAACTAATAGCTGAATTTTGACTATCAAAATGGGAATGCAGACTATCTGTGCTAGATATCGTCTCAGTGATGTTCTTAGATTGATGAAAGTAGATATGAAATGCCAAAAATGTAAAACAGAGCAGCTCAGTACTATGCCATGAAAATAAAATAAGAAGCCTCTTAATTTAATATAGTGACAACTTAATACTAATTTTCACATACATTTCCAATGTAGTAAATGCTTCCTTCCTTCACTGTACTTTACTTTGCAATGATTAAACTAAAAAAAAAAAACACAGCACAAACTAATGTGATTAATCAATGATAACATAGGAAATCCTTTTTGAGGATTGTAAATTGCCTACCAAGCTAATTTTCCACCTATTTCTACCACCCACAAATGTGTATGAATCATATGATTTTGTCCTGTCTGCTGCACTCTCGCCTTCTTTTCAAACGCTTTTCACTCCTTCCCTTTGTGCATACGTGTGTGTACATACACGTGTGCCTAAGAGGCTGAAAGTCATCCTAATCTTCGATGTGATGTTTGTGGGTTCTGCTATTGGTGGTCTGGGTTCACTACCTTGAGTCTTTTTCGAACATGTTTCAGTCTCCCTTTACAGATCAAGGATAATTTTTCATTCTAGCAGATACAAGTGACTGTTGTGTAACCATGGCTGTGTGTCTCAAGGAGGTTACTAAGAGATGTTTTACTCCTGTTTGCTTCTTGATCATCAGAAGACAATTGTGCTTATATGTTTTGGTTTTGTTGTCTTATGTAGTTGTATTTGTTACCTTTACTCTCATGTGTAGTTGTTCTTGTTGGAATTTGGCTATTCCTCAGTCACTTGACCTCCGAGTGTGACCAATCGACTCCCCAGAACCTTAAAGGATACAGTTTCCTACCCCAAGCCCAACTTGTATGTAGTAGGAGGAGCTGGTGAAGGGCCTGTTGGCATAGCCAGCAAATATTTACACAGGAGCCAAAAAAAATCACCCTTTTCCAATCCTGATATAGGAACTGATGTTGGTCGTGATGGCTGTGGCAAAGTACCCTGTGAATTCCTTTTTGTGCAAAACTATTGAAATGCCTAATGAATGTATGCTCTCATTCCTAAGAATATGACTACCTTCCTCCATATAATGGGATCCTTGGAAGGAGAAGGTGATATGATTGTCAGACAATAGAATAGCAACCATAAACTTTTTTTATAGTATATTTTCCTCTTTCAATCTAATGGACACATAGCAAAATCCACCCACTCCCCTGTGTTCTACACTGCTCCCCTCCCACCCTCACCCCTCCTTTTTTTTTTTTTTTTTTTGGCCATTCGATGTTTCCCCTGGTATCAAATCAGCTGGTTTGGTCATGTTTACACTAGTATTGTGTAATTTTAGATTTACCAAGCTGTGCAGGGAGATGTGGGGAAGGGTATACTAGAGATGCCGCCTGCAACTGTGATTATAACTGTCAATACTACATGGAGTGCTGTCCTGATTACAAGAAAGTCTGCACTGTGGGTAAGTTCCTAAGCCCAACAGACCCTCTGGAAAGGAGCACTGTTTCCTGAGATCCCTCCCTGTGGCCCTAGATCCTTGTTATTTTTGAATGAGCTTCTGTGTTTCATTTCACTGTTGTATGTCTTTCCCTCCCCTTGCATAAATGTTGCATTGTTGTATCTGAACATAGCTCCAAAGTCTTTGGTTAGTTACCCAGACAAAAAAATCGACTCTAATATAGAGTACTATGAAGTCAACACCCCACCCCCTCCTCCACCAAAGTTCTGTTCCAGATGTGTAGCTACACTTTTCTTTGTTACATATGGAAAAGTTCTTATTGATAATCATTTTTGAAAATTTAGATGTTTTATTGCCTCATAATGGCTCCTAATCATTTGTGCTCTAGGACATTCATGTACAGTATACATTACTCAAATGTTTAATACTAGTCATCAGATTCCTAAAAGAACATTAAACTATAAACAGAACAGTACCCAATTACTCAGAAGTAATTAGATTGGAAGCTAACAATGGTTAATATTGTTCCAACTCAAAAATTTCTAATAATTTTGTCTTTAACACAAAATCAATTTCATATTCAATATAGGGAAAATCACTATTGTAACATAGTAAAGTAACACTTGGTTTTGAACTTAGATGTAAAGACTAAATTGAAAAGTAGTTCAACAAGCATATTGCTTTAAATGGACCCCAATTAATTCAATGCTCCTTTAAACAGGGGTGATTTAAAATGATAAGAACCATTTTAAATCATGTAAATGGCCCACACTATGTAATTAAATCAGAATTATTAGAATTTATTAACATGTCACATTCATTCCTGATGATACATATTAAATCCAATTATGATGAATACCATTGCCATAGAAGTCTTTCCTACATAACATCAGAGCTCCATGTCTAAACTAAAACCAACTTATATAAAGTAAAATTTGATGTTATATAATTCCATTACAATAACTGAGACGAATCTTTAGAGTTTATTGTAATGGAATTTGACTTCTAGTAGACATAAAGTTCATAGAAGTGGTAGGACCACTCTAAGAAGTAGTGAGGGAGGAAAATTTTACTTGAATAGCATCATACAACAATGGTATCACATTCAAACAGAGATCCACTAATCTGTACATAAGGATCTCTGTAGGCCACATATTGACTTAAAATGCTTTAAGTTTTAAAATATAATATTATATTTGTTTTATTATATTTCATTTGTTTTATTAAGTATTTTACAACTACATTTTAATCTGATACAGACTACACTTGGGAGTTTGGTGGACCACATGGAGCCCTGCAACCACATGTCTGAAAACTCAGTCCTACAATATAGGCATTCCTGATTTACAAAACACCTGAAAATATCCTTTACATACAAACAGCTGGCCTAAGTCACACCAGAAACACAATGAGACTCCCCTAGAGAATCCAGAGAGTGAAAAATGTTCATTTTTCCAACGTATTTATGTGGTTATCACTATGGCCATTAAGAGAGTGGGCAGAGGAGATGGAGGAGACATGTTTCTGAGTCTCCTCCTAAGTCCCCTAAGCAGACGTTTCCAAAAGGACAAGAGTGTCGAGTGGTTATGTTCCTAGGACAATCCCCAACTATCTATATGAGCGTGATATCTCTGAACTATGGAATTACTTATGGATTCAGATGATAATATTTAAATACTAAGGTATTTTACAGAATCATAGGATTTTAGATTTAAAACTGAAAGGGACCTCAGAAACCATCTGGTTCAACCCCTTCATTTTATAGATGAGGAAATTGAGTCTTACAGAAGTAAAGTGACTTGCTTAAGGTCACAATTTGTCCTTCCTTCTGGAAAAGGACCAATGACATCAGGAAAGTGATGTCTTGACTTGCAAGTGAATTAGATTTAAGGGAGGCAGGGCTGTGCAAAGTTATCAGCCTCACTCTGTCCTCCAAGGTCATCTTAATTCAATGGTAACCATAGCGCAGGACTACTGGAGATGACCCCAGATGCAGTGGGAAACCTTGGCCTTTTTAAGCCTTTCTCAGGTCTCAGTTTGTCTGAGGCAATACTCATTCAGTGATTTAAGGCTAGGTAAGAAATAAAGCAAAAAATGGCCTAGTTTGTCTATTCAAAACAACAACAACAAACAAACAAGCAATTAAACTGAAAGGGGAAGACCCTCAGGGTTTCTGTCAAGACAGAAACAATAGCCTAAGATTACATAGATGGTAAATGGCAAAAGCAGGATAAGTCATTACTCTTTCCATTATACAAAATCATTTCTTCCAACATAAATTATATAGGCTTTTGGGGGCTAACCTATGAATTTAACCACCATTCATAGAACATTGCTTCTATGAGAAAATGATTTCAAATAAGAAATATCTAAATTTACTCTAGAATATAACCTGTCTACAAATTGTGGAATGCCTCCATGTGTGGCACAATATGAACAGAATTTCATTTCTTTCTGTCTACACACACACACACACACACACACGTATAATTTTTCTTTTTTTACATTTTGCTCTGGGTAGAGCTTTCCTGTAAAGGCCGCTGCTTTGAGTCATTTGCCAGAGGGAGAGAATGTGACTGTGATGCCGCCTGTAAGAAGTATGGCAAGTGCTGTCCAGATTATGAGGACTTCTGTGAAGAAGGTAAGTGTCTATCACAGTATCAGTCAAAGGCTTCCTCCAACATTTGTTCACCTTTATATCTCGTTGTATACTGAATTTTAGCCTGGTTATGGTCATTAATCAATCACCTCAGTTAAGGCAGCCACAGTATCTAAAACTGATCACTTTTGACTATACTGTTCAGTGGGAATATGGTCTATACTATACTATACTATACTATGCTATGCTATACTATGCTATACCATACCATACCATGCCATACCATACCATACCATACCATACCATGCCATACCATGCCATACCATACCATACCATACCATACCATACCATACCATACCATGCCATACCATACCATACCATACCATACCATACCATACCATACCATACCATACCATACTATACTATACACTATACTATACCATACTATACTATACTATTGTTCAGTGGTAATTTTCTTTCATAAAGAGAAAGTGGAAGAGAAAAAACATGTTCTATTTTATACTAATAGTATGCTAGTAGCATATTATTCCATCAGTATATTATACAGATAGTACACTAGTAATAGTATATATGAAATAGCTTTCTATACTAATGAAATAACAGATCCAATCCTCACCCCAACCTTACTAAAACCCACTAAGGGTTTTGTTTAGGATGGAAGAAATAAAATGATAACAAAAACCTTAAATACCTGATCATGTCTCTTGCCAAGCTATTACTTGCAAAATCCCTTTCCTGAAAACAAGACAATTTTGGGAAGTGAATAAAAAACACTTGTATAATCTTATCATTTTTTTTCCTAAACATTCTTGAAACACCTGATAAGAGTGAACCAGATTCTTTGGAGGAGAGGAGAAAGATAGGGAAACTGCTAAGGCAGCAGAGTCCATAGGGAGATATTAGCTGTTCAGTGCTTTAATTGGAGCACATCCCGAAAATGATGGAGACAACACCCTCCTAATTAAACATTTTAGCTCAGAGCCCATGTGGCTATCAGAAGAACAGAGGGTGGGTAAGACAAACCTCACTCAGAGCACTGGCATTTGTTTTGGCTGCTTGTCATACAAGATGAGGAAAGGGAAAAGAGATGTTCTTGGTGGGTAGTGAGGGGATATAAAGAAATAAAACATCGAAGAGAAAAATATCTCATAAATAGAAATCTTTTTTTGTCCAAGCCTGTGAATTTTTTTTTGGTACGGGGAGGCATGACAACTGTCATTGTGGGGAAACTGTCTAAGGAGGAAGATAGGTAACTTGCATTTAAAACTATCTTAGAGGGTTGCCTGAAGGCCCTGTAAGGTTTAGTGATTTTTCCATGATTACACAGCTAGTATAAGTGAGAAGCAAGACTTGAACTCACCCCTTCCTGTTTCTAAAGTCTATCTGCTGTACCATGCTGTCAAATGCTTTGTCCAATCACCTTTATTCAAGGCAGAATACAGTGCAGAAGGATAAATGGTTAACATTCTCAGTTGCAGGTTTCACAGAACTATGCAGTGTACTAACTAAAGAGAAGGATATGTGCATGTATATAGGAAGAAGAGGGGATGTCAGAGCGGGGTTTATATCAACTTGGGAAAGTGCATTTGTCTGATAATAAAAGCTAATTCCTGTGTTGTGACAGCATTGCTAAAAACACTGCCAGAAAGGATCTCTTCAAGAGGAAGCAAAGAAAAGGATTAAAGAGTATTAATGAAATCCATTGGCATCAAATACCATTAAAACCAACATTTCTGTAGTGCCCAAAGATTTGTCAGCCTCATTCAATAGCACACTCAATTCAAGTAATGTTAGTTGCAATGGAAATACAGTACAGCCACAGAATTTCGACAGCCATTTGTTCATCTTAGAAGGATTTGAGCAATAGCTAACATTCCATTTTTTTTCATCACTCAGAGAAGAGCCCTGTAGCACAGTGTTTGGATCCACTTATCATGCTAATAGAATAATTTAGAAAGGTGGTTGTAGTTACAGTTCTTTAAAAAGAAAGAAATTATAAGCAGATACTGATTTCTCTTAAATACTTCCCTGCCCAGATGGCTCTTTGGCAGTTTTTCTAATGACTGTTGTTGCTGGCATTTCTGAATTGGTCTCTTGCAGAAACTGCTATGACTTAGCTTTGAATGGCTTTTTGTTGATGGAAGCAGCAGTTTTTGATAATGCAGTTGTTTTCTTGGTATAGAAACCCAATTTTACTCTTCTTTTTCACTACCACAGTTTCATATTTTCATTAGGGTCTTGTTTCCCGGGTAAAAAAAATATAGCAGAAAAAAAATACTATCATGTATCTTTTCTAAACAGCTTGGAAATCTTACCACCCCTTTATTGTGAATAAGGAGCAAAAGGGTGGCATTCATGGGATCACAGGATTTAGTTTTGGAAGCAACTTTACAGATCATCTACTATCTGAGTTTATCATAATAAACTCAGAAATGGAAAGGTCTTAGAGGTCATCCAGTCCAGTGTCTTCATTGGGCAGGTGGAAGAACCAAGGCCCATATAGGTTAAGCTACTTGTTCCAGCTTCTACAGTGAGGTGATGACAGAATGAAAGCAAGCATACTCATTTCTTAACTCAGTACAGTGCTCTTCTCACCAGTTTAGTTATCATCAGATCATAAATCCAGATTTGGAAGGGTCCTTAGATTCCTTTTAGACCAGTCTTCCAATTCTACACATGAGTAAACTGAGGCTCAGTAAAGTGACTTATCCAGAGTCACACAGGTAGCAAGCACATGGCAGAGCTGGGATTCAAACTCAGGTCCTAAGACTGCCAAGTTCATGGCTCTTTCCATTTCATCACACCACAACAGGATTTAGAGCAACCACCTTCAGAAAGTTACTAATGTTTGCAGACTAGATGCTCAGAAATCCACATGGACTTGATTTTAGAAACATTTGCTCAGATAATTAGATATAGTTTTAGTTAAAGCTGAAAAATGTATACAAAATGAAAAAGAACCCAAGAATTACTAGGTTTACTCTTTTTTGTAAGACAATAGGGGATAAGTGACTTGCCCACACAATTAGTGTTAAGTGTCTGAGGCTGGGTTTGAACTCAGGTCCTTCTGACTCCAGGGGCAGTGCTCTATCCACTGTGCCACCTACCTGCCCCTAGATTTAATCTTAACAGTTTTGTAGTTTTTACAGTTATATGGATTGTGAGATTGGCACTAATTGATTGATCTTGTTTGACCTCAGTACATAATCCAACGACACCACCACCAACTCCAAAGACTCCACGACCATCTCCAAAGACTCCGCGGCCATCTCCAGAAGCTCAAACTGTCAAATCAACAACTAAACGTTCCCCGAAAACTCCCAAGAAGAGGACCCCTGACAAAGTGGTAGAATCAGAGGAAATAACAGAAGGTAGGAAGAAGATGATTGTGAAAAAAGGAGGTTTTCCTAAGTAAATAGATGATATATGTAGATGGCAGACTGGTGCTAGCACTTTATCATGGGGCTATGAAAAGTTAGGAACATTCAGATACATAAAAGACTGGTTAAATTGGATGAAAAAATAGCGACTTACGTAACATTTAAGGTTTGCAAGGCACTTTACAGATATCTCATTTAATCCTCATACAAATCATATGATAATGAGGTAGGTATTATTATTTCAGTTTATAGAAAAGAAAACTGGGGCAGACAAGAGTAACATGACTTGCTCAGGGTCACACAGCTCTTCAGTGTCTGAAGAAGGACTTAAACTCAGGTCTAGCCCTCTAGCCAATGAGCAGCCTATTTGCCTCCACTTAAAATGGACAATTTAAAACAAAGTTGGCTTTCTTTAAAGTGCAGGTAAGGCAGAAGCATGATCATTGACCTCTCTTTGGTTTCCTAGACCCAAGACTGAAAACAGGTATAAATCAACACAATCTTAAAAGCTCCACTCAGGCCTGCCCTGAGTCTGGCTTCTGAGAAAGTTGTACTTTTGAAGAGTACTGGCAAGGATGGGATGTGTGAGAGAAAGTGGTCTAACCAATCAATATCAGTTGGGTATTCTTCTTTCATGACTCTGAAATGCATCCTGTCATGTGCAAGGAATACATGATGATGCCCTTTACTCAAATCAATGCAGGACAGACATTTTCTGATCAATTAAAGGTCTGACTCCATTCTTGTTTTCTTTGACCTGGATGGACTACTGTGGAAAAGTTACAGTTCACAAAATTCACTTCTTTATTTAATTACAGAACATTCTGTTTCTGAAAATCAGGAATCCTCCTCTTCCTCTTCTTCTTCCTCTTCAACTGTTCGGAAAACCAAGTCTTCTAAAAATTCAGCTGCTAATACAGAACCCAAGAAGAAACCCAAAGGTTTGAGCATTGATACAGGATCAAATGCTATATCAATGCTAAAATAAGATTTTGTAACTTGAAAATATTGGGTAGAGGGCAGTAAGATTTGGTGATTTTTTAAAAATTGGGGAAGGGATAACAACCATGTAATACTGTTTCAAAAGGTACTGAATGACAATTCTTAGAAGTTTTCTTGTATTCTAAATATAGAATATTTGAATAAAATTAAGAAACATTAGGCCAAGATGAGGATCCTATAGGAAACTAATGACTAACCTCTTACAAGAAATTGAGAAAAACAATGAATTTTCCAATCCAATTCAACCCAGTTCTTAATGTACGAGTCATTGGAGATACAAGAACAACAAAAAAAAATACCAGTGCCTGTGTCAGGGCACTTATATATTACATACACATATAAATACATATATAAACATTTTTAGCTATTAAAAATTAAAACCACTAAATCTTTTGGGATACTGTGTATGTGTAGATGTACATATACACACATATGTATATACATTGTATATACACATATGGATTAATGCCTATATATGTGAATACACACATACATAGAGGTAGGTCCTAATTACCAGGAATAATGAATCCCCTTAAATAGTTGTATTCATTCAAATTTGCACTGTTCAAAGTTATAATTAGGTAAAATGTGGTAATGGTTCCAGCCCAATGAAAATGGGAAATCTACAGTGTGAATTCAAATAATGCAAACATTTGAGAAGATTCATTATTTTCACTAATTGAAACTTGGCTCTGTGTGTGTGTGTGTGTGTGTGTGTATAGGCTTATATAATTGGAGAGAGGAGAGACCACCAACAACTAGGGAAAGCAGGTTCAGTAAAGGATCATTTAGAAGGTGGCACATGTTCTGAGTCTTTCAGAAAGTTGGGGAGGTGTTCTAAGAGACAGAAGTGAGCAGGGAATAAACTCCAGCCTATGCAAAGACATGGAGATTGGAGAAAAGAATGCTGCATTCCATTAACAGCAAATTGGCCAATCTGGATGGAACACAGAGTTCATGAAAGGGAATAATATGAAATAAATCCCAAAAGGCAGCCATGGAGCCAGTTTTTTAAGAACTTTAAATGCCAAGTTGAAGATTTTGTATTCTGTCCTCAAGGTGAGAGTCAATGTTTTTGTGAGGAGGAGTGGCATGGTCAGATTTTTGATCTCAGAATAATTTCTTTTGGCAGGGGTGTAGTGGAGTAGAGAAGAGATTGGCACTGAGGAGATAGTGGTAATCAGAAGTCCAGTTAGGACTGGCTGTTGTAAGAGTCTAGGGAAAAAGTGATAAGAACCTGAATTAGGGTGGTGAGTGAAGGAAAAGAGTGTGTATACAAGACATGTTGTGGAAGTAGAATTGACAATATCCAGCAACTAATTGGGCACCAGGGGTAGGAGGAGTGAGGGGAGGGAGAATTATTCTTATTGGCTCTTGTGCTCTCTTCTTTCTTCCAATCCCCAAACCTCACTTACCGTTCTTTAGTCTCTTCACTCCCTTCCTCTATTCTCTGATGCTCATACATGCCTCTCTTCCCAGTCAGTGACTTGGCCCATGGGATGTATTCTCTCCTGTCTGGTGCTCTTGGACACCTTGGTCTCTCTCCTCACCGAGTCCCATAATGACCATAGGGGTCTTGCATCTATTCCATATTTACCTCAGGGGTATTTCTTATATCACCTGAAGTTATAAATATCTTGGGAAAAACTGATGGGGGATACATGTTTTTTGTTTTATTTGTTTATTTTACTGCAGAAACCCGCATTGGTTTGCTATGTGTAAGAAGAGTGGGTAGAGAAAGGATAACAGCTCATATGAGAAGAGAAATGAAGAAGATTCATTTGGGAGAGGAGAGTAATAGTACAGAAGGGATGGGCATTTATAATCATTTCCCTGAAATTCCATCAATTGCCCCTCATTATATAACAAGAATGTTCTATTTTTATAATGCTTTTTACACTTTACATTCTTTTTCCATTGATATAGATCATAGTATTGTGAGGCAGGGAGTACAGGTAGTTACATCATCATTTTACTTATATGGAAACTAAAAGCCCAAAGAAATTGTGTGACTTGACCAGAGTAACACAAGTAGGAAGTGGGAAAGGCAGGACCCATATATAAAAGCAATGTAAAGACCACTCAGATAGTAACTTGAGATGTGCATTTTTCCTCAGCTAAAGATTCAAAGAAGAAGAGAACCCCCAAAGAAAAGCCAACTCCAGCGCCTCCAGTTGTAGATGATGCAGGAAGTGGATTAGACAATGGACCTTTCAAGCCCACTGCTGCTCCTACCTCCCAGCCCAATAAAGTCACCACAACCCTCAAAATGACAACGGTAGCACCACCGGCAACTTCCAAGGAGAGTAATAAGGTCACATCTAAAGAGACAACTACAACAACTGAAAAGGAGACATCAACAGCTGCCAAAGAGACATCAGTTGTAACAAAAGAGGTGACTAGTACAGATAAACAGACTTCAACTACAGCCAAAGAGACAACTACTTCAGCAAAAGAAACACTGACTACAGAGGCAATGACAGCTGCTAAAGACCCTAAGACCACACCTAAGGATCCTGAGCCTTCACCTAAGGAGCCCAAACCTACACCTGAGGACCCTAAGCCCACACCCAAAGACCCCAAACCTACACCCGAGGA
>NW_027187372.1:6692473-6693015 GCF_028583685.1 Petaurus breviceps papuanus
ACACCCAAAGACCCCAAACCTACACCTGAGGACCCTAAGCCCACACCCAAAGACCCAAAACTTACACCTGAGGATCCTAAGCCCACACCCAAAGACCCAAAACTTACACCTGAGGACCCTGAGCCTACACCTGAGGATCCTGCACCATTCCCTAAAGACACAACTTCTACACCTGAAGTGACTACAATTGCTAAGGATAAAATAACCGAAAAAGATACACCTACTACTCCAAAAATTACAACTGTTCCACCAAAGGTGACAAGTACAACCACTAAAGTGACGAGAACAGTCAGTTCACCAAAAGTGACAACTAAAGTGACAACTACTATAGCTAAAGCAACAACTACTGCTACCAAAGTGACAACTACTACTGCTAAAGAGACAACTACCAAAGCTGAAGAAACGGCGACTGTATCCGAGGATAAACCTCCTCCTCCTACACCTGAAAACCCAACTTCTAAAGAGACAACCACCACAACCAAAGAGACAACTACAACAACCAAAGCAACAACTCCTGTACCAGATGAACCGACTACTGCCCC
>NW_027187372.1:6693025-6861902 GCF_028583685.1 Petaurus breviceps papuanus
GTGACCCCTAAGCCTAAAGCAACAACTCCTGTCCCTAAAGTGACAACACCAAAACCAGAGAAGACAACTACCACAACAAAAGAGACAACCACGAAAGCTAAGGAAATAACTGTTGTTACAAAAGACAGCACTACTCCTTTGGTTCCAACTCCTGACCCCAAAGTGCCCAATAAGAAGACTACACCCGCACCTAAAGAACCAGCAACTACACCTAAAATCACAACTACAACTGAAGAGACATCAACAGTAACTGAACTAAACTCTACGCCATTGGCTGAGACTATCCTTCAAACCACTCCTGGACCCAACAGAAGACCAAACTCTGAAATTACATCCTCTCTTACCATAACAGAAGTCACTCCCAAATATGAAAATTTAAATATTTTTGAGCAGGAGAAGCCTTACCTGAATCCTAGGCCTCCTGTGTTTATTCCAATAGGTATCCCAGGTTCTAGCATCTATGGGGGAAGACCCAGTCAAGGCATTGGTAACATCCCAATGCTTTCAGGTAATTTGAACAATCTTATAATCTATTTTCTGAGTGTAATAATGACATGTCTACAGAATTATATTATCTGAAATGATTAGTTTTCAACATCAGGAAAATATACATTCCATCAGATTAGCCATGAAAAAGATCAAAGGAAAAAAGATAAGGTATGGAATTGGTTTATCTTTGATAGATTTTGATTTGTCTAGGCTACTTCTAGAGGCAATCACCTGAAACTGGGAGATGCTGATATTCAGGTAATTCTTTAAAAGAATTAGGAAACTGGTAATGGTATTTTTGTACTTTGTTTTTTTATATGAAACATTTGAGAGTAAATTATTAACAATCCACTAAGAGTTATTGGAAAAAAACAAGCAAACAAAAAAAATCACAAACTCACCCAAACTCCAAAAAAGATAACTTCAAAAAAATCTGTTACATAGGCACAAGGACAGTTCATTAGATAATTTCAGTAGTCTTGAGTCAAAGAACCCTGATTTTCTACCACCCAGCCGCTCCTGAGGTGTTTCTGGTATCTTGAAGTTGTCCATTTGAAACGTTTGAAATGTTTCTCTGGGTGAGCAGGAATCTTTAGTCTTTTGAAACCAAGGCACTAAATGGTACGATGACTATTCAGTGAGCCAAGAAAGCTTATTGTGAATAAATAATTTTTTAAGATTTATTTCTTATATTTTTATATTTCTTATACTGTCCAAAAAGTTGGTTGAATTTCAGTCAGCAGACTCTCCTTTAAACATTTGATCTTTTCAATAATATGTTTCAAAAAATCTTCAACTCTACCATTAAAGGTGAAAGGAAAACTTTAGCACTTAACAGTTTAGTTAGTAGATCTATGAGCTAGTTAATACTCCTTCCAACAGACCTCGAAACCTACCCATGCCTTCTTATCCCTTGTAGCATTTCTTCTCATCCTCCAGTAAATGCTTCACAAGAAGCCCACCCACCACTCTGGGAGCTTTCCAATAGAAGTCTCTAGATACTATATGGATACTACTGAGTACATAGCCTTTCTCTTTTCTGAACTCTCCTCATCTCCCCTTGACCTAATAACACTCCCCCTCCTCTTAGCTGCTTTCTCATTCGATTTCTGAGAAGACAAATTAAATCAATCCTGCCATTCCTGGCAAAGACATCTGAATCAATTGCCTTATTATTCTAATTACCATTCTCTATGACTTTTCTCTCCAAAACAATATTCCTAGGCCACCTCTCCCATATGTGTGCTGTCTTCTATTAAAATGTAAGATCCTTGAGAGTAGACTGTTTTGCTTACTTGTATTTTTTATCACTAGCACTTACCATGTTGCCTGGTACACAGTAGGATATGAACTGAATTGATGTTTTCATGGGTATACGGAACTAACTCCTGGTGAGGAAACTCCCTTTACCTATAAAGGTTGGCTCTTTTGTTGAAGATTATAGCTCTAGAGAGTTGCCTAGAGTGAGGAGAGATTAAATGAATTACCCAGGGTCACATAGACAGTATGAGTCAGAGTTCTTGTCCAATTTCCATCTATTACATCATGCTGCCTTTAGTAGGTCCTTAATCATTGCTTAATCATTCATTTTCCTTAGCTCTTTCTATTTGACTTCCTTTTGTAGTCATAATTTTTTGATAATCTCTTTTATGCCACTTCTTGCATACACTTCTCTGGTAATGTCCTTAGTCTATTAACATGTACTACATAGTTCTCTATTGCCTTGGAATAACCTATAATTATGATTTTTTGGAGATAGAGTATTTATTCCATGACTCATAATGGAAACCTATTGGGTTTAAAAAATGTTTTGTTCTTTTGTTTCAGGGAAAATCTTAGGGTTATTTAACACAGTACAAAATTTTCCAAATGCAATTTAGACTATTTTTACTCCTTTTCAATTCTGGGCTTAATTTATTGTCCATCTGCAGAACTGAACAACAAAAAGTAAAGATTTTCCATATTGGGTTAAAATTTCTTCATAGAATCACAAAGTCTTAGACTTGGATTCAGAAATTCTCTAGTGGGTCCAAGATGCTCATTCCATAGGAGGAAACTGAAGTCCAGTGGTTATTTGTCCAAGGCCACATAACTAGGGAGAACCAGTCAGGCGCAGAACCCAGGGCTCCTGACTATATTTAGATACCATGAAAAAGAGCTTTAAACTCACTTGGACTATTAAATTTAACCTTAGTGGAATACTTTCTAAACAGAATATGATTATGAAATATATGATCATCTTATCACCTTTGAAGTCCAATCCCATCCCTTCTAGTTTGGATTATTTTATCTAAAAGCAGACTTTAGGATGAAAAAAAAAGCTACTGTATGTAGTAGAATCTACAGGAAGGAATGAAAAATTTACTTTTTGTTGTTATGTTTGATATTCACCTTCCCTTTTCTACCTCATTCTCTCACCAATGTATACTTTATATTGATTATTTCAGATGAGACTAACTTATGCAATGGGAAGCCAGTAGATGGACTGACTACTTTGCGCAATGGGACAATGGTTGCATTTCGAGGTGAGCTGAACATAAAAAATCCTCTCTTCTCACTGTTTGACTTTGTGGCATTTATGAGAATACCACAAGCTGTGAAATACTGTCTTGGCAGCAGGGACAGGGTGTTGGATCTACTCTTTGGAAAAGACTTATATGATATTCCCAGACACTGAGACTTTCAGATACTGTCTTTGTGAAATATGCCATATGAAAAATGTAGTTATCCAGAGTCTGAAGTGAAATAAATGCTTTCAGAGATGCATTCCAAACACTTGGGCAGGTAGGATATTTCTTCTTTGCTCACGAGGTTGTGTCAGTTTCATTTCATGCTGACAGGTATGACTTCAAAATATCTACTTCCTGACTTTCTTTCGGAAAGATACGTTGTTTTTGAGATGCCACTAAAACTTGACATAAATGTAGGTATACCAAAAAGGCAAGAAGGGAAATGGATGAGATATTCAAGGTCACAACTAGACGGTTGCAATATAAATTTCAGTTCTATTATAATCCTTATTCCATATATTTGCCCCTCAGTGTTTGCTTTACAGATTTATTAGTTTTTCTGACCCTCTCCTAAAAAGGCTACAACCCTACTACACCTTACTAGACAATCTTGGTGAACTGATGTGACTAAAAATGCCATCACCTGTATCCAACCTTCTTGGCTTAGGTCTCGCTGAAAATAACTAGTTGGTCCTTGGACAACTGACGTAGTCCACTGCCAGGATGTTACTCAAAGTCTTGCTAACTTGGTAGAACCTACTAGGGCTTGATCTCTGTTGGAACTGCTTTGAAGGACAGGGTCACTTCCACACCATAACAGAGGTGCTGGAGTTGGACTTTAATGGAGAATAGTCATATTAACCTTGTAAGTATCAGATCATTTTAAATCTGGAGATCTAAACCATAATCCTTTTCTGAAAACCCCTAAAACTTTTTTTCTTGACAAATTTTAATAGTGGTATTAATTTTCAAAATGTTGTTTTCACATTGGGCAAGAATTTCCAATAGTGCTAATACTTCTTGTCTATATATTGATTTCTATTTTTCCAAAATGTTTTCATGCATATAAGGATGGCTACCTTGAAGAAGTTCCAATTGTAAATTGGCTTTTGGAATAAAATTAAGTGACTTTAATTACTCGTCTTACATCTTTAGGTCACTATTTCTGGTTGTTGAATCCATTCACTCCACCATCACCACCTCGGAGAATTACTGAGGTTTGGGGTATCCCTTCTCCCATTGACACCGTCTTTACTAGATGTAACTGTGAAGGAAAAACTTTCTTTTTTAAGGTAAGGAAAATAACTTACCAAAGGAAAAATGGCAGCAGTAATTTTGTTCATCGATGCATTATTGGTCATGAGGGTTCAAAAATAGGTAAATGTTAACTACCACAGAACAATCCTACTTTTATGTTTTTGTTAATGGTAAGAACAACAAAGTTTAAAAAATTACCTACAGGGCGGCCGGATAGCACAGCAAGTAAGAGCACTGGCTCCAGTGTTGAGAACACCTGGAGATCGAATCCCGGGCTCAGACACTTAGCACCCACCCAGAAACGCCTGACTGTGTAACCTTGAGCAAGTTACTTAACCCCAATTGCTTAGGGGCAGCCAGGTGGCTCAGCGAGTAAGAGCACCTGCTCCAGTGTCGGGATGACCTGGATCAAATCCGAGCTCAGATACTCAGCACCACACCCAGAAATAACTGGCCGTGTAACCTTGAGCAAGTTACTTAACCCTGATTGCTTTAAAAAAAAAAATTACCTACAGTTAATGAACTGTTTCTAGATTCTTTCTCTTCTGATTTACAAAAATGAGCTGTATTTGTAAGCATAGAATTTGATTTAATCTTAGTAGACACATATTTAAACAGTTCATCAATATCCAAGGCCACATGTGGCCTTCTAGGTCCTTGGATGTGGCCTTTTGATTTGAGTCCAAGTTTTACGGAACAAATTCTTTTATTAAGGGGATTTATTCTGTGAAGTTTGGATTCAGTCAAAGGGCTGCACTTGAGGACCTAGAGGGCTACATGTGGCCTCGAGGCCACAGGTTCCCCACTCCTGCTTCTCCACCAATAACTGAAAACCCTCTATACATCCTCTCATATTCACTAGCCAAAAACAAATCAAACCAAACCCCAAAACAAAAATCCATGTAACTGTAAAATTTTTGATAATGAGCCTTTTCAAACATAGTGAGGTTGTTCCTCAAATTGAATATATTCATTGGACCCATACCGGGCCATTTCTAGCTTGGTAAGACCTACTGAATTTGTGCTCTGCCCACCACAATGTGACTCCTATCTACCTTCAAGTGGTATTTTGTATTTCTCTCCCCCTTCCCTACCTCTACCCTTTTCATCTACTCTTCATTCCTGTCAAATTGGTCTGCTCACTATTCCCCATACACAACAGTATATTTCTTCCTTTGGTCCCTTTGCACAAATGCATCAGATCCAGAATGCACCTCCTTAATCATCTTATAGAATCCTTAACAACTTAGATGCCACTTCTTAAATGAGGCTTTTCCTAACACAAACCCCTATTAGGTACAAGACTTTCTCTTGATGCTTGTATTAACATATTTACTTGTTCATGTATTATTAATAGAATGTAATCTTCTTGAGGGCAGGAACTACTTAGTTTTTGTCTATTTCCCAACACGTAGCAGCAGACAGGAACTTTACAGTTTTTTAATGTATTGAAATTGCTGAAGGCACCGTGATTTGGAAAGGGCATTGGATTTACATTTCATTACCAGGCTCTTTATCTTAATACCTGTTTGACTTTTGGACAAGTCACTTAACCCAGTTTCTTTATCTGTAAAATGAGAGTTGGACTGGTTGATCTCCAGGTCTTTACAGTGTAGGGTCTATGGTTCTGTGATCCTAAATGAATTTGAATTATCTCTGTACCGTGATGGAGCACTGGTAGGAGATAACTTACAAAAAGTACTTTCCACTAAGTTAAAGGTTTACCTTAGGCATTTAATTATTTATTAAATTCCTCACCCCCCCCCCTGCATCCCTCCCCCCTCCATCTACTAATATTTTGTTTCACTTATTAGGATTCTCAGTACTGGAGATTCACCAATGATGTAAAAGATCCAGGTTATCCTAAACCAATTGTTAAAGGATTTGGAGGTCTAAATGGGAAAATAGTGGCTGCTTTATCGATAGCAAAATACAAAAACAGGCCAGAATCTGTGTATTTTTTCAAGAAAGGTAGGTAGTGTTTAAATTATCTGCAGTATTATGATACTTCTAAGATTTGCACAAAAGTGGGGTGGCTAGGTGGCGTAGTGAGTAGAGCACCGGCCCGGGCCCTGAAGACAGGAGGACCTGAGTTCAAATTTGGCCTCAGACACTTAGCACTTACTAGCCATGTGACCTTGGGCAAGTCACTTAACCCCAACTGCCCTCCAAAAAAAAGCAAAACAAAAACAAGATTTGCACAAAAGTCAACATACTTGATAGTTGAAGCTTTGGTTGCCAGGGAAACATCCATCTATTTAACTTCTGTGTTTATTATCAAAAGTATTTTTTGGCTATAGCTGCCTTGTAGATGTTGGGGAACTGATTTGATGCTCTAATTTGCTGCCTGGTCCTTGTAAAGTTACATGAAAGTTTTAGGCTTCAGTTTTCCTGATTCATAAAGCATAGAAGCTAAATCTGTTTAACTGAAAGTTCTTCTTTTTGCTAAATATTTTAACAATTATTTTATGATTTTACTATAATGCCACTTGGAATCACTTTTTTGGGTGCTTAAAACATAAGAAACATGAATAATAAACCAGTTCATACTTTGAAAGTTAATTTTTACCTTTTCCTACCTGAACAACTTTTACAATATAACCGATTTCCATATTAGGTGGCACCATTCAACAGTATACTTACCAACAGGAACCAACTAAAAAGTGTTCTAGAAGAAGACCCACTGTAAACTATTCAGTTTATGGAGAACCCACCCAAGTGAGGAGGCGACGCTTTGAGCGGGCTATTGTTCCCTCCCAAACACATACCATTCGAATAAGCTATTCACCTGTCAGAGTTGCTTATCAAAAAGGTAAATCACATATTTTTCTTACATTAAGAATGAAAGTTTAAATGACTGCTATTTGTCATCATATAATAAGGTTATGTATAAACACCTAAGCAGTCTAAATTGGGGGGGGGGGTCTAGAATTAAAAATTATGCCATGATTTACATTATTTGGTACAGAGCCTTTATTCCCAGAAATTACCAAAAGGTCAGCGTTGTACTATCCCTACTTCACTTCACTGTCTGAAAAACGGGTTTCATTTACTCAGGTTGGTTTGTGGTCTGATTGAAGTTTATGGTCTATTTACTCAAATATCTTTGATGATATAAAAAATGTGTCTCACACACACAGGTTTCCTGCATAATGAAGTTAAAGTGAATAAAGTTTGGAGAGGCCTTCCAAACATGGTTACCTCAGCTATAGCACTACCTAATGTTAGAAAACCTGATGGTTATGACTACTATGCCTTTTCTAAAGGTAAGTGATTTAAGATGAATCTTAACAGCTATATGAACTGACTCTTCAATCATGAATAATTCAAAGACAATTGTAAACTGATGACTAGAGATAAAATCTAAATGTCATTGCTAGGATCATTTAAATTCAATTTAGGTATAAAAACTGTATTCTGTCATCATGGAGATTAGAATTGGGTAAAATTAAATGAGTAATTTAAGTAAAATTTTATAGATTCAACCTGACATCTGTGAAGTTTTACTACAAATTTTATGATAGAGTATACTGATTTTAGTTTACTAAATTCACCTAATTTGCCTAAGAATTTTCCTCCAGTTCATAATTATTTTACATTTTAGTGTGGATACTTTTTTGAGGGGTGGGTAGAATAATTTGACACATGACATATAAGTGAATTAAAAAAGGTTTTCATTGGCTAGTTTACAGTAAGAGAATTTCAGTTCAAATTCTAGCTTTCACTTACTACCTAAAGAATGTTGGGAAAGTCATTTAGCCTATCAGGGCCTCAGTTTCCCATTTATAAAATGACAGGGTTGGATTAGATGACCATAGGTCTATATGCCTCTTATAGTTTTGAAAAATGCTCACTTAGAAATTATTAATAGTCGCATATCTGAAATGTAGTAAAAACTCATATTTCAAACTATTATGTGTCTTATTTGTCAGAAAATTTGAATATTCAAATTGGAAAAAGGGCTTTAATGGGATAGTAAAAACAAATTATTCCTATTTTATTAAAAATGTTTTCTTTTAATCTAGATCGATATTACAACATTGATGTGCCTAGCAGAACAGCAAACTTAGTCGTCACCCGTTCTGGACAGACATTATCCAATGCCTGGTATAAATGTCCTTAAATCTGATTTCAAAAGATATTAAAAGCTGAAAAGAAAAAGATATTTTGACACGAAAATGATTTTATTAATAAAGATGTTGAAATGTTTGCATACCAATTAAAGTACAAAGCACTTTTAACATCAGCAATTACATTAAAACAGTAGCAGATTTGACAGTCTTATTCACAACTACAATAACAGTTTACAAAGCTTTTAATTAATATTTCCTCTGTTTAGTCCTCCTCTACCTCCCATTGCATGGCTCACACCTGCAGGAGGAAAAAAAGAAGCAAATATAAGTGTTCCCTTAACAAGGGCATCAGGTTTTCCACTCTATTTTTATGTTAGGCTAGAATGCAAATGATTTCCAGGTTTTATTACTATTACAGATTTAAAAATGAATTTTACAGTTTTTTGACTATTTCGAGTTTTACAATATTTCAACACTTTAAGACTCAGTATACAATTTCTGTGTAGGAAAGCAGCACAAGGGAACTATTAAAAGACTCCTTCATTTTTGTTATTAGCTAGATGGAATCACCTAAAATACTTCCTTTTGTTATATGTAAAGATGAAACAAAGGAAGATATAACATTTTAATTTTTCAAATTTCATTTCAGATATGAGGAAAGAACATGATTAATGTGTCATTAGTTAAATGTAATGATGCAATAAACCTCTTCCCCCAAATTAGTCCTTAAGTATATACATATTTGGTAGCTGATGTTAATTTGCTCAGGCTTAGGACACTTGTTTTAATTCAAATGTACTATTTCTCCCTCCTGCCCCTCTGCCCAACCACACCACCCTCAGTCATGAGAGAATTTTACCTCTTTGTCGGTTAAACTGACGACCCCGGACCCCTGTTCTCAAAGTCTGAGGCTGAAGCCTAACTCGTCTGAAAGGTTTAGGTTGACTACTGCAAGTATCTGAGAAGAGAAGATAGCTTAAATGAATTTGTCACTGAAGCAAAAGCTAATTGCATGAATGGACAAAACTGCAAATAGATGTCCTTTAAATTTAATGTTTTTTGAAAACTATTTAATCATGTAATATGATGGATTTTCAAAAACAAATAAAAACCTCAGAATGAAGAAAGTGCTTACCTTTTTTCTTTGACTTTTAAATGTTATCTGGTCAACTGAATGGCATTCTAATTTCATATATAAAAAAACTTCAAAGTAGGAGAGTGAAATATTTTACCTGTTCTAAACAACTGTTAAGAATTATTACTACTATTTCTCTTGTTCAGTCAAAATTATTTATCAAGAAAACCACTACATTTTTATGTTTCATTTGTTCTTTGTTTAAAATATCTTAATTTTAAATGACTAGTTCCTTTTTCTTAAAGTGAATGTTTCATGAAGGGGAAAGGGCTCAGGTTTCTTGATTATTTCAATAAACATTTAAAAACCATTACTATGAACTTTACATGCTACGTATGGATAGCTACAAAGACCTTGAAGTTTAGTTCACATTTATATTTCTTAGGGAAAAAAACCTCGGCGGGGGGAAGAAGAGAACATCAGAACAGAATTTAAGTCTATATTCCTCAACTTTGGCAATGGAAGAAAGCATTGGTGGTAACAGAAAATTTCAGAAAGACTATACATAATACAAATTAGGCAACAGTATTATATAGGAGGAAATAGGCTTTAAATTTGGGTGCTGCTAAAAAGTGCCCTGAATTTCCAGAAGAAATTTAGAAAATAGAAGCAACTTTTCAAGGCTTTTCTTTGGAGAAGGGGCACGAGCGCGTGCGCGCGCGCGTGTGTGTGTGTGTAACTGCTATTGCTGGGAGTTAAGCGAGAAATGAATTCAAGTGCGCGCGCGTGTGTGTGTGTTATTGTTGAGAGTTAAAAGACGTGAATTCAAGCCCTGCATCTGATACTTCCTAGCTGTGTGAAAAGGGGAAAAGTCACTTAATTTTTGTGAAATGGAAATAATACTTATTTTCCAAACTGTTGCTGTGAAAATAATAATGAGAAAAGATATGGAGAGTACTTTGTACAACTTAAAGTGCAATATAAATATCAGCAATTATTATTTTCCTATAGTATAGTAGTATAGACCGTTTCTCATAACTGGTCTAGAAAATTCTAGAAGGCAACATTACAAAACCTTGTTTTTCCTCTAATGTTGGATAGCCTAACAAGGAGTGAGTTTTATGACACAGCAAATGGGGTGTGGGTTTGGCCTTGAGACCAATAAAATAATCCACAGAGCAAAAAAAATACTCTGAACAGATCATTGAGGGATCAATATATTATTATAATCAATGATTGAGACAAATCTTAAAACTAAGAAATAACTTTCAAGTTTTAGAATAATACAGCTTATATTCACATAGAAAGAATTCTAGTTATAAAACATGGTACATATTTCACTAACTCTTAAAACAAAGTACAAAGATTACTATTTTACAGATGTAGCCATGGGAACTCAGAGGAGTTAGGCCATAAGGTCACAAAATTAGTAAGTAGAAGCGCTGAGACTAAATTTAGTTCTACTTATTTCCAAGTTCTTCTATTGTTCATATGCCTTGGGATCTTCAAAGAAACTTCAAAAATGTGAAAAGGCAAATTTTAAAAATACTTGAATGAACGAATGATTTAGCAACTTTTTATTTCTTGATTCATTCACTTCTTCTGAAGGTCTGAAGCATTTGCTATTCCTGCCCAATAAACAGAAAACTTTTGCAACAGTGACTTCAAAATGAACTTGATGTTCCTCTAATTAACGGTGTATATTTGTATACATACTTCTATATATGTAAGCACACACAAAAATAAGTAAGCCTGTGATAGAAACAGTGTAGGTGTATTCAAAAGATCTTTGATTTGGGTTTGGTTCTGCCTCAGACACTTGCTAATTGTGTAATCATGGGTAAAGTCACTTAATTTCTCAGAACTTCCGTTTCCCTGTCTTTAACATTTGAATACTACTCCTTTCACTGCATCTCACAGGGTCGTAGTGAAGAAAACGCTCTGAAAGACCTAAAGCACGATATAAGTAAACATGTGTTGTTATTATCATTACTTAGAAGAGGTTACATTAAGAACAGGTTAGCTGCATCTCTTTTCTAGCCACCAAAGTGACAGAATATACCTGCAGAGGAGCTGGATGGAGGATCTTGGCTGGTAGAAGGAAGATCAGACTCATCAGATGCCTGAACAGGTTCTTCCTCCTGCTGGCTATCAATTTCTAGGCCTGTTTCTGAACTAATTCTAATGAGAAGAAAAAAAAGGAACTCCATTAGGAACTACAAAAGTGCTTCTGGTAGGAAAATGCTAAACCAGTTAACTAAATGATGATAAAGAAATTATAGCTTGTAAATATCACAAAAAGGCAAACTCTTTCTCAAGCTTACAGAGGCCACTATGCTAAATGATCATTAAGGATCCTTCCATTCTTAATTTATGATGTATATAATGGGTTCATGTAGAAAATATATTAAATCCTTTGGTAAATTCCTCTAGATTATCTTTCAATAGTAACAAGACAAGGAGTAGCTTGGCACAGTGCATGGAATGCAGCTTTGTGTTTGGACCTATGCTGGCTGCATGATGAGGGGCAGGGGGCAGTTCATCAGCAGGTAGGTCACTTAACCTTTCAGTGTCCTAGTAAGTCTCCTCTAAGTTGTAAAGCAGTTGCTGATCTCCACCAGTGAAAGGAGTTTTCCATAAAGATGGTTCACGACAAACTGTACCCCAAACCCCTTCCCAAAGCCCCCCTTTCCTTTATCTAGTATAATTTCCTAATCTTTGACTATATCTTCTAATATTAAGTTCTGTTTTCCTTTTCTCTGAAACTACACAGGCTTCAAAGTGAAGGATTCTGAAAAATCATAAAAAGTTGGTTTATTTGTCAGGACCAGTATTCTACAAAGTATTTGTGTTCTTTCAAGTACCTTAAAGACATTCTTAGTTATGAAAGACTTGACCATACAGTTTGTGGATTTTCCAGACCCCATGCTTCTTTTTATGCTCATTTGAACTCCCACAAAGAAATAAAAGGCCTTTAAATGCTCAGCAATGAATTAAATCCCTGGTAAATAGCTCTTGATGGAGAAGTAGTAGATTTTCTTATTCAAACAGTGATTTTCACATTACTCATGTATTTAAAGTTATCCTTATCTGTCATTACCACAAATAAATAAAGCTGGCTACAACTTAATTTCAGGCTATTTTTCAAGCTCAAAATCTTTTTAGTTAGTACTAGTACCACTTTTCTATCACCCAAACCATCAGAAAACCAGGCTATAGAGCCATTTTGCAGGCAATAAAAATGCTATTTTAAGATCTGAATTTAATGGTTTCCCCCACCCCATGTACTATATGAAGAAATGTGGATGACAAATTTGATCATGCACTGAAATATGGTTTGGATAAGATAAAAAAAAAAAACCCAAAACAACAAAACAAAAAACTGTGTGCATCTACGGGAAATTTCATGCAATGTGTTTCAGTGCTGACTTCATTAAGTTACCACCGTTAAGATGTCCATAAACTAAAGCAACAAACATGAAGAATATACATGATGAAAACAATTCCTTTTCATAAAGGCAACATTCAACATTTTAGGTGGCTGGGAGTGATTCTTTTTTTGTTTAAATATGTGACCATGAGGCCCAAATAATGACTTACTAAAATTTTTAGTCAGAGAATCACATATAGAACATTTCAGCACTACTAGTGTCTAATTATCACAGAGTAACTGACAAACTTAAGGGAAGCTCATTTTCACAGCTCTATAATAATGTACATCTGCCAATTCTCATTAAGCAAGGTATGAGAAAAGAAATACCGCATCAAAACTTTGGAGTTAAAGTTACCACAAAAACTACAAAGCTCACTCCCTTCATTTTATAGATGAAATGGTTTACTTGGTCAAATTCTCCCACTGAATAACTGGCAGAATTAGGGACATGATCGGGACCTTTCAGACTGCCTTCTTGGAACTCTTTTACTACATGTAGTACTCCTTAAATACTATGTAAAAAAACCAGGATAACTAATATGTCCTAAAATAAATCATTTTAAATGATTAAAAAAATCAATGGGCTAGCTTAATCATGAAATCAGCTGTATTTTATAGGTTATTTAGCTTTAAATTTTGTTTACCAATAATCTGAATGTTTCAAACAACTAATTAAAACTGACATGACGACATAAGTATTTAAAATAATGATATTTCAGAGTCATTAGTTACAGAAATTAAATTGCTCTCTGAGTCAGAGGGTAATCACTTGATTTTCAAAAATTTCCCTTCTTGTAAGGGCAAAAACTCAACTACCTAAGCTAATGATGTAGGGGAATCATTTGGTATTTTGTTGGCACACAGGAACCAATAATATGAGAAAATATCTAAGAAGCTTGCTTTGTTGTAGACAATTCAATTTTGAAATAGTAAATTCTTTTTTAAAAATTTGGATAGGAATAAATTTTATCCCACTGTTATTTATCCCACTAGCAATTTCTGATGTTAACAGACACTTTCCATAAACTTAAACATATTTCATGACCCTAAACTGTTAGCATTCTGAGGCCTAAAGCAAGCTATATTCATCAAATAAACATATTACCCTTCAGGTTCTGTCTCCACAAATACTTCATCTCCATCATCACCTGTCCCTGTTTCTGTAGTCGTGGATAAACTGCCAGTGGATGTTGTCACCATTGGAACAGATTGAGATGCGTGCTCAGAAGAATCAGTAGCAGTACTTTCAGTAAACACAGTCACTAAAGAAGACAGGAAAAACAATTTAAATTCCTCAATTAGCACACAACATTTAGTAAGAAATTTGAGGCGCAGACAACAAAGTTTCCACTTTTTGCAAAAGATTTTTTACATACAACTAAACAAACCACTAAACGCAAGCATATGGTACCACATTTTACAGACTGATACTTACCTGGAGCTGCAACTTGTAGGGGAGTAGTAGGAACGCTTCGACCACCAGATTCTTCCTCATGTGCTAGGAAGAGGGGTGTTTCATACATACCTAAACCTAAAGACAATTGTATTAAAGACCTCACTAAATGCCTATGAGAAAAAAACGTTTCCGAATACCATCTGAGGTGAAAACTAAATTATTTATCACTGTATAAGCCTGTTGAAATACTTAGTTTGGTCATTTTTAACTGGAAGATCAAGAAGAAAAAGTGATTCTTTGGAAACATTTAAAGTTCTAAATAAAATAGGAAATTTAATATATTATCAAAATTAAAGTGTATTAACTTAAATATGATTGTTGTTTCAGAAACACTAATCAAATTTCTCTGATGTAAATTTTTTCTTGTATGTGTCATAAACAGTCCCTTTTATTAATACATTTTCTCAGCATTAAAGTGAAAGAACTCAATTTAGTTAAACATCTACATGCAAGAAAGATATTATGCTTGCAACACTGTACAATCCTGTCTCTTTTTATCTATTCAATAAATATTTATTAAGTGCATATTATGCATGAGGCAAAGAAATACTAAGACATAGTACCCCTTCTCAAGAAGTTTATAGTCTAACTGGTAAACAAGACACATGAAAGGATATGAATACAGAGTAAAATATGTGAAGCTCAGGAAAGCTTCCAGCTAAAGCTAGCCTAAGGACTTAATTATAGCTAATGATACACCCATGGTACACAAATCTTTCACCAAGCTCCAATGACTTGGTTATCTCAATATTTAGAAAATTCAGGTGATTTAAAGGCTTATTTAGTATTTACCTCCTTGAGATGCAAGCTGACCAAGATCTGAGTGGCTAGAACTTGTTTGTGGCATATCTTCAGGGGGTCCAAACCGGAACCTAGGAACACCAGCAACCTGAGGTGAACTAGAAAACAAATTCCCAGTTGAAACAAATCTGACCTATGGTTCCTTTTGTCAAAATACACAATATTTTAAAATACTTACTATGTCAATGAAGGAAACAAATTTAGAAAAAAAAAATCAAAGGTCACTAAGAGCAAGAAAAAAATTACATTTCAGAAGAGTAGGATTTAAGACAGGTGAAAAAAAGAATTTAAGGTCCAGAAATAAACACATTATTCCATATATTATTTATATGTGGTTTTAGAATACTATATACATGTGTATGTATGTATGTATGTATTTGAAGACCATAAGTTGATGTTTTAATCACGTTAATATTAAAATTAGTTTGTATTTCTTGCACTCTCTAAAATGTATCAATTAATATTGGAAAGAAACTACTCAGAAGTATGCTGAATAATAGGAACAAATCAGTCTGGGAATAAAAAGTGTGGGTATGATTCGATTCTTTTCTGGAATTCAAAAACAACATTCAAATAAGTAGAAAATTTTTAATATTTAAAATTCTTACAAACACTTTGACAATGTGATAAGGAAAAAAGGAGGGAAAAGGAAAACAGAAAAAAAATTATTCACATAATTACTTACTGAATTGCTTCTGCAAATCCATCTGTACGATGTGGTACCACAAGAGTTGGGGTACTTGGAACTGTTCTGTCCTCATCATCAAAAAAGTGCTGCTGCTAAAGCAAAGACTAAAATTAAAAGCTACACAAGAATTCAGTTATTTAGAACAGGGCATGTGTATAGTAGGGTGCTTGAGGAACATGATGAACCGACAATTTTCATTTTTAGCTACATCTATCTGAACTGCTACAAATCCCCCAAGTTTCCTTGCAACTCAATGAAAGTGATAAACAATTTCCAAAAAAAAGGGATAATGGAGTTGACAACCAATAGTAACTATAGCCTTTATAGACTAGTTGGGAGATTACTGTCATCATTTTTAAACCCATTAACTATATTTTAGAAGAACACAAAACTTCTTTCTTTGTGCTAGGCACTGTGCTAGGTGTTGGACATACAAAGACAAAAGTCAATCAGGCAGGCCCTGCTCACAAGGCAGTTATAGACAAGTACACATACAAAAAAGTACCAAATACATACAAAGTAATTTTGTGAAGTACAGGAGTATTAACAACCTAGAGAGTCAAGAAAGGTCACTTATAGGAGAAAACTATTGAAGGGAGTTTAGGGATTTCAAGGGGAAGAATGAAAGAGGTAGGACACTCCAAGAATGAGGGCAGAGCAAAACTGGGGGGTCTGGGGTCTGGGGAGAGTGGCTCATAGGTAGCCAGTACAAAGGCATGGAGTTGAAGTTCCGTGTAAAGAGAACAAGTTGGCCAATTTAGTTGGATTATAGAGTATAAAGGCAGGTAGAGGGGAGAGGTAATGGGTTTTATCATCTTAGAAAGAGGTTGTAGCCACATTGTGAAGGTATTAAATGCCAAGCAGAGAAGTTTGATCCTAGAAGCAATAGGGAACCCTGGACTTTATTGGGTAGGGGAATGGCATGGTCAGACTTGTGCATTACAAATAAAAATGTGGCAGCTGTGGAGATAAGCTGGATAAAGGGAGATAGTATATTAGAAGGTTATTATAATAATATAGGCAAGAGATGAATGAGGGTGGTGGTCAAGGCGTAGGCAGAGAGGAGACAGATGTGAAAGATAACATGGAGATATAATTTATGAGGATTCTAATTTAATGCTGGAAGTTTTTGGAAGCAAAAGCCATTGACCAGGGATACTGCTCCCCGAGGATGGAATTTTATTTTTGCCCTATGCTTGTCTTATAAAAAATGATAACATATAATTGCTATTTCAAAGTTCTCTTACAAACCGGAGTTGGAATGCTTTTAATCCCAACAATATCTTCTTAAGTAGTTATTACTTACCATTCCACCTATCCCAGGAGTCAGCTGAAGCCCTCGTCCAACTGACTGTCTTCGTGTCATCTGGATTCTCTGTGTGGTAAGGAATAATAGGATGATATTTTCTAAGGGATTTAACCAAAACCAAACAAAACAGTAAAGAAGAAGAGAAGCAGCTACCTCACTAATCAGTGAATTACCTAAAGCACAATTCAAAAATTACCCTTTAATCACATTGGCAGCCATGCAATGATCTGAATCTTGGATTAAAAAAACCAGTAAAACCCATTAAATTGGACTAAGGGTTGAGAAAGCAAGTATAAAGTATAAATCAGCATATAATATTTCTAAAATAAAGCTTTATTTTCAAATGCACATAACTAATTAAGGCAATAAGGTGTTACCAAAAAGAAAAATAAGACTTGTTTTTACTAATAGGAAAGATATATAATTATGCATCTTTTCTATAATTAAACCATGGCTTATGCTTAATCCTTTTTCTACTTAAAAATGCTATCAACTGTGCTGTGAAGTCCTAGATCTTCATATTTTATGGTTCTAAATACACACACACACACAATACATAATGGGACATAAAGCTGGCATACACATTCATCTTTAAACTCTGTTGCTACTACTGAAGACTAGCTACTAAAATCTAGCGATGCACAAACCCATGCTGCTAAAGAGCAGTATCAGACTGAATTCAATACAAAACACAGCTACATAATCAACAGATTTACAGGTACAAAAATAAATGGGCATAAACAACAAATCCTTAAAAAAAATGGAACCAAACAAAGATTTCTTTTCTTCCACAAAGAAAATGTAACTAGCCGCTAGACTAAAATTTATCTGAAATTCAACCTACTCAAAATTTTGCTTTTAACAATGGAAATAGTGACCAATTTTTTTCTGTCAACCATGACTACAATAATTCCAAATTACACCCACTCATTGCTTTGCCTAGTTCTTTGTAAACTTCTCACTGCTTATATAAGCCAGCAAATAAATCACTGCCATATTCGAGGAAGAAGAAATCTAAGAGCAAGTAGCTGCTTGGGTAATTTAAGAATATATTCAATATCAGTAAATGGAAGAATATTATCTAACAGAAATAAAATAGAAAAGGCTAATGTATTTTCTACGTGTTGGATTCTTTAAAATATATATACCCCCTTTTAAGTACCTGGACTGGTGGTCCCAACTCCTGAGGAGGTGCATGGATAGTTAGTCGTGGGGGAAGTGGGTGAGGTGGTCTTCGGGGTGACTGAGGTGCCCGAGGGCACTGTCTTTCAGATGCTGATGACGGTTGTTCTCTAGAATTTTCATGGGACAGAGATGATTCTGTAATAGAACTCCCTTCACCTTTAGAGGAAAAAAAATACAAAATTGTCACCACTGGCTGAATTGATATTTTGGATTAAATAATACTGTTAGCACTGTTTTCACCATCTGGATAAATTGATCTGAGAGCAATCAGATTAGCCTTGAAAAATAATGAAACCACAGGCCTTGGCTTCTACTTTAACTTTTTAGGACTGATCTGTAATTTTATTGCTTTATCCTACGTTGATACAGATTGCAACTCCTCTTCAATTCAGTAGAAGGTCTTCAAGGGTTTCTTGGCAATAAAATCCAGCACTCTGTTACCAATGTGGTAATGAGCCTCTCCAAACTTGAGTTAGGTTGGTCCTTGGTACAGAGGATATGCCAGTGTTTATGCTCTGCTACAAAAGTTGCTGAACAGCTAGGGTCATTTCTATACCATGATGAAGCACTGAAATAGCACTTTGGGGAAGTCTTTCTACAAAGGCAAAAGTTAGTATACTTCCCATATTATCTTTAGCTGTTTGATTCGTCCAGGTAGTAGAAAGATGGAAATTTCCTATCATGGAAGCTGGAACAGGGTTTTACATTGATAAGTGGATCAGTGCTTGGAAGATTCCATCAATCTATTCTGAAAAGTATAAATCAACCTAAAAATGAAAATTACATAACCTCTCTAAAGCCTTGGCTTCTTCATCTCTAAAATGAAGAAAATAGAATAGATGACAAATGAGGTCCCTTCCAGTTATAAATCCGTGAAGTACAAAATCACAAATTCAAACATCTTTTAATTATATAGCTCTGCTACTATTCCTTTAGAAGCTTAGACTGACCTCTGCTGGTCAAAGAAGACAAAAGAGAAATTAATGGCAATGTACTCTCTGTTGCTGTTTTCTTAGAAGTTCTAAAACAATTCCACTTAAAAAAACTTAATATTCTCTTGCATTTATAGATTGACTGATACTCTTCAAAATTTCACGTATTTTTAGCTGACCTTGAGGGAAGGAACTTATCATTCCCAAATCTATAAGGAAACAGAGAGACGATCACTTGTTCCATGTTAACCAGTTAAGTAATGAGAAATGAGGTAACAATTTATGCCTGTAGAATTTGAATTCAGTCCACTAACATATTAATTCTCTTTGAAGTTATAACCTAAGTCATGGTCAGGATCAATCCCAGATATGTAAAAATGAGCAATGTTTTAGAAACAAATCCACAGCAAGTTTTTTTTTTTTAAAGGGGTTCTTTTATTTTGCTTTAAAAAACAAGTGAAATATACTCTCACCCCCATACTAATAATACTGCCCCCAAACAAAAACCCACAGCATTTAATCTTACCACTGTTGTGAGAATCTGCAGCTCTCTGGCTACTCTCACCTCCTGTACTTTCTTCTGTTTCAGTACCTGGATCAGTACCATCACAACCCTGAACATAAAACACTCTGATGACTTGGTACAAATGAAAAGCATTTAATACTACAGAGTAAAAGAAATAATCTAGGGTAAAACAGGAACATACTAATAAATAAGTAACTTTAGACAGTAACATATTGATATCTGATTTCAGATAAAGCTGGCAAATATAAACTGCATTTCTACAGATACATCCTTGTAATAATGCAAAAACAAGAGATACTGTGATACGGCAGAAAGAACATTGCACTAGGTGTTAGGTGACTGTGTCCTAGTATACACCTGGCAGGTCTTAATTACCTATGTTCAAGTTATCACCCTAGTCTGGGCCTGTTACTGAATTTATAAAATCAGACTAATGATCTACAAGGCACTTTTCAGCTCTAAAATTTTATTATTTTTAAGTTCCTTATTTTGTGATACATTTGCCAAATCTTCAGAAATACAAAAGTAGCTATTCATTCAAACATCTAAAAATGATCTCAAGAAAGTTACTAATTCAACAATAACTTTAATATAAATTTGATTTTGAAAAAATAGTAATTTATATCCCACCTTGTAGTTTTTTTTATAGTTTTAATGTACTAATTGAAAAAACTGCACAAGTCTTGCCAAAGGAGCTATGAACAATGATATTATCCTGCATTTTTATTGTGCTTTAAAGGTTATGAAGTGTGTTTCTTTACCTGTAAAATGGGGAGGCTGGACTATATAGTCCCTTGATCTATTACCTCATTTAATCCTCAGTATAACCCTGTGAAGTAGGGTTTTATATAGATATTGTTTTTTTAAAGCTCAGGGAGCTTAAACAATTTGCCAACTGGTCCCATAGCTATTATATGCTAGAAACAGGATTCTTAACACAGACCTCTGATTCCAAGTTCAACATTCTTTCCAATATATCATTTCTCCAAGTTTAAACTTCAATTAAAATCTCTAAGTAACTCCCAAAATAATCTTTCATTTAGTCCAAGGCTAAACAATATTACATTAATACTACTTTCATTCACTGAAAATATCAATTCTTCAAGACTTTGAAGAGTTTGTCAACATTCATGAATATTTTTTAGTAAATTAAAAATTTCTGATAGGGGGCGGCTGGGTGGCTCAGTGAATAGAGCACTGGCCCTGGAGTCAGGATGACCTGAGTTTAAGCCCGGCCTCAGACACTTAACACTTTGCTAGCTGTGTGACCTTGGGCAAGTCACTTGACCCCAAATGCCCTGCCCTCTTCCCTCCGAAGAGCAAAACCAAACAAAAACAGTTATATATTTAATAATCATATCTATTTGTCTGAATTGTGATTTCATTTGTGTAGATACTTTTGCATCTCGTGTAGTTTAACTTTTCCACTAGAAAAGATGATTGAATTGCTGCAGCCAAAAAAAAAAAAAAAGCAACTTCCGATGGCCAATTTTTGGGTGATTGGCCTCAGCGAATTTTAAACTAGACTGTTTCAAGAATGATAGAAATTTTTTGTCAGTCCTAGAATTTATGACTTTCCAGGTTGGTAGGAGCTGCCAGAATTTGAGTTTAAGAAGATAACCTCTAGAACATGATGAGGTAGATATGACTAATTTGGAAGATACCAAATTAGTGGATGAAATGAAATACTAAGTTAAAAAGATTCACTGCATTAGGGTGTAGCTGGCAATTTCTGCATTACTGGTAATGATTTACTCAAGACAAAATATAGGATAATACCTTCTCTAAAGCAAAGTCATTTTTAAAAAAGATAAATGTTGGGGAAAAAAAAGCTGGCAAAGAGCATGTTTTACCTCAGCATCATCAGCTTCATAGCCATCATTGCCATCTGCACTCCCAGTGCCTTCATTGCTATCTTCACCTTCATCTCCCATTCCTGTGTCTTCATCATCCTCATCCTCATCCTCCTCCTCATCATCTTCCTCATAATCCTATAAAAAGTCCCAAATTGCAAATAAAAATGTCTAGACAAGTCAACTGAGATGACTATCTTAACAGCCAGTAATTCAAAAGAACAGGTGCTGATCAGAAGAAATGAGGCACTGAAATGGCAGTATAATAGCAAGTTCAACTACAACATACTTGGGTTAAGTTGTAGAAATTGCAATGATATTTAGAGTTAATGCTCAAAATGAAATTGATACCTTTTAAGTCATACTATTTATGAGAAGTATCCTGGGAATAACAAATGCTTAAGATTTGGTCTGTGTAACAAAACTAGACAGCAACTAACAGATCCAAATCAAGACCTCCCCACCACCCACAAATACTCAGGTACTCCATTTTTGTGTACAGCAAATAAGTAATACCCTTTGTAACTGACTAGCTTTTTAAAAGAAGTTTATATTAACATCTATAAAGAGTGAAAAATGGTTGGGGGGGAGGGGGCAGGAAGATCCAAAATGGCAGAGTAAAAACAGGAACTCCATGTGGCTCCTGTTCCAAACACCTCTAATATCTATAAAATATGACTCTAAACAAATTTTAGAGCTACAGAACCCACAAAGTGACAGAAACAAATCTCCCACTGAAGGAAGCCTGGCAGGCCGACAGGATGGGTCTATCACACCAAGCAGGGAGTGCAGTCCCATGTGAACTGCCTGCGACCAGACCCAGGGTGGCCCCAAACCACAGTCCAGACCAGCCAGAGCAGACTTCAGGAGAGTGAATCACCAGCAGCTGTGGCAGTTTCCAGACTTCTCAACCCATAAACACCCAAGAGAAAGTAAAAGGTCAGTGGGGAACTGTTGGAACAGGGTGAAGAAGGAGCACGGTTCAGCCTCTGCCTCCAGGGCGAGAAGTGCAGGAGGCACAGCGGCTACAGCTACTGCTGTGTGGCTGCCTCCAGAGCTCCTGGCCTGCAGATCATAGGGGGATCAAGCGACCATTCAGAGGGTGATCTCTCTTGCTTGGATCTGGATCGCGGTCTTAGGTGGCGGTCCTGGGGTGTGTGGCCAGTGTGCCAGAGCTTGGGGTGTCTATAGAAAGGGAGCCTTCCTCATACTTCTGACAACATCTGCGAAAACCCCAGCAATTTGAGACATAGCTCTCTCCACTCTGGAAGCAGAATTCTACCATGGCAAAGAGCTCAAAAGTCAAGTAATTGGCTGGCAAGATGAGCAAGCACAATCATACCATAGAATCCTTTTTTGGAGACAAAAAGGATCAAAACATGGAGCCAGAAGTCAATGAAGTCAACACTCCTGTATCAAAAGCTTCCAAGAAAAATATGATCTGGTTACAGGCCGTGGAGGAGCTCAAGAAGGATTTTGAAAATCAAGTAAGAGAAGTGAAGGAAAAATTGGAAAGAGAAATGAGAATGATGCAAGAAAATCATGAAAAGCGAGTCAATAGCCTGCTAAAGGAGACCCCCCAAAATACTGAAGAAAATAACATCTTAAAATATAGACTAATTTGGGGGCAGCTAGGTGGTACAGTGAATAGAGCACTGGCCCTGGAGTCCGGAGGACCCAAGTTCAAATCTGGCCTCAGACAGTTAACACAAAAACTAGCCATGTGACCTTGGGCAAGTCACTTAACCCCAATTGCCCTACCTTTCCCCCTCCAAAAAAGCCAAAAAAAAAAAAAATAGACTAACTCAAACAGCAAAAGAGACCCAAAAAGCCAACGAGAAGAAGAATGCCTTAAAAAGTCAAACTGCCCATATGGAAAAGGAATTTCAAAAACTCACTGAAGAGACTAATTCCTTCAAAATTAGATTAGAGCAAATGTAAGCTAATGACTTTACGAGAACTCAAGATACTATAAAATGACCCAGACAAAATGAAAAAATAGAAGGCAATGCAAAATATCTCAATGGAAAAACCACTGACTTGGAAATAGATCCAGGAGAGATCATTTAAAAATTATTGGACTACCTGAAAGGCATGATCAAAAAAAGGAGCCTAGAAATCACCCTTCAAGAAATTCTCAAGGAAAACTGCCCTGATGTTTTAGAACCAGAGGGCAAAATAGAAATTCAAAGAATTCACCAACTGCCTCTTGAAAAAGATCCCAAAAAGAAAACTCCTAGGAATATCATAGCCAAATTCCAGAGTTCCCAGGTTAAGGAGAAAATATTACAAGCTCCCAGGAAAAAACAATTTGAGGGATCGAAGGGCTTGGAATATGATATTCTGGAGGTCAAAGGAGCTAGGATTAAAACCAAGAATCACCTACCCAACAAAACTGAGCATCGTGTTTCAGGGGAAAATATGGTCATTCAATGGAATAGAGGACTTTCAAGTATTCTTGATGAAAAAACCAGAGCTGAACAGAAAATCTGACTTTCAAATATAAGAAGAGAAGCATGAGAAGGTAAACAGGAAAAAGAAATCATAAGCAACTTATTAAAGTTGAACTATTTACATTCCTACATGAAAAAACTATAATTATAAGTCATGAGACTTTTCTCAGTATAAGGATAGTTGAAGGGAATATATATATATATATATATACACACACACACACACATACACACACACATATATATATGTGTATGTACAGGAGGGTGTATGTGTGTATAAATACATATGTGAGTATGTGTATATGTGTACATGTATACAAAGACAGACGGCACAGGATCAGTTGAATAGGAAAGGATATTTAAAAAATAAAATTAAGAAGTGAGAGGAATATAATGAGAGAAGGAGAAAAGGAGAGATAGAATAGGGCAAATTATCTCATACAAAAGAGGCAAGAGAAAACTGTTACAATGGAGGGGATAAGCAGGAAGGTGAAAGGAAATGGGTGAACCTTACTCTCATTGAATTTGGCTTAAGGAGGGAATAATAACATACACACTCATTTGGGTATCTTACACCCTCTAAAGGAAAGCACGGGGGAAGGGGATAAGAGGGAGGATGATAAAAGGGAGGGCAGATTGGGGGAGAGGGTAGTTAGAAGCACATACATTTGAAAAGGGACAGAGTCAAAGTAGAAAATAGAATAAGTAGGGGGTGGGACAGGATGGAGGGAAATATAGTTAGTCTTTCACAATATAACTATTATGGAAACATTTTGCTTAACTACACATGTACAACCTATATTGAATTGCTTATCTTCCTAGTGGGGGTGGGTGAGGAGGGAAGAAGGGAAAGAATCTGGAAATCAAAGTTTTAAAAACAAATGTTAAAAAAAATTTAAAAAATTGTTTTTTTACATGCAGCTGGGAAATAAGATATACAGGCACTGGGGTATAGAAATCCATCTTGCCCTACTAGAAAGTTAGAGGGTATATGGGTGAGGATGTAAGAGAGAGCAGATTGGGGGAAGGGGTATTCAGTATGCTTGCTAATAACTATCTTGGGGTGGGGGGCAGGGAAAAGATGAGGGGAAATTTTTAACTCAAAATCTTATGGAAATGAATGTTGAAAACTAAAAATAAATTTGAAATAAATCTACATAAAATTAAAATAAAAAAGAAAAATAACAAAATCTGATAAAGGAATAATGCCAGACTAGTATTAATGCCAGATGTGGTAAATATTGTATAGTCTATGTATTTTTACTAATAAATTACTGCTTTTGTCATTGGGGTGCCTCTAGTTCAGTAACTGCAAAAGTTTGCCAGTTGCATCCTCACCAAAATTTGTCTCTAAGTAGCAGACTGGAGCTCCCCTGCTACTTCTAAGAGACAGTAAGAAAGGCTTTAAAAAAATAAACTTCCTCATCCTAAGAAGCCACACAGAATCCTTCTCTCCTCCTACAAGAGAGCCTAGTAAGGTACCACTTATGAAATGAGTGATTTCTAATACATTGTGTTGTTAGAGGTATGAAAATGAGAATTTATACTATATCATCAAGACCAAAAACGGTCTGTGATTATCAGCCGCCACAGTTACCTCTTGTTCACCATCATTTTCATCATCAGCATCATCTTCATCATCACTGTCAATCACAATGACATCATCTCCTTTGGACTGGGCATCCTGACAAGAGGTTGAAGTCTGCTGATCTGACTGTAGGGGTCCAAGTTCAATCTGAAGGGACTGAGAGGTTTCTTCACTGTCCTCCATAGGAGTATAATCTCCCTGAGTGACACCCTTAAGAAACAAATAAGTAAGATGAAATAAAGAGTAATTTTTGGGCCACACTTTGCCAAAAGAAGTACAATAGCATTTAAATTTTAAAAATGTGTATCTTTCAAATGTCCTGAGTTATTTAATAGATACATCTCTCAAAATAAGCACAGATACATACATACATACATACATATATCCATCTATCTATCCATATATATAGATATATAGATAGATATAGATACATACAGACATCTCTTTCTCTCTAGGCTTATATTTACCATGAAGGAAATCAAAATACTTTAATGACTTTCCTAAAACTCCGTATCATATCGCTAACAGAACATTAAAACTGAAATGCTTAATAAGACTTTTTATCCATTAAATAGTAGCAATTAAGAAAAAAATTTGTAATCACTTTTTTCATCTTGTTAAGGGTTTTTTAAGAAATCTATTCTCTGGCATGGCATATACTATAGTAGCTGCTACAATGTACCATTAACTAGCACCATCCAAGAAAAGTAATGTTCATCACCATGGAAAAAATTAAAAAAAATAAAAAACAATTAAAATGTGTTTCTCCCCAAATTCTGACACAGTCATTAAAAAAAACCAAACCAATTCTCTGATCCATCGGTTTAGCTGAAAGTCATTATGCTGGAAATAGAATTATTTACTAATAGTAGATATTATATGAAAAGTTGAAGGACAGATCAAAATGCCTTTGTGAATTCTTCAAAACCAATAGCAGATTTTGCTATGCCTAAGAAAAAACATTTTCATCATAGGTATAAAATGTGACATAATAGAAATTCACATATTACCAATTATTTTTATTTCTTTTAGTTCCAACACTATCTTAAACACAGTGGTTAAAGAGATATTCTTCACTATCTTTGCATTTAAAAGTTTAACTTACTGTACATACTAAAAGAAAAATAGAGCTAGCAATTGCATCTCCTACTTCAAAGACAGCTAAATGAAGCAATAAATTTATCTGGGCCACAAATTTAGTTAGTAATTAATGGGGGGGGGGGGGAGGGGGTGGCCAGGTGGCTCAGCGAGTAAGAGCACCAGCTCCAGTGTTGGGATGACCTGGAGATTGAATCCCGGGCTCAGACACTCAGCACCACACCCAGAAATAACTGGTCGTGTAACCTTGAGCAAGTTACTTAACCCTGATTGCTTAAAAAAAAAAAAATTTAATGTGGGAACATATCACTTAAAAAAAAATATCATAGTTTCCCTAACAAATAGAAAAGCTTCACAAATCTTTTTGAACAACTATGCTTTTTCTGAAAGCAAAACAATCAATAAGGCAAAGTAAGAGTAGGGCCATATGACTTCAGTTAACCTGATGCTGAATCCAAAATCCTAGATAACAAGCTTTTACTTCATCAGTTGCTTGCTGATAAAATAAAATTGATCTAATACTGGGAATAATTTTTGGCACAAATTTATTTATCAAATGAAAAGGAAAATCGTAAGCAAGGAATTTAAAAATTTCCCAGATGTTCACATTTGTAAAAGCAAAACTGATTCAAAATCATTTGTTACCTTATTACTTAAATTCATTTGTGCTTCACTTACTTCTCCAATAGAATCTTGTGAATCCTGATTTACAAGGGGCTCAACCTCCCCATCAGTACTCTCTTCTGCTGTAACTTCGTCCTGAATCATCACATATATAAAATGAAAGTTAATGTTTTGCCTATGTTAACTCCTTAGGTATTTGATGAAGATGAAGGTGTTAAGGGTCTTAAAATCTAATAACACATATTTAAGCAATATACCACTACACTAAAACTATCAAATAAAATCAGAAAAACTGATTCTGATAAAAGGAAGATTTTTAATTCAGATTTAAAAGGTCAAACATCTAAACTGTCATTAGTAACAATATCATTAGTAATCTAGAGAAAACATGTGGCATTATGGTGACTATAGAATTATAAGTAAACCTAAAGAGGAATACTTTATCTCTTTATATCCTATACTCCAGGTTTCTAACCTTTTTTCACGCCAAGGATCCCTTCGGCAGTTTGGTGAAGCCTGTGGACCTTGCATGTTTTTAAATGTATAAAATAAAATATGTATATACATAAAGGAAACCAATAAATACAAATACAAGGGGGGAGGCTAGGTGGCACAGTGAATAGAGTACTGGGCATGGAGTCAGGAGGACCTGAGTTCAAATCCAGCCTCAGACACTTAACACAAAAACTAGCCATGTGACTTTGGGCAAGTCACTTAACCCCCAATTGCCCTCCAAAAAGCAACAAAACTAAACAAAACCAAAAAAACAAACTACAAATAAAAAAAAAAAATCATACCTCCTCTTCTCCCCTTCCTGTTCTCAAACTACCTACTGACTTTTTAGGCTTCATTATAAAATGTCCCATATTTGCTATATAAATGTACGTTCTTTTATACACACTTATTTTTTAAAGAGGCATTTAGAGTAAACAATATTATCATTTTTCTTTGGTGTATACAAATTAAAGCTTATTGTTAGTATGTTGATGGCACAAAGAAAACATCATTGGAAAAAATTTAGAAGTTTTGCGTGTGTGAAGCTAAAGTAATTTCATTATATTTATCCTCTTTTTTTTTTTTTTAAAGCAATCAGGGTTAAGTAACTTGCTCAAGGTTACACGGCCAGTTATTTCTGGGTGTGGTGCTAAGTATCCGAGCCTGGATTTGATCCAGGTCATCCCAACACTGGAGCCAGTGCTCTTACTCGCTGAGCCACCTGGCTGCCCCTTATATTTATACTCTTAAGGCAGTTCATTATATCAGGAAAAATAAACGTTCAAGTCCATTTCACTATTCTACGGCACATTCCAAATTTCTTTACTGTATTAGCTCTTTTCTGTTTGTAATGCATATGGTTTACAATTATTGAGTTTTAGCTCAGGGGATATTCTTTATGCAGAGATTTTTTCTTGTCATTTACTCTATTTCTAAATCTATAACATTTAAATCAAAATTAAATTGTGTCAATGAACTCAAATCAGGTATTCACTCCTAACAGACAAAAATATCAGCAAACATTAGAACACATGATTTTGTTACATACCTCAGGTCCCACAGGGCATGGCATACTTTTCAATTTCTTTGGGAGAGGCATATCTATTGTTTCATCAGAGACTTGCTCTGATGTCTCTATGGTGCTATCATCTTCCTCTTCACGTGCACGTTTAGGCAAAGATGAACTTGGAGTGGCTGAAACTTTGAAATCAAACCACTATTTTAAAAATCATAACCACAAACAGTGCTTAAAAACAGAACATATGCAATTCCCCGCCCCCCCCCCCCCAATGACTTTTGTTCCTTGACTAAATCACTTGGCATTCATAGCACTGGACTCCATCATGCTCTCATGAAAATTTGTCATTAGGAACCTCATCAACCTGCCAGATTGCATCAGCATTGGTATTTTCATTTTATCAGTACCCTTCAGCACCTTCTGTCTTTCTGACTGGAGGGCAGAACAAAGAACACTTCCCCAAACCTCCACTTAAAGAGGACTCCTAGGCATCCATCTCTTCATTTCCTTCCAGCTTGTACTCCATGGACTGGACTCCAATATACTCCTCCCTGCCCCTATCCCCTTTCTATCCCCATTAGATTCCGAGTTCCTTGAATACAGGGACTGGATTTTTCATATTTGTATCTCTAGTACTTAGCACAATGCCTGGCACATAGAAGGTGTTTAACAAATAGTTGCTGACTAAGACACAGTAAAGTTTTTTTTTTAATTTATAGTTTAAATGTTTTATATGCCATTAACAAAGACCTAAGACTAGAAAATTCCATTTACAAAATTCCATTGCAAGATTTTTGTTGGCTGTCCACATGATAGAATTATATATTATTATAGCACTGATAAAATCTGTAGGTAACAGTCAACCAAATATTAGTCACACATGTGATTCATCAGTCATAGTTTGGTCTATATGTCTAGCATTTGTAATTTATAAAGTGTTAAGATGAATTTTTATTATATATGGATGAGAGCTTACTTTGGGTTATGAAATCTACCCTTCCATGGATTACATTTATACCATAAATATTTGGAAAGAATTGGCCCTTTGATCTGGTCATGAATTTAAAAAAAAATAGTATTCAGGTCTTGAAATTAAGGCAGCTAGGTAGCACTGTGGATGAACTTGGAGACAGGCAGACTCTAGTTCCAACTTTTTTGGACATTTGCTAGATGTGTGAACCTGGACATATTACTTAACCTCTCTCAGCCTTAGTTTCCTTATCTGTAAAATGGTGGTAATATTAGTGCCTACTCCTTCCAGGGATTGTTGTGAGGATAAAATAATATTTATCCACAAACCTGAGAGTGTGCATAAATGATATTATTGTTATTGTTAATATGAAGGCAGAAATGATGATTTGATGACTGATTGTGTATCAGACTTCATACATAGTGAGGTCCAAAATGGCATCATTACACGATCTTCAGGATCTGAGGCATTAAATCAGTAGCAAAGATTTTTATGAATTTGTTTAATAGTACCGAGTTCTACGCGTGATCTAAAAACCATGAAATATTCTCACAAACTAACTAAATTTTAAGAAATACATTCAATATGCCTCAAATAAAAAAACCCCCAAACCAAAACCTGGAAGTGCCTAAGTTCCCAAACATAAAATAAAAATTTCTGACAAGGAAGGTTTTATTCAGATGCGAATGGATGAAATCCAAAAATTCAATGAAGACTTTAAAATGTTAATAATCTAGGGAAATCATCTTTATTATCCCAGAAGGGGGGAAAATGTTTCCTGCTACATTACCAAGTACAACTTTTATTTAGAAAATTAAACTTACCTGTACCAAATACAGCTGTTGAAGTGGTAGGTCTTTCAATTGATGAACTTTGTACAACTTCTATTATGTTGGTGGATAGTTCTTGGCTAGCAGGCTCAATCTGAGAATGACTTTGTTGAGTGGGCTGCACGAAGGCTGTAGCCTGTGTTGGTTGCTGAACAGTTAAAATGGGCTGAGAGATAGTGGGCTGGACGTTAGGACTGGTAGAACGAACAGACCCACTTGCACTTCCAAAAACTGGAACATGATCCACAGGTCCTTCTGACTGCATAGCTGAAAGAGAAAAAATTAAAGTTTAATTTAAAAAAACAAATCCAAAACCAAAACCAAATAAGCAGCTAGCTTCTACTGTTCAGACCTTTCCAAATGCTGATTTTAAATTTTTTAGGAAGGCATGGCAAATAAGATGCTATAAGTAATAAATGATAGTATAGGAACTATACCTTTCATCTATTTTCCATAGTGTACCAGCAATACATGATGTGTAGTTAAATGTTTCTTTGCTAATATGAATAAACACAACCCTAACTTCAACAAGTTGACATTCCATGCAATAACAACTGACATTTGTATAGTGCTTTACAATAAAATACTTCCTTATAATAACACAGCAAGAGAGAGAGCGCAAATGTATAACCCTCATTTTAAAGAGATTTTGACATGTTATGAGCTTGTTTGAGGATATACTATAGTGAAGCCTGGGTCTCAAATCCAGTGTTTCTGATTCTAAGCATACTGTTTCTTCCACTTTAACATGCTACTCCTCAACAGGAATAAAAATGGAAATTAATTTAATTTGTCCAAGATATTAGAGGTATGAAAACAATATAGTACACTGCTACAATGTGTTAAAAATTTCTTCCATTTTCTCTTTAAAACTTTAAGGATTTAGTTTGCTTTACTTAAAAAAACAAAACACAACCCTCTTTTACCATTACTGATATCTTAGGTGCAGTGAGAAGTTGTTCCCTCCAATTATGTAACCACTATCAAGGTGAACCAGTTAGTGGAGATAATATAGAAACAAGAACACAACCCACTAAGTACTGAATAATTTACCTGCTGATCTACTTACCCTCTTGAGATTCCACCTGTGTTGTGGGCATCACTGTAGCTGTTGGAGTAGTGGTTGGATTTGTGACTGTTGCAGGTGTAACCATTGGTCGGATACTAGCTCTAGGTGTCGACTTATTCCCAGCTATGGCAGCAGCTGTCACTTTGCTTGGAGTAGACACAACAGGAGTTGGCTTGATATTGGCTGTTGGTGGGTCTGATGTACTAGCACTAAAGATAACAGATATTTTTATTTTGATAAATAAATTTAAAAATCTGAAGTTTTTTTTATTTCATACATAACACTGAGGAATATGTAGCACAATTTTTAACGATATTTAAAAATAATGGTATTATGCAGATTTTCTAGAATGAAAATTAGGTTCTCATTAAGTTATATAAAACCAAGCACCCTAAAAAAAGAACCTCTTCAGTGCTAATTGGTTTTAATCCTCAATGTTATGAATATCCTTTTCTAAGGAAAGATATTTTAAGGAAAAAAATGAAAAGAATCTTAGTTGGCAAATTTTTCATGTGACAGAAAAAAGTACAAGAATCACAGTCCATATGAAATTAGTGGAAATGGAAAATTTGAGACCTTATGTAAGGTCTACATATTAGATCTACAAAAAGCAGAATGCAAACGGGCCTCCTGAAATAAGAGCTAAGAAATTTCAACCTCCTTTCATTGTTATTCAGTTATCATCATTTCCAAGACTGGAAATGGGAAGATGGAAGAGAGTAAGCAGGAGAATTTCAAAACTCATTTAAGAATTATTTTTTAAAATACAGTTCAGTTGTGATCCTTTACAAGTTTTAAATGAAAGGGGCAAAGGACACCTAGGTGGCCCAATGGAAAGAGCACTGGCTGAGGAATTAGGAGAACTTGAGCTAACATTTGGCCTCAGACATTTACTAGCTGTGAGACCCTGGGCAAGTCATTTAACTACAATTTGTCCTCCTCCCCACCAAAAAAGGGGCACAAATTAAAAATTTCCACTTAACCATTCATACAACCCCACCCCCCCAAACCCAAACCAAAACAAAAAAAAAAAAAAAGTCAGGAAATTTCCCTGATTGTTCCAGAATTTTGAACAAACATCTGTAATAATGAGACCACACAGTAAGGGTACAGTTGTTTTTTTCTTGCTAGCTATTGTCACCTATTTTTTTTAAAGATGAGTAGCAGCCCATCTTTGTTGGAAAGAAGATAAGAAAATACAAGCTATTAGATGAGCTAGTAGGGAAACCTCAATGCCCAAAAGAGTCTCTTCCTAATGCAAGAAGGATACAATGAACAATGAAAAAGCAAGAACTTGGGACACAATTAGGATCACTCTTTCTGAAACTACTTATAGATTTCCCAGCAATGGAGAAGTCTCCTATATTATGAGAGCAACTTAAATACAGTAGAAAAATAAACTCACATTCCTCTTTCACCTGAAGCTGGAGTTGTTTTAAGTGTGATCTGTCTTTGTTGTTCAGGGACCTATTAAAATACAAGTTGGTGTAGATGAATAGTAGTCCCTCTAAAATACCCAAACCAAAATAAAATAAAAAACAGCACTAGTACCCAAATCTTAAGAAACTACTACTGGTAATCTTTAAGAACAGTTACAAACAAAAGTTCAAAGCCATTCATTCACAGAGTAAAAATAAATAAGATAAGAAAATAAAAATTATGGAGACCGTCAATAAAATCTTTTAAGATAAAAAAAAAAACCTCAAATTATTCAACAAGTTTGTTAAAGTCCTGTAATGTGCAATGTACTGCACTAGGGGAACACAAATTTCTCATAATAACTTGTTATACAGGAGGATATATGACACATACAGAAAAATACAGATGAGAAATATAACAAATAATAGCTCATAGTGAAACAGCACTTTATTGTTTACATATGACTCTGACAAGAAGCCTGTGAGACAGGTAATCCTAAGTATTATTAACTCTATTTAAAGGATAGAGAAACTGAAACACAGAGGGCTTAAGGAATCTACCCATGGTCACAGATAGTAAATAATGGTGCTAGAACCAAAATCTAGGTCTTACACCTGAATATAGTCCCATTCCCACTATACTATGACACAAAAAAGAGGAATAAAAGAGTGCTATAAAAGTAAATGTAAAAAAAGCAACTGAATTACCAACTACCTTGCTAGTGGTTTCCTGAGGCTCATCTCTTTGCTCGAGATGTCTTTCTTGTTGTTCCCTCAGTTCCCGTTCTAAGCGGCTAATTCGACCTTCATACTGTGATTTAAGAGCAGTCATACGCACATCCAACTCATCCTTCTGTTGATCTAATGCACCATTTCTTTGTTTAAGCTCTTCATTTTCTTTAGTTAGCTGATCTTTGACACCTACACAAGTAACACCATATGTTTTAACTTTTGTAACCAAAAGGGTAGAAATGAAGAGTATTAATATGATTGGCAGAATTCAGTTCCTTCAAGATTCAACTCAAGACCCAATTTTTGTAGGCCTTTTGTACACTTTTGCCAAGTTACTCATTAAATTTAGGGATATCTTTTTTCTAAACGAATCTCATCTATCTTCTTCTATTTGTCTCTATAGTCAATCATTTTATACTAACCTATATTTCTTTGAAATCAGTAGACAAATACATATTAGGATGCTACTCTTCAATTCTAATATATAAAATGCAAAGGACCTATGTCTTCAGCATGGGAAACTCAGGCTGGGAGAATGAAGTCTGTCATCTAGCTATATTTTGTGGATAAATCTTAGGAAGTTGTGTGAGGCACCCAGATCTAACTGACTTACTCAGGGTCACAAAGCTAAAATGTGACAGAGGCTGGATTTGAACTAAAGTATTTGTGACTCTAAGCCCAGCACTCTATCCACTGTCATGCTGACTCTTTAATACACACATACCCAAGGATAAAAGTATCTAAGTCGTCAGGGAGAGCTGAAACAACAAAAACTATGGAGACAAATATTAAATTTCCATATTTATGTATTAGGAAGTTAGGTGGTACAGTGGATAAAGCAGTGGTATGTAGTCAAAAAGACCCGAGTTTGAATCTGGCTTCAGATACTTAATAACTTCGGAAGACTGAGCAAGTCATTTTACATGTCTACCTTGGTTTCTTCACCTACAAAATGGGGATAATAGCACCTACCCTACCAGAGTTGTTGTGAACATTAAATGAGATAATTTGCAAAGCCCTATTATTACTATTAGACAAAAACTGAAATCCCATTCATAAGCCAAAAAACTCCAGTTTCCAATGAACCTATCTCTCATGACCTATTGTATTTGAAAAGTATCTCTCAATATTCTTGGGGAGAAGATGGAGGAAAGTGGGACAGATAACACAATTAGATGGATTCATAATTGCGGAAAGAGCACTGACTCTGGAGTCAGATAACCTAGGCTCAAATTTTATTCTTCTACTGCCTTTAACTTGGCATTTTAACCTTACGGGACCCTATTTTCTCTTCAAAAAATGAGAGGATTGGCCTCAGTGACCAGAGGGCTCTTCCAGTTCTATTTTTTTGCTATTAGCAGCCAGGATGCAAAGAACAGTTATTAATGGTTTAATGACAACTTGACAGAAGGTCTCCAAGGGAGAACCCATTTGTGTTTGGCCCTGTGCTATTTAAGATTTTTATCAATGCCCTTGATAAAGCCATAGAAGGTACAATCATCAAATCTGTAGATGGCACAAAGCTTGGAGGAACAGTTAACATACCAGATGACAGTCATGACACAAAAAGTTCAAGGAGTCTAAAGCACTGGGAAGAATCTAAAATATGCAATTCAAGAGGGATTAATGGGCAGTCTTACACTTTGATTAAAAAAATAAAGCAACTTTACAAGTACCAAAAAAAAAAAGCAGGCCTAGTTAGTTAGATAGCAATTTTTCAGAAAAAGTTCTGGAGGTTTTAGTGGACTGCTAACTCACCAAGTCACCAGAGTAACATAGCAGGCAAAAAAGTGAATTCCATCTTGGGCTGTATTGAGAGTCATAATTTTCAGATAGAAAGAAACTGTTAAGCTGAAGAGCACCCAAAGGATGGTAAACAGAACAGTAAAGGGTCTTGAGTCCACATCTTATAAAGATCAATTGATGGAACTGGTGTCACTTAATCTGTAGAAGATCTGAGGGGACATGGTTGCTATCCTCAAGCACTATCATGTGGAAGAGTTATGTTATAGTGGAGATTTCTTTCAAGTATGGTTTCCATTATATAGCTGATAAGAACCCTTCCAACCCTCAAATTCTGTCATCTATCCTTTATTATAAATACCTATAACTAACATTTACAAACCCACTTAGGATATACTGCTTAGAAAGAAAATATACCTCCCCCCTTTGCATCTCCCCACCAATCCAACCAAAAACCAAGCTATATTTTACAACTGGAAATGGAAGATTCTTTGGAAAAAGGGTGGAAAGAAACCCTTGAACAAGAGAAGCTGGTTCATGTCTCAGAACAACATCAAAGATACAACCAAGTTAGTAATAGAGGGGAACAATCTCACAAACCCTGTATCAGTTTACTGATCAGTAGCATAAGTATTTGTTAGTAACGACATAATACAAATTAGTTAGGATAAGTAAAAAGTAATGTTATGCTGATCAAATCCTGTTATGCTCCATTCCCCCCCCCTCTCTCATCTACCTTGATTTTGATATAACAGAATTTTAGAATACAAGAGTTGACTGGCAATCATTATAATAGAATCTGGCTCTCCCTAGGCTTGGCAGGTACTGATTTTGATGGGTTAAAGGGTACCCTTTCCCTTATGAGTTAAGAGAAAACAAGGACATATGTCTTGTGCTAGTTACCTCACTTCAATATTAGTCATAAGATTTGATGCTGGTAGGATAGAAAAGTATTGCTAACCCCCTAGTATTAGCTGTGGTAGCTATAAGCTGTATAGCAGTATAGGATGATCAACATCAAATGCATGGAAAAAGCATTTTGTAAAGAGTGAGGTTAAGATATAAATTTAAATTCTTATCATCCCCTGGCCAACATTACCTTCAAAAGTGATGAATCAGGGAACCAGTTTTATCATTGAAAAATCTAAATTTTTCTAAGTCCAAATCTTCAGGAATTAATACAACTTCTTATCAATTGAACAACATTTATTCAACAAGTGCTTTGTGTGAAGCATTATCAATTCTGTACATGTGACATTCTTATTAAGTTTTTATCAAGGTGAAAATCACTTTATCTTCTACTTCCTGATCTTCAAACACCACTCCAAATACTTAAGCTGAATACTGGCAAAATTTATGTAGAACTTTGCTGTAACTATAATTATTATAAATGTCAAGCTCCAATAAATATAGGGATGTCTTTACCAGCTAAGTGTGCCAGCTTTGCTTTGGCTGCAACAAGAGCCTTTCTTGTTTTGTCTTCCTTCTCAGTCACATGTTGCCGTAGCTGTTCCTCCTGTGTAGCTCTGTCCTGAAGATCCTGATTAAGACGTGAGACTTCAGACTCAAGCTGTGCTATCTGTTCCTGACGACTTCTAGCTTCAGCCTCTTTTTCAGATACTGTCTAAAGAAAAAAAAAACAAAAACTTGAAATAAAAGTAGCTAGCTAGAGAAAAACAAGATGAATTGTCAAACAGAATCACCAAACCTCAAAAAGAATTACAAATCTTCTAATTAATACAAACTGTCATTACTTAACATGAATATGTGCAACAAGAATGCACCAAGTAAATGAGTTTGGTATATATGTCTGATGTATATAAAATAATGCAAGTAATTATACAAAAAAAGCTAATTTTTTTTAATGCAGTGGAGTACACCAAGTGAGAGAGAACTGGACCTGGAGCTGGACAACCAATCCCAGACCAACCATAGCTTTGTGACTTTGGGCAAATAAAAGTCTCAGTTTCTTTATCTGTAAAATGCTAGAATGAACTAGATGTTAAGGGTTTCCTCTAAATCTAAATTTAATGATTCTACAATTTATCACTACGTTATGAAATAAGGGTATGAAAAATGACAAGGCTTATGCTGTTACTACGAGGTAAATTACTGTCACCATGTACATACAACCTTGTACTCCTTATACCGTCAGGAAGAGTTGGGACTATAGCTCTTATTCTACTGTTATACCTACCTTTTGAAGGTTCTCTACTTGATTCTCTAGAGATTTTGTTTTTATTTCAGCTTGGCTCAGAGTTTCTTTGAGCTCTTGCACTTCATGTACAGATACCTGCTGTTCCAATAGTTCTCCAGAAGACTGAGAAGTCTCCATTACCTAAAAATATGACATTATTTATTAAATATCAACAATACACAGAATGCAGTACATGATAAAGAAAATACATCTATGCTTCCTGACCTTAGGGTTTAAAAACAAAGTCTCAGAAGTAATTCAGATACAAATCAGCTAAAAAAGTGATAATAGGACCAGGCATTTCAGTAATACTCAGATTATGTTCTTGTTTCTAAAGGTAGCAGGTATTCAACTAGATTACATTTCTTAAAAATTGTATATACATGACTATCTACAAAGACTTGTTTGCATGTATGTACTATAAACTTAAATTTGCAATGATTTACAAGGAAGCAAATTTAATGGCAGGAAAACAATCAACAAATGCTTTCAATCTCTTGTTTTGAAACATTATTTGTACCTTTGAATTAATTATGACTTTTTAGGTCACTACTCAAACAGAGAAACCACACCCACTCAAGTTTTCATTGAAGAATCTGAAACTATTGACTAATTCATGTATCTCAATCAATAATACATAAAAATTGTAGAGGATTAATAAAACTGAGTAAGGTTGGGATTTATATTTTTTTAAACAACCGCCTGAAACTATACCTTATCATGCTGTGCCTTAAGCTCTTCATATTGAGTCTTGTATCTTCTTCCAATTTTCTTGACTTGAGTAATAGTTTTGACTTTTTCTTGTATATCAGCTACTTTGGCTTCTAAGTCCTTCTGGAGAGTTTCTTTTTCAGTTCTCATTTTATTTAATTCTTCCCTTAAATTCTGGATTAAATTTTGGCTAGTGGTCAAAGATGCATTTGATCTAAATGAAAAAAAGCAAAACAAAACTCATAGACATCTTGTCAGGAGAAAGAATATGAAAAATAAAACTAATGTTAAATAAACAAGTTTAATTTAAATTGTTCACATTTTTGTATTGCACAATTTTAGTGTAAGTTTAATAGTTAAAACATAACAAGTTCTTTTAAAAACAGTGAGCTTTACTTGATTAGCTCAAGGGATATTATAATAGGTATGTAAGAGCAGTAAGTACTTAGCACTGAATATTTGAGGATATAAGAAGAGGGTGAAATAGCAAAAGAAAACTTAAAAGCATAATATTGCTTAGTTCTATACAGGAAATGATGAGGAAAACCACAACACAGTAGAGGTCCTATGCCTTTATTTTCTCTTTAGAGATGTATTGTTAGCAGAGTTCCTAAAGAATGGAGGATGACAAATTATTTTGAAGTTTCTTTCAAATAATAAGTTAAACTTAGAACTTCCTTCCACTATACCTTGCAATTTCAGCTTTAAGTCTTCCAGTTTCTTCAGTCAACTGCTGAATGCGTTTAGTATTTACTTCCTTCTCTGAAAGGAGCTTTCGACATTCTTCCAAATCTGGTTCTTTTTGCTGGCTTGCAAGATGCTGAAAAAGAACAAACCTCATAATCATGGTCTATTTTTTGCCAAACAAAAGTCATACTTAATTATTAAGTGCCTACTATGTGCTATAGGCACTGTACTAGAGGCTGTACAAAAATCAGACTGTCCCTGCCAAGAAGCTTTCATTCTACTGGGAGAGACATGATGTATATATATAAGTAGAATCAAAATATATACAAGATAACCCTGGCAGAGGGACTAGCAGCTGATGAGTTGAGTAAAGGCCTCATTTCTGTTTTGAAGGAACTAATGATGAGAAAGAGGCAGAGATGAGGACGGAAGTGGGAGTCAGATTGTGAAAACAAGGGGGGACAAAAGATGGAATGTGAGGTCAGTTTGGCTAGACCATAAAGCTGGATGATGAGTAGTAATACTAAAGATCCTGGAAAGGTAAGGCAGGACCAGGTTTTAAAAAATTCTAAGTGACAGAAGAGTTTGATCCTGGAGATAGTATTTTTATGGGAAAAAAAGTTCAAAAAAATTTTATGGGAAAAAAAGTGCTACTGAGAGTGGCAGAGCTGCCTACACAATCAGTCAACTAACATTTATTGAGTACCAACTGTGTGCCAGGCAATGTACTAATACTGAGGATACAAATAAGAAGCAAAAACTAGTTCCTGCTCTCAGGGAGTTTATATTCTAGTAAGAGAGAAAATATGTGCTTAACTAGGTACAAACAAGATACATAAAGATCGTATCAATGGAAGGCAAAGCGGTAGGGGAAAGGGAGTTGATTCTATGCACTAGATAGGTGAGTAGGTGGAAGAAGAGAGTACTTGAGTCAGGTCTTCAGGAAGAAAGGAACTTTAATAGAGACTGGGAGGGAGGTAAGGATTTCAAGAAGAGGGGAAGATTTGAATAAAGGACCAGAGAGGCAAAAGGACTGATGGGGATAACAGAATTCGTCTGAAACATGAAATAGTACCAGATATGGCACATAAAGGATAGGTTAGAGGATCTTTGATACTAATATAGAGACAGTTTATACTTTATTCAGTAGGTAATTGGTAATACTTAAAAAAGGTTTTGAAAGAGGATGACGTGATCAGAGCAATCCATATGAAAGACTACATAGAAAGTACTGTGAAGAATGTATTACAGATGGGTAAGAATTTAAAAAGGAATACTGGTTGAAATCTTACAATAGTCTTGGTAAGAAGTGTTGAGAACCTAAACTAGGCTGGAAAGGAAGAGGGAAAGATATAAGATACTAGGAAATGGATTTGACTCCCAAAGCACTGAGGTTTATACTAGTCCCACCCTGACTATTATATGTATACACACACACACACACACACACACACACACACACACACACACACTCTCTCACTCTCTCACACACACACACACACACACACACAGAGTCAGTGTAACCTTGTCCAAGTCAGGTAACTCTCTTAGGCCTGTTTCCAAATCAGTACAATGATGGGGTTGGATTAGATGATCTTTAAGATTATTAACTTCAGAGAGATAACACTGTACGATCCTAATTTCCTCTGTACCTCCACTGTCTCACCTATAAACTGGGGCTAACTGTCTAACCTATGTACCTCAGGGTGTGGGGATCAAAATATGAAAAACTGCTCACCAAATACCATCTTATTCAGCAATCTCAAAGGAATTATGTATCATCACTTCTTAATGTCTACCAATCTGATCATTCTACCAATCTGTTAACACTGTGGTTTATTTACTTTTTAGCCCTGTACTCCTGTACATGGTGCCTTGAACCTAATGTCCCTGCTACATATTTGTGGAATTAATATATTTCATGAATAGAGTAGAAACCAAAGACAATTTGGGTACTGGGAGACAATAACAACACCTGACATAAAAGTTGGAAAAAATAAGTCTGAAGGAAAGTACTTGCTCTCTGGCATAGACACAAATCCGTACCATCATGAGTAATGTCATACAAGGCTTTCATTGCATAAATGTGCAGCAGAAATCCTTTTCCTTATTATTTCTCAAACAATCTTACTCAAAGTAACTTTTTGAGGGTGTGGGGGGTGGAGAGTGCAGAATAGGAGGGGCAACGAACCAGTGACATCATTAGTACAGTGAACTCCTTGCTTGGACACTTACAATACCAATACAGTTCTTCAACCACCTGGCAACTTAAGAGTCTTAGAAAGTGGGGTCAAACTCAAACAGGAAAGGATCACTACAGGCTGCAAGCTGACTTAGAAAACTACAAATCAATAATCTCTGTTGTACTTTTTTAATTGTGTTGTTAAACCTTTCAATCTATTTCTCTAAATTCAGTAGTCACTTGAACTTCCTGGCTGGGAAGTTTGACACCTCTTTTCTTAAAGTTACCGGAAAGCAGAGAAATGATTCAATGAGTCACATAGCTGCTGAGTATCAAAGATGAGTTCTCCTGACTTTGAGACCATTCACTAGACCACGCTACTTCTCAAAAGCTAATTTAAATTTTCCCATTTACTTGCTTACCAATTTTATGAATGGGGAACCGGCTCACCTGGTTACGTGCTTTCCAGCGTTTGATATCTTCTTCTAGCAACTTCTTCTCTGCTTGCAACATACCACTTTTCTCACTCAGTTCAGCATTTGATTCTTGTAATGGTAGGATATCTAACTCCAGTTTCCTGACCTAGAAAACGAAACATCTCACCAATACTATTTTGGCTGATATAAATCAACATGACATTTAGAAAACTCTTAAAATCACATGCTCCTGATATAAATCAACATGACATTTAGAAAACTCTTAAAATCACATGCTCCTGCTTCCTTCATGACTCAATTAGCAAGTTACAAACCTTTGCTTGCATTTGCTGTAGTTCTTGTTCTAGCCTTTCTTTTTCTTCCCTTAGCATCTTATTGGTTTCTATAACTACATTCATTGTTTCAGTTTTTTTCATCAGTTCTTCATGCTGAGCCATTGTTTTTGCAGTTACCTATGGGTTAAACAAAATAACTCAGAAAAAATTAAGATTAAAGGCATCTTTTTGCTTGGGGAGAGAAGGTGGGAGAAAGAAGAGTTGGGGAGTACACTGGTATATGTATCATTTATTCCTAGTAAGATTCTAAATGTTTGAGAAAGCAGTGACATTTCTAACTGAATTAGCATTACAGTGAAAAGGAGTTAACTTTTTAGAGAGTACTGTTCTAACATATGATTTACATTTCTAATTATATATACATTCATCTAAGTTTATGACCAGGCTTAAGAATGGGAATCAATACAAAACAAATGCTAATGTTTCTTTTAAAGCTTAAAATGAAAGAATCAAAAAAAAAATATAGGAATAAAAGAAAGACTAATTTTAAAGGCAAAGATCTGGGGTGATTGGGGTGTGGTAGAAGTTGTTAATTTTGTTTGTTTTCAAAGCAATATTTAAAAAAAAATCACTAAAAGCATATACCTGGACTTTCTCCCTCTCAGCATTTAGACTATCCTGGAGCTCCTGAAGCTCTCTTTCTAGGAGCTCTACCCGCTGTCTGTAACGCAAGCTTTCTACTTGGGCGACTTCAAATCTGGTTTCTGCAATTTCTTTTTCTCTCCGTATAAACCTGCAGCAAGAAAAACATTTAAGATATTTATGAAATGTCTGCCTTCGTGAATTTTTCCTAAAAGTAACATAGCCTAAAATTCTAGTGCTGACAAACGTATGTTTCAAATCTTTAAGGACAAGATAAAAACTAATATAGAATTTAATTATTGTACAAAAAGTGACCAAAAATATTTGAAATTTTGTAGCAAAGACTCATGGATGAATCCTATACGACCTATATGTTCAACATCCAAGTGAATAAAAATGGAGAATGGAATTTTGTTTTGCTCTACAGGGGTATATGGACTACGCCTATAATTTCACTGGTACGGGAGCTCCTATCAATGCAGGTTAACACTTCCTCTATAACCCATAGAGAGCTGCTTTCAGTGCTAGAAAGTAATGTGACTTGTCCAGGGTTACAAAGTCAGTGTGTGTCAGAAGTAGGATTTACAAGCTGGGGCTTCTTAGTTTTGAGGCTAGGTCTTTATCCACTAGGCAATGTTCTCCTTTGAATGTGAATACTAAAAATAAGTTAGGCTAAGGATCCTTAAATTTCTAATTCAGGTCAAAATCTAAAATCAGAATTTAGTCCAAAAATCCTGATAAAAATGGATGGTAACTGTTCTGCTTATAAAAAATTTAAGAGAAATAAATCTTTTTTTTTTTTTTTAAAGCAATTGGGGTTAAGTAACTTGCTCAAGGTGATGTGGCCATTTTTTTTTGTGTGGGGTGTGGAGAAATAAATCTTATGGTAAGAGTATATTAGACTAATTTGTTACTACCTACAGTAAACTAACCTGTAGAGAGAATATATAGCATTACAAAGAATCAAAAAAATCTCCTCTTTCCATTTCCTATATTTTATTAAAAATGCACAGCAAAGAAAGAGCTGGGAAAACTTAACCCCATGAAAAACAGATTTATTCCAAGACACAGAAGCAAATTTTCTTGAATATATTTCATTTACCTGAGAATCTCCAAGATTTGTTCTTGAGACTTGCCTTCTTCATTTAGAGATACATTTAATGAACTTTGCACACCTTCCTTCATGGAGGTCACAACCTTGTCACTTAGTTTTTCAATCTGATCATGAAGTAATCTATTTTGTTTCTCTAAATCTTCACAGCGAGAGATGCACTTGGCAGATTCATCCTGCAAATAAAAAAAAAATAACTTTTTTTTAATCTTATTGGCAAAGGTCATTTAAAAAGCTTAGCCTTAAAGAACATCATTCCACATGTTCGCGTCTCCAAAGAAAGGTACCTTTAACACTCTCTCTCTCTCCTCCCAAGAGGCTTTACACTCCAACAATTGGGATTCTGCTTTCTGAGCCGTCTCCTCCAACTGCTGACGCACTAATAGGTTTCTGGAAACTTGTTCTTTGGCAGCCTGCAAAGCTTCCACATCAGCAGCATGCAGCATCAACTCCCGCTCATACTTATTCTGAGCTTCTATTGCTATTTTAGCCTGTAATAAGTTACAAAGAACAAATTAACATCTATAAGGCCATCTTGAGTTCTTTAGAGAGGAAACATGTTGATGAAAAACTACTGAATATTTTTATGGCTCCCTACTTTTGAAATAACTATTTTAAAAAACTTTTAATTTTTTTTTGACTTACAAGTGATTTTTATCAAACATTTAAAAAACAATTAATCCCAATATCACATAATCTATTTTGAAAAATAGGTGGATTCCTACCAAACTCCTTTTACAACACAAATATGGTGCTGATATCTAAACCAGGGAAGAGCAAAAACAGAAAGAAATCTAGAAGCCAATTTTCCTAATGAATACTGATGAAAAATTGTAAAATATAAAACTACTAAGGAGATTACAACAGTATATCACAAGGATCATACACTATGACCAGGTGGGATTTATTACCAAGAATGCAGGACTGGTTCAATATTAGGAAAACTATCAGTATAACTGACCACATCAATAACAAAACCAATAGAAATCATGTGATTTTCTCATGAGACTAATGAAAACAATAAGAGACAGAGTTTCTGGGAAATTTAAAATAATCAATTCATGTTTTTTAATAGTATTTTTCCCAATTACATGTCAAGATAATTTTTAATATTTATTTTTACAAGAATTTGAGTTCTAAATTTTTCTTCCTCTCTCTCTCCATTTCCTTCTTCTGGAAATGGAAGGCAATTTGGTAGAAGTTATACATATGCTATCATGGTAAAACATTATTTCCATGTTAGTCAGTTGTGAAAGAAGAAACATCAAAAGGGGAAAAAAACATGAAGAAGAATAAACTAAATGAAAAACTATGCTTCCATCTTCCATTTAGAGTCTATCAGATCTTTATCTGGATGTAGATAGCATTTTCCTCTACAAGTCCTTTGTACCTGTCTTGGATCACTGTGTTGCTGAGAAGAGCTGAGTCAATCATAGTTGATCACTACACAATGTTACTGATACTGTGTATGATGTTTTTCTGGTTCTCCTCATTTTACTCTGCATCAATTTGTACAAATCTTTTTAGGTTTTTCTAAATTCTGCCTCCTCACCATTTCCTATTGCACAACAGTATTCCACTACATTCATATATCAAAGTTTATTCAGACATTCTCCAAATGATAGACATCCCTTCAACTTCCAAAACTTTGTTACTACAAATAGAGATGCTATAAATATTTTTTTGCACATACAGGTCCTTTCCCCTTTTTTTATGATCTCTTTGGGATACAGACCCAATACTGATATTCCTAGATCAAAGAGTATGTACAGTTTGGTTGTCCTTTGGGCACAGTTCCAAATTGCTGTCCAGAGAGGTTGGATCAGTTCACAAATCTACTAACAATGCATTAGTGGCCCAATTTTCCCATACCCTCTCTAACATTTATTATTTTCCTTTTTTGTCATATTAGCCAATCTGATAGATTTAAATGGCTCTTCAGAGTTGCTTAATTTGCACTTCTCTAAAGAAAAGTAATTCAGAGCACTCTTTATTTTGGAGGGAGAAGGTAGGGCAATTGGGGTTGTGACCTGCCCAATGTCACACGGCTAGTTTGTGTTTGTGTATGTGTGTTAAGTATCCGAAGCCATATTTGAACTCAGGTCCTCCTGACTCCAGGGCCAGTGCACCAGTTACATCCCCTAGAGCACTTCTTCATATGCCTATAGAGAGCTCTGATATTTTTTTTTTATCTGAAAATTGTCCATATCCTTTGAGCATTTATCAACTAGGGAGTGGCTTATAGTCTTATAAATTTGACTTAGTTCTTTAAACAGTTGAGAAATGAGGCCTAGATACTTGCTGTAAAGATTGTTTCCCAGCTTTCTGTTTTCCCTCTAATCTTAGCTGCACTGGTTTTGTTTGTACAAAACTTTTTTTTAATTTAACATAATAAAAATTATCTACTTTACATTTTATAATGCTCTCTGTCTCATTTGGTCATGAATTCTTTCCTTTTTCACAGATCTAAGAAGCAGACTATTTCTTGCTCTTTCTTTGCTTTATGGTATCACCCTATATGTCTACTCTAACTTCTAATAACCTATTTTGCTTTATGGTATCACCCTATATATCTACTCTAACTTCTAATAACCTATTCACCTCCTCAGTTTCTTTCTTGTTTATTTTTTTCATTGGATTTATCAAGTTCTGAGAGGGGATAGTTGAGATCCCCCACTAGTATAGTTTTGCTGTTTATTTTCTCCTGAAACTCCCTTAACTTCTCTCTTAAGAATCTGGATGCTAAGAAAAACAACAGTTTTGGAGTACAGATCATGAAGAAAAAATATAAAAATAATTGAACTAATTGAAAGTTATGATCAAAAGAAGAATCTTGATACAATAATGCAAGAAATAAAGAAAACTGTCCTGAAGGATTAGGGCAAAGGGGGAAGGTAGAAATAAGAAAAAATTCATCAGTTACCACTTAAAAGAGATCCTATGAGGGAAACTCATAGGAATATCATGATCAAATTCTGAAACCCCCTGCTCAAGGAAAAATTATTAAAAGCATCAAGACTAAAACAATTTAAACATCATGGTGTCACAATTAGAATTACATAAGACCTAGCAGCAGCGACATAAAGGACCACAGGTCTTGGAACACAATATATCAAAGAGCAAAAGAACTGGGGCTCCACCAGAAAATATCATACTCTGCAAAATTAAGTATTATGTTCAATGAAAAAAAAAAAGGATATTTGATAAACTCTCAGATTTTCAAGACTATTAAAAAAAATCCTGAACTTAACAGAAGATCTAACATACAAAAACCAATATAAATATAAAATATGTAACAAAGACTGATTATAAAGGATTCATAAGGACAACTGTTTATTTTTTATATATGTAAAATATGTCTAAGATTCTTATCAATAAATTGGGTAGCTCATAAAAAAGTTTGGGGTAAACCTGAGTATGATATGAATTTAAGAAGCAAAACCATTTAGGAACAGCTTTTAAAAGAGTAATTATTTTACACAAATGAAGTGCAAGAGGAAGAATTGATACAGAGGAATTAGATGGGGGAGGAGGGCTGGTAGTTCTGCAACCTACCTTCATTGGGAATGGGGTTTAAGAGTGGAACAATACATATATATTTAAAAGAGCATAAAAGTCTTCTAAATTCAGAAGAAATAAACAGTAGGGGTGTAGGGAGTGGGGAGAACACAAGGGAGGGATCTTTAGAGGGGAAGGTGAGGGAATAGGTAAATACGAGTATCATTTATCATATAGGCTTTCTTGAAATGAAAATTTATTGTTACATATTTTGAATCCTCTAGTTCCTTTGCCTTCTGTAATGTCATGTTCCATGACCTCTAATCCTTTGAAGTTGCAGTTGCTAAGTCCTGTGTAATCCTGATTGTGGCTCCCAATACTTGAACTGTTTCTTTCTCACTACTTGCAGTATTTTTTCATACACCTATATAGTTCTGAAATTTGGCTATAATGTTCCTTGGAGTTTTTATTTTGGGATCTCTTTGCTGAGGTGATAAGTATATTCCTTCAATGCCTATTTTGCCCTCTAGTTCCAGGATATGAAGGCAGTTTTCCTTGATAATTTCTTGAAAGATGATGTCCAGGTCCTTTTGATTATGGCTTTCAGACAGTCCAATGATTCTGACATTGTTTCTTAGATCTACTTCCTAGGTCAGTTGTTTTTCTGATGAGTTATTTTACATTTTCTTCCATTTTTTTCATTCTTTTGAATTTGTTTGATTCTTGATGTTTCATAAAGTCATTTACCTTCCACTTGTCCAATTCCAACATAAATTTAAGAAGCCATTTTCCTCAGCTAGTTTTTGCACTTACTTTCCATTTTATCAAACATACTTTTTAAAGAGCTGTTTTCTTCAGTGCATTTTTGTTATCTCCTTTTCCATTCAGCCAATTCTATTTTTTAAGTTGTTTTCCAAGTCGTTGACTCTTTTCCCATTTTTTCTTCTATCTCATATGATTTTTAAGTTCCTTTTTGAGCTCTTCCATGAATTCTTTCTGGTCTTGAGACCACTTCTTGTTTTTCTTTGGGGTTTTGCCCACAGGTGTTTTGACACTGTTGTCCTCTTCTGAATTTGTCTTGGTCTTCCCTGTCACCGTAACAACTTAATAAATTGGTCAGATTTTTTTTTTTGTTGTTTGGGTTTGTTTGCTCATCTTTTTTGGCCTATTCCCTTTCTTTTAAATTTGATCTGTGCTCCCAAAGTGAAAGGGGCATTATCTTAGGTTTCTTGTGTTAGGTGATACAGGCTATGATTGTTTACCTGGTGCTGCACTGATGTTACCCTGAGGCCCATGGGAGACCTTCTTGTCTGATGCTGCATTGAAGGAGTGTGGTGGGGGGTCTGGCAGCTTACTTAGTGCTGAGTCAGGAGAGGGATGGGGACAGGGGAAGTAGGAGGGGAGGGACCCCCCTACTGCTGGTGTCTGGAATGTACTGAGGCTGGTGGGATGTTTCTGTGTTTCCCTGGAGCTACACTGAAGCTGGTGGCTGTCTGACTGTCCAGGACTATGCTGAAACACATAGTGGTTCTTGCAGTTGATGTCTGTTTGTTCCCTTGATTTTGCTGAGGCACAAAGTGGGGTCCTGGCATTGGTGTTTGCGTGCTCCACCACACTGGGGCTTAGGGTCTCCCAGTGATTTGCTGGGATGCTTCCTGTCCTGGACACCCCATTTACTTGAGTGACGGACCTTTCCTGGTGATATTCCAGGTTTCTTGGGCTAAAAGATTGCTTCACCCCAGCTTTTTGCTGTTCCAGGATTTGTTTGGGGGTACTATTTTATGGTTTGGAGGGGAATGTGGGAAAGTTAGGGTGATTTACTGCTTACTCTGCTATCCTGGCTCCCAGAAGTTCAAGTAATCATTTTATTAATTAGGCTAGCTGTCAATCACTTAACTGATGGCCAGTGTTTTCTCTCTGTAACCAAAGATCTGAAATAACTATTTTAAAAACCATAAATACTTACTTGTTCCTGACAATCGCGTCTGGCTTGCTGCTCATTACTCAAAGCTGTGCTTGCTCTTTGAAGAGCTTCTTGAACTTCATTTTGAACACTAGAGAGAGTCTTCTTTAATTCAGATAGCTATAGCAGGAAAGAAAAAAAATCCAAATTAATTGTATACTTGCTTTAAAATTACAAAAATAAAATTCAGAAAACGTTTGCAGTATAAAGCAGTGGTTTCAATCTCAAATAGAAATGGGGCCATTAAACTATAGTAAGGATCCCTGCAAGGTTGCGTATTGACTTAGAAAAATAGCATATTAACATCATCTATGTTCTAATGTATTTTTATTTTGTTAAGTAATATACTTTGTTAAGTATTTCACAATTATATTTTCTGGTTTGGAATCCACCAGTCTTACTGGCAGATAATGCTAATTTTTGACATCTCTGGTGTAAAGGTAAGACAAGAACACATTTATAACAGTTGGTAATTTGAAATCTCTTCTACAGCTACAGGCAAGCAATTAATAAATTTTGATAATTATAAACAGTAGCTAAAAACAAAGGGCCAGGAGGGCAGTTTTTAAGTGTAAGCATGAAAGCTGCAGAAAAGTAGAATAAAGCAGCAAATCAAATGTGGGTTGGGTTATCTTGAAAGCTAGTGAGAAGCACAGATGAGAGAAGCCAGAATTTCTCACAAAGGAAAACACGCTGGCAGTCAGATCTACCTGCTGCTCCATACTCTCAAGGGCTCTGCGTTTTTCATCTTGAAGCTCTTGTTTTTCCTTCTCTGCTTCCATTAGTTTTTTTTCCAGTTGTGCCTGATACTCAGCTGAGTCTTTTAAACGTGCTTCAATATTCTTACGTACCTCTTCTGTCACCTTGCCATTAGACAACAGAAATTAAAGAATTCAAAAATAAATTGTACAATGAATTTTAGGTTATACCAGGCTTGAAACTGAGACAAAATCATTTCCATTGTGAAGGTGAAGGGTGTGACAGTCTACTTGCCTTACGGGTCTATAAAAAATTTTTTGTGATCTTTAGTCTAAAAACTGACAATACCAAATGTCTCTTCCCTGACCAGTACTGCCCCAGGTACCCCAAAATATCAGCCCCAGCTCTCCTTATGTCTCCATCCCACTCAACCCTATTTCTCCCATTATGTCCATCTCTCCATCTTGTTAAACAGGCCTGTGCCCTCCCTCTGAAATTTAGTTTGTATTTATTTTCTTTTTTAATTTTCATGTAGTTGTTTTTGCCCAATATAATTTAAGTTCTTTGAAGGCAAGAACTGCTATCTTTTTTTTAGTCTGGGATTTCCCCAGCACAGAGCAGAGTGCCCAGCTCACAGAAGGTGTTTAATAAATGCTTGTGAGTTAAACTGAGCATCCAGCGTACTGAGGAGTAACTTACAGTTTTTACAGAGATGCCTGGGACACAAAGATTAAATAACTCAAATGAGTCCAGGGTCACAGTCAGTACATGTCAGAGATGGACTTGAATAACAAGTCTTCAAATTACAAAGCATAATCTGTCTAACCTGAAACTAAAATGGGAATATATGTATACAATGATTTGACAATGACTTCTAAGATGGTTAACAGAAAGGAATATTAATGGAAAAGGCTCAATACTGAAAAGTAACTCAGGCTGGAATGAAAAATCAAAGTCAATTAAAAATTTATTAATAAAAGTACGATTGAAATGAAATCATTGCTGTCAAATACATCAACATATGCCAAGTTGTCAACAGATTTTAGACTGTCACTGCACTTCACATTACATTGCTTACTTGTTTTTCCTTGTTTAGGGATTCTTCTAAGCTAAGAACCATAGCTCGATACTGTTCCACATTACTAGAAGTTGTCTTGAGTCTTTCCTTTAGGTCATTAGTCTGCTCTTCAGCTTGCCTTAGTTGACTTACAAGATCATCTATGTCTTCTTTAGTACCAGGCTGTCCTAAAATAAAGATATTTGAATTAAATGTAAGCACTATCTATGATCCTTAGAGATATTTCAGGACACAATTCTATTCAAAATGCTTTACATGTCAAGTATATGGTCACAGTTGTAAGGCAGCAAAACCTAGAGAAAAACGACACCCAACTTGAAGAAGCTTATACTCTACTGTAATGGCTCAATCTATCTATTCCCATATCTGGGATTCCTTTCACCTTTAAAAAGTCCAAAATACTACCTGAAGCCTTCTTTAACTGTCCCCTCCCAGAATGCTTTGTTTCTAAACTTACCGTAATTATATGTAATATAGTTTTCATAAATATTTGTCTTTGGGTTTTAGTCTCCTCCCTTCCCCCACAATTTGACTGTAAACTTCATGGAGGCATGTCTGTGATACTTCTCTAGCATCAAGTAAAAAGTTGGTACACAAGTGATACTTAAGAAAAAATGTTGAACAAATTAATGTTTAAAGATAAAAGAATGGTGTTATGATTTCCTTGCCCAGAAGGAAGTTCTCAACTCTCTGAGTCTATTTCTTGAGTCACTAACCTTCCACTTTAAAATCTTAAATTACTGGGTGGCTAGGTGGCACAGAGAATAGAGCACTGGCCCTGCAGTCAGAAGGACCTGGGTTCGATCTGGCCTCAGACCCTTAACACTTACCAGCTGTGTGACCTTGGGCAAACCACTTAATCCCAACTGCCCTGCATTCCCCCTTCCAAAAAAAATAAATAAAATTTCAAGTTACACTATTTAGCACTAAGAAACTACAGATAATTCAAACCACCCCCCTCATTTTGCTGACGTGGAAAACTGAAGTCTAGGAGTCATTCTGTCCAGAAGCATTGTTCTCTTTCTAAAAAGGATACCTTAATAAGTGTCTGAATGTCCAAATTGATTTATACATGTACATTTTCTAAAACGAATAAAAGAAACTGGCAACCAGTATTTAAAGATGATTATCTGCTTTGTGAACTTCTTTCAGGAAACAAAACTTTCTGAAAAATTATCTTTTACCTAGGACTGTCTCATGAATAATACAGGGTATTCCAAAAGTCTTAAGTGTAGTTTTAGGCCTTAATAGCTTAAAACTATACTAAGATTTTTGGGACATCTTATAGAGCGGAATACTATTCTACTGAAAAGGTAATCAATTTAATTTCCTATAGTGTTTTTAATTTGACTCTGTCATTCTTATTTGTAACTGTCCTTACCACATGGTACAGTGAAAGAGCAGTTTGCTATCTGAAGGTTTGAGCTTGAGTTCTAGTTCTGCTATATATCACCTGTGTAGTGTGACTGAGCAAATCACTTCATTCTAGGCTTTAGTTTCCTCAAATGTAAAATGAAGGCTGCTGTATTGGAGCATTCTGTTGAATGCTTTCAATAGTTGGAAAACAAATGAAGTACATTATGAATACTTGCTCAGAATACCTTACATACCCACATTCTTAAGGAGAATAAAATGGGTTAAGAGCAAACATTCCCATTTAGTCCCAATTTTAAGCTAGGATGAAAAGTATTCACAATGCTTAAAACTTCCAACTTCATACTCTATAAATTCTAATAACTGCCTCCTCTCTTATCTGGTCCATAATGTAGTTTTTGCAAAATGGATATATCAATATATGCATACATATAAAAGATGGATCATAAACTTAAATAATTTACCTTTTCCAGGAGCTCTCTGTGCTGACTGGGAAGCAAGCTGGGCTTCAACATTATTGAGTTGCTGTTTCAATGTAGCAGTTTCCTTTTGGGCATTTTTTAATAGTTCTTTTGTATTAAGGTGACGATTTATTTCAGTCTCCAGCTGTCTCTTTGTATCTAAAAGATGAACCTGCAAAAGATGATAAATACATTACTATGACACCAAATTTCAAGAATGTTTCTAGTTTAAACCAGAGATTTAAACCGAAGTTTCCTTTCTTATGGTCACTTCTCTCTGACAGAGAACTGACAGAAAACATTTAAAAGTAAACATTTATTAAATATCTATAGCAATATGCTAGATGATGGCAGTATAAAGATGAAACAAGACATAGGCTTTGCTCTCAAGGAGTTTACAACTTAGTATAAGGGAATGGAATACAAGTATACAGATAATGACTGAACAAAATACAACAGCTGCAAAAAGGGAGACCCACAAAAAAGGTTATGAAAGATCTGAGGCCTAATGGTATTTTGGAGGGATAAGCAAAAGCTTCTTACAGACTCATAGTTCATCTGGTCCTTGGAAGACAAGGGTTTCATAGACAGAGGATGAGGGTGGAGATCATTTTAGGGCATGAGAAATAGCATTTATAAAGGCACTGAGGAAAGAAGGAAGGAGGAGCTTTGGCAATGACAAGCTCTAATACATAGGTGGGAAATAATATGAGCTAAGTTAAACCAAGTGATTTGCAGCCAGAGGCCTAGAGAGGTTAGTAAGTGTCTTGCCTAAGTTCACACAAGCATGGTTCAACCACAACAATTATCTATTCAAATACACTCACATCTTGATTTCTTGTAAGTGTGTGTCTTTGTTCTACTTCACTTTCTAATTTCTTCTTCAGTTGAGATATCTCACGTTCAAGCTTTTCTATCTGGTTATTAAGTCTTTGCTTAGTTTCTGTTTCAGATCTCTCCAGTATTCCCTTAAGAAAAAGAAATGTCACAGGGTTTTAAAAAAATTAATAAAAAGAAATTTATTTTGCACCTATAAAAAGTGTGAGGTAATGGGAAGAGAAAGACATCAATGAAAACAGTCCCTGAGCTCAAGGAACTTCTACTGACAGAAACAGTGTGTGTGTATATAGATAGATAGATAGATAGATAGATATTAAATATAGAAAAAAATAATTGGGGGGAGGAGGGATAAGAGATAGCAATTAGAGAGAAGTCAGTACATAATACCTGCGCTGAAGCCTGAAGAAAGCTAGGGGTTCTAAGGGAGGGAGGGCAACAGTGAGGAAAGTGAATCAAAAATGTTCATTGAGGTAAGAATCACAAGCTCTTTAGTTTACCACAAAGAAAAAGGCTAGCAGAAATATTTCAAAAAATATAGCATCACCTACTTGAACATGAGTACCAGACTACCCATACAATGAAATTATTTTCAGACTTTTCTCAAAGTGAAGCATTATATATGTAACTACAGAGGAAAATGTCGATAAAAACTCTTCAAGATTTTGCAATTAGGTCAAGAACAAAAAGATTTATACGGATCTGGACTTATTTTCATGTCCAAGAAGTTAAACAAGTATTTTACACATTTCTTTCATAAGTTAGAGATAAACTTCTAAGAAGAACAATAAAATTCCTTTTAAAGGTTTAGTCAGAAAAAATAACATCTTAAGGTCTCAAATTCCATGTTTATGCAACTGATGAAAACAAATGTAACTCATAAGAAGGAAAAGAATGATATTTTCCAAATATCCCTCTAGAATTAGGGTTCCAAACTTTTTTATGACATGGACCCTTTCACAATCTGGTGAAACTCACAGATCCCTCGGAATGTTTTTAAAAGCACAGAATAAAATGCATAGGATTTTAAACCACTTTTATTGAAAGTTATCAAATTTTTAAAATTTTATCAAAAAGTTCACAGATCTAAAAATCCCTAGTAGAATTCATATGTATTAACAAGATATAGAAATGGGTATTTCTTTTATGCAGACATTATTACCCCCCCACACACACTTTAGAATACCTGAATTGTTTGCAGATTAGTTAGTAGTAAGTTTTGTCCTCTTTGTTCAGCTAATAAAGATTCTCTCTGCTGAGTGAGGCGAACTTCTGACAATTTCAACATTTCCTTTTCCTTTTTCAGATTTTCTGCCCTTACCTTAAAAGGTAAAAAAAGACACAACGATGGGTTTTGTGGGAAAAAACTGAAAATGCAAAATTAATATGTGGTCTAAATATGAAACCACAAGAGTTAAAAAATATTCATAAACATTTTATTGCCAAATTTAACATTAAACTTTTATATTTAAGGTTTGTGCACAGGACATAAATGGCTCTTAAGATTAATCAAATACATGTTCAATTCAATAAGCATTTAAAGAATGTCTATTATGCTCTAAACAGAACTCCTAGGAAATGTTAAGGTATCAAGAAAAGCAGAAACATTCAATCATAATAAACAACTGATGTGGGGCCACTGAGTTTTTCCAATGGGATCAGTGGAGGATGCCATTGCCAACTCTCTCCCTGATCCTACTTCATCAGGTGTGTATTTATGGAGAGAGACAAGGCCAACAGGGTCTCCTTATAACTTTACTTAACCCCTTCCTCCAAATTGCCCAGAATTCTCAAAGTGTGTATGGGGAATAGGGCTGGGGGAGAGGAAAGCTGTCAGCAAACCACCTTTCTTATGCCTCCTCAACTGCCTAGACCTTATCATGGTGTTTACACCACTTGGATAAGCTATGAATTATCAACTAAAATCTTCCTAAGACAGTCAGGACTTACTATTGGCCCTACCAGTATGTCCCTTATGGATACTGCCTTTCATCTCTTGATTCACCCTATGGAACCCTAGGCCTTTTCATTCATCTCTCCTCTGAACCCTGAGGATTTCCAAGACTCTCCATCAGCCTTGCAGCTGGATCCTTACATATGTTGTCTGGGAGACAAGAGTGTGACCTTTTTGAGAACAGGAACAGTGTTTATTTATACCCCTAGCCCTTAGCATAGTGATTAATAAATGCTTTCTCCACTCACCCACTGGATAGGGAACATAAGCCACAAAAATACTATAAAGATAAACCTATACTCCTCTCTAGGCTTGTTCTTTGCCTGAGTATGAGACGTGATACTTCCTATTCCCAGAAATGAAGTGATGTTTCTATGACTCTAGAATGGGAATTATTAATAGCTTCCTAGCTCTCTCGGTCAAATATTTATTTTTATCAATAGAATGAAAGCCACTTGAGAGGAGAGAACATTTAGTTTTAGTTTTTATCACTTCCATTCCACACTCCCTCTTACCTACCATAGCCTAACTGTTGCCAAAACTTGTTGATTTCACCTTTCCATCTCTTGAATATGGCTCCTCTCTGGTGCAAGCCCTTACCACCTCACACCTGACTTGTAATAGCTGCTGTGGGTCTGCCTGCCTCAAATCCCTCCCCATTCCAATCTATCCTCCACTCAACCACTAAAGTGATTTTTCTAAAGCAGAGGTTTGATCACTTTCCCCAAGTGTACCCTTCCACCCCCAGGCCCTCCCATACCAGTGTCTTCCTATTGCCTCTAGGATCAAATACAAAACACTTGTTTGGCCTTCAAAGGAATTCATAACCAAGCCCCCTCCTACTTTTCCAGTCTTCTTACTCCCATTCCCTAACAAATGCTCTTCAATCTAATCACACTGGCCTCCTGGCTGTTCTACAAAGACATTCAAACTCTCAGCTCCAGGAATTCTTGCTGACTGTCCCCCATGCCTGGATCATTCTCTTTGCTCTGACTACTGACCTCCCTAGCTTCCTTTAAGTCCCAACCAAAACCCCATTTTCTATTAGAAGGCTTCTCGAACCCTTCAATTCTAGTGCTTTTGCTCTTTTAATTCTTATTTATCCAGTATATAGTTTGTTTTGTATGTATTTGCATGTTGTCTTCTGCATCCCCAGAGATTAGTAGTGTCTGGCACAAGGTAAGTGCTTAATAAAAGTTTATTATTTGACTGATATCCCTCTCTACTCCTAGCCCTTGTGCAATGCCTCCTTTCACACTGTGGGTTGTTTAGTTGAACCAGATAAGTACTACTAAAATACACCCTAAAAATAAAAAAATGTCTTTTTAAAATGATCTGAAAAAATGAAATTCTATAAAAGTCAGACTGACAAACTATTATTCCCCTACTTTTTATAACTGGATAACCAAAGATTACATAATAGTTTCTTTTCTTTTCTAATAGTTTATTTTCTTAATGGCTTGCCACTGATAACTAGTTCTACTGGTTCTTAAATTTTCTCTTATTGGAACACTAGTAAATGTTAATTTTCAATTTAATTAGCATACAGAATACCAGACAGGGAGTCATCTTTAGGGATAGGAAGCCCTAGGTTCAAGTCCCACCCCTGACATGTGCTGGCTATATGACTCAGGGTCATTCGCTCAATCCCTCAGTACTCCATGCAACAATCTAAGCCTCTAAATTTTGGAGAAGGTTCATTAGGAGAGGGAGTTTCCTTATCTGAAAGTTTGCTTATACCAGCAACTGTCCAATATTTTTGTCTCAGGACCCCTTTAAAAATTATTGAAAACCTCGCTTCCCCAAGGAGCTTTTGTTTATGTGGGCTATAACTATCAATATTTGTAGTATCAGCAATTAAAGATGTCTTCTTATTATTATGAAAATGGTTTTGACTTTGAGGACCACACTTTGAGAACTGCCTTTTACTTACAAAAACACAGACCTAATCTCAGTCTCTATCTTTATCTTCTATGACCAAATGACCTAGAAGGTCTGCATGGTAAAGATTACTTGCTATACATCAGCCAGTTGGAAGAGCAAGAGCACTTCTAGGTAAAACCTACAAAAGGAAAATTAATCTCACTTCTGCAACTGCCAACTTCTCATTCGCTCCTCTCAAATCTTGAGTCATTGTGTTGATGATCTGTTCCTGTTTTTGAGTGGTTGCAGTGAGTTTTTGGTTTCTCTCATGTAAGGATGTAATTTCTCGACGATATCCCTCGACATTATCTTGTAGCATTTCATAGCTTGCATTATAAAAAATAAAAATACATTATAAGTGGAGTATTAGTAGGCTTTAAAACTAAGCATAATGACTTCTTAAAACATCAACTTTTATCTAAATGGACTGTGAAAATATATATACCACGTAGTTCAAAAATAGGATCAATTTTTTGGCTTTAATAAAACCTGAAGATAACCTATAATTTTGCAATGTATGACTATCCATTTTTTCCTTTTCAAAGAGATCTGATTTCAGATGGGAAGTCTGCTTAGACCAAAACTGATTCATGGCTTATCCCTTATACTCCTGTCAGAAAACAACACAGCAGACGCTCCTTGTTAAGTTACCAAACTGGAATATACACATGATAAATTTCATGTGAAATGTAAAAATACTTCATTGTGCCAATTAAACTACTCACTTTCATATATCAAATCATTAATATTGGTTAACTAAAAAAACAACCCCATAAAAAGCCACAGTGAACTTATATACTAGAGTCTAATGAAATAGAAAGGCACTCTTTTATATTTCACTAATCTCTGAACAAAACAGCAAATTATTAAATGACTTTTTAAGTCTAAAGAAAAACTGATTTACCGTTTGGAAGCAAAATCTAACTGGGTAGAGATCTTAGTATGTTGTGACCGTAAATCTGCAACTTGCTCCTGGAGTTTCTCTGCTTGTTCATTTTGAATTTTATCACTCTCTGTCTTTTCTTTTTTGTAGTTTTCAAAAATTTCCTGCAACTAAACATGAAGAGCAATTATTGGGTAATGTTTAAAACTTTCCTCCTTAAAAACCTACCCTAGAGAAAGAAAAACAAGAGTTATACCTGTTTAAGTGCAGCCTTGGCTTCTACTGCCTCTGTTGACTCAACTGTGGAAACTGGAGCAGGAGTGGAGATGGTTTGTGACACACCTGAAGAATGTTTTGGTGTGGACATCAAGGAAATCTCCTCTAAGCTTGAAGCTTCATAAAAACAAAATGAGAAGACTAGTTACCAGAGTTGTTTTTAGTTTCCTGGATGTCTTTGCATTTACTTCATCAAAAAAAAAAAAAAGACAACAGGCATTAGTTGCTTGAATTAGGTCAAGTTGCATAATTTGGTACTGTAGGGGTGGCTAGGTGGCGCAGTGAACAGAGCACTAACCCTGGAATCAGGAGGACCTGAGTTCAAATCTGGCCTCAGACACTTGACACACTTACTAGCCATGTGACTTTGGGCAAGTCACTTAACCTTAATTGCCCTCCAAAAAGAAAAAAAAGAATTTGGTACTGTAAGTGTCCTTTACTGATTTATTCAGTGAGATGGAGGTATCACATGAATCATGCTAACAGGAATCATTTAGGTGCATGTGACTTTTTGAAAACAAAGAACTGGAAGTGAACACAATCAAGAATAAAATTCTTTTGTTAGCACCAGATCATTACTTAACATAAGACTTCAGAAACACATTAAATTTCTTTTTTTTCCCAAAATATCTTAAAGCTTAAATAACGTGTTAACATACCTTGCGATGGAATGACAACTCCTGTTGTCTGCGACAACAAAATGCGGTACATGTCACGCTGACGGACTATTGAATCAACAAGCTGCATCTGATGGTGTCGTGATTCACGAAGTTGTTCCAATTCAGTGAGGGCACTCTCAAGCTGAATTTGCAGCTCAGTAATTCTGCAGGAAAAAATTAGTTGTAAAAAGAAATGTCAGTGACTACATTTTGATAGTTCTGCCAAAAATTGTACAGGAATCCATGTTATTATGACATTCTGCATAATGTCACACCTGTCTTCCTGTGTGCTAGGGGGTGAGGAAGACACAGTCTAGATAAGAAATGGTGTATCTGTTCTAGAGTTTATACTGTAAAGGGGGATACGAAATATATACAAATAAAGAAAATATTTTATCAAATAAGTGTAAAACAAAATATTTGCTTAATAGGAGAAAATTATTTCATAGAGGAATATGAAATTGGCTTTAAAAAACTGGCTTTAATAGGTAGTTACAGGGGAGGAAATCCCAGGCACACGAGCATAGGTTATGCAACATAAAACATAAATCAAATTAATATTGAAAATGATGGGTAATTTTTAATTCACCATTTTTTCCTCTGGGTATTTTCACTTAATACAAACCATTTGAATGCTTTAAAAAAAATTCATTTAATGCCACTAAGCACACAAAAGGTATCTAGTATTTGTACAGGGAACTTCTAAACAACACATTTTTTGTTATTATATGTGCTAGTTGTATAGAACTATGTATGCTGATTCCCAGGACCTATGTTCACAATGAAGCCACAATGGCTCTTCAAGATCACTGTTTCCTATTCTAGATGAACATTAATTGTTTCTTCAATAATTTGTTCTAGAATTTTTCAGAAAATAAAATGAAGGTCATTGGCCCATACTTTAAAAACTCCTACTCTTTTTATTGAAAACTGGGACAATATTTGCCCTTTTCCAAATAAGAGGTATTGTTTCCTTTCCCATGACCATTCAAATATCAAGAGTACTTAAACAATGCTATTTGCTGGTTCTTTTAGTACCCAAAGATGCAGTTCATTTGGGTCACATGATATGATCAAGGAGGTCTTTCATGTTCTCCTTGTTTATCCTGTGTATCAATTCCTTAATTAAGCGTATTATTCTGTACTCTTCATCTCAAAGATCATCCTTAGCAGCAAAAACAGAAGCTAAATAAAAATTACACAACTCTACCATTTACCTTCATCTCATCTACCCTGTAGAGTAGGACTGCACAACCTGCAGCCCACCAAAGGATCTCCTCTATATACAAAAGATGTTTTTCTCTATATTTTCCACAGGCCACCAGAAATCCTTTAGGGTGTCATAAACAAGCCGTGGGTCACACGTTGTACAGACCTGCTGTAAAGCACCCAAATCTTTCCGTGATTCTTTGCTTTGGTTTAAAAAACCTTATAGGGAAGTTGATAGGAGGGACAGTAATCAACACAAAAGGATTTAATTAGAAATGAAATCTAAATAGAAGTTTAAAACCTGAAAGGATTTAAGCAGACTACCATACATAATTTAATCATAAAATTTCAGTCTTCTGTAATATTTACTTTTTAGTTTTCTCATTATTATTGAATACATGCAAATTTAAATGATTTATTATCTTAATTACATTTTTCTAAGGTTAACAAAAAATTCAGAAAAGCCATCACAAATCAAAATATGACCATCTTATTACAGAAAAATATAAAAACAGATTATTTTAAAAGCTCTCAACTTTTTACCTCGAAGAAGTTGTTTCTTGTTCTTCTCTTTCTCTTGTCTCCCCAAGCTCCCTAAGTGCTACTAGCAGGCGCTGGTTCTGTTGCTGGAGTTCTTCAATATTCCTGTAGGAGACTAGATGCTGTGATATTACCTCAGATGAACTACTGATGTCAGCAGAACTTACTTCTTCATCACGAATTACATGATTACCCCTTGCTTCTTCAAGTTCCATCAAGAGAACTCTAATCTAAGAAAGGAGGCAATATTATTAAAGTATTGCTGATTTGGGTCTGAAAAAATAATATATTTAGAGCAGAAAGCAAATTTTTAAGAGATGATTCTTATGTACTTGTTATTTTAAAAACCTCAGGGAAAAATAAAAGTTGACAAACAGCTAGTTAGCACAGCAGACAGAACATGAGACTTGTAAGGAAGCAAGATCTAAATCTGAACACTGCCTCAGAATCTTATTAGATGTGTGATCATGGGCAAGTCATATGTGCAAATCTCTGTACTTTAGTACCTATTCCACAGGGTTGCTGTGAAGATTAAATGAGTTAGCATAAGAAAATTGCTTCAAAAAACTTTCAAGTACTATTTAAATGCTAGCTATTATAAGCAGTAGTAGCATTTTAATCACCTAAAAAAAAAGCCTTCCAGCTTATCATTTAGATTTTGATACCTTCAAGGTAAGAGACATTTTTGATTAAGTCCAAGCAATTTTGGTATCAGGAAAATTGCATTTATCATCTAAAAAGTTGTCCACTGCAAACTTAAACATTGTTTTCAAGACACTCTTTAGCAATATCAACATAATTATACAATAAGATAAAGTAATTCAGTAGAAGAATAACAGACACTAACTTTCTTAGAATCTAATTCATTGTTTGGTGCCATTTGATATAAAGTGGGTCAACCTTGGTTCCTTCTTATGAAAGATTTATTAACCAAAGGAACTACTTACTATAAAGGTAGTTTTATCTTTAGGATACTGACCCCAAATGCAGAATTAGAGGAAGACTAAAGTGCTAATTTAAACTTTTCTAACCTGTTGTGAAAGATCTTTCACTTGTATTTCCATTCTTTGGTTGTCCCTTTCAAGCACGGATGAATGTTTGTTGGCTTTATCAGTGTCCTCTTGCAATCGTTGAATTTCCTATAAACCAGAAATCGTTTTTAAGGCTTGTGAAAATCAGTATGTCTGGTATAAGACTAAACTTTTGCTTTAAGAAGTTTGAAACTACCATTATAGTGTGTTCAGGAACTAAAATAACCAGAATAACATTAAATAACACGTGAGAAATATTAAGGAAAAAACCCTTCTTAAATTAACCTTTCTCAGAAAAAAAAAAAAACCTAACATGCAATATTGACATGTGACTATTAGCTGTCATTTATAATTAGGTTTAAACTAAAAAACAAGTAGGAAAGATGGATCTGCTCATTCTGATTGAAAATTTCACTCTTTTACCCTGGTCATATATTTACATAAAATTCTTATTATAAAGCAAAAAATAGAGGCACAGAAATAAGTTACAAGCACTATAGTAGCAGACACTGATATCCTCATAGAGATGCTACATGACTGTAAATACCATCAACACTATAGTTTCAGATGAAAAAAAAAATTACCAATAACACAAAGAACATCTGAAAGACACATAGTATGCATGATAAACTCACTCTCTCTCTTTACAGATAAGGAAGAAAAGAACCAGAAAAGTTAAGTGACTCCCTATGATCACAAAAATATTAAATGGAAGACCCCGGACTGAAATAATGTCCTGATTCCAAACAGAACATTTTTCATAATATGCCACTGAACTAGTTCTTACGATCAATTTTAAACTTTTGCAAAATTTAAAATAAGGCAATGAGTCATGTTTCATCTTTACTTGTTCCCTAGTTTGGTCCTACGAAGGGTATACTCACCTTCATTGCTTGCTCAAGCTTAACAGATAAACTTGCCACAGCTTTTTGGGCACGTTCATATTCCTCACGCTGGCGTTTCAGAATTGGTGCTTTTGCTTCAACTTCTTTTACTATTTCATCTAGATATTTATTAATTCTCTTGTTCTCTAGTTTCTCTAAGAGTAACTGATCTTGTGCTTCTACATATGCATTGTACAGCTGTTAAGAGAAAATGTACTAAGTCAAGTCTAAGTACAATATTAAAGGGGTAGATAAGAACATGATAGACCACAAACTAAATTTAAAAGGATTTTTTTTGCCACATTGACTAAACTGTCATTTCATAAAACTGGATATCCCTGTAGACATTTTATTTTAAACATGACTCTTCTAAGTAACATCTTAGAATCCTGAACACTTTAGATGAAAATGTGTTGTAATATTCAAATTAAAAAATCATCACCTCAGTTAGTTTCATTCCAGGCTTCACTATTTTAGCTACAGCTGCTGCAGTAGGAGACATAGCTGCAAGTTCCTCTTCAGATAAAATAGCCCCTATACAAATAAACACATAAATAATATTCCATTACCATACAAACTCAAAAAAACAAAGTAACTGAATAAGTAACTCAGTAACACAAGTAATAAACAACACATGTAAAAGAAGTGACCCCTAAATTTTTAAATACCTTTACAATCTTACTTCACACTACTTCCCCCTTCATGTTACATTCTAGCCCAACAAGATTATCTCCTTAATCATGCTTCAAATATTGTCTTTTCAATGCCGAGTGGCCTCCCCTCATCAGTGTACTGGATTTGAAGTTATTAGAGGAGTAGGCTCAAATCCTGCCTCTACCACCCTAGCTATTTGATTATAGGCAAGTCACTTGGCCCCTGACCTCAGACTGGTACCACTATACTAAGAAAATAGTGTCAGGACTTATTGTGAAATAAAAAGAAACAAATAATTTTCCTCATAGCTTTTTAAGAGAAATGCTTATATTTAAATACTATTAATTGAATATGCCATCTACTATGTACTCAAAAAATAACAATTTTTGTGTTACAATTCACTAAAAATATTTATATGAAAATATCATCTATACCTTTCCGTTTTGTGGCTGAGAGCAGATCATTAGCATTCTCTAGCTCTCTCTCTAATTTGCCAATCTTCTCTAGCATTTCTTTTTCCATTTGGGCTTTTGATTCTTCCACTTCTATTAAATGATCTTGTATTCCTTTGTTAGCTAAAATATAAGAAAAATTTAAAAAGAAATCTTATGAAACTGTAAAACAAAAATACAGAAGCTGCTAAATTTTAATCTACTTAGATCCCTGTTTTTCCCTCCAAAATATTCTTTTCTAAGAATGAAAGCTGGATTCAGGGAAGGAAATGACCATTCCTTCTATCTACTATTGTTCACTAAAAGTGCCTGTTTCATTTGAACTATATGAAATACTCATGCTTTCAGATTCTTACTCTCCCTTGTTTCTCTTGTTCTGCTGATGTCCCTTTCTCCCCAATATATGGAAAGAGGTTGTAATTCAATCACTTGACTTCATTTTTGATTCTTTATCTGAAATTCTGGATATTCTTTCTAGGATGGATATGGGCTAAAGGCCTATACATAATCAATTAAGAAATGTTTTGTTTATAGTTAGCAGCCAGACAACTAAGTATATCTTACACTGTGACAAAGCTTGTTATAGGTTCTGAGAATGAATATAAAGAAAGTTACAAGCCTCTAGCTTAGCATGCTGGAGTTATGGAAAATCTTTGTTGTTTAATCTTTTCAATTGTGTTCAAGTCTTCATGATGTCATTTGAGTTTTCTTAGAGATATGGAAATGGTTTGCCATTTCCTTCTTCAGCTCATTTTACAAAATCAAGAAGAAACTAAGGCAAACAGGGTTAAGTGACTTGCCCTGGGTCACACAGCTAGTAAGCGTTGAGACCAGATTTGAACAGGGAGATGAGTCTTTCTGACTCCAGGCCTGGCACCCTATCCAATGTGCCACCTAGCTACCCTAAGGCAAAACCTAACTTTACAAAATTGACAAATAGAGGAGAATAAAGTATACAAGATTAGGAAGAAACTACATATAATAGAAGATGTTAGCAGTAAATGTGAAGAAGATAGTGATGGACAAATATACAGGGTATCCTAAGTCTCAGTGCAGATTAAAGCTTTAATAGCTGAAAACTGCATTAAGGGAGCAGTTAGGCAGCACAGTGGATAGAGCACTGTTCCTAGAGTCAAGAGGACCTGAGTTCAAATCCGGTCTCAGAAACTTACTGGCTGTGTGACCCTGGGCAAGTCACTTAACCCCAATTTCCTCCAAGAAGAAATGAAAACTGCATTAAAACTTTTGGAGCATCCTGTGTACGTGTCTATCTATCCTCACATACATATGTTTATGTAATACTGATATGCATATAATATTATACCAACAGAGCGATTTTCCCCTCAAAATTCTAGTATGCAGCAATATTAGAACTAAGACTAAAACTCAATTCCACTTTTAGAATACTGCTCTAATATTCCTCAGATAAGCTTTGTAACTGAGATAAACCTATCTAAAATAGAATTTATTTTTTTCAATCATATATTCTACAATAGAAAAGGAATCTCTATCCTAGCCATTTTTCACTCCTTTTAGAATTTTTCTTACCTTCTCCAGCTTCTTTCAAAAGCTTGTGAAGCTCATCCACTGCTCGAGTTAGCTCAGTGCTTTTTGCTTCAGAGTCATCAGCAGCACTCTAAAATAATGTTTAATAAGAAGGTGTTAAATATCATTAACAACAACAGTAAAAACAAGACCAGGACACTAAAATTTATGCTACTGCATGTACCTTATACAAATTAGAGAGCTTTATGTGGGCATTTAGCTCATTGTGGAACTTTTCTTCCATACTAGTCTGCTGCTCCTTGGCCTAGAAGGCAAACAAAATCATAATAATCATAATATCTCACCACTGATATGGACTTAGAGTTTTTTCAAATAGTCAAGGTTAGGGATGATTTTCTTTTAAAAGGGAAAGAGAGGGAGAGAGAGCACAAGAAAACGCTATTTTTACCAAATAAGAAGATTATCTAAAATTAAATTATAATCATGTTCCACAACAGATGAAAATAATAACCAAGCCTTCAGTAAAATGATCTCATTACTTTTTGTTTCTCCAGGAAAACTATTAAACAATTTCATTATACTGAAATTAGCATGTATTTTCTACTTTTGATACAGCATCGACTGTTTGTACCTGATCGTAGAAATTACAAGCTGATACATAAACTAAATTTTGAAGAGTTAAGGTCACAACTGTCAAACATTATATAGAAGAGGGTTAAACTTAATGATAGCAGCTACCACTTACACATCATGTTAAGGTCTGTAAAGTGTTTTACAAATATGATCTCACTTTATCCTCACAATGAACCTGGGGTGTAGATGCTCTTCTTATCTTTATTTTACAGATGAGGAAACTAAGGCAGAGTAGAAGTTAATGACTTACCCAGGGTCACAGATCTATTATTGAGAGTGTCTGAGGTCAAATTTGAACTCAGGTCTTCCTCACTCCAGGTCTAGTGAGCCATAAACTGTATCACCTAGTTGCCTCAAATGGTTCTTAAAAGTCTCTTCCAGTTCTAAACTTATGAGCCTAAGAATGCTTCCACATCCGCAAAGTAGTATCTGAACTTAATATACCTCTTTCAATTTGGTCAGAAGCTCTTCGACATGTTTTTGTAGATGTTCATTTGATGTTTTCAAGCCATTCACCTGTTCCTCCATCCTGGAAACCTATATGAACAAAATTTGTAAAGTGAAGGGAGTGTCACAAAATTTAAATTATCTCAATTTTATGATTATACTGTCTAATAAAAACATCAAGCATTCTCTTTCAAACATGTTTGCAAAAAGTGTAGCAGAACAATATGGAGTATCTTTTTTAAAAATGAAGTACCAAGTAACAATATGAAATAATCAGTTGCAGGGAACTTTTAAATAAATCTTTAATTGGTTTTCTGATTTCATAAACCGAATATTAATAATATCCTCAATTTTTTAATGTTGTTTTGCTTCAAGACTGAACACATATCTCATAATTTGCACACATAATTCTAAAAACGAAAAGATCTGACCACATAAATAAAAAGAGTACTTCGGGGTGGCTAGGTGGTGCAGTGAATAGAGCACTGGTCCTGGAGTCAGGAAGACCTTGGTTCAAATCAGGCCTCAGACACACACACACACACACACACACACACACACACACACACACACACGCCATATGACCTTGGGCAACTCACTTAACCCCAACTGCTGTACCTCCCCCCTCCAAAAAGCAAAAAAAAATTTAAAAAGGGTACTTTTATTCTACTAACTTACCTCTTCTTTCTTGTTTTCAAGATTACATTTAAGTTCCAGGATTTCATTCCCTTTTTCTCTACCAACAGCCAGGAGTTCATCAGTTTTGGTTTTTAGTTCTGTATTCAGCCATGTATTTTGACTATGTAGTAATTCCTTTTCTTGTTCCAATCGTTTCTCTCGATACTATGGAAATCACAGTAAATAGTTTTAAGGAGGGCAAAAAAAGTTTTATAAGGGACATAAACTAGAGTTGGTATACAATTAAAGAAGGCCATTTTTTTCATTTGCTTAAGGTCACAGGTGCTTCTTGCAGGCTATAATGTGAATAAAATTTTGCTTCACTGAAAATAGACTGAATAAGACATGCATATCAATGGGCATAAAGGAACCTTTTTAAAATGTCACATAATCAGATTATAATTGCAATTTTCTATATACCCTGGTTCAAACCAATCTTTCTAACCTCATTATATATTTCTTCTCTTCTTACATTTCACAATACATCCTAATAGGCCTCTCTGTTCATAAGTGGCATCCCACTTTTCATTTCTATGCCTTTGCTATAGCCATATCTCAAGCCTGGAATGCACCTCTCATTGTCTTTGCCTGACAGACTGCTTTTCTTCCCTTCCTTATTCCCTCAAATACTAGTATTCTCCCCCACAAAGTATCTATTGTTTACATTTATTCTTCATAGGCTTATTTATATACTTATTTCCACAAATCGAATATAAGCTCCTTGAATGCTTCATTCTTTGTATTTGTATTGTCAACATATAACATTTCATGTGACACAAAACAGCTGCTTAATAATGGTTTGATTGATTAATTGACTTGATTTTACTCATTTCAGTATTACAGGAAATATACCCATGGAGTCCTGGCTTCCAGTACTGATATGGAGAGATCCAGGAGGCAAAACTTCAGTTTTCATTATGCTTAAGCACAATCCCAGAGTTTAAAAACAAACAAAACTGAACCTCATCAGTTTTCACTATGCTTATATTATTTTCAATTACATAACAGAGACAAAGGAATGATTCTGGTTTTAGAGCCCTTATAGAGAAGACAGAGAGGATTCTGGGAAGACAGCAAAGTAAGTCAGAAAATCCCAAGCTCTCAAGATTTTGCCCCACAAAAGAGTTAAAATAGCACCTTAGGGCAAATAAAGTATGGGTTGAAATAAATAAAAGGGGCATAACTGGGGTCTTGCTGGGACAATTTGAGAAGATCTAATAAAAACTCCCAGAAGAGGTTTGGTCCCTGTGAAGAGTAAACACCTCCAGGCTAGGTTCAGCTTGCCTCTTAAACAACAAGTGGGTAAACCCTGGGGTTAGTTGTTTTGAGAGCCTGCCTTGGCCCCAGTCACTGGAACTTTTACCCCTTGGATAGTGAGGGGAGCTGAACATTTGAGCCAGGGAAGATGAACAAAACCTCTGCTGACCAGGAACACCAGACCCAGCTGTGCTGAGAAGAACAGCACTTATAGGAGGTTGGAGATTTGGTTTTGGTTCCAGTCTAGAGGGAAAAACTGAAGAACTGTGGCAACTATTTCCTAAACCTCGGGACTAGAGGTGACTACAAATAATTAAGTTATTACTACAAAAAAATGCACAGGCAAAGGAGAAAAAATTTAACCATAGAAGCCTATTATGGGAACAGAGACGACCGGGGTTCATTTTTGGAGGAGAATATTGAAGTAAAGAAACCCCCAAAAGTAACATCAAATGGTCACCTGCCCAGAAAGGATTTATAGAACATCTTAAAAAAGACTTCAAAAAATCAAATGACAGAGATGGAGGAAAAACTAAAAAAGAAAGTAAGAATAATCCAAGAAAAACAAGAAGGACATGAAAGGAAAGTCAACCAACCAGAATCTTAAAGAAGAAAATGACACCTTGAAAATTAGAATCAAGCAAAGGGAAACCCAAGTGAAATTATAAGATCAAGAAAGGATTAAACAAAATATGAATAATGAAAAAATAAAGAGAAAGTGAATCATCTTATAAAAAAACAACAGATTTGGAGAACAGATCAAGAAGAGAAAATATAAAAATAACTGAACTGAAAGTTACGATAAAAAAAAGAATCTTGATACAATACTACAAGAAATAATTAAAGAAAATGGTCTTGAAGCACTAGGACAAGAGGAGGACAGTAGAAATAGAAAAAAATGGGGTGGAGACAAGATGGTAGAGTAGAAACAGGACTTCCGTGGGGCTCTGGCTTCCACCCCCTCCAATGCATGTAAAAGGTGACTCTGAACAAATTTTGGAGCTACAAAACTCACAAAATGACACAGAGAAGCTAAACTCCCGCTGAGGACAGGCTGGCAGGTAGCAGCCAGCATAGCCCTCGCTCTGGGAGCTGACCCCAACCCTGCTCCAGTCCTGCTGCCAGTCGGAGGTTTTAGCCTCAGGGCAGGCCTGACCAGGCTGGCTGGAGGGACTTCAGATCGCCAGCAGCTGTGGTAATTTCCAGAATTATCAACACCTAGATGCTAAGGACAAAGTGAGAGGTCAGTGCAGTGTGGACTCTCGGACCTAGGATTTCAGAGTGTGATCTGGCCTTTGCCCCCAGGGTGAGAAGCAACTGAGGCATAGCAGCCCTGCAAACCTCCGCCTAATGGTTGCTTCAGAACTCATGGCCTGAAGACTGTAAGGAGACCAAGCAACCAGTCTTAGGGGTAATTGCTCTTGCACCAAAAGCTTCCAAGAAAAAATATGAGTTGGTTACAGGCCATAGAGGAGCTTAAAAAGAATTTTGAAAATCAAATAAGAAAAGTGGAAGAAAAATTGGGAAGAGAAATGAGAACGATGCAAGAAAATTATGAAATGAGAGTCAACAACCTGACTGAAGAAAATAACACCTTAAAAAATCGATTAGCTCAGATGGCAAAAGAGGCTCAAAAAGGCAATGAGGAGAAGAATGCCTTAAAAAGCTAAATTTGCCAGATGGAAAAAGAATCTCAAAAGCTCACTGAAGAGAATCATTGCTTCAGAATTAGATTGGACCAAATGGAAGCTAATGACTTTATGAGAAATCAAGATACTATTCAACAGATCCAAAAAAATAAAAAATAGAATACAATGTGAAATATCTCATTGGGAAAACCACTGACCTGGAAAACAGATCCAGGAGAGATAATTTAAAAATTATTAGACTTCCTGAAAACCATGATCAAAAAAAGAAATTAGAAATCATCCTTCAATAAATTCTCAAGGAAAATTGCCCCGATGTTTTAGAAACAGAGGGCAAAATAGAGGTTGAAAGAATCCACTGATCACCTCCTGAAAAAGATCCCAAAAAGAAAACTCCTAGGAATATTACAGCCAGGTTCCCGAGTTCCCAGATCAAGGAGAAAACATTAAAAGCAGCCAGGAAGAAACAATTTGAATATTGTGGAAACACAATCAGGATAACACAGGATCTGGCAGCTTCTACACTGAGGGATTGAAGGGCTTGGAATATGATATTCTAGAGGGCAAAGGAGCTGGGATTAAAACCAAGAATCACCTACCCAGCAAAACTGAGTATCATGTTTCAGGGGAAAATATGGTCATTCAGTGGAATAGAGGACTTTCAAGCATTCTTGATGAAAAAAACCAGAGTTGAAAAGAAAATATTCAGATACAAGAAGCAAGAGAAACATGAGAAGGTAAACAGGGAAAAGAAACCATAAGGAACTTATCAAAGTTGAACTACTTACATCCCTACATGGAAAAACGACAATTGTAACTTATGAAACTTTTCTCAGTATGAGAATAGTTGAAGGGAATAGAAATACACACACACACGTCTATATAGGAGGGTATATGGGCGTATGAATACATATGTGAATGTGTGTATATACGTGTACAGGTATACATAGACAGAGGGCACAGGACCAATTTAACAGGAAGGGATGGTACTTAAAAGGTGAAATTAAGAGGTAAGAGAGGAATATAATGAGAGGAGATGGGAAGAGACAGAATAGGGTAAACTCTCATACAGAAGAGGCAAGGGAAAATGGTTATAATGGAGGGGAAGAACAGGAAGGCAAAAGGGAATGGGTCAATCCTATTGTCATTGAATTTGGCTTAGGGAGGGAATGACATATACACTAAATAGGGTATCTCACCCTACAGGAGAATAGGGGGGAAGAGGATGAGAGGGGGGATGATGGAAGGGAGAGCAGGCTGAGGGGGAGGGAAGTTGGAAGCACCCACTTTTGAAAAGGGACGGGATCAAAGTAGAGAATAGAACAAGTGGAAGGTGGGATAGGAGAGAGGGAAATATAGTCAGTCTTTTTGCAATATATCCACTATGGAAATGTTTTGCATAGCTACACATGTACAACCTATACTGAACTGCTTATCTTCCCAGTAAGGGTGGGTGACAAGGGAGGAAGTGAATGAATCTGGAATTAAAAGTTTTAAAATCAAATGTTTAAAATATATATCTATATGTATCGATATATATACAATTATTAACATTAATTTACATGTAACTGGGAAATAAGACATAGAGGCCCTGGAGCATGGAGAGCCACCGTGCTCTACTGGAAAGCTGGAGGGGGGATGGGGGCAGATATGGGAGAGAACAGATTGGAGAAGGGGATATACAGTGGGATTGCAATTTTGGGGTGGTGGGTAGGGGGAAAACGGGGAGAAAATTTGTAACTCATAATCTTGTGGAAATGAATGATGTAAACTAGAAGTGAATAAAGCATTTGATTAAAAAAAAAGAAATAGAACAAAATTCATCGATCACCTCTTAAAAGAGATCTTATGAGGAAAACTCATAGGATTACCATAGTCAAATTCCAAAACCAAGGAAAAAATATCAAAAGCATCAAGATTAAAACAATTTAAATATGATGGTACCACAATTAGAATTACACAAGACCTAGCAGCAGAGACATTAAATGACCACTGGTCTTGGAACACAATACATTAAAGAGCAAAAGATTCTTATCAATAAATCGGGTAGTCCATAAAAAAGATTGGGGTAACCTGAGAATGATATGAATTTAAAAAGTAAAACCATTTAGGAACAGCTTAAAAGAGTAATTATTTTATACAAATGAGGTATAATAGGAAGAATTGATTGAGAGGAATTAGATGGGGGAGGAGGGCTGGTAGTTCTGGTAACCTACTTTCATTAGGAATGGGTTTAAGAGAGAACAATACACATATATATTTAAAAGAGTATAAAAGTTTTCTAAATCCAGAAGAAATAAAACAGTAGGGGCATAGGGAGGGGGGAGAGGACAAGGGAGGGATCTTCAGAGGGGAAGGTGAGGGAATAGATAAATAGGAGTATAGAAGGATGTTTAAATTTATGGGAATGGGAGGATAGGGGAAGAATTCTTGGAGGGGGTAGGCAAGTCATAGGAGGGCAAGGTAGTGGGTAAAAGAAAAGTAAGAGACAGGAGGGATAGGAAACAAGAGATATGCACATTCATAAAAACGAAGATCAGGAATAGAATAGGCTTGGGAAAGTATATATCTATATAAGTATGTATAAATGTATATTTACACATCTATAGCTATGGAGAAACATATCTAAACTTTACTGCAGTTTTCTGGGAGGTGGGGGAGGGTATGTTTATATTAATAGCCATAGAGAAACATATCTAAACTTTATTTTGGCCTGGTGGGGATGGGGTTTAGGGGTGGGGAAAAAAAAAGATCAAAGTCAAAAAGTACACAGCAGAGAACAAAAGAAAACTCACAAGGTAGCAAAGAAAAGATGGACAATTCTCAACATGAGTATTATTTATCATATAGGCTTTCTTGAAATGAAAATTTATTGTTACATATTTTGAATCCTCTCTTATGCTCTGCTATGCACATGACATGCTTTTTTATTCTTCCTAAGTTTTAAAGTTAGTTTATGATATGTTTTTTTTTTCTTTTCTCTATTCTCCATTTGTGTTCTGGTGTATGGGTCTAAAATAAAATTTAGAAAGAAAAAAAAAGAAAAAGAAGGAGACAGACTCTGGCACATTACCCAGAGGAAGGGAAAACAAATGTTATACATCGACAAACTTAAGGGAATTACATTTCTAAGCTACACTGGTGAGATTTACACTTTAAGGCTACCTCTGGAGAGTTTACAATGGACTATGGAGAGAAGAAGTTTTTATATGTCAAAAGATAATTAGAAAGTTAGAGCCTGGTTGTAGATTTGTTTGAGAGAATTCAGGCAGGTGTCATAAATTCCATTTACAATCAGCTGGTTGCTAATCTTAGATCAAAACAAACAAGCAAAAATCTAAATTAAATTTAACAGATTATGACTAAGGACCCAGCCAGTTATGTAACTTTCCCAGTAAAAGTGGCAGCTCTGAGCCCCTAATATTAAAAACTAGAAAGACTTAAAACTTATGACAACAGTAATGAAAAAGTACAAATGACCATATTTGAGATTTATTTTTCAAAAGTTTTAACCACTAATTATAATTTGTATATGCTAAGTACCTTAACAGAAACATCTGATGCTTGAAGTTCATCTAGTTTTAACTGTAGCTCTCCTTTTGATGTATTACTTTCCTTGAGTTTTTCATTTAGGCGTTTAACATCCTCTAGAAAAGCCAGAACAGGTTATGAAAATTATTAAAAGTGCTACAGAGTATGAACTGCTATGTCTTACCCATAATTGTACGTCCCTTAACACTTAAAACTGTAACTTTTATGTAACAGATGCCCAAATGTACTGAAAATACAATAAAATCTAAATGCAGTAAATAAAAAAAATATCATTTAATCTGCTGAAACAGGTATATAGCTCTTCAATTCAATTATTCCATGCTTAATTGCTCTGACTGTTCTATTGACCTTCATTTGTAATACATTCATTCACGAATATTTAGGAGTACAATAGAAAAAGAAAAACAAAAAAAGGAAAATTCAAATGTATGCTTTACTACTGTTTGCACCTCTTTCACACATCCTAACCAAAATTCTGAGGAGAGGCTACTCAACAGCTCTGGGATCCAGCCAGCACTAGATCTATTATGCTTCGTAACTTCTCTCATTTTAAAAGTAATTATTATTAAAATGAGGCCAATGAATATATAAAATCGTAAGATTAACGTTTTTCAAAGAGTATATAAGCAACCCTCTCATTATAAGACTAGGCATAATAAAATATTTACACTTTTATTTCATAGTCTAAAATGTTAAATGGAAAAAATAGAAAGCAGTGTGTAAAGATCTCTTTAAATCTTATCAAGTAATTTATTTCAGTTACTTAATAAAAAGCAAAATTTTAGAATGTATTCCTCATACCAGTTAAATATTCAAGTTCTTGTGAACGTCTCTCACTGGTTCTGACCAAATCTCTTTTCTCAGCTTCCAATTCCTCCTTTGCTCTTGTAAGCTGGCTCTATCAATTAAAGGAAGAGTATAAAGCAAAAACAATGTAACATAAGTAAATTAATTAGACAAGTAAAATTACTGTACTTATCAATCCATAGGAACTAGGCACATGAAATTTTAAGCTAAATTCTAGACATAAAAAATACATCTTCATTTTGTCTGGTTTAAATCAGCTACAACTTAACTATAGGTCCGTTTGTTTTCAACATAATTCACTTTTTTGTACTGCTTATATTTAGGAAGAATTCTGAATGTCAACAAATTTAGGGAAATTATGCTCTGGGTACCAGTTAGCACTAAATCTATTTTGCTTAAACAACTCTCATTTTAAAAGCAATTATTTTTAAAATGAGCTCAATGAATACACAAGGCAACTTGTATGTGCAAATTTTCATGAGTACTTTTGTAAGAAAAAGAGATATCTTAAATATTTTGTCAAAAAAAAAACCAAATGTGATTAAAAAGTCAAATTATATGGCCATATTCTAAAATTTTATTTTTATTTTTGGAAAGTGACAAGGTTTTATCATCATGGTGGCTGCGAAATCCATTATTATAATAGAGGGTTCTTTTCAACTATATTCAATGGAAACATTTTTTATTGGCTTCCTTAATCTTCTGAAAACATTTATTCCTGTGAAATAATGGATCGTCAATACAAACTTAATTTTGTTTTATTTTTTTGTCTTAGCCAAGAAGCAACTGATACAAAGAAGCAAAAAAAAGTGCACAACAGGAACAACCGTACTTACATAGTTACTAACTTAGAATGTGAACCAAAAATAATTTGCAAAACTTCTTTATGCATATGAACAATGATTATTTTACCTGAATAGCAACATGTCGATCTTGAGCAGTTTCCAGTTCTTTGTTTTTCTCAGTCACTGACTTCAGTTGATGAGCTGAATATAAAGATCATTAAAAACTAAACATTTATCCAATCATTTAAGTACAGAAATAGAATCATAGAACTTTAGATCTAGAAGGGACTTTAGAGAACATGGAATCTGATTCTTTCATTTTATAGCTGAGGAAACTGAAGCCCCAATAAATATATTAGTTCAACAGTTTCCTAATTTTTCAAATATTATCTTCTCCTACCTAATCAAAATGTATTTTGTGGTTTGGACCAGATGTGCAATTTCATTGGCAAAAGAAAATTACAATGAAGAATGCCAACAGCAATGTAGACATACTCTACAACTTATATATCTTAAGAGTTGCCTGCACTACTGGCTTTATCAACATGCCGAATTAGTATAAAAGGCAGCACTTGCACTCAAGATTATCCTAACTCCAGGACTAATCTTCTATCTTATACTGTGCCAACTCAACAAAATGTATATCATATCCAAGAGCGTTTGTAATGGCTATATTTGCAAACAAGTTACAAAGACTTGGTCATATGGTGAATGTAAAAAAACTATTTTAAAATTAAGAACATAGACACAGGAAAAAAAATATTGAGAATTAATTTTGAATTCATGATTATTATTTGACAGTACTATAATTACGCCTGCAAAACAGGCATAAAATCACCTAAGCAGTGATAAAATTAAATAATGAATGAGATTCTCCCATAAATAAATGTTAGAAAGAACTTTAGAGGCTGTTTGGGGAGGGTAGATAATATTAAGGCACTCACAAAGAGTATGAATGAATGAAAAGAAAAAAAAAAGCATTTACTAGGTGCCAATAACTCTGCAAAGTACTGGAGATACAAATCTAAAACCAAAACAGTCCTTGGTTTTCAAAGAACCTTACATTCTAATGAGAGAAACTATACATACAGCAGAGTAAAGCAAAATAAAGTTTCTTAATCACTGAGATAATGACTTCTCCAGAGGTAATGGAAGTGTTCATTTGATTATCATTCTCCAAACAGTTCACAGAAAGAGGGCAGGGAAGGGGTTCTTGTGTATTGACAGGGAAAAAGACGGTAAAAAAGCATGATTCCAGGAGGTGGTTGGGCTTAATCTCTGGATTTGGGTAGTGGGGCAAAAATCACATTGTGTTTGTTATGATCATATGAGACAATTATGTTTACAATGTATAATAATAAAACATGGTATAAATAAATGTAAGCTATTACTTTTATTACTTGAGGTAAAAAACCCACAGAATATGCAGCAATGATCTTAATTTACCATACCAAGGAGAATCCATACTAAGTATGGAAAATAATGAATGGTCTTTAATATACATTGCCACTCTCCTTACTGTTATCATTCAGGCATATCTCCTACACAGTTCTAGTGTCCCAAGCAGTCCTCCTCCAGGGTTGAAGAGATAACACAGAAGCAAATAAACTGAATCTGACAATACTTTATTTGACACTCTTTTCTCCAATGCCTGGGAAGTTCAATGAGAATAGGTCACTGCTCCTATTTCATAAGTTCACTGCTGTTTTGCTGTTACTGGCCTCTCAATTTGCAGACACCTTCCTATAATATTTAACATTTACTGATTTTGTTTTAAAGATATTTCTTGCACTCTTCCTGTTTAATATAAATAGCTAGTATTTCTATAGCTTTTCAAGTGCTTTACATATAGTATCTCATCTGAACCTCATAATAACCCTTTAGATTGATGCTATTAATTTCCCTTACAGATGAGGCAACAGGAGCTGAGATAGTTAAGTGACTTGTCCAAGGTCACAAAGCTAGTGTCTGAGGAATGATTTAAACTCAACTATTCTTCTCTCCAGATCTAGAACTATAATGGATAATTATACCTGCTTACAGATTCTTAAGTATTAAATAGGATTATCTACTTGTGCCTGACTAGTACTGTTTTTAACCCCCTTTTTACTTGTAGTTAAAAACAACAGGAAAATGTTTTTCACTATGCTAACGCAAAAGGAAGAATTAGCACTAAGAAGAATCAGCATTTACTTAAGAATTTAAGGGATGATGAGCCATTTCTAACATCAACAACTGGAATTTAAAATAGTTACAGTCCAAATAAGCAGAGGAATGGTATTTTTGAACTCTGTGAGGAGGGAGGATAACTTCCAATGAATTTAGACATAGACAGAAGGACCTCGAAAGTTATTTAATCCATTCAACAGTTGAGGAAGAATTACCTCTACAACAGACTCCAGGTTATACTGAGAATAAAAGGAAAATCCTCACTGCAAATATTCCTCCACACAGCTGCTAATGATTTCCCTAAAGCAAAGATCTGAGCATGTCATTTCTCCCTTTCCTCTCAACCATTCAAAAAAACTCAAGAAGCCCCCTATGACCTCTATGATGATAGATTTAAATCTCTTTACAGCTTGGCCCCTTCCTCCCTTATCAATCTTCTTATATACCACTATCCTCCAGATATTTTTTTAGTCCAACATTACTCGTCTACTTGCCTTTCATCATACACAAAAGGCTCCATCTCCGTGCCTGGAATAGGTTTCCTCCTCATTTCTGCTTTTTGGGATCCCTGGTTTCCTTCAAAACTCAGCAAAAACATCAACTTCTATGTGAAGTCTTTTCTGATTCATCTCACCCAACCCTAAACTGCTAGTATTATCCTCCCCAAACGACCCTGTATTCATTTTGTATATATTCAGCATAAACTTATATGTATACATGATGTCTATTCATTTAGAGTGTAAGCTCCTTGAGTTTCACTTTTGTCTTTGTATCTTTTTCTATCTCTAACACCTAGCACAACATAACTGCTTACAGACTGACGTTCTTTAAATACAGCTTAAAAATACTGCTTGGGTGAATGGGATGATGATGGTTGATAGAATGAAGGTAGAACTACTCAATCCCTATTCTGCTTATGTTTTTCTCTGTCAAGGTGAAACGTCTTTGGACTGGAAATAATAGAGCAACAATGATTAACAGGACATTTACATATCAAGATACATGAAGAGAGGGTAAGAGAGCATCTAACTATTCTTACAGAGTTCAAATCACCAGTACTGAATGAACTACACTCAAAAAAGTTGCCATTATCAAATTGCTGCTAAGTCTTTTTTGTTGATCTTTGAAAAATGGTAGAAAAGGGAAGAAATACCATTAGGAATGTTGATAGATAAATGGTTTCCTGATTTTGAAAAGAGGAGAAAATTAATTCTTCAAACTATAGGCCCCCAAATTAAATTTTGATAACTGATAAAATTCCAGAAAGTATTGGGGATGGCTTGGTAACATATTTAAAGGAGAGAAGGCAGGATGTATTGCTCAAGAATGAGTAATGCCACATTAACCTCAAATCCTCTTTTGATAGATTAGGCTAATAATTAAGGAAACCGCCACACACACAGTATCTTGATGTCAAAAAGAGACTTGATCAAGTCTTTCAGGGTATCCTTGTGTACAAAATGGAGAAATGTAAGCTGAATGATGATAGAACTAAATGATTTCAAAACTGGTCCCCAAAACTAGTGATTAATGAATCAAAGTCAACTTCGAGAGAAATCTCCTATAGAGTGCCACAGCATTCTGTTCTCAACCCAATTCTGGCGAATATGCTTTATCAATGACTTAGATGAAGGCATAAAAATTTTGTAGACACAAATTTTACAGGGACAGATATATAGTATGTTAGGTTACAGACTCAGTGGCTAAAAAACATTCAACAAACTAGAAAGATGAGCTGCATCTAAGATTTAATTTAATAAGTATAACTAGGCTCATAGGTTACTCTGAGCCTTTGCTGACTTGACTCCCTAAAGCCAGAATGTCCTTCCTCCCTCCTCTTCTTTACCTGACGCTATAGACATTCTTTAAAGGCTAACTCAAGTGCTATTTCCCAAATAAATGTTCCCTGATCCCCCAAGCTGGCAACAACCTTCTACCTACATAGTGCTTTTTGTAACTCTCTAACACATCAACCTTGCATGCTGCGTTGGTGCTACTCTGCAGATTATAAGTTTCTCGAAAAAAGGGGCAATATCTTACACAATTTTTTTTCCTTCTCTATTACTCTGCTGAGTATGTGCTTACTATGTATGTCACTATAATTCCAATGTTTTTAGTCTTACGATCATAAAAGAGATCTTGGAGGTCTAGTCCATTTTTTACCCAAAATATGAATCCCAACTAGAACTACAACAACTGGCTATTTAGTCTCTACCTTAAAATTTCCAACGATGCAAAATCTACAGCCTCCAGAGGCAAACAGTTTCATTTGTGGACAGCTCTACTTCTTGTGTATCCTCAAAAATTAATTGATTAAGAAGTCAGATTTCTATCATAACAATAAAAATGAGTTTTCTAATCTTAAGAGTAAATGTCAAGAATGAAGCCGATAATTCTTTCATGCACTTAAACTATAACATGACAAAAAAGAATTACCAATTAGTAAAGCGGTACATAATGAAACTAACAGTTTTTCATTAAGGAACACAACGCAAAGAATTAAATGGCTTTTTCTGTGATAATAAGATTTAAAATTTATACATTACTTTTCACCTTCACCATGACTTCACGCAAGATAATCACATATAATCTTTTGTCATTTGAGTTATCACTACATGACATACAATGTAGTACAAAACAGTACAATTTTTAACTCCGCTTTTTCTACTTTTATTTTGTTTTTTCCTCTCCAGAGAAACAAAATAGGCTGAAAATTAAATAGAAGAAACAAACTAGATCAAAAGCTGAATGATTATAACACATACATAATTAAGAAATTTTAATGCATTTTCTCAGGAGTGTTGGAAGACTTCAACATGCCTCTAAATACTCTTAGACATAAAATCATGTCACTTAAAAAAACACTTACTAGTTTTTTCCAGTTCTTGACGCAAAGTTTGGCATTCTCGGCTTTCATTTACAAGTCTCTCCTGACTCTGGGATAGCCGCTTCTCTACCTCAAAGTACTGTTGTTCTGGAAAAAAAAATTGCAATGTCACAACTTACGTTTTGTTCATGTAAATGTAAAATATTTTAATAGTAAACTTTAATTTCCTGAGTCTTTGAAGGGGGGAAAACTAATGGAAAGTAAAGAATCTGAATATACATGAATAAAATCAGAGGGCTGGGAGCAGTCTGTTGAGCTGCTTCACTTGAAAGATGAAGATATGAGGTCCAAAGAATTTAAGGGACTTATCCAATGTTATACAACTAGCTAGTTTCAGAGCCAGGAACTGAACACTCAAATCAAACTTCTAGTTCAATGTTCTTTCAACTACCCCCTGATAATTTACATTTTAAGTCTTTTAAAAGGTCCTTTTAATGCCTTTAAAGTATACTACAGTAGTAGATCAGATTCAAGAAGAAATAAATCCTTGAGAGCCACAAACTGCCTTAAAAAACCACAGATTAATATTATTGATGTATTCTATTTTTACTTCTTTTGCTAAAAATTTCTCAATTACATTTTAATCAGGTCTGACACCTTTGTCCTACAACATTAGTCACTGATGTCTCCTGTAGAATAAAAAAAAAATCTTCAAAGACAGGCTTGAAAGCATATTATGTCATCTAAGGTCCAAGTTAGCTGGCACAGTGCTCTGCACAAAGTAGGAACTTAAAGAATATTGAATTGATTCATTAATGAGGCATCGATCAACTTTATGGGGAACAAAGGCTTCTTGTAGAGATAGTGTTCAACCTGAATGTTGAAGGAAACTAGATATTCCAAGGGAAGAGAGTGTGTTGTAGTAAAAGGTAAAGGAACTAAACTGGAGATCTCAGACATAATCTTGAAGCTGTTGTTGTTTATTGAGCAGGTGAGTGACATAATCAGAGCTGTGTTTAAAGAACATTCAGCATTTATGTGGAGAACAGATTGGAGAAGAAAAACACTATTAGCTAGTGTCAGAGCTAGGAAGTGAACACTCAAATCAAACTTCTAGTCCAAAATTCTTTCAACTATCCCCAGATAATTTACATTTTAAGTCTTTTAAAAGGTCCTTTTAATGATTTTAAAGTGTACTTTAGGTGGTGATGGGAATTGAAGGGAGAGAATTAAGAGGCTACTTCAATATTCCAGAGGAGAGGTAATAAAGTCTCAGCTAGGGCAGAGGCAGTTTTAATAGAGAGAAATCTAGGGATAAGTATGAAGTATAAAGACTGACCCAGTAAAAAATGGCCCCTTTATGTAGAACACTAGAAAATGGGAATGCAAGAACTAGGTGGCAAAATGGTTTAAAACATAGATTCTTAATCTAGGGTCTACATACTGCTAAGGGGAACAGATTTCAGGGGGTAGGGTTGTTAATTTTAGATGGTGGAAAAAACACAAAATACCACATCTTTACTTTGCCTAATCTTTAACTGAAATTTATTGTTTAAAAAATTATGAAAGGAGTCTGTAACACAAAAAAGATGAAGCAATTCTGGTTTAGATGAATTGATAATCCAAATGAACTAAGTCTTCTGTAAGGGAAGGTTTTAATAATTTTGCTGATCTGAGGCATTTTGTAGTATGCCATTCAGTGTAAATTCTCTCTTCATCTCAAAATCTCTGGACCCCATTCTCGATTCCTTTTCTCCAGTCTCTGATAATGAGATGGCTCTTCTTCTTGCTAAGGTCAACAACTCTACACACATTTGATCTCTTCCCCTCTCCTGTCTTCTCCAGAAGATAGCAACCTCTTTATATAATCTTCCAAACTTTTCTACTGTCTTTAGACATGTCCAAGTCTTCTACATCATGAAAATAACCTACCATTCCTTAAGCTACTGCCCTGTATCTCCTCTCCCCTTTTTAGCTAAACTCCCAGAAAAAAGTTATCAGTACTTCTATTATTCTCAACCTTTGCAATCTGGCTTCTGGTCTTACTACTCAACTGAAACTGCTTATTCCAAAATTATGGTATCTTAATTGTCAATTCTGAAGACTAATCCTCAGCCTTTTTGACCTGCTTCATTTCATACTGTTGATCACCCTTCTCTTCCTTCCTGGATATTCTCTCCTCTTTGGTTTTTTTTTTGTGACACTGTTTTCTTCTGGTTCGCCTGTTAACTGACTTCTCCTTTTATGTTGTTTTTTTTTTTGTTCATTATCCATTTCACCTCCCCTAAACATGAGCATCACCTTGTTCTTCTCTTCCTTCCTTTCATGACCTCTTCAGCACCATGAGTTTAATTACTGTATCTATGTAAGTGACTTCCAGATCTACAAATCTATCCCCAGTATCTACCCTGAACTTCAGTGCAGGATCACCAAATGCTTAATGAACAGTTCGCACTAGAGGTTTCCCATAGACATCTCAAACTCAGTATTTCCCTTCAAACTCTTCCAGCTTCCAATACTCCCCAATCTGTTGGAAGACACAATCATTTTTCCAGTCCTCCCACATTTGTAATCTTGGTACCATCCTAGATTCCCAAACCTCTCTTTTTACATATCCAATCAACTGCGAAATCTTGCCATTTCTATCTCCATATTTTTCACATCTGACCCCTTCTCTCAGCCACCTTAGTTCGAGTCCTCTTTACCTCTTTCCTAGATTTTGTTTTTAAACAAAACAGCCTCACATGCCTTAAGTCTCTCTCTACTGCCGCCAAAATGATATTCGTTTAAGTATAGTTCCCCCCACAGCACTTCCCTATGTAATAAACTACAGTGCTCCTCCATTGCCTCCAGAATAACATATAAGCTCTTTACAATCTAGGTCCAATTTATCCTTCCAGATTCAATGGATTTTACTCTCCCTCCTCACACTGACATTCAGCCAAAATGGCCTTAGTCACAGCACTGTCTGCCATCTCTCTGCCTGTGCACCAGGTTAACTTATTCCCTCCTTCTGTCTTAAAGAATCTCATTCTTCCCAGACACCAACCCAGTATCACTTTCTACCTGAGGTCTTTCTTGATTTCTCCATCTGCTAGTACCCTTCTTTCCTAAATTACTTTGTAATTTTATTCTCTTTATATTTTTCATGCGTTCTTATATTTTTCAGCTTCAACAGCTGACTTCTGTCCTATGTGTTTCATTCTTTGTATTTGTATCCTTATTGTTTGGCCCACAGATGCTTTGTTGATTGAATGATTGCTGCTTAAAGCGTATTCTTTACAGAACCAGGCAGCCCATCAGTTTACCTCGATACGGTATGATGGAAGACTGAAACAAGTCAATTGATTTGTATTCAAATCTTAGCTTTGCTACGTTATATTTCTACAGCAGAAGGACAGGCCTCGGTTTTTCACATATATAAAATACACAGGCTGGCCTGGATGACCCTCAAAGTTATACTAATATTGGGTGTACACTGCCTGGGAAATCACCTCCAAGAGGCCCAGGTTGGGAGGGGGCGGATCCTGGAACCCCGCAGGGGCTGAGCGCGGATGCGCGCGTCCGGGCCCCGAGTGGAGAAGGCCTTTCCCTGATGCTGAGTCCCGCAGCTCTCCCACGCAAGGCCCAGGGAGGGGAGGGGGCGGGAAGCGCTCCTCGAGCGGGGTCACTCGAAAGGGGAGTTCGGGGGGCCACTCACCGCTCTCCACCTTGAACTTCTCATGCCGCCCCTTCAGGCAATCGATCTCGCTCTGCTGGTCCGCCAGGAATTTCTCCAATTTGACCTGGACGGGCTTGGGCAGTTTGGTCAGCTCCTGACGCTCGAGGACCTGCTGCAGCACCGCCGCCATGTTGCCAATGTCCAGATCTCCAGGCGGAGGAGCTGGGAGGGGGGCCGAGGCCAAGGGCAGGGAGGCCGAGGCCGGCGCAGAATCCTCCCGTGCTACGCACACGCGCGCACCCGACTCCCTGAGGCTAGCTCGGCGGGACCCTGGAAAGCCAAGACACAGGCTGGAGAGGAATCCCCGACTCCCCGCCCCGGGGATGCGCGCGCACGCCCCACCCCTCCCCCTTCTCCCGCGCGGCTAGTGCTCAGTCAGACTCTCTCGAGTACCCTGGGAAACCGAGTCCAGAAAGAGGCTCAGATTCTTGGATGCGCGCGCATCCTTCCTGTTCCCTCCTTCATGCGGGCAGAACGCCGGGAAATGTAGTAGTCTCCTCCCTCCCATTTCTCTTCCTCATCCGTCATCCCAACTACCTGTCCACCCTCAGACTCCAGCACAGTCCTGGAACCCAATCCCCTTCTCCCTTCTATCTCCCTCCTCTTACTTCTCTACAGTTCCCCCTCCTCCCCGCCCTCCTGTGTGTGAAAACGGTGTTCGAGGCGGGGCGGAGCTGGGTGGGGTGGTGCTACTTACTAGTCAACCCGCGTCCCGCCCCAAGAAGCCGAGAGCCCTTTTCACTAAGGCTTCGGGACGTCATGGGTCGTCGTCTTCGGGTGCTTCTAGTCAGAGAGCCACTAGTGGGCATCAGTCCCGGAGGGGCGGGGCGGGGCGGGGCGGGCTGGTGCCGCTACCGCCACACTCTTTATGGCCGTCCGGAAGGGGGCGGGAGGGACAGGGGTGGCCTCCCTATAGCAGGGGGGAAGATTGGGGTAAAGGGCGGGGCTCCGTTTTCCTAAGTCAGTTAGAATACACTGTCGACTCACGTCATCAGGTTGCGCCAGCTGCTCTCCCCTCCCCTCTGCTCGGAAAGGAGGCTGGAGGCGGTGTCTTCCGTCTGTACACGTGACGCTGAGCTGCTTGGGAGGAAGCTGGGGCTGCTGAGGCGGTAGCTGCAGCCCCCGTCCCCACCTCCAGGGCCCGTGGCCGCATGCATCCCCCCCACATGTGAGTCAGCCCGCGACGGGGCTGAGGCGGGAGTCTAGGCTCGAGAGAGAAGGGGGAGGCTGCCCGGAGTCGGGCAGTCAGCCCTGGCAATAGGAGGCCAGAACAGAAGGGCGAGAGCCTGACATCTGCTCGGGCCCCGAGGCGGAGGTGGAGTGGGGGGCGGGGCCGGGGGCCGGGAAGGCGGGAAAGGGACTGTAGGGAAGTTCTAGTCCCATATCTTACTTTGTACAGCTCAAGAAACCGACCTGGGGGTGGGGGGCAGTGGTTGAGCCAAGTCTGACACACAGCTTAATAGTGCAGTCTGGACCTTGGAACCCCTGAGGACCAGCTCTCTCTGCCACCTTGACTTACCTTAAAAGGAGGAAACGGTGGTTTGGGTGCTACTTCGGTTGTGACATGTTGGCCTTTGGTGCTAAGGGGAACCTTGAAGAATATCCAGTCCCACTCCATTGTATAAAATAGTGTTGGCCGGTTAAATGAATAACCTGGAAGATTAAGTCACTTGCCCAAGATCATACTATTGTTTGAAGAGTTTTGGTTGTTCGGGGCTCTTGGCATACAATTCAGTATATATTCAGCTCCTACCCTGTGAAGTAGTCTTTTTAGTTACCGTAGAAGATAATGGTCCTTGACTTCAGGAAGCTGACAGTTTAGGAGCATAAGATCCATGCACAAAACCCTCTATAATACAGATTTCTTAAAGCGTAAAACTATACCAAGGGTTTTGGGTCCCTTTTTATGTATTTCATGCCTTTGCACTTGACCGTCTCACTTGTGGAGTGCTTTACCTCTTCACCTCTTTCTCTTAGATTCCCTGGCCTATTTCAAGAGTTGGTTCAAATAGCAATTGCATGAGGCTTTTCCTAGACATCCTCCATCTTCCCTTCTCCCCGTGAATTCCTTCCGAGATTACCATCCACCATTCCTATACTCTTATGCTTTGTATGGGTCACCTGCTTTCCTTGTGATCTCTCACTCCTTGAGGTCAGGAACACTTGTTTTTTTCTTTCTTTGTATCCTCAGAACTTATCCCAGTGCCTGGTACTGATGTAGTAAGTGCTTAATGAATATTTATTAATTGGCTGAACTGCATCCTAGAGATGCTTTAACTGTTATATGAAGGGAAAGGTCATTTCTGCCTTGGGACGTGAGATAATACTATCCAGTTTATCCTTTGTAAGGTTATTTTGGTTTTTTTTACATTCTTGTTTATATGTTGGCTCTTTGAATAGATTGTGAACTCCTTGGTGTAGGGACTGTCTTTTGCTCTTTTTTTTTGTATCCTCTTCACTTAGTACTGTGCCTGGTGAATAATTGGTTGTTGTCCTTCATTGTTGAAGAGGAACAAAATGACATCACTCTCTAGAGTCAGGTTTCAGTGTGTCCATCTACGGATGATCAGACCAGTATGAGTTCAGAATGCTCTACCACAGGTTGGGCACAAATTGTCCATGTGAAACATTTGGGGTAGATACTCTAAATTTGTATATCTTGCTTTTCTTTTGAGCTATTTCAATTCTGCTTTGCTCACGGAGCACAGTACCTTCTCTGATGTGGGCATGCATGCCGAATGGTCCTGTGCCATTGTCTCCTGTGTCACACAATCAATTCCAGAATTTTTTTTTTTTTAAGCAATTGGGGTTAAGTAACTTGCTCAAGGGGCCAGTTATTTCTGGGTGTGGTACTAAGTATCTGAGCCTGGATTCAATCCCAGGTCATCCCAACTCAAGGGCCTGTGCCCTTACCTGCTGTGCTACCTGGCCTCCCCAATTCCAGAGTTCTTAAGAGATATACTTCTTCTGACCACTATGTGAACGTCTGGCCTGTTTGAGTTCTCTTTAAAATAGTCTTTTTGGCAAGCATATGTTTTGCATTCAAACAACATGACAAACTCATCCAAGTTGCACTCTCTGAAGTAGAGTTTGAATGCTTGGCAGTTTAATTTGAGAAGGGACCTCGGTGTATGGTATCTTATCCTGCCAGGTGATCTTCAAAATCTTCTTGAGACAATTCAAATGGAAGCGATTCAGTTTCCTGGCATGGTGCTGGTATACTGCCCAGGTTTCACAGGCATATAACAGTGAGGTCAGCACAATGGCTCTGTAGATCTTCAGTTTGGTAGTCAGTCTAATACCTCTTAGGAGCTTAATAAATGCTTGTTTACTTGGCAGAATGAGTGGCGACATTTGAATTGGGTTTTAAAGAACATGTAGGAATTCTACAGGAACTGGAGTAAAAAACATTCAAGGAATAAACAGCTTGAGCAAAGATAAGGAAGAAGTAAAGAATAGGGGGTATCTGATTTTATTACACCATCCTCCCCTCCCTTGGGATCCAGTAACACTAATTTCCTTGCTGATCCTTGCACATAGGCCAATCTATCACTGACCTTGACATTTTCACTAACTATGAAATATGCTTGAAATTTTTTTTCTCATTTGCCTCCTGGCTCCTTTTCAATACCCAGCTAAAATTCCACCCTAAGAATCTGTTCTCTTTTTTTTTGGGGGGGGGGGAAAGGCAGTTGGGGTTAAGTGACTTGCCCAAGGTCACACAGCTAGGAAGTGTATCAAGTGTGTAAGGTCACATTTGAACTCAGGTCCTCCTGACCCTAGGGCTGGTGCTCTATTCACTGAGCCACCTAGCTGCCCCCTAAGAATCTTTTCTTGATCACTCACTCCTAATGTTAGTGCCTTCAATCTCCTGATTATCTCCAATTTTTCCTCTTCTGTGTTTTTTATACAGTTGTTTGCATGTTGTCTCCCTGGTTAGACTGCCCACTCCTTGAGGAGGGAGTGTTTTTTTTTTGCATATCCTTCTATTCCCAGCACATAGCACTTAGCTTTAATAAATACTTGTTGACTTGTAATTTGTACAGGCTGGCCAGTTTCATTGTAGCATAGATTGCTTGGAGGAGAGTAAGGTAATCCTAGAAAGAAAGGGTGATGACAGATGGTGGAAAACCTAAAGAACTTAAATTTTAATTAGGGAGACATTGAAGATTTTTTAAAAATAGATTTTTTTCAAAAGAATTTTAATCAGATACATGTATAAGAACAATTCAGGCTGCAGTAGAAAAATGGGTTGGAGGGAAAGGAACGGAATCAGTAGGATTTAGTAACTGACTGGATTTGAGAGTAATGAGAGGAAAGAGTCAAAAGATAATGCTAGATTTTTCAACTTGATAGACTGAGTAGATAGACAAAAGTGGGTATCAGTGGCCTCCACTGAAGAGGATTGTAAAGGACATGATAGCCTCAAAGGAGAGCCTGTTTTTTGCTACATTGAGGAGTGGAAGGAGTGTTGGTTGAATTATTTGAGGATTTATTGACTATTGAGCATAGACTGAGGATTTCAAAGGACAGAGTTAATAGGCAAATGGGTTTCGAGGATGGGGGGAGATGAACTTAAGTAGGCCTTGTGTAATTAGAATAGAGAGGAAGATTCACTGATAGAGGCAGATGATTTGAACCTCAAGTTCACTTTTGCTCCCTTAGCTGACATTATTGGGCTTCTGCACTGGAAAGTCAGGAAGGATTTATATGATCTATCCAATTCCATGTCCTTTTGCTATTTGGAAAGTAATGATCAAACTTCGTTTCAAAGAAAGGCAATACATTTTACTGTTCTATAAACCCACTTCTTCCATACACAAAGATGGCCCTACTCTTGATTTTTCTGCCACCCACAAATGGTTCATGTCTGTGTTCATAAACTCTGAAATCCCCTTATTTGATCACAGTCTATTGTCATTCAACTTCCAGTTGCTACTCCAAACCCTGTACTAGCTACATTGTGCTCCTTACCCTATCTTGACCTTTGAGTGAATCAGTTCAGCTCTACACCATCCTCTTTTGGGTCCCTTGCCCCTTTATCATCTTGTAGATCTTGCCCTGCCAAACCTCAGCCTTGGGTCACTTCTACCATCTGTTGCTTTTATTCTACAGCTGAATGAAGGTGGAGAAAATCTCAAAAACTAAGCTGACTGGGTCCATTACAAATTTGTAACATAGCTTTAGCTAGACTCTCTATGCTGCAAGGCAGTCCTTTTACACTTCTCTAATTAAATCAGTTTTCTACTCTACATAACAGGCTCTTCCAAACCTTTTCATCCTTCCTCAAACCTCTCCTTGCTCCTCCCATGCTTGGAGTGTTCTCCCTCTTCATGTGCACCCCTAACTTCCTTCAAGTCCCAGTTAAAATTCCACTTTATACAGAAAGCCTTTCCCAATCTCCCTTAATTCTAGGACTTCTAATTCAATTTATCCCATATATAGCTTGTTTGTATGTTGTTTCCACAGTAGACTGTGAGCTCCTTGAGAGCAAGGACTGTCTTTATCTTTCTATGTATTTCCAGTGCTTAGAATGGTGCCTGGAACATAATAGGTATTTAATAAACGTTTATTGATCAACCAACATTACTTTCTATGGTATTATGGAAACATTTTAAAATTATAAATTGAATTGCTTCATTTCTTAGATTTTGAAATAGGTGAGCAGTTCTCAGATGGTTTGTGTACGTATTGGGGATTCTTTTTTTTTTTTTGCCTTTTGGAGGGTAATTGGGGTTAAGTAACTTGCCCAAGGTTACAAGGCACCCTGGGCCAACGCTTTACTCACTGCACCACCTAGCCGCCCTGTATGGGGGATTCTGATGAAGAGGTTACCCATAAAGAGGGTTGGGGTTGCTCTGGAGACCCCAAAATACCAACACGTTGGGTCCTGCCGAATGAATTCGACTCAAGTCTTCTCTCGGCCAAAGAAAAGTAGTTTATTAAAAGTTTGCTTGCAGGGGGCGGCCAGGTAGCACAGCGAGTAAGAGCACGGGCTCCAGTGTCGGAATGACCTGGAGATGGAATCCCGGGCTCAGACACTTAGCACCCACCCAGAAGCACCTGGCCCTGTAACCTTGAGCAAGTTACTTAACCCCGATTGCTTTAAAAAAAAAAGTTCGCTAGTTCGCTTGCGTTAGACACAGAGTAAGTCTGTGCTAGGCTATTCTATGTAGCTCTCACTAGCATGAAGACCAGATGGGGTCTTATATAGAGAAGGTTGTGGGAGAAATCTAGGGGTGGTCTAGAGGAGGAGTTTAGGGAGGGTCTTCAGGAGGAATTAATAAGGTCAATGAGTGATTAAGGGTGGGAAGTAGCTGAGGCTACCTGGAGACTACAGACTATGGTGGGCTAGGCCAGTTCAAGGGTGGATTGATATTTGGTAGGCTCAAGGGTGAGAAGTCTAGTAACTGAGGCTTGGGCTCAGTCACTATGTAAGACTTATTGCCTCATGCAATTGCCTCATCAAATAAGACGATTTAATCAGTTCAAGCGGGTTTCCCAGAGCCTGTACCTCAAGGACTCGAGGAGAGCTGGAGAGGGCTCCCAGAGCTCCATACCTCATCACTGAGACCTTTTCCAGGGTCTGCAAAGTCAAAACTGCTTTCTTAATCTTACTCAGATATTATTTGCCCATTAAAATACTACTCTTTTTTTTCCAACTACATTTCTCTTTGAGGCTGAACTTTCTTTATATACTTCAACCAAAATAAGATGTAACAGTTTGAATGCACAAACTGATAAGGTTTTCTATTAAGCCAGACTTCAGTGATTTGCAAAAAATATGTTAAAACAGTGTCACTTCATAAAAATTATATTTGTTAACACTTAAAAAGGGTTTATTGTTATTTTAAAATAAACATACATAATTTAAAAATTTATCAGTTTTAATTTCTAATATGGTATCAGTTGATATTACCCACATAAAAGCTCAAGAATTTTTAAGAATGTAGAGGAGTCTTGAGAAATTTATCAGTTTTAAAAACCTCTGAAATAGAAGAAAGAATGACATAGATCTTATAGATGTTTGTGGATTGAGCCTCATATCTAGACCTGTTCTCTCTTGAACTCCTGCCTCCTGGATATTTCACACTGTCTGTACTTCAGATCTGAATGATCTTAAAGGCCATCAAGGTGGCACAGTGGCAGATAGAGTGCTGGGTCTGGAGTCAGTAATACCTGCATTCAAATATAGCCTAAGGCATTTCCTAGTGCTGTGACCCTAGGAAAGTCACTTAACCTCTGTTTGCCTCAATTTCCTCATCTGCAAAATGTGGATAAAAAAAGCATCTACCTCCCAGGGTTGTTGTGAAGGTCAAAGGTGATATTTGCAAAACTGTTAGCACAGTGCCTGGCACATAGTAAGTGCTATATAATTGTTAACTATTATTATCATTGCCCTTGATCTTACTGTTACCCATCTTGCCATTAGCCACATTCATGAACTCACAGATCATAATCTTTTATTAGTGTCCTATGCCTTAAGACCTTAGTGCCTGTTCTTCCCCTTCACTTTGCCCTCTAGTCTTACTGTGCAGCTCTTTCCCAGGCCATCACCACTGTACTGCCTGCACTCTTGACTCAGAGGTGAACCATTTCAATTCCCCATTATCTTTAACTCTTGCGTCCTTTACTCTTTTATCCTTTTGCCAATTGTGCTTTCTAAATTCCAACTTTGTATTCCTCCTGCCATCCTCTGCCTTGGCCCCTATTCTCATGTTGCTGAATGGAGCTGGAGAAAGTCATGAAACTGCTAACTGGGGACCCCCTACAAATTCAGGCAGTGATTTGATCAGATCTATGCCTTAAAATGAAAATCACTGGCTCTTGAGTAGATTGGGGGGAGAGACTTGAGATTGGGAGACCAATTAACAGACCATTATAGCAGGCTTAGCAAGAGTGAGTGAGTGCCTAAAATAGTTTGGTAGCAATGTTAATCACTCAACAAGCATTTATTAAATTTGTCTATGTGCTAGATACCTTGCTAAGCCTGGGGATAGATACATAGAAGATTCTTGCCTTTGAAGAGTTTATATTCTAATGGAAAAGACATGCAAAAATGTTATATTTACAATGTGATTGCAAAAAATTTATTCACATAATATGACTGCAATTAGGAGTTGGACTGGGTAATAAAGATTGATGAAGTAATCTTCAAAGAAAGAAAGTTTACTGAAAGATGGTGGGAAAGGGGTGGTCTGGCAGTAGGAGTCATCCTGCTCTTCCTTTGAATCCTGCACTTTGGAGGCCGTAAGGGAAGAGAATGGTGTTAGAGACGGGGCCAGAGATGCAATGTCTTGAGAAAACTAGGTTTCTGTTACTGTAAGAAGATAGAAATGGACTGGAAATAGATACAAAATAAAGAGAGCTAAATAATAGAGTACGGGCAGGGGATCTAAAAGGTTTAATAGAATGAGAAGTAAAAGGAAGATACTGCAGCACACCATGGATGGAGTTACATAGTGCCTATTATATACCAGGCACTGTGCTCAGCATTTTTACAAATATTATTTCATTTGATCTTCACAACTACCTGGGAGGTAGGTGCTATTATTATTCTTATTTTACAGTTGAGGAAACTGAGAGAAAAAGTGATTTCTCCATGTCCCACAGCTAGTATCTATCTGAGTTCAGATTTGAACTTGGGTCTTCCTGAATCCAGGCCCATTGGTAGCTGTTTAGATTGGGGATAGGACCAAGGTAGATAAGGATTAGAGTACTGGGAGAGGAGGAAGAGAAGTTTGTCACCTCTGCAGATGCTGAATTTGAATGACATGGCTAAGGAAAGCAAGATCAGGGAAGTTACCTTAAGTCATTTGAGGAGTGACTAGTTGATAAAAGCTTCCATTCTCTAAGGTCCCATGGTGATTGAGTACAATCATTGTTGTTCCTCAGTACTTCTGACTCCCAAAGTCTCAGGTTCTCTTATGGTAATGAGAACCTGCTAGTGTAGGAAGAAGTTCACCATAAGTCAGCAATATGCACATGTTCAAAAAAACCTCATGATGTATTAGACTGCATTAAGAGACATTTTTTTCAGGAATAAGAAGTGATAGTTCTTCTGTACTCTCCTCTGGTCAGACAATGTCTGGAGTGTTACGTTTACTTTGGGGCACCATGGTTTAAGAAGGATATTGATAAAGGGAGAAAGAATGAAGTTTATAACTTTTGATGACTCCAGCTTTCATTCAATAAGCATTTTCATTGTCTTCTATGTGCCACTCAGTCCAACAAAGCTAATCTTCTTGGTGTTCCTTATGTACATCATTACCTCCTCCAATGCATTCCCTCCTTCCCCTCTGCCTCTTAGAATTCTTAGTTTCCTTCAGATATCAGCTCAGACACTGCCTCCTCCTACATTACACTTTTGCTGATCTCATCCATTTGCTAGTATCTTCTCTCTCCCCTCTGCATTACCTTGTATTTATTTTGTATGTACTTATAATGTGTGCATGTAAACTCCTTGAGGTCAGGGACAGTTTTTGTTTTCATAGGTGTTTAATAAGTTATTGATGATTGTTTGCAGGGTACTATGCTAGATGTTGGAATTACAAAAGCAAAAATAAAACAGGCCAGGATCTCTAGGAGTTTGTAGTCTTTTGAAGCCATTACCTTCTTCCTGAAACAATAGGCCCGTCTTTTTTTAATACCAGTGTTCCTCCATATTGTTATTTTATTTGTTGTTCTATGATAATTTCTATTTGTTTTTGTCTTCTCTCATTTATAGAACTTTTTAAAGATCTGAGACATTTAAGGTATTGATATTGATTAAAGTATTGATATTCTTTGAATAATGGGAAGAAGCTACATAGTAGAAGAAGCTGTTGGACAATATCTTTTAAACTTCAACAACCAAGAAAAGGCATTCGTCTCTGGTATTTTGATAGGGCAGGTATGTATATTTTAGGTGTGTATATTTTTTTGATGGGACAGCTATGTATATTTTAGTCTCAGATTCATTAATATAACTTAGCTTTTGGGGTTAAAAGTGTGATATAACATATTGAATACTCAGGGTCTTAATTAGAACTTATTTTAGGCAAAATCATCCCTTTGCACTCCCTTTACTACACCATCCTTTCCTCATACTTCCACTTGTACATTCCCTCTCTTTCCACTCCTGTTTTAAGGCACAGTTTCTGTTTAAGCAGAAAAATAGTTCTGTAGATATTCTTTTATCATGTTAATTATAGAAAGCAAGTGGTATAGTTCATTAATTTCTTCTAAAGCCTGTCTGTTCTGTCCTCCTGTATATTTTTCTACCTCGTTTTTTGTATTTACTGACATTATCTTCACTTTCATTCTCTCCTGTTTATCTTTTTTTCCTTGCTTCTTAAATGCTCAAATTTTTTTTTTCTCTTCCTTTGTGGACAGATATTTTCTTATACTTGAATGTGATGGAAAGAATACTGGACTTGGCAACCAGAATAGACCTGGCCTTGAATTTTAGCTATGAAATTGACTACCTTGGTCATTCTGGGAAAGTCTGGAAAAGCTTCTCAACTAAGACTTTATTCTCCCATTCCTTCTTGCCCAAGAATTTGAACAATTTAATAGTTAATCAGTTTTTAACACAAATCAGTTTTCCTTCTTATTTGAAAACCATTGATTTAGCCAATTCTTAGTTGTTGAAGGTTTTAATTATACCAACACTAAACTTGTGATTAAGACAGTTCAAATTCAAATCTAATTTTTCTGTTAGGTCTAGTAAGAGGTTTGTTGAGGTAGGCCAAGATTTTTTCTATACTGAAATTTTTGGATTAAATAGATTTAAATTAAAGATGCAATTTTCAACTATCACTAAATACAACTGATACTTGGTTGTAATGCCATCATCATCATGTTGTTTTATTTAGAATTTTGTAGGTTAAGTCCCTCAAAAAATGTATTTGTGATTATGAAAAGAAAGTATAACAAGTAGGAAAGCTGTGTCAAAAACTTTAACAAGTGGAATAGTGTGCCTTGGGAGGTGATAGATTTCCCCTCATTGGACTCTTGCCATAAGATTGGATGATAACACACCCCACAAGGAGGAGGGGACATTTTGATCAAACATGGGTTGGACTATATCACTTCTGAGCCCCTTCCATACTCTGAGAGTCTGTGAGTTCAATAGCAGAAAACCTTGTAGACTGAAGCTTTTTAAAATTCTTTTTTTATTATTATTAAAAGGACAGAAAAAAAGATGATTTTTTAAAAAACCCATATTACATTTGACACTATACTTGGGAACACTACCCTGTTTTTGTGTCACTTTCTAAATTTTCTGCCATTTTTTTTCTTGTGCTGCTCACTTCATTCTATTCTGGTTCATAGGATCACGGTCATTGGATCACGTATTTAGAAATGGCCGTCATACAAGACCTCTTGGGTTTCATGTTTTTTGTCATTTATTGTTCATTAAGTTTCCATTACATTCATGTAATTTGTTCAACTGTTCCTTAATGAGTGTTTTGTGTTTCTTTTCTATAATCAAAAGTGTTATGAGGCTAAGGCTTTAAATATCATTGTATGTCACTAATTTGAAAAATTAGAAATTTGTTTCACTATAAGTTTAATAGCGAAATGAATTAATCAACTGACACATTCGTACTGTTTATGAATAATCTGTATTCTTTAATTAGATGTCACTGATAATTTTTATTTTATTTTTGTAATATTTTAATTGTAAATTTAAGTGATCAACACAAACATTTCAACAGATAAAAAAAACAAGGAGGATTATATATAAAAGCTGTTAACCTTTATTATGTAGTTTGTTTTAGAAAAGTGTGCATTAAATTTCACAAGGTAGAAACAGAATTACCCTTTGTGTTTTATTTTTTAAGTGTTCTTTACAAAGGGATTATGTAGTTCTTGCCACTAGAACACCACCCAGAGAAGAGCAGAATGAAAACGCAAGATCTTCTCAGTCACAGCTGGATGACCTAGATGAAGAATGGATTACAGCACATGCCAGTCAGGTTGTACTATTTATAATATACATAAATATTTCATATATACATGTAAATAAATAAAAAATATTGCTTATATTACATATATGTGGTTCTAGGATAGATATCAATGCAAAATTAAGCCACCATTTTATTTTGGTTCATGATACAAAGCTGAAATTTTATAATATTTGTTCTCAACTTTGAAAAACTGTCAGCACATACAATTAATAATAATGTTTTTTATTCTGATTTATTCATGTATAGCTTAGCTACCTTGTGGGTTATTTCTATCAGTTTTAATCTTAGTTTAGCTTCTTTCTTTCCCCCAAGAACTCTTTATTTTAAAAATATTTTCTTTGCCCAGCTGTATGTAGTGTGCTTAGTCTCTGCAAACTCACCCTAATCATGGACAAATAATTCATCATCTAATAACCAGCTTATTAGTGAAGAGTCTCTTCACATTTACTTAGTCTGTTTCTTGGAAAGTAGATATAGTTTTTGTTGTAATGATACTTGAAGCCTTTCCATTAAGTAGACCCTTCCAGAGCTGTCATTTCATTGACATAGTCTTCTTGAATTCAGGGTCATCTATATGCCATGATGAGAAATAGGAGTATGCTTTTGAGGAGGACATAGGAATGTGGGCATAAGACAAATCTAATTAGGATGGTGAATCTGGTCCATAAAAGTTGTATTATGTAGTCCAGAGCAATATGGAATATTTAGATTAGATTTGTAAAAGGCACATATGTTAGTAAAGGTACATTGAAATTTAATATGGAAGATTCAAGAGGATTTTCCAAACATACTGTAAAATTCACCCATTTTTTAATGAAATAAATGAGCAAATTGTCCACTTTACTACTAGTTTCTGACATTTTTTTGGAAGTTCAAAAAATCTTGAATTTACTTTAAAGTTTTCTTTATTTTGAACTTAATCATTAACTGATAAAATTATTTCAGTAAAGATCTTTCTTTTGTATGAGAGCAATAGATTATCCGTAAGTTTTAAGGCCTTATACTTGTTGATTTTTAATTTTTTCATTATTTTTTCATTACATTATTTCTTACTGTAAAGCAAAATTTGTTGTATATACTTACTGTATATGCTTATTTTGTTTAAAAATATTTTTAAGGTGATTTCAATTATAAGGGATACCATGGCATGGATATCACAGACAGGATATTCCAAAATAGTTAGAGGACAGTGGACTCAATGGCTTTAGCACACTTGGCTAATCTAAATTTTTTTTTTTTTGCTTTTTGGAGGGCAGTTGGGGTTGTGATTTGCCCAAGGTCACATGGCTAATTTTTGTGTTAAGTGTCTGAGGTCGGATTTGAACTCAGGTCCTCCTGACTCTAGGGCCAGTGCTCTATTCACTGCTCCACCTAGCCGCCCCTTCTAAATTTCTTGATACTAACATCAGTTTTCTGTAGCACCTTGGACAATGCTTTAAAATTGTAGGTGCTCAGTATAATACTTGTTTAATGGATGGAAGAATGAATGAATAATATATCAAATAAGAAGGAAAACTGATTACAAACCAAAAATCGTTATGCTATAGTTAATATTTTAATTAATTTCTTTACTTAGGTATCTAGAATGCTGCCAGGAGGTTTATTAGTTCTTGGAATGTTTATTGTTACTACTCCAGATCTTGGGAAAGATGTTCAGAATGCCCTACGCAGGGTAGGTACCAGCATATGTACAATTCTCAGTATGGTTTGGGTATGTATTGTTTTAATTAAATACAATTTCATGTGAAGGTCACTGGATGTATTTGGATAATGCTCATAAAATTTTGTGGTCTTGGATCATAATTAAATACTTATGTTTTCAAATCTAGTTGTAAGTTGTTGCAATAAAAAATCTGTGATGAAAAGAAACTGAAGTTCAAGGTTCTGAGCATGCTCATTTGTTAGCAAGGCTAGTAATTGCTAGTAAGTGAGATTCCCAAAGCCCCTCAGTGGCCAGGGATGCATTAGATCAGACAGAGCAGTCTTGGTAAAAGTGTGGGGTGGGCTTACCTTTGGCATAATCAGGCAGATTTGCTTGCAAAAGGTTGTTTGTAGAGTTCATGGTAAGGGGAAAGCACAAAGTTAGTCAGCGTTCTCTGGAAATTATAGAAAGCCCTATGTCATTGACAATGTGCACCAGAGTGGTCCTGTGGTAGGCCTATGGTCAGGCAGAACATTTTATGACCACATCAGTGCAATGAGTCTGTGCTGTAGCTCAGAGAAATGGGCAAGTTAAAACCCTTATAAAGGCATATTGTAGACTCTAATGTGAAATTGTCAAACTGTCTTTTAAATCAGACTAATTCCTAAGTTCTGATTCCAGTGATTAGATACTATTCTCAATCAATAATTAATAAATAATACAGAATAAAGTGGGGTGTCAGTTTTCAACTTCACAAGAACTTACATTTAAATACTGGTGTACCATGTGTCAGGGTTCTTTGTTGGGCTCTGTGGGGATGTAAAACTAAAATGAAATCGTCCCTACTTTCAGGGAGCTTATAGTCTACTGTGGTGATCAGCCTATATGCAGTTAAGTAAAGAAAAGATATTTGAGGAAGGAGAGAACACTAATACTTGAGAGGTGAGGGAAGCCTTTACTGAGATTGTGACAGACACCCATGCTGAGCCTTGAAGTATTGTGAGGGTGCAAATACAGAAAGAGGCATTATATGCATGAAAGAAATGCCTGGCAAGGACCCTCATTTGAGAAGTGGAAAGCTGAGGTTGGAGGGCAGCTTTTAAGTCAGTTTGGCTGAAATTTAGAGTGACTGAAGTGTAGAGTAACATGAAATAGGGATGGAAAGGTAGGTTCATATCAATTTGTAGGGGGCCTTCAACTCCAAGTTAAGAAATTTCCCCTTTGAATTACCACATGTCATCTAGCAGTACACATGTGCCAGACTTTGCAGAACACTGATTCCTAGGGATTGCTGTAAATATTAGATAGGCAGGTATAAGAGTTGAGTGAACCACTTTGACAGTATCTTGTGACTCAGTTCTGCATCTAGCTCAGTTCCCTTTCTATTCAGTTACAGGTCTAGTCCAGTTTCTGTTTTGTGAGAAAACATTATTCAATTTTAGAAGTTGTGAGAAAACTTTATTACATTGTTTTAACCTTACCCTGTGTGGCTGGGAAGCTGGAGCTCTAGATTACCTCTACCTGTTGCTCAGAGATCCTTAAATAAGGATCTAGGTTATGCTAACCAGAGACCCAGTCAGATTCAGATATTGATGCAGAGTTTTCTCATAATTACACATTATACATCAATGTATAATATAATTATTTATCAAACAACTCATATGTCTTATCTGAAAACTCGCCCCCTGCTAGTCAATCAGTTACTGTTTCTTTGTGACACTTAGAGGGGAGTGGAATGGCCTCTTTTTCTGATTTCAGGGAATTGCATTTGTTTGCTTTCCCTCTCCTAATTCAGAAAGCCCCTAATCTTTCCTCCGGTTAGAAATTAGATGACTTAATCTTTTATCCTGTTTATATTCTGTTAGTTGTTTTCTTCTAATGTGTAAAACTATTTACCCCTGTATTCAGGGTCCAATGCCAAGCTGAGGAGGTCTGGTCCTGATTTGTTATGCAATTGACATGTATTGCTTAATATATTGATATCCTTAGGAACTCAAACCTTTATTTCCTTGGTCATTTTAATCAGTTGATATGCCACACAGGTGACATAGAGTTCCCTTTTACATTAAGAGTTGTGTGGCTCTTTAAATGTAATCTATTTGTTTGGGGAATTTCATGAGTTTCAGTTATATAGTGGTATTCTGATGAAGTGCTTTTGAAACAATTTGTTTCAAGTTGAAACCAATTTTTCATTTCATTTGTAGTAACATTTCTCTCCTGTCTTTTCATTCAAATGCTGGTTGTCTAAAATTAATTTGTGTATAACTTATTTTACATGAAAAAAAAGAATTTTATTTGAATGGCATTTATTCAGTTAATTATTTATTATCATTTGAGTGCTCTTAAATAATGAGTTATTTTTATCCCTAAGAATGGAGTCCAAAATAGGCAATAATTGAAATTCTTATTTCATTTTAGCATTGACATACAATGATATGGTAAGAGAAGGAAAAAAAAATGTATTTGTTATTTCTTCCTCAGTTAGTGTTTGCTGTGGAAAAATCTATAACTAAAAAGAGACTATGGAATCTCACAGAAGATGACATCTCAGACCGGGTCACACTTCATGTCTGCTCATCTACAAAAAAGTATCTTTTACATGGGGTATTTACTATTTGAATATGCTATTGAAATAATATTCCTGTATATTTTTTCATAAATTCAATATATATGTCATGATTTATAAGATGTACATACTGTGTATAATTTTGTGAATAATACTTGATATGTAGTCAGTGTCTGATTTATAAATACCCACTTCATGAATGGACAATTGAGAAGTCCACGAATCTGACCTTCATGAGGAAAATTGCCCCTTCTTTCTTAATTCATTTTGATTCTTAGGCAGCTAAAGGATAAAGTGAGTAGAAAATTGGACTTGGAGTCAGGAGGTCCTGAGTTCAAATACTGCCCCAGTCACTTAACTCTGTAATCCTTAGCAAATAACTTAATCTTTGTTGTGAGGATAAAATAAGAGGATAATTATAAAGTGTTTTGCAAATCTTAAAGCACTACATTTTTCTGGCAATCAATTAAAAACAAAAGAGAAAGTATTTATCTATGGATTCATCTTCTCTTACCCAGAAAGTTTACAAATTCCTGACATCTAGAAGGGCCCATTGTTCTCTGCCCTCCCCTTTCCTGTTACTACTTGGGGAGAATGGATAAGACAGAAGGGGAACTGGTTTCTTGCATTGAAATTTCTGTATATTTAGAAATGGTATTATATATGATTATTTAAAAGTAGTATTGGTACTATGTTCATTATGAATTACACAGACTTTTGTGGAATCCTTTGGGAAAATAACCACTATTCATTACATGGGTTCTGTGGGAAAATGTGTTTATAAATGACCTATTTGTAAGTTGGGGATTATTTGCACTTAAAGAGAAATGATATATCTATCTTTTGAAAATTTCAAGGTGACTTATTTTACTACAAAAGATAATAAAATTAAAGCAAGAAGAAACCCATTCACTGTATCACAAAATTGTTGGTTTTGAGTACCAGTATTTAAGTATCTTAATTTTGTAACATAATCTACCTAATTTCCTTCATTCTGGGATGAACCCAAGGAGAACAAGAAGCAATTGGTGAAAGTTGCAGAGAAGCATATTTCAACTTGATAGAAGGAAATCATTTACTAACAGTTGGAACTATTTAGAAATGAAGTGTATTGCTTGGGAAAGGGATGGAGTAGTGACTTGCCTATCACCGGGAGTATTTGAGTGCAGGCTAGATGACCACTTGTTTATTTGTTTTTTAGTATATTAAAAGCTTAATTAGCATCAACTGATGGATTTTTCCCAGGTGGTGCTAGCAGTTGTCTTTAAAGAGGGATTTCCTGGGGCAGCCAGGTAGCACAGAGAGTAAGAGCACCGGCTCCAGTGTCAGGATGACCTGGAGATCGAATCCCGGGCTCAGACACTTAGCACCCACCCAGAAACACCTGGCTGTGTAACCTTGAGCAAGTTACTTAACCCTGATTGCTTTAAAAAAAAAAAAAAGAAGAGGGATTTCCTGCCCAAGTACAGATTTGATCTCATCCAGAGGTGCCCAGTAATTCTTGTTCTGACTCATGTTCTAGGTCATTGATGAAAGCAATTAAATTATGCAAATTTAAAAAGAATTAAAATTTTACATATAATATATATTATATAATGATATATAATATAATAATGTATAAATATATTATATACAAAATATATAGTAATATAATAAATATAATAATATATATTCAAATAATTAAAATAAAAATTTTAAAAATAAATTAAATACCAGTTATGTGCAAGGTACAGTGTTTGATACTGAGATCAGTATCAAAATGGACAAGAAACAAAACAGTCTCTGCTTAATTTTTAATGTATTTCTTCTCTCAAGAGTACATATAATATGTGGAGATCCCTTCCACCTCCGATATTCTCCATCTTCACATACAGAAAGAAAGGGAAGGAGGAAGTAGGAAGGAAGGGGAAAGGAGAGCACTTTAGAGACATTTTATTTGATCCCCACAATACCTGGGAGGTAGTGCTAAAATTATCCTTATTTTTCACTTGAGTAAACTATTGAGGCTGATAGGTTGACTTGCTTAGCTAGTTAATAATTGTTTGAAACTGGATTTGAATACAGTCTTGTCTCCAGGCACAGTGCTCCATCCACTGTGATGCCTCCTACACCCAAATAAATTTTGAAATTTTTTTGTGACTCTGGAACACTTTTCAAATAGTGTAGGTGTTCACCAATTCCTATATTCATATTTCCTACTTTAGTGTGCTTTTAAAAAAACATTTTCTTTTTTTAAAAAAGTAACCATTTTTCTCTCCTGCCTACCATCCCAAACTGCTACTGAAATTTCAAGTCAGTGGCAAACATTTATTAAACATTATTATGTACCATGCACTGGGAGTGCAATGAAAGGCATCCCTGCTCTGGAGTAGCTCAACAGTTTAATGGAGGAGACAGCATGTAAAAAAGAAAAACAAAACCCCTGTAACAATTATATAGTCAAACAAAATGAATCTGCATTGGCTGTATCCAAAATCATATCTCTTACTCTGCATCTTAAGGCTAGTACCTCTGTCAGAAAATGGGTAACATAAATGCTTCATCTTTGGTTATCTGGAATTGTGGTTGGCCATGATGTAGATCAGAATTTTTTTTTTTAAGCAATTGGGGTTAAGTAACTTGCTCAAGGTTACACAGCCAGGTGTTTCTGGGTGGGTGCTAAGTGTCTGAGCCCGAATTCGATCCCAGGTCATCCTGACACTGGGGCCGGTGCTCTTACTGTGCTACTTGGCCGCCCGTGTAGGTCAGAATTCTTAAATTTTTCAAAGTTGTTTGTCTTGACAACATTATTGTTGTACAGAAAATTCTTTTTCTGCTTGTTTCATTCTGAAACAGTTTATACAAGTTTTCCTGAAACCATTACTTTTGTCTAAGATTTCTTAAAGTTGTAATCCATAATATTCACATAAATTGTTCAGCTATTCCCAATTGATGTTCTTGGCTTGGTTCTTAGCTTCTAGTTCTTCATCACTACAAACAGAACTGCTATAATGATTTGTACATGTGAGTCTTTTTTTCCTTTTTCTTGCACCTTTTTTCTTTTGATGCTAACTTATTTTTAAAGTATAGGCTATTTTGGAGTAGTGGATTGCTTGGTCAAAGTATATGCACAGATGGGACCAATTCACAGCTCAACTAATGCATTAATGTGTCTGTTTTATTGGCCCTTCCAACATTTTTCTTTTTTTTTTTTATCCACTCTGCTAGCCTGATGGATTTGGGGTAGAACCATGAAGTTCCTTTAATGATAAGTAATTATAAAATGTTTTTTAACACTTTAATTTAAAGTTTTGAGTTCCAAATTCTACCCCTCCATTAGATGGTAAGCAATCAGATACAGGTTATACATGGGCAATTATGTAAGATATTTCCATATTAGTCATTTTATGCAAGAAGACTTGAATAAAAGAAAAAAATGAAAGAGTGAAAAATAGCATGCTTTAGTTTGTGTTTGTTCAATTTCAGTTCTTTCTCTGGAGGCAGATATTATGCTTCATCATTTGTCCTTTAGGATTGTCTTGAATTATTGTATTGCTGAGAATAGCTAAGTTATTCACAGTTCTTCATTAAACAATATTGCTGTTACTATGTACAACATTCTCCTGATTCTATTCACTGCATCAGTTCATGTAAATCTTTTTTGTTTTCTTTTTGGAGGGGGGCAAGGAAGGGCAATTGGGGTTAAGTGACTTGCCCAAGGTCACATGGCTAGTAAGTGTTAATTAAGTCTCTGAGTCTGGATTTGAACTCAGGTCCTCCTGACTCCAGGGCTGATACTTTATTTACTGAGCCACCTAGCTGCTCCTGATTCTTGATCTTTTTTTCTCCAAATGAATTTTACCATTATTTTTTCTAGTTCTACAAATAGTTTGATATGGCATGAATAAGTGAAGTAATTTAGGTACTATTGTCACTTTTGTTACATTGACTCAGCCTGCCCATGAACATTTACTATTTCTCCACTTATTTAGGTCTATTTTTAGTTCTGTAAATAGTGTTTTATAGTTGTACTCATCTAGGTCTTCTGTATGTCTTGGCAAGTAGATGGTATTTTTAACCACTCTATAGTTATTTTAAATGAAATTTCTCTATCTCTTCATGCTGGGTTTTCTTGGTAATAAACAGAAATACTAATGACTAATGTAGATTTATTTTATATCCAGAAATTTTACTGAAGTTATTCTTAAAGTTAATGTTTCTATTCACTTTCTAGGATTCTCTAAATGAAATATAGTATCTGAAAAAAGTGTTGATTTTGTTTCTTTTTTGCTTATGCTGATTTAAACTCTCACTTTCTTTTTCTTATTATTGTAGCTGGCCTTTCTAACACCATATCAAATTGTAGTGTGATACAGACACTTTATTACTGATCTTTATTACTGAGCTTATCGGAAAGTCCTATAGTTCATCCCAATTACATATAGTTCTGACTCTCTCTTTTTTTTTTTTTTTTTAAAGCAATTGGGGTTAAGTAACTTGCTCAAGGTTACACGGCCAGTTATTATTTCTGGGTGTGGTGCTGAGCATCCAAGCCCGGATTTGATCCAGGTCATCCCGACACTGGAGCCGGTGCTCTTACTCGCTGAGCCACCTGGCCGCCCCTAAGCAATTGGGGTTAAGTAACTTGCTCAAGGTTACACGGCCAGGTGTTTCTGGGTCGGTGGATAGTTCTGACTCTTGGTTTTAAATATATGCTACTTGTCATATCAAGGAAAGGTCCATTTATCCCTGTGTTTTCTAGTATGTTATGTGTGTTGTGTGTTAAATGGAAATGGGTGTTATGTTTTCTCAAAAGCTTTTCTGCATTTATTGATACAATCATTTTGTTTTTTGTTGTATTTGTATATTTGTTTTATAGTTTTCTAATTTTGAATTGACTCTGCATTCCTGGTATAAACCCAACCTGTTCATAGTGCTTGATGTTTTATGGTATATATTTTCTCTATTCTCTTTGCTAATATTTTATTAAAAATTTTTATACTAATATTCATTAGGGTTATTGGTCTGTACTTTTCTTTTTCTATTTTTGATTCTTCCTTGGTTTAAAGTATTTCTGCACTCTAGCATGCTACCCCAGTATTTTGAGAAGGAAATATAAGGAAGAGAAAATTTTAAATAGAAAGTTACAGAAGTATTATTTATTTTACTGCATACATATTAAAGATGATGCTAATTTTTCTCACATTTAAAGTTGCATTATCTGACTTTAAAATAGATGTTTGTATTTGTGTTTTTTTATTTTGTCTGATTCTGTCAAATGTTTACTTCATTTGTATTTCCTTAATTAGTCAAGAATACTTTGTCGCACTTATGATATCCGTGACCCAAAGGTAAGATAAATATTTTTCCTCCAACCAGTTTATCTTGGAACCAGTTATGTTTTTTTTAAATTCTGCTTTAGTTATTAGTTTCAGTGTATTTACCTTAGCATGCTCCTACTTTCTTTTGAGGTGAAAAGCTAGCCAGAATTCTACTTGACACTTGCATATAATTAACATGATTACAAGCATTTCAGATCTGTGGAAAAGTGTTTAAAATACAATTTTGATTATCAGAGAGATAGGAAAAAATTTCATAAGCTTTCAGTAGATGTTAGATTTAAAGATTATAAAATACAAACCCTGCTATGTTGCTTCCAAAGCCTGTCCCTAGACCACCTTTCCAGGCCAGTGGTATGTTACTCTCATTCACTTTCTCTCCATTCCAATCAGAAGGGCCTGCTTGGTGTTTCACATACACAATGCTTTATCTCCTATCCTTCCTGTGCAGAGGCTTTCCATAGGTAACAGAACAAACCTTTCTCTCCCACCTGACAGAACCCCTAGTTTCCTTCAGAGCTAATGTGTTGAAGTGCTTCCTTTGTTTCACAGGAAGCCTGTTTCCCCCTGAAAGCCTTCATTGACAATATACCCTGCCCCCAGAAATTACTTTATGCACATTTTATACTGACTTTTATTTGTATATATTTCTTAAAAATAGAATGTAAATTCCTTGAGGGCAAAGATTATTTAACTTTTGTGTTGTATCACTGGTATCTTCATAGAACCCAGAAAATAAGGTGCTAGCTAAGTACTTTTTGCATTTAAAAATTGAATTAAAGAAGCCAGTTAAATTCAGGGGAACTCCATTTGGAATGATGTTAATATTGTAGAAACAAGGCGTCATTTTGTTTTCAGTTATATGATGTTAGCTGCTGATGGGGTAAGGAACACCAGCAAGTAGAACATTGTCAAGAAGCAAATTTGCAATCCCATTTTCCTTGGATAAGCAAAGACTTTGGAAGCAAGCAAAGCAGTCACTGAGGGCTCAGACTTGGTTTTGAATTCATTTTGTATCTTGAGCTGAGTAGGTACAGAGACACAGGTGCTCTTTCTGTCTGTACTGGTAGAGAGAGGGGCTGGGAACAGTTGTGCCTTTTAGACAGAGTACTATTACCTCATTAATTAACTAATAGAAAGAATGGATAACTTTGCCTTGAACTCTAATACAATCTCTGGCTCCTGTATAACATAACCAGAAGCAGGAAGTGGTGAGGAGGAAGAAAATTTCTGATTAAAAGAAGTATATTTAATTTAGTACTATCTTTCTGAGAAAATATTAGAGGATTTGTTAAATTGTGTTTATAAGGTGTCATCTTCCTGTTTAGAGTATGGATCCTTATGATTGCTTCAAATCATTAGTTTTGAAAGTGACATTTCTCTTTCTGGTACTTTAGATGCTGTTAAGGCCATACTAAAGATCATCTGATCCAAACCCCTCATTCTACAGATGAGAAAACAGTTCTGGAGAGGTCAGGTCGTTCTGTTGGATGTGACACAATAAGTGGCAGAGCCGGGATTGGAGCCCAGCTCTCTTGAGATCAGATCCCTTCAGGGTGCTTTCTACTATCCCATGCTAGAATTCTAGAATTTTAGATGAAGAAGAGTATATATAATATTAGAATCTAGATCAGAAGTTGATCTCTTTTCTAATACTTTTGAAGAGTCAATTTGTACTCTAGATAATTTTTGTATTTGGTACCAGAGGTTTTATACCCATGATCTTTAAATTGTATAATTTAATATATAAGCCTATACAATAAAAAGATTAACAAGTCATAATACTTTGTCTCAGAAAATTCTTATAATACCAATTTATAGCTTAGTAATTTGAGTAAAGAGCCTTGAGCCGTTATTATTTAGCAATGTAATTAATTAACTACCTCGTTCCCTTGAAAAAAGCAGTTTGATGCTGAGGGGGCACAAATATATAATTTAAAAAGAGGCTAAGATGGGGAGGGGGTAAGGAGAGCAAAGGGTCAAGGTTTGGGTGAGATGCTGCTGAGCAGGATCATTGATTAAAGACAGCATGGCAGAGCACCCCGGAAAGGGTGGGTTGCAGCTTGACTAGGCCCTGGGGGCTAGGCTTGTAGAGTTAGCCTGTTGTTGAGTCATACAATCAACAAGCATTTATTAAGCACTTAGTATATACCAGGCATTATGCTTATTAAGCTTTATAGATGAGTCCACTTACAGGTATAGATCCTATTACTTTATGTACTTAAATGTATACCAGTAGTTGTTTGCTGACATCACCCCACTCCTACCATAGTCCAGTTCCTTCATTTTACAAAGTTCTCCACAGCTCTAAAGCTCAATAAAGGTAAAGAATCATAGGATCTAGAGCTAAAAGGAACTGGAGAGATCAACCTTCTCATTTTACTGCTGAAGATAGGACCTGCTGATAAGTCAGATAATGCATTATTGTTAGATATTTCAAACATCTTTGCTACTTTCTGTCCTCCATGTGGATTAGTTTACAAATGATAATTCCTGTGTATATATACACAGATACATGTACTTAAAGATATATTTTTCCACAAAGTGGAGAAAAAATTAAATGGTAGTTATCATATTCCTTATAAATGTTTGGAACTGCTTTATAATATCATTTTGAATAATAACTTCTACAAGGCAATTTCACTTGAACTTTTTAAAAAAAATTCACAGAATTATCATTTTAATTTATTTTTTAGAAATTGAACAAAATTGTATTTTTTTAAAGCACATCATTAAGGTGTTTCCTATTTAGTGCTTTTCTAAATGTCTACTTATGAGAAAGCTCATTAAAATAGTTTACTTTGGTGGAGTGGCATTGGAAATGTGTATCTGATTTACACAGATGTAGACAGAAAGTATAATCTATCTCCCACCTTAGTATTCTGACATTCCTTAAGCTCTTTAACATGTTAAAGGATACTGCTCTGTGCTAAAGAAATCTATTATTTTCAGGATACTTAAGAGATACTTAAAAAGAATAAGAGTTGCCGAACTCTTGTGTTTACAAAGTTAAAATGTTTATAACAATATTTCAGAGCCCTGCACTGTTTGTCATAGTATACATGTATATAAGCATTGTACACAGTAGGCATGCAATAAATACACGTCAACATACCAGATGTAAAATGGTGACAACGGTGTTTTGTAAAATCTGGGCTCCAAGACCTCTCAGAGCTAACAGTGAACCTTAGGAATAATTATTACCATTACTTTGTATTTTCATTTTGGAATAGAAATGTTTTTAAGGAAGTCTGACAGAGTTTGAAAGCTTGCTGTCCTATAACATAATTGATTTTCCTTAGGATTTTTATAACTTACTGATTCATAATATATTTTTATTTGAAGTGCATCATTTTATGTGTGTTTTTAAGTTTCAGTCTTGCTTCCCCTATTATCACTTCTAGAGTTCACCAAAACCTGCAGACTGGAAATATCAAAATGGACTCTCTACTTCATGGCTTTCTTTAGATTGCACAATTCATGTTAACATTCATGTCCCACTTTCAACTACAACTGCCAGCTATCCCCTGGAGAAAAATACAAAGGTAATAAATAAAATAAAACTTTTAATATTATTAAATAACTGTTGAGAGTATTGTCTTTTTTTAATTTGGCATAATTATGCGGTGATTTGTTATGTCTGTGTCATCTTTCTCCATGCAGATTATAAGTACCTTGATGGTAGGGATAACAAACCAGTGCCTAAGAGTTGTTTTTCTTTCTTGCACATATTAAGTGCTTGGTAAATATTCTTTATTGAAAAAAAAAGTTGTCTGGGTTTTTCTTTGTCTTAGGCCTCAATTTAACTTCCTTACCTTTTCCAGTACTTTTTTCTTACCTCTGTATCATTTCTTTTCTCTGTATCTCAAACTTAGGATTTCTCTGCTTTTGTTACTTTCCCCTTTTGTCCTTTGTATTAACAAAGAGAACTCTCTGAAACTATTTCATATCTTTCATTCTATTTTTTTTTTTTTAAGCAATCGGGTTAAGTAACTTGCTCAAGGTTACATGGCCAGGTGTTTCTGGGTGGGTGCTAAGTGTCTGAGCCCGGGATTCGATCTCCAGGTCTTCTCAACACTGGAGCCGGTACTCTTACTTGCTGTGCTACCTGGCCGCCCCTATCTTTCATTCTATATTATAGCTCCTTTCTCTAGTGTCTTATTTTTTTTTTTAATTCTTTGAGACTTTTGAAATGAGTAGGTACTTTTGAAAAAAGTAGGTTGAACTTTTGTTCTACATTTTACATATATTTAGAAAGATTTATAAACATTTTAGATATGTATAGATATGTATCTATATGTGCCTCATGTTTTTGGTCAGGAGAGAAGATGAGGAATAAAGAGTTTGTATATGAAATGGTTAAAGATTGGATATATATTGCAAGTTTTTTTTAAAACATGATTGCAAGAATATTATCTTAATGTTAAATGTTGCCAATGCCTTTAATTTTTTAGGAACTTTGTAATCATGGAAGGGATAAAAATCTAATAAAATTGAAATTATTTAATATATGCTATACCTAGAGACTTAATGAGATGTTTTTCTTTTAAGAATGGACTTGCACGCTGGGCCAAGCAAATTGAAGGTGGTGTGTATTTGATCAATGGACAAGTTAAAGAAGAAGATTGTGAACTGCTAGAAGGACAGGTGAATTGAGAAAATTATAAAATTATCATTGAACTATTGAGTTACTTAAAATATTCCCTTTATGATGAAAAAAATTGTATGCTAAATAATATTTTGACAACATCCATAGAATTTATGTATCATTTAGTCCCAGTATTTCTGAAGATTTGTACATTGAAATGTGCTTAAGGGCCAAGGGTATTAATCAGAGCATAGTGCAGTCTTGAAAAACTTGCTGGAAGCACCCAGTATTTACAATTCTGTGACTCTGAGTACCATAATAACAGCTAATATCTTCTTAGCCTATAACAGAACCAGAGTGATTCTGACTCAAAACCATATTACCAGTGAGTTAACTGGAATAGAAAAAATAAGAGAGGGACTGATTTTTCAAAAATGTTGGTGTTGATATATAGTTCAAAAATTTCACCTCAAAAACAGTATCTTTGGTGATCAGTATGATAAACAACACTGTATTGTCTCTTAATAGTGCTTTTCCCTTAACTTTTTAGATTTTTTTTTTTAGCCTATAGTATTTACAGATTTTGGCCTCTTGTTAGACGTATTTAGTCTATCACTAAAAATGTCTTTAGGATGATTTCTAAATTGCCTTTTTTAAAAATCCAAATATTTATTGCCTAAATATTTAGTCTTTTAATTTTTTTCTCTTTCAGAAAAAGTCTTCTAGAGGAAATACTCAAACTACCAGTCAAACTTTTGATGTCAGGGTTCTAACGCATTTGGTAAATATTAGGAAAATGCTACTAATCTAAAACCTTTTCAAAAAGTCATTACATAGCATTAACAAAATTGACATTTGGGGGTTTATTATATTTAGAATCATAACATTTTGAAACTTAGAAATTATGAATTTTTTTGCCATGAGACAGGCTTACTTTTTAAGTAGCTCACAGAGGTATCACTTTCCTGAAACCATTTCTGACTACATCCTTAGTCCTAAAGATTGGAAGAAAGGAGGAAAGAATGGGAGATGATGTTGAAAGGATTTTAGGTTTGGAATTTGGGAGAAGCAGGAGCTCATGATGGAAGGCCTCAATTTTCTGCATAGTGTATGTGGCTAAGAGGGAGTAGGGATAGAGAAAAGGAAAGATTTCGAGTCATTTGTGAAAAATTTTATCAGGGAAGAGTCAAAAAAGATTGGTGTGTAAAATTGAAGGCCTATTTAAGATTAGATAATATATGTGAGCTTCTTTTGTCTGGTATGGCTGGCTCTTAATAGTTATCCATATATAAAGCATTTGAAGCTAAATGGTGGGGAAGGTAAATGGGAGATGACTGTCTCATCTGCCTCTAATAAACTACAATGAGCCCTATTTTAAGTCATGGGCACTGATTATAGGAAGGCATAAAGATAGGAAAGAGAATACCATTTTTGGAGAATGGATAGTTGTCCTTTTATTCTGGAACATAGATGGTGTGAAGGAAAGTAGGGAAATAGATCTAGAAGACTAGGTTATTTTAAATACCAGCCCAAGAAATTGATTTATATTTTATTCTAGAGACACGACATCAAAGTTTTAGGAAGTTTTTTCTTATACTGGGTCACAGTTTGCCTCCCTTAACTTTCACCCACTGGTACTAGTTTTGTTTTCTAGGATCAAGAAGAACAAAAGGGTGAACCCTTCAGATAGCTGGAGATTGCTATCATGTCTTACCCCTTTCTTGTCTCTTTAGTCTGCCTGTTCTAGTCTAAAAAATAGGAACAACTTTCCCTAAAGAGTACTGTATCCTGAGCTACCACTGTCCTATCTTCCCTTGTGTTACTGAGGTCCTACAGAAAGCAGTCTGTACTATTTGATCCCCCCTGCCTTTCTACCAACTCCATCCTTCACCCCTTGTAATATGGCATCCATCTTCACCATTCTACTGAAATTAAATTCCTTGACACTGTACTTTTCTGGTTCTCTTCCTGTTTCTCTGACTGCTTTTTCTGTTTCCTTTGTTCCTTCTTCTGTGGCCCTCCTTGTCTCTGCACTTTTCCCAAGAGGTAGACATTTTAGCAAGGTTCTCGCTTACCTTTGGCTTTCTACTTAGCTCTGTCTATATTTTCTTCAGTGATTACCTCCACTCCATGCCTTCAGTTATTTCTGTGTGGTCCATTACCAACTTTTAATTTTTTCTAATTTTTCTCTTATGCCTCATTTTGAATTATATACTGGGGTTTTCTATCCGGTCATCATACTAGTTTGTACTTCAGAAGTCAAATTCATAATCCTTCCATTTAAACTATCTCCTACTGATTTTTCTGTTTCTGTGAAGTGTGCCATTTTTTTCTCCTAGTAAACTAGGCTTGAAATCTTGTAGTTGTACTATCTCCTTTCACATACCATACTTTCTAGCCAAACTGAACTACTTGCCATTTCTTGAACAGTCGTGAGCTATTATTTGAACATACTTTCTATTCTTCCATTTTACTCGTGGCATTATAATCTTCTCCTGTTGATAGTCCCTGCCTGTTAAAAATCCTTCCCAATATTTCTAGGTCTGTCTTCTTCACCCCAGGTAGCTATTTTTGGTCAACCAGGCAGAAGTGATCTATATATTGTATTTCTCTCATATGCTTTGTACTTTATTTATTTGTATACATATCTTCTTTTTTCTGTTGGATTGGAAGGTCCTTGAGGGCAGCAGTAATATCTTATTCATCATTCACTCCTCCACAGTACTGAGTTCAGTGCCTTTCAAGCAATTGCTACTCAAGAATTATTTTTTGGAATAAATATTAAAATTGTTGTATTTGCACTCAGGATAAATAGGGACTAGACTTCTAATTTCATTGGAATAAGGTACTCTCAGATGAGGAAATTCTACCAATGCAAACTGACACCTTCTCTGCCACTTAAAGTCTTATTTACTTAGAGAACTGACAGGGTATGTGACTTGTGCAGAGTTACATAGACATGTGTTAGAAGTGGAACTTGAAACCAGGCTTTGCTGTTTCTAATGTCACACTACCCCTCATATTTGTACTTAAAAGAAAAATATTGATTTCAAGTTACAGTACAGATACTTAGAAAAACAACTAAACTACAAAAAGGAAAATGGGGTAAAGACCTTTTCATAATCGATTGAGAGTATTTTCAAACATTGGGGCAAGAAATAAAAGTCATACTCACAAAATTCCTAAAATGTTTATGAAGTTTAACATGGCACTCCTTTTATTTTTAATGGGAGGGCTCCTTAGTCATTATTTAGACTAAATGCAATATTTCTCTTTCAGCTCCTTAATTCAAATCACAGATCTACAGCTACAGTCCAGGTCTGCAGTGGTTCTGTAAACCTCAAAGGTTCTGTGACATGTAGAGCTTATATTCACAGCAACAAACCGAAGGTTAAAGATGCCGTGCAGGTCAGAACATTAACTACCATCGTACAGGGCATGATAATGTTTTACTCCTCCTGTCCCATAACATTTTAACCTTTTAAAAGTTGAAATCATTCATTTGACTCTACTTGGCAAGAGGATGTAGTGTACATATCCTTGAGGTTCCTTTAGGGTTCTTAAGAGGAAAATGCTTAAAGAGCTAAATGTGAGCATTCTTTTTATTTTTAAATCAGTGAGATCACAGTACTAGTGAATCTAAATCACAGTGCTAGTGAAAATATAGTTTATCTACATGTTCAGAATTAAATATGAGAATTTATGATAGGGTTTAATTATCTTTATTCCCATTTTTCTTTAAGTTGAAATAGCCAGTGGATATTCCTTGGTATTTTCAAAGGATCTGGGATTTCATCAATGTGGGTAATATTACTTTCTTATTTGTTGATAGAGTAGTTACCCCATACTATAGACAGAAATTTTTTCTCTTTGAGTAGCTTATAAGCACTGATGGATCAGAGTTGCTAAGCAAGATTGTTAGTCCCTAGATTGTTGTTTTGTAAATGACCCACCTCCTTTTCAGATAACATTTTTTTTTTTTTGCTTTTTGGAGGGCAGTTGGCATTAAGTGACTTGCCCAAAGTCACATGGCTAGTAAGTGTGTCAAGTGTCTGAGGTCAGATTTGAACTCAGGTCCTCCTGTCTCTAAGGCCAGTGCTCTATTCACTGTGCCACCTAGCCACCCCACAAGTAACATTTTCTGAATGAGGTATGTGTTACCTCTTGCATGGAGTCATCATTTATAATATGCTGCACTGTACTTTCTTCTGCTGTATATCTCTCTGTTGCCCTCTGGGTCACTCAGAATTTTGATTCTTTGAAAATCATGACATTCCATCAATTGCAGTTACATGGCAATTATCAAAAGGAATATTGATGTTAAAAAAATGTTTTTATGTCAGGGAGCACCTTGAGTTTGTCAAATATCTATTATTTCTCAGATAAAATTATTTTTATTATTAATAAAACGTAGCATACATTGTTTTATTTTACATTTCTCCATTTTCCTATGTGAAAATGGAGGGAATTTGTCCTTAAGTTATGATTACACGATTCCCTATGGGATCATCAGTCTACTATGAATGAACTATCATAATTGTAAAAATACATCACAGGTCTTTTTACTTTCAGAATGTTAAGTTTCTAAAAGCAACCAAAAAAATTGAATTGTTTCATTGGGTACCAAGTCATTCAGAAATTGTGAAAATTATGACACTTTGAAATGGTTCACCAGTTCAGAACATTGACTAGTATTATTTATGCAATATGTATACGCTTATTAATTTGGAAGTAACTATTGAATAGGACTGAGCTGAAACTTATCTTTATTCTACTAAAGGAAAAATACTTTCACGACATTGATGGATATTGCTGAGGAGATGAATAGTAAAAATGAGTTTACAAGGGAAGTGTTTACCTGCTTTAAGGACTAAGTTTGTCAGTCACTTTAAATTTAGAATTACATTTCCATTCGTGTTTTTGTAAACATAATTTGGCCCTAAATACTTCAAAATTATGTCAGTTAGGATCCTAGAGTAGGAGCTCTACATTTCTCTTTCTATTTGTGCTTTGTTTTTGTCTCTAGGCATTAAAGAGAGATATATTGAACACTGTGTCTGATCGTTGTGAAATACTATTTGAAGATCTTCTTATGCATGAAACACCAGGCAATAAAGGTTTGAATATAAAAAAAATGATTTTTAAAATTTCATTTTATGTTTTCTTTATTTGATGCAGGAATATAACAGGGTACAATTAGACATATTCTTAGGGCTTTGTGTAGAATAATTGCAGTTGCAATAAAGCATTTTTAGCACTTTAGTTATAAATTTTACCAATATTTACAAACTTTTATTGTTTAAATGGCAATTTTTTCCTCTAAAACACCAGACCTAAAACACCACACAGTATGTGTGGCCTGTGCTATAGATGACTACTTTTATTTACTTAAACATGTGAATTCCCTCTAGAATCTCCAAATGGTCAAAATACAATTAAAATTTTTTCACTAGTTTTAGTAAGATGTGTTTTAAATAACAATCTATTTCTTTGAAAATTGGTAATCATTGTCTGGTATGTTTTGCTTGCTCACTACTAAGTAGAATACTTGATTAAACAGGAAACTTTACCCATGAACCAAATAAAATAATATATTTTACATAGATAGATAACTTATGGGGTAGACTAAAATGTAATTAGGTTCAAGAAGGATTTTTAAATATTTGTGATTGGTATGTAGATAATAGGTACATAATAGGTTATTATTGGGTGCTAGGGATGCTTAGGTACATCCATAACATTTTAAGATGATGTCATGAAGATAGATATGTCCTCCCATAGAACTTTTCTTGTTACAACTATTAGAGAGGGGGGAGTGGGTGGGGGAGAGAGCTTGAATTGGATGTACTTTGCATTCTAAGACTTAAATCTAGAAGACCTTGACTTAATTTTTTTCCTTTGAGACTAACTAGTTCTGCTTCTGTGGACAAGTTATTTAACCTTTCTAGAATTCTTTTTTCTTATTTATAAAATTGCCATAATAAATATACTACCTTTCTCCCAGTGTTAATAAGGAAAGTTCCTAGTATACCATAAAGACTCTATCATATTATATTCTTTATGTATACAGTGTTTATTATTTTGCCATTTAAGAATGCTTAATCATTTTTTATCATTTGACCTTATTTAGTATTTTTTACTTTATATTCAGAGGAGAGTAATATTTTGAATATTTTGATGACTTACCTGTTTAGTATCTCAGAGTAGCATTTCCATGACAACTCACAGATTGAATATTGCATCACTTAAAAGTAGGGGTTCTTAACCTTATTTGTGTCACAGACCCCTTTGGTAGTCTGATGAAGTCTGTGGATCCCCTCTTGTAAGAATAATATTTTTTAAGAGAAAAAAATAAAAAAACATTTTGCAAGTTGAATGACTATTGTTCTGGCCCTTGTTAGAGTATGAGGTATTTGGCATAGTCATATCATAGTTATATAATTTGATTATATGATGTAAGTTATATAATTATGTTGATTATATAACAAAATATAGGAAGTTCCAAAAGTCTTAGTGCAGTTTCAAGTTATTAAAAGCTTAAAACCGCACTACGACTTTTGGGACACCTTGTATTTTTGTGATTTTCTGTAGCATACAGGAAGCATAATATAAGAAGCTTCTACCATGTGTCCCCCTTTGCCCAGCATAACTATTTTTAGAAAGTTGCTAAATTTTCTCAATTTTAGAGGTAGCTATTGTTGTTGTTTGTAATTCATGCTCGAAGAGGACCGTGGCATCAGGGAGATGATGCCATGACTCGCAACTGAATTGGATTTAAGTGAGGGAGTACTGTGTAAAGTCATCAGCCTCACTCTCTCCTCTAGAGCCATCTGGGTCCAGTGGCAAGATATAGATCAGGACAGCTGGAGATGCAGTGGGAGACCTTGGCCTTTTTAAGCTAAGGGCTTTTCTTGGATCCCAGTTTGACTGAGGCAGTGTCCTTTCAGTGATTAAGGCTAAGTAGGAAATGAGACAAAGCTGTATTGCTCAGTAGGTAGAGTTCTGGGCCTGGAGTCAGGAATACTTAAAGTCAAATCCAGCTTCAGGTCACTTAACCTCTGTTTGCCTTAATCCACTGAAGAAGGAAATGGCAAACCACTCCAGTACCTTTGCCAAGAAAAGCCCATGGACAGTAAGGTCTAGGGGATCATGAAGAGTTGGACACTACTGATCAACAACAATTCAGTTTTGAGATTGACACCTAAAGTATTTACTCTGTAACTGTAGTTTTAAACCTGGATCTGAATTCCACAAGTGAAAAAAGACATTCATTTGAGAGGTATAGAATTTGAAACCAAAAGACCATAGGATCTTAGATTTAGAGTTGGGAAGGACTTTAGAGGCCATATAATCTCACACTGTTGTTTTAAAGATTATAAAATAGAAGCTTAAAGAGGTTAAGTAACTTGCTTATGGTCATACAACTGGTGTCATAGAAGGAATTCAATCCCAGGAAGGTCCTTCTGAATCTAGCACTTTCACTACCACACTGCCTCTTTTTGCATATTTCTAACAGTTGTTTAGTTGTTTCAGTTATCGCTGACCCTTTGTGACCCTATTTGGATTTTTTTTTTTTTTTGGCAGAGACTGGAGTGGTTTGCCATTCCCCTCCTCCTGCTCATTTTACAGGCAAACAGGGTTAAGTGACTTGCCCAGGGTCACACCACTAGTAAGTGTCTGAGACCAGATTTGAAATCAGGAAGACAAGCCTTCATTACTTTACCCTGGCACTCTAGCTACAGTGCCAACTGGTTGCCCCTGTGTAGGAGTTGTCTTGCAGATAGATGATACCTGAACCCATGGAAGCTGATGAGATCACTAAGAGAGACAATGAAGGGAGAGAAGAGGGCACAAGACACTGGGGGACACTTGTGATTTGCTTTTTTTTTTTTGGAGGGGGGAGGGCAGGGCAATTGAGGTTAAGTGACTTACCCAGGGTCACACAGCTAAGTAAGTGTTAAATGTCTGAGGCCACATTTGAACTCAGGTCCTCCTGACTCCAGGGCTGGTGCTCTATTCACCGTGCCACCTAGCTGCCCCTGACACTTGTGGGTTGGGTGCAAAATATGGATGATGATCTTAAGAACTATAGAGAATAATCACGAAGAAGAGAAGAAAAGCAACTGAAATCAGCCCAACACCTCTTGTGAGGAGACAAAATCTGTGAAAGGAATCAGTGGTAAAATCCTTTGCCTCAAGTGTCTTGTGTGTACAGATGTTCTAAGTTCAGATATCAGATGAGGAGCACTCAGAGGTTCTAATGCAAAGAGGCAATTTGATCTCAGGGATCACTGATTCTAGGTGAGATGAAATCTGTGACTGAACTGTGGCTCAGTTTGGGAACACTTTATTGAAAAGAAACAGGATAGATAAGAGAAGAGGCTGGGGAAGAAGATGGTAGCATTGTAATTAACAAGATATATTCCTGAGGAAATCCAAGAACTAGAGGAGGGATTCATGACAAAGACTCTGGATCCCATGCTTCACATAAAAGTTTTTTTTTTAGCATCCTACTATTTGTCAGGAAAATCTTAACAAATAGAGGTGTGGAATGCATAATACAAAATTAATGTAAACCACAGCACTTTGCATGTATTTAGGATCTGTTTAGAACATATTTACTTTACTATCCAATCTTTTAAATAAACACAGATGTATTTCTTTGAAGGTGTGGATGACCAGCTTTATATAATTGTATAAAACCATTCATAGTACTAGTAAAAACAATTAAGAATTATAACCAGTGGCTTACAGTTAACTTTTATTTTGTTGCTCTGGCATAACAATGTAATTTTTCCTTTTTTTAAGAGAAATAAATTTGAGATCTATGTGTGGGATTATGTTTCTTTTTAACTTCAATGATTTTATCCTTCTTTTTGGCCTCTGGATCTGTGGAAGGCAGATTTGGGTTTGCCATTTAAAAATGTCTCTTTGAAAATGAAAATAAATATAGGAATGATTTTTGGAATGGCAGAATTGTCTTCCTTCTATTTCTGAGTTTTTAGTGTATTTTTAAAAGCTGTTACTTTAAAAAAATACATCTAATGATCTCTATTTTTATCATTAGTTGTAAACTAATTAGAAGACTAGTATTCAGTTATAAACTAATTAGGAGACCAGTGCTCATTAGCAAATAAATTTAATTTAGCTTCCGAAAAAAAGTTAGAAATTTGCTTTTCTTTCCTTTCTTCCTTCTTGTGTTCTCTGTTCTTTGTTAATATTTCCTGCTAGCAGTACTTTAACTTGTTTCAAAAATAAATTAAGCCCACACATTTAATGTGCAATTTTTAATGTACAAGGAACATAATTTTAAGGTTTTTCTACTAGTGTACCCATATGAATGCCCCCTAAAACATTACATTTTATTTTCATTCTAATGTTCCTTTCATTGGCACAAATTATGAGTTCCAATTGATTTTTATCATAATAATAATAATGTTTATTATTATATATGTGAATGTGTGTGTTTTGTATGTATATGATGAGAAACATTAAGAAAAGTTACAAGGCTAATTGCAGTACAGTGATTTTACAACTAGGAGGCAGTCTGGTCAAAGAGGAGAATTTAATTTCCCTTTTCTGAAAGGTAGATAATGTGCTAGATTTAGAAGAAATATGCTAATTTTTACATTTCCCTTGAAACTTAAGGAATTTGTCATTGTTTTTCACCTCATGTCTAACGTCTTTGCTTGGTTCCTTGACAAATGTAATTTTTGTCACTTATAAATACTTAACCAAATGACAGCCATATTTTTAATCATTTTCCCCCCACTTTATGACTTGAAAAGAGTGAAGAAAATGACGTTATAACATGATTTGAAAAATAACAAAATAAAGCCCACAAGAATCATTTTAATTCTATTATTAAAAGGATGCATTCTGCAAAGAATAAACCCTTTTAAAGAGTAGGCTACCCCATAAGCATAATTTTGAATTACTGAATATTTATATTTGTATATTCTTGTGAATAAAATATTTATATGAAGAAATAGGGAAACAATTTTAGATTCATAAATCTGATTAGTTTTGAAAAATAATTTTATTGATATCTTTTTTTTTTTAAATAAACCTATTTATGGTAACGGAATGTTATTTTTCTTTAGTGGTATCCTCTTACCTCTAGTTTAGCAAAAATCAGTCTTACATTTAAAAATATGAAGTCTGAATTTCACTCACTTTTCATGACTCATTTGATATTATTCCCCTTCATATTACTCTGTGCTCCAGCCAAAATGGCCTAACTGGTTGTTTTCCAGACTTCCATATTTACCTATTGTTTCTCTTTGCATAAGCCTAGAATGCCTTCATCTTCTCTGAATCTTAGAATCCCTAATTTCTTTCAAGGCTTAGCTCAGATGCCATTATCTCTGGGAAGCTTTTCCACATTCCCCCAATTGTTAGTGCTTTCTCCCTCTTCAGTTTAATTCAATTCAAGCATTTTTTTAAATGCCTCAGATTATCTTGTATTTATTCTGTATTATAGGCATGTTGTTTTCCTTCAGTAGATAAACCCCTCAAAGGCAAGGATTGCTTCATTTTTGTCTTTCTATTCCCAGTGCCTTGCATATAGTAGATGCTTAATTACTATTTGTTTAATTAAATTGTTTGGGTGTTGAAGAGAAGAGAAAAGTCTCTTCATCTGTTTACTTTTTTAGCTTTCTATAGTTTTGATTTAGTGATGCCACCATTTCCAGGAGTATCTTTTTTCATAGCCAATAACAGTATTATTTATATGATAATGATTATGTTTTCTTCTAGATGCTGAAAAAGAATTCCATGCTCTGCCACATCGGATATTTGTCCCCATTCCTGGATCCAGTGTAACGCTGTGTGATTATAAATTTGGAGATGAGTCGACTAGGGAAATACAGGAGCGTTTTATGGAATTGTTGGATCAGCATGTAGGAGCAGATGATTTAGAAATTGTGGAGGAAATCAACACAGGTAAAAATAAGATCTTTTTTAAACAAGGAGGCATCATTGTAGTTTTAATAAACAGATAAACTTGGGCTCTATATTTTGCTGTTCCATTTACTAGTCTTGGAATTGCAAGAAAGACACAATTTCTGAACCTCATTTTCTCATCTGTAAAACACTACTTTGTTGCTGTGAGGAAAATACTTTCCAAATTATTAAGTCTGACATAAAGGTAAGCTGTTATTAAACACATGATTAAACTATAGTGAGGAATCACTTAATTAGGAGATCAGTAAAAGATTAACTTTTAAATCTCTTATGGTTGTTTTGGATATGTTGATGTAACATTTTAAATAAGGCATCTCAAATTAATCTTTACAGGGAAAGAAAATGAGCATATTCCTTCCCAGAGGATATTAAATACTATTGTTAATATTTAAATGTCAATACATCCTATACCTGTGATTTCATTGGTTTGGGAATTTTCTCAGGGCACAGAGTTCAAGTGGCTTACTCATCATCACTGAACTAGTAAGTTGAGGGGTGGGGGAGACAGAATTAACCCAGTTTTTCCTAATTTCAAGGAAATCAGTCTATTCCCTGTGCCACTCTGCAGATAGTTGTAGTAAATAAATAGTAAATACTGGCAGAGTGGCACAGTGTTGACAATGAATGCTAGCAAAGCATCTCAGTATTTCAACTGTTTTCAAAATAATGGAAGGGGCTCTTGATAAGAAAAAAAATAATGTAGAACACGAATGAATCCCTAATATGAAGAACTATGAAATTTCATATCCTTCCTTTTATAATTTATGGAATTTTTCTCAGAACTCCATTATCTTAGTGTCTTCATGCTGCCACACCTCCCTGAAATGAGGAATGAACACTTATAAGATAACAGAATGAAATATCTGCTGGAATGGACAAACCTGATTCCAAAATTTTCAAAACTATATTCTTTAGGAGAATATTATGCCAGTTGTCAAATGCAATTTCTTCCCCATTTTCATCCTTCTCTGTTATATTGGAGCATGTATTATGTATGTCTGCATTATTTTATTTTATTGCTATTGAATACAGAATTCCCAAGAAATATATGTAAATGCATGTGAGCATTACCTTAGGAAATAATACTATAAAGTTCTTAAAATAACTTAAAATATGTGTTAATTCTGCAAGCAAAGGTAGCTGTCAGGAAAGAACAATTCATCATGTAGACTATCAGAGTGTCCATGAGTGTTCTAGGCACACTGCTACTCTAGTCTTTTCTTTTCCTTATAATTAAAAATCAAGTGCTTTTTAAACCTCAGTACTGCAATTTTTTTCCCCAGTACATTTTGCAAATTTCATAGTTATTCATCAGTTGCTATGGTATCTTTTTTTATTCTACTTCCACACCCCCTTGTATTTACAGTATGGGCTGGAACTAGATTATAGTATTTAATTCAAGCACTTTTGTTATTATGGTGAGTCATGTAATTGTTTGATTGGTGAATTTCCAACCTAGCTATCATGCCTCAGGTGTGAGTTGAGACCACCAGGTTTTTCTAAATTGATAATTCCAGGTATTAGTGCTAATCATGATGAGGAATAAAAAGTTTGCTTCGAAGTGAAAAGAGGGAAGAAAAGACTTCAAAATCATGAATTTTTGATTTTGTGGCAGCTATTATATTTTAAATGATGTTGTTAAATAGTATCATATAATATCCAATAATTATATTTTAAAGACATAAGGTTTTATTTTGAACTTATAACCATAGGTCATTTTACAAGTCTTATTTTTTGTGCCACCTAGCTAATTTTAATGGTTCCACAGAGCAGTGCCCTGAACTTTCCCTGTTAGCCAGTCATAGACTCAAAATTGAAAAAGAAGAGGCATATAGATCATCTAATCCATTGCCCAGTTAATCCCTGAAAATCCCTTGTCTGTAACCTCTGAAAATGATGGTCATATAGCTTCATGAGGTAGGTCTTTCTATTTTTAGATAACTTCAGTTATTACAGTGTTTTCTATTCACAGAATCTCAGATTTGGGAAGGACCCAAAAAACCTAACCCATATTTGAATAAATACAAGTATATTGAGCAAAAAAATTATGTCTCTGTAACATCCATGTCCTGTTCTCTGAAGCAACCTGGAACCCTTCTTCTACTCATTTTTATACTGATATCCCTTCAGATACTTGAAGACAATCATCATGTCTCCTTGGTCATCATCTTTAGGCTACCATGTATTTGTTCCTTCAATCAATACATGACATTAGCGTCCTTAAAATATGCCACTTAGAATTGAATATAATAACTTAAGGTGATTGGACCTTTCAAAGTACTATAGAACTCTTTCTTTCCTATAATAAATAGTAGTTTTAAAATGCAGCCTGAGTTTGTCTTGGCTTTTAAAATTTTTTTTATTTTTTAGCAGTTACATCATTCTTCAATTACAATTAAGTACTCCTTGAAAAATTTCCACTCTCTATCACCCCTCCAGTGCTTCTTAAACTATGGGTCACCTCTTACACAATCCCTAGATAATGTGAACTGCTAACTACCAACCTATATTCTACCCATCCTCTCCAGGTGATATTTTAAAAACTTAAATGTAGGCTTTACCTTTATTTCTGTTAAATTTTGCCTTATTGGTTTCATTCAGGACTGTTGAAATAATTTTGGATCTTAATCCTGTCATCCCATAGAAGCTATGCCTCCCAGCTTCCTGTCCTTTTTGAACTCACAAGACACAAAAATCTGCCAAACATATACTCAATCTTCCTCAAGATTAATTTAACAACTGAATGAAAGAATAGTTCCCTGGTTGATGTATTTTATGCACTGTTTCCAAACATGTATAATAAGTTATCAATTTATCACTCAAATACTATCTATTGGAGCAAGAGGAGGCCATAGGGAAAAGTCAGTTTAATCTTGCTATCCGTGCAGTTGGTAACCCAGTAGAAGCACCAAACCAACCACATACTTCTTTATCAGGGCCAAAATCCAAACAAATTTCCACTGTTCCAATATCTCTTTGTGGAAATCATTGGCAGCAACATGGTCTGGAATGATTTCTCAAAACTCTTTAAGAGGATTATGAGGCAGTTCTGAAGTAAAAAAAAAAAAGTTTCAGAGATCCAAAGACTTAATTGATGATGATCAGATAAAGAGTTACCCTATACACCATCTTCTTGCCACTAATGTCCTTCTCCCTATTATCCTCTCTTCTTAGGAAAGCGTCATTTTAATTCAATTCCAAAAGCATTTATTAAGTACCTACTTAAAGCTGCCAGGCACTATGTCTCCTCCTTGCCATTATCACCTCCTTTGTGTGCCAGTTGTTGCCATGTTCAAAGGCAAATGGTTCCTATCATTTTTTCAGTTCTCAAAAACTTAAAAATGCTCTGACATAATAAGCATTCAGCTGCAGAGAACTTTCAGGGGAAATGATGACACTAGATGAAGAAAATTGAAAGGTGAAGTGTACAGTGTAAGGATGATTTGCAGTTTGCTTCAGCCAAATTGGTTTAAGCCAGTTTTCACTTTATTTAGGAAATGTTTAAGTTTGAAACAACAGTTTCTAACTTGTACGTTGTTATCCTCTTAAATTAAGCCCTATTTTACTCCATCGTACGTTGTTTAAAAAGTGATATTTTTGCACAAAAAATGATGTTTAGTGATTGAATTGAGGTTTCTGAAATTATTAAGTGCCAAATCAGGTAAAGTGTAGGTTCTAATCACATATTTATAATCATTTAGTGAATAAAAAATACACTTTTTTCTGTTACGAAAATTATGGCAAAATGACAAGTTTCTTTGTGAAGAGCGTTTTGGTACAGAGTTAGAAAGGAAATAGTAGACATGGTCCTTGTATTAATAGTCTAATGAGGAAGACAGGAAAAAAAAACACGAAAAATTATCAACATAGATTATAGCATTTTTTCTAAGAAATATGACTAATCATTTTTAATCATTTAATATATTTAGCAAATGGTTTTTGAGCACCTATTTTATACAAATAATGTTTTAGGTGTTATGAGAGAATTCTAAAAAGTAATATCACTACATTTTTTTTGTATTTATTTAGTATTTAATTTTTTCCCAGTTACATATAAAAACAATTTTTTAACATTTATTTGTAAAACTTTGGGTTCCAAATTCTTGCCCTTCCTCCCAGCAATTCCATATAGGTTATGTATGTGTACTCATGCAAAACATATCCATAATAGTCATGTTGTGAAAGAAAACAGACAAACAAGAAAAATAAAGTAGGAAAAAAAAAGTTGCTTCCATCTGTATTTAGACACCATCAGTTCTTTCTCCCGGGATGCATAGCGTTTTTCATCCTAAGTGCTTCAGAGTTGTCATGGATTATTATATTGATGAGAATAGCTAAGTCATTCATAGCTGATTATCTTGCAATACTGCTATTATATTGTACTCATTAAATTTCACTTCACATGAACCCATGTAAGTCTTTCTAGGTTTTTCTGAGAGCATCCTGCTCATCATTTCTTATAGTATAATAGTATCACATCAAAATACATACCACATCTTATTCAGCCATTCCCCAATTGATATGCTTCCCCTCAATTTCTAATTCTTTATCCCCAGAAAAGAGCTGCTATTGTCAACCTGAAAGTTTGGTTAAAGGAGGCAAACAGTCTAGGTAATATGTAAATCCGTATTGTTTATTCCCTTAAAGCTAGACGATGCTAGCAAGCTTGTATGTACAAAGATCCAAAACCCAAGTTCTGACTGCCTGAACAAAAGAATGAGAAGGTTTAAATACATTTTAAAACAATCCCAATTCAGGGTCACATTTATGATTACAAGAAAGGCATTTTCTTAATAATATAAGAGAATTGATAAGGTGTCAATTGAATTTATGACTTAGGACATCTGTATTTTCTTTATCATTAACATGCCATAACATAGTATATGTCCATAAAATACTAAGATAAGAAAAAGTTCCTTTATTCAACATAGTGTCTTGGGTTCAGGGTCTCATTCTTGACAGAAGAAAAAATGCTCTTACATCAGCCCCATCTGGGGTTGTTGACATAGGAAGAGGTATTCTCTGAGTTTACTCAGAGAACAAAGAAGCTGTTGGGTCCAGGTTCTTCTGGTTGATTAGTTCAGGCTCTGGCCTTTATTTAAATTGATATTAAATGATTGTCACTATAAATATTTTTGTACATATAGGTCCTTTTAAGCCTTTTTGTTTTTATCTCTTTAGGTATACAGACCTAGTAGCATTATTGCTATGTCAAAGAGTATACATGGTTTTATAGCCCTTTAGGTATAGTTCCAAATTGCTCTATAGAATGGTTTAATCAATTCACAACTCCGACAACAGTAAATTAACATCTTATTTTTCCTACCTCCAACATTTGTCATTTACCTTTTCTGTCCTATTATCTAATCTAATAGGTATCAGATAGTATCTCAGAGTTGTTTTAACTTGCATTTCTACAATCAGTAGTGAGTTAGAATATTTTATCATATGGGTATAGTTTTCAATTCTGAAAACTGATTATATCTTTTCATCATTTATCAATTGGGGAATGGCTCTTATTTTTATAAATTTGGCACAGTTCTTTATGTGTTAGAGAAATGTGGCCTTTATCAGAGAAACTTGATTCAAAAATTTTTTTTCAGTTGCTATTGCTGACTGTATTTCTCTCCATCTTATTCCCCCCACCCCCACTTATTCTATTCTCTCTCTCCTTTCATTCTGTCCCTCCTCAAAGCTATTTTGCTTCTGACTATCCATTCCCCTAATCTGTTCTACTTTCTTTCATACCCCCATCCCTCCTTTTATCCCCTTCCCCTTCTATTTTCCAGTAGGATAAGATAGATTTCTATAACCAATTGCCTGTGTATCTTATTTCTTAGTTACTAGTAAAACAACTTTTAACATTTGTTTTTAAGACTTTGAGTCCCAGATCCTCTCCCTTCCTCCCTCACCACCTATCCTCAGAAGGCAGGCAATTCGATGTAGGTTATAGATGTATAGCCATGCAAACCACTTCCATAATAGGCAATTCCATAATAATATTTCCCTCCATCCTATACTGCTCCCTGTTAAATCTATTCTCTCCGTTCACCCTGTCCCTCTTCAAAAGTGTTTGCTTCTGATTACCTCTTCCCCCAGTCTGACCTCCCTTCTATCACTTCCCCTTCATCCCCTTCTGCCTTACTTTCCTGTAGGGTAAAATAGATTTCTATACCCAATTGAGTATGTATGTTATTCCCTCCTTAAGCCAATTCCAATGAGACTAAGGTTCACTCATACCCTTTCACCTCCCTCCTCTTCCCCTCCACTATAAAAGCTTTTTCTTGTCTCTTTTATATGAGATAATTTGCCCCATTTTCCCTCTTTCTCCTTCTCCCAGTACATTCCTCTCTCTCACCCCTTAATTTTGTTTTTTAGATATCATCCCTTCATATTTCAGCTCACCCTGTGCCCTTTCCTAATACTGAAAAAGGTCTCATGAATTACAAATATCATCTTTCCATGTAGGAATATAAACATTTCAACTTTAATAAGTCCCTTATGATTTCTGTTTCCTGTTTACCTTTCCATGCTTCTCCTGATTCTTATATTTGAAAGTCAGATTTTCTGTTCAGCTCTAGTCTTTTCCTCAAGAATGCATTAAATTCCTCTACCTCATTGAATATCATTTTTCCCCCTCATGGATTATATGCTAAATCTTGTGTTACCAAATTGTGGTTCCACCATACTTGACTTGTTTGTTTCTGCCTGCTTGCAATATTTTCTCCTTGACCTGGGAACTCTGGAATTTGGCTGTAATATTCCTGGGAGTTTTCCTTTTGGGACCTCTTTCAGGAGGTGGATTCTTTCGATTTCTATTTTACTATCTGGTTCTAGAATATCAGGGCAGTTTTCCTTCATAATTTCTTGAAAGATGATGTCATGACATCTAGGTTCTTTTTTTGATCATGGCATTCATGTAGTCCAATAATTTTTAAATTATCTTTCCTGGATCTATTTTCCAGATCAGTTGTTTTTTCAGTGAGGTATCTCACATTGTTTTCTATTTTTTTTTCATTCTTTTGGTTTTGTTTTATAATTTCTTGATTTCTCATAGGGTCATTACCTTTCATTTGTTCCATTCTAATTTTTAAGGAATTATTTTCTTCAGTAAGCTTTTGAACCTTCTTTTCCATTTGATAAATTCTGCTTTTTAAGGCATTCTTTTTTCCCATTTGATCTAGTTTTTTTTTTTTAACATGTTATTTTCTTCAGCATTTTTGTGGGTCTCTCTTAGCAAGCTGTTGACTTGTTTTTATGATTTTCTTCCATCACTCTCTCTTCCCAGTGTTTCCTCTACTTCTCTTACTTGATTTTCAAAATTCTTCTTGAGCTCTTCATGTGCCCTGAGACTAATTCGTATTTTTCTTGGAGGCTTTGGATGTAGGAACTTTGATTTTGTTGTTGTCTTCTGGTTGTATGTTTTGATCTTCCTTGTCAACAAAGTAAAATTCTGTTGTCTGTGTTTTTTTCCCCCTATTGTTTGCTCATTTTCCTAGTCAATTACTTGACTTTTTAACTCTTTGTTAAGGTAGGGCTTAGCTTCCAATGTGGAGGCCATAGTGTCCCAAGCTTCAGGGCTTTTGTGCAGCTGTTTTCAGAAATACTTTTAGGGACCTTTCATTTTCTTAAATAATTTCATAGTTCAGTATATTCCTTAAAGAATGATGTCATCACATCCATGAACTATATGGAAGAAATAAAAACATTAGCATGTGACCTGGAGGAAAAAATAAATGCTTTTCCATTATCAGTCTATTTTTTTTTCTTGAAGTAGAAGTCATTATTGACAAAGACCCGCACAATGCTTTTAATTGCTAATTTAATTATAATGAATTTTGAGTAAAGAACAGATCTCTTAATTTCAAATCCTGTGGTCCAGTTGCATTTTACTCTTTAAATGAAACCAGTGCTTAAAGTTTTGGGGCAGCTAGGTGGCACAGTGATTAAAGCGCTGGCCCCAGAGTCTGGAGGACCCGAGTTTGGTTCCGGCCTCAGATACTTAACACCCACACACACACAAAAAAACTAGCTGTGTAACCTTGGATAAGTTACTTAACCCCAATTGTCCTCCGAAAAATAAAAACCAAAAACTTATTCTTTAAGGGGCGGCCAGGTGGCACAGTGAGTAAGAACACCGGCCCCAGAGTCGGGAGACCTGGGATTGAATCCGGGCTCAGATACTTAGCACCACACCCAGAAATAACTGGCTGTGTAACCTTGAGCAAGTTACTTAACCCCAGTTGCTTTAAAAAAAAATACAGTTTTTGGCATTTAAATCTAGTACTTGATGATTACCTTAGTAATTAATGTATACCTTTCATTTGCAGGTCAAAACAAACCCTTACCTTAGTAGATGGTTTAACAAGTTGATGTGACTGAAAAATTCATAGTCAACTTCATGGTGACGAATCTGTTTAAAACTTAGTAGACTGGACCTTAGAAAACAGATGTACAGTCTAACCTAGAAGGACCTTCTGGAATTTAAACATAAACAGCCTTCAAGAACTCAGGATTACCTCCCTGAGATAATAAACACCAAAATAATATTTTACTGAGATTGGTACCAATTCAAAGTGAACTTTGTGGTCACGAAGTAGAATTTGACGATTTACGAATATTTAAGATCTAGCTCTAATACATGACTTGGTGTGACTAAAACTTTCTGGGCTAAGCTTTGTGAATGGAATATAGCTTTGGAGGGGTATACCTTATTCAAAAGGAACAGTTCAATAACATTGAGGAATCAGGGATCCATAGAAGAAGAATGTGATGGAGAGTATTTGGGTGAAGCTCAGTGGGGAAAGAAATAGAAACAACATTATATTGAGAATATACTACAGAATTCCTGACTAGAAAGAGGAAACCAGATGGAATTCACGGAATACATCAGAACCCTAGCACAGAGGTGTATCATAATTGTGGGGTCAGGAGGGATTTTTAACTGTATTTTGACTGCTAGAGCTTTTTCTGTTTCCAAAAGCAGAGCAACTTTTAAATTATTGTCTTTAAAGTTTATTTTATTTTTAAGAAGGTATAGGAAGTGAGGGGGGAGGGAGAGCAAGGAAATGTTCCTCTGAATCCTATTCAACAGGAAAGACCTGGTTACTAAAGTAGAAATGATGGAAACCTCAGCAGGAAGTTACCACTCCTTAGAGTTTGTGATAAAGTGCAAAGCCAGCCTACTAGTCTGGCACACGGCCTAGGGTTCGACAGAACAGATTTCAAAGAGTTCAGTGGAAGAATGGGTAGGAAGCTGTAGCCTAAAATTATAAGAAAAGTTGGTCCAAGAGGGATTTTAAGTTCCTTCTTGAAGATACACCACTAAAATCAGATGAAGCAGAAAACAGTTGTTTAACGAGACAACATGCATCCATATGGAACTAATGAAACAGTTTAAAATTTTGAAACATGTATTGATGATAAAATCAAATGCAGAAAGAGATTGAGTAGAAAAGAATGGCACAGTTCTGCCTTTTTAACAGTATCAGGGACCCTAATGCTTATAATTAGCTGAGATTGACAATGAATGTCAATTTCAACAGGATCTTAAATTGGGAAAAGATCTTAGGTGCTTTCTAGCCCAACCTCTACCTTAAAAAAGGAACCCCCTTGTTAACATTTGACAAGAGGTCATCCACCTTTTACTTGAAGAGTTTTAGTACTTTATAACTTAAGATGTTCAATTTCGTTTTGTGATAACTCTAATTTTTAGGAAACTCAAATTGAACTGATGAAATCTGCCACTCAGCAATTTGCCCAAATTGCTTCTACATCAAAACTTTTTTTTTTGGTAGTCCTTGATCATGTGTTAACTATTTCTATCAATAATTTGAATGATAGTTAGAATATCATGCCTATTAGATTTACAGATAGCTAACATGTTGAATGCCAGAGATGAGATCTAAAATGATGATAACAAAGTCAACGTCCAAAAAGACCATAACAATATGAATCTAATAAAATGAAGAATAACCATAATCCTAGTAAGGACATTTATCAACTAGAACTGGTCCAGAGGAGGATGACATATTGTTTGGGTATTGGAAACCATGTCCATATAAGATTTGGTTGAAGGAGCTGGGGCTGTTTATTGAAGAGAAAAAAAGGCTCTGGGGACACATGATATTATTACAAATACTTGAAGTTCTGTCATGTGAAAGAGAGGATGCACTTGTTCTGTTTAGTAAAAGCATTGGGTGGAAGTAATGGCAAGGTACATTTAGGCTTGGTGTCAGACAGAGTTTCCTGTCTATAATGGAATAAACTTATTTGGAGGTCAGCACATTTCTGTCCTAGTCAATCTCCAAGCACAGGATACATGACTGCTTGTTGGGAATATTATAGATCTATACAAGTGAGAGAACCAAAGGACGAACTAGGAGTAAGTGATCTCTATGATCTTGTCCAGCTCTAAAATCCTCTGATTCCATATTCCTCATGCCTCTAAGATCTATGACCTCTTCATCTTGCACTCTGTTTCAGGCACCTCTGTTTACCAAGTAAGCAATTGCTTGAAGCAATTCTTGTCTCTAGGCTGCTGGTTCACTTTCAGTACAGATGGCCTTTTGTGTACCAATCTGGACCTTGGTTTCTTTGTAAAATGACAGAGAAGGCCCCTTATAGCCGTAAAAGTTTTGGAGCCTATTGCACAGATGATCTCTCCTAAGCCTAGGAATTAGAAAATTGTTTTCTCTCCTTAAATTTAACAACTTGAATGACCAGAATTCTCTTTGCTAAACTGTCAGCAAAATTGTCAAAAGTCAATTAGCCTTTCATTTCTAGATTTTATCCCAATTTTAAAAGATGCTTATCTTGGTAGAATTATTGAACCTTAAGTACCCTGATTGGTGAAGTGACTTGACCAACATCCCATGAGTGGTCTGTGGTTGACTTAAAGCTTATTTTGGTGTATCCTCAGTTTCATTGGTGTGGGTGTTCATTATACTATTCAGACCATAAGCCTTCCTTGTCTACTTGTCCTGTGTCTTGTGGTATTCTTGTCCATGTTTTTCTGTTTCTTCATTGAGAATCCTCTCAATAGGCTCAATTCTCTTTGCCTCTTCTTGGATATATCAGAGTACTGTTTTGCCAGTTTCCTTATGTGTTTTGGTATTGTTGTAATGCTGAAGTTCACTTTGAGAATCTTGGTGCAGAAAACTCGTGATAATTTGAGGATGTCATTTGAAATTATTTGTATATTCCTTATCTTTAGTAAAGGTATTTAATATGAATTTTTATTTGTCCATATTTTAGAGACTTGAAATTCAGAAGCCTAAAGCTATATAGGAAAAAGCAATGTTAAATTAAATGTGGGGTTTGTGTATGTTATGCCCTATTCTCAGTTCCATAGCATATTGTGCAAATTTAAACATATTTGAAGGTAAGGAAATGCAATTTAGTGTGTCATAATCTGGACCTAATAATAAAATAGGAACTTAACCTTATGTTTTTTTGTTTATAATGTTTTAAATTATGATGAATCCTGAGAGTAATTACTCTTATTATGTACTTATTTCTTTTAATAATTGCTTATTTTTCCTTCATTCAGCCAGTATAAATTCATGTCTGAAAAGGGAAGACATGCCAGACAACACATATGATGATCAGCCAAAGCATCTGGTTAAAGCTACAGTGGCATTGAGAATTCAGCAGAACATAGGTGTGTTACCTCTAGTCATTTCTATGCAATGTTATAAAAACATTATTCCGTAATGTGAGTTTACCTATTTTTGCTTGTCATGAATAATTTTTCTCATTTTATTTTCTTAAAAACTTCATACTGATATTTATGTTTGTGAAGAGTAGTTACTATTTCTGTATTTTAAGAAGAAAAAACTCTGTAATCTTAATTTTAGGCTCACATGTATATGTAGAAGGATAATCTTCTGGTTGTGAAGATGGAATATAGTCTGGGGAACAAGTAGTCCAGTTTGGCTAGAGCATTGGTTGTTGGCATGGATACTGGAAGACCAGATTTCATACCAGCTGAATCACTGATTAGTTATATGAATTTCAAAATATCAAACATTTGTTGTGTTCTAGGTGTGTTTTAACCTGTCAAAACAGAAATAGTACTGCCTGCCTAACTTCATAGGAATTTTAAGTTAGAATTTAGAGTGCTTTATACTAAATATGTTTTTGTTGTTTCAGAATGTCATAGCCTGTGAACATCACAGGCTATGAAAGAGTTTTTAAATAGTCAAGACCTTTGGTGTCATTTAGTCATTAAATCAGTAAATATTTATTAATTATGTGCCAGACACTGACTGTACTAATTTGGTTACAATTCTTTTTCACCTAAAAATTTTTCACTCTCCTTGGCTTTCCAAAAAGTGATTTTCATTATTTAAGGAGAAACCGTACTCAGCATGATGAATGAGCAAATTAGAGTTACTTCTCCTGTCATCTAATGGCTATTTCTCCTCTTCCTGATACTAGAATATGCTCTCAGCTCATTGAAAATGAGCCACAAATACATCCCTAAGGTAGCAAGTAGTTGGGGCTTGCTTAAAGAGCCCAGTTTCTATTGGGTATACTCCCTGATGGCAGGTGAGGTCTTTTTTATCTTTGTGTCCCCAGCACTTAGACCAGTGTCTGGCACATAGTAGTGGGCCTTTCATAAATGGTTGTTGAATTGAATTGAATTGACCTGTACAGTACTATTTAAAACTGCCCTCTACAGATACAATACCTATGTAAAAATTTGTAGATAGAGCTTTTTAAATATTGTTCTCTTTTTGTGGCAACCATAAACCCCTTACTTTGAGTTTTATTTAGAAGACTATGAAGTAGATGGTTTCCATCTATGTATAAGCAACTTTTTGTCTTCTTTAGAATCATAATATTCCATGACAAATCCCAGTTCCATGACAAATGTTGAAACTATGTGCAAAGGGTTATAGAACCATGTATACCCTTTGACCAAGCAATACCACTCCTAGATCTATATCCCAAAGATATTAAAAAAAAAAAAGGAAAAGGACCTATGTGTACAAAAATATTTATAGCAGCTCTTTTAGTGGTGGCAAAAATTTGGAGATTAAAGGTATGTCCATCTCTATATGATCATGATGGAATTCTCTTGTGCTACAAGAAATGACAAGTAGGATGCTCTTAGAAAAACCTGGAAAGACTTACATGAACTGATGCAAAGTGAAATGAGAACCAGGAAAATATTGTATAAGTAATGTCAATATTGTTATGATGATCAGGTGTGAATGACTTAGCTATTCTCAGCAATACAATGATCTAAGACAGTTCTGCAGGACTTATGATGAAAAATGCTGTCCAACTCCAGAGAAAGAACTGATGGAGTCTGAATGCAGATTGAAGCATATTTTTTCTTCACTTTTTTATTTTTCTTGGGTTTTTTTGTGTTTTCTTTCACAGCATGATTAACATAGAAATATGTTTTGCATGACTGCACATACATAATTTATATCAAATTGCTTGCCTTCCCAATGAGGGGTTGAGGGAGGGAGAAAATTTGGAACTCAAAAGTTTTTAAAAATAAATGTTAAAAATTGTTTTTACTTGTAATTGGGGAAAAAATAAAATACTTTAAAAAATCATGTTTTCCTCAGAATAAGACTTTCCTGGCACATAATAATGCTTAAAATGCATTAAGAATTAAAGGCAAGACTCTTGTATCTACAAAATGTAGAAGGATAATCTTTTGGTTGTGAAGATGGAAAAACAATGGACAAGAATAAGAAGAATTCTCTGAGAAATAGAGGGGCCACTTCTAATGTCTTGTAAATCAGAGAGAATGTTTGCGCTTAGTGCCACAGTTGACTTTGTCTCTTCCTTCTCTGATCCTGGGAATCCTTCAGGCATTCTGTTTTGGTTCACTCATGTTTTGTGTTTATTTGTTTGAATTGTAGGTGTCGTGATCGCAACTCTGGTGGCACTCCTTGCTGCAGGCTTTTCCTTTCATTACTTCAGTGACTAATCTTAGACACAAGCTTTCTACTCATTGTGGGACCAGCGACCAGGGATGGAGGCTGATCCTGAAGATGCAAGCAACACCTAGGGATTTCAAGAATAACAGGCAGATCTGTTTTCTTAAATGGTTACTAGGTATACTTCTGATTTGTCATGAAAATCTCTAGCTGCCTTATGTAGGCATGCCAGTACTGTGGGTAGAAGAGGTTTCCAAAAATAAAGTGGTTTATTGAGCTAAAATTTTAAGTTACATATAATGTAAGATTATTAACCATAAAGAATAAAAACAAAAACAAGTGTAGCAACAAAGTAGTATTGTGGCAGGACTACTGAACTTGTAGTCAGAAGACCTAGGTTTGAGTACTGCTTCTGTTACTTATTATCTGGGAAAAATTTGGCAAATCATTTTAACTTCTCTGAGTTTTATTTTTCTCATTTGTAAATGGGGATAATAATACTGCCTACCTCACAGGGTTGTTGTGAGGGTCTAAGGAAATGTATATAAAGTGCTTTAGATGAAAAAGCACTATATACATATGAGCCATTACTTATTGTCTTTTTGAATTGTGACACCAATCAGGATGTATAAAAATTTCAATACCATAGAAGGCTGCCTAATATTCCTTGTTAGGGGAGAAGATTAAACAGATTACACAACAGGAAAGAAAGCCTACCATGTGGGTGGGTATCTTGGACCCTCTACATCAGGCAGATAAAATGTTGAATCATGGGGATCAAGACCATGTATATGCTCAGTATCTCTCTTGTTAACATAGTGTAATTATCTTTTTAGACATAATTGAAAAAGAAATATTGGTATATTCTAAGTGCTATTCTAGTTATTCTGTTTATTGTTTCTTGCTTGAGGATTATAGACCTTTAAAAAATGTTACAATTCTTTCATTAGAAACTTGCATCAATGCAGCAGAAAACCAGTTGAGTTTTCTTGATATCATGCTATAAACTAATATTTTTTTCTGGGAAAATTCCAATAGAGATATTAAACAATACCCAGATGTAGTCCATGAATTCTCATATATGTATATCATAATCCCCTATGAGAAGATAACATAAATTACAGTAATGTAACATACCCCACTTGTATAAGCTTAGCATCTTGGATAAAAGGACATAAAGCCCTAATGGGGACCCAAGTTACCCTGTTTCTTTCTACAGTTTTACCAGATATATTATTAGCCTTATTTCAGTGTGTTGTTTCAATGTCTCTGAAGTATTCTGAACAAATGCTATTCCCCCACTGCAGGAAGAAAACTCAGGCTTAGCTTGTCATGACCTTCATATTTGTCTTTAATCTTCATGGCCAAGACATTTTCTTCCTTCTTGTATTAATACTCCAGGACTACAGAATGCCTTGGGAATATTATTGAAGTAAATATGACAGATATTAATAAAGCATTAGCTAATTGAACCCTATGCACAACAACAAGCCATACTTTGTAATGGACTCTGGGTCCACTAAATCATTGCAGAACTTCACGGTCAGTCAAAAATTCATTTTTAGGAAGTTAATAGGAAAAATATTCCTAGCCAATTTCATTTGCCTTGGGCATTAAGTTTGACAATAATATATAAATTTGTGGAGTGGCACTTAGTGATAAGTATGAAAGGAGTTTAATCTTGCATTAGATTCTATTTTAGACTAATCCAATTTAGTTGGCTGGGTCTGTAGCTCTCCCTTGTGATCAGAGCTCCAAATGGGAATAATACTTAGATATCATGCATTAAAAACTAAACTAAAATTACTTAGATTATTTTAGAGAATTTTTTTTTTTACCTTTGGTAGTGAACATTTAATACGTTGCATCTGTCAAGGACACAAGACTAATTAATTCCTGGTTTCTGGGTCTAGTGCAAAGAGCAGTGGATTAGGATTTAGTAAAACCGTCTTTTATTCCTAACTTCTGTTGACTGGTTGTTTGACCCTGGGTCAGTGACCTAGTTTCAGTGAGCATGAGCTTCACTACCTGTAAAGTGTGGAGATTAAACTAGGTAACCTCTTAGGGCCCTTCTAGCATTAACTGTAGTTTGTATGATTTATGATTGATCTCAGTGTCATCAAAAATTGGAAATTAGCCTAACTTTCTTAATGTTTCTGAGCCTCCTTATAAAATGGGGATAATAATTGTATTACATACCTCACAAAGTGAGGATCAATTGATAAGCTATGTATGAGTGCTTTGTAACAGTAAAGCTATATAAATGTTATTCTTGATTTGCACAGAAATAGAGAAGAACCTTACTTAAATATCTGCATCCCCACTCTTAAGATATTAGAATTGCCAGTTCTATTCATAATCATCTTCAATGAAATCTGTATGAGGCTTAAATAGAAGATATGGTTTGAGTCAATTACCCATTTTAAATGATTTGTTAGACATTTCGTCCCAAGGCCAAATGCACAAGCACTTTGTCAAGTGAAATACTGCCTTAAAAGTTTGATTATCAGTAATTTGACAAAATTATAATATTTCTGGAAGCTGATATTTACTTAAGTATACCAGAGCTGTTAAACATTGTATTATGCTTTCGCTAACTAGGTTTTTGTTTTAAATTTAGAAAGGACATTAATGGGAGTGTGGTACAGGTGAAAAACTGCTGGATTTGGAGTCATAGTTTTGGCAACCAGTTACTAGTTGTTAAACCTTGGTCAAGTCACAACTTTTCTATGCTTTAGTTTTCCTCTCAACGAAAAGAGTGGGTTAGAGTATGTGATCTCTAAGGCACCTTCCAGTTCTCCACTTATGATCCTATGAACTAGACCTTGGTCTTTCAGTTTACAAATAAAACAGCCATTTACTCAAGTACTGATGTTCCTCATATATAGACCATTTGGTTTGCCGTAACTTGCCCTGTCTTCTAACAGATGCTTATTTTTTTTTAAACAGAACCTCTGCTTTTGTGATACTGTTATCTTAAGAGCTAAAACAATGATCCCTTTGGCTGGAATACTGGACAATGTAGATTCTGTGTACATTCTAACTGTTGGCATATTTCAGAAATTTCAGTAGAATTCCATATTACAAATGTGAGAACTGTAGTGCATAGCACACATATCTATATTTATTATAAAATTAATGGATCAAAACTAATTATCCTATTGTCATAGTATTTGAAACAGCTAGATCTAGGCAAGATGGTGAAGTAGGTGATATTTTTCATGACTTATATCTCTCATAAGATGCCCAATAATGTTAGATTTCTGTTCAGAATAATTTGGCATAATGGATAGAGTGCCAGCTTGGAGTCAGAAAGACCTGAGTTCAAATTCGGTCTCAGATGCTTACTAGCTGTATGACCCTGGGCAAGTCACTTAACACTGTTTGCCCTCACTTTGCTCAACTGTAAAATGAGCTGGAGAAGGAAATGGAAAACCACTCCAGTGTCTTTGCCAAGAAAATCACAGAGACAGGACTGAAACAACTGAAAAACATTTGGAGCTGTCCAAAAGTGGAATGGACTACCTCAGGGAATAGTGTTTTGCGCATCAATGATGGCCTTAATGCATATGACCACTTGTTGGTTTATTAAAGATGGATTTTTAAAAACTTTGAATAGAGCTTAAAAATAGATTATCTCTAAGGTCTCTTCCAATTCTGTTCATGATTTTACATTAATAAAACTTGGATTTTTTTTTTCACTTTCTCACATGTGTTCAAAGTCTTTAGGCTGCCATGAGAAGATAGAGCTTAATTTCAAAAATAAATTTTAAGGAAAAAAAATTTTATTTCTTGGACCTGGTGCTGAAAAAAGTATGTTAATTATCTGTAGATATAATAGCTAACTAGAAGGTAAAAGCCTAATCCCCCCTACATACCACCACCACCCCCAGTTTCTACTACGATTTGCTTTATCATTCCTTCCAATTCTTCAAATTCTGTAATATGCCACAAACTGCACTTACCTTCTTCCTAAAACCTACTGCTAACTGCCCTGTTGCTATTGCTGGTACTACTATGTTTCTGCTTTCCCAGGCTTGAAACCTCAGAGGCATCTATTGCTTCTTCCTCCATAACTGCCTTCATGCAGTCAGATACCAGATACTAAGTCTGACCAGTTCCACATCCATATCTCCTGCATTTGCCTCCACTTCTCCACTCACTAAACCATTATCTTGTTTAGCACCTTGCCTGAGTTGTAATAGCCTCCCAGTGTTTCCCAACTTTCAGATACTCCCTTCTCCAATCTATCTTCTAACATCAAAATAATCTCATTGCACAAGTCTAACTATGTCTTTTCCCCAATCAGAAACCTAAAGTGGCTCCCTGTTACCTCTAAGATAAAATACTAACACCTCATTATTTAAAGACCTCCATGGTCTGGTTCCAACCTATCTTTCCAGGGCTTTATTCCATGTTACTCTTCATGTACACGTAGTCCAGAAAAAATACTAGCTGTTCTTGGAACTTGGTATTCTACTGCCTGCCTCCCACACATCCATGCAGGTCACCCCTCTGTGCCAGGAATTCCGTCTCAATCAGTAACTGATTTCAGCAAATAGTCTCTACTATAATAGAAATATTAGGAATACAAAGATAGAAAAGCCTTCTTACCAGTAACCTTCACTTTACTAGGGATGTGGTATATACATTCTAAGTAAATATAATTTGAGGAAGGAGAGAGCAATTAACAATTAGGGGGATCAGGAAAGGCTTTTCGTGGCAGTTGGCTTCTGAACTGAAATATAAAGAAACTAAGGCTCCCTAAGAAGCACAAGAGAGGAAGGAGGAGTCTGTGCCACTTATGGGTGCCAACCTGGAAGGAGGAGTCTGTGCCAGTTATGGGTGCCAACCTTGCAAAAAATTTGGAAACGACAAAATGTTGAGTTTGGGGAATGGTTAGTAGGACAGTTAGACAAGAATCAGAGTTGCAGAAAGTAATCCCTATGGTGAACTTTTGGTTATATTGGAGATCACATAGTTCTTCTACCTTTTCTCAGGAAGGTAGGTCTGATAATTTCACTATTCTGTGTTCACTTCTCAACTCCCTGAGGCAAAATTTGACCCCAGATCTGACTTATTCCTCCATCTGTTTTGCCACCTAATTTTTTTTATTTAATAATCCTTTCATACTCCCTAATTTAGTGAAAATAAAAGTTTTCCTCTTCTGTATCATTTCCTCCTGATATTTGTCCTTGTTATAGCAGCACAGAAAGCACTGAACTTGGAGTTAGGATGACAAATTCAAATCCTGCCTCACATGCTTATTAGCTATGTGACCCTAGGCATGTTATTTAACCTCTTTCAGCCTGTTTTCCTATCTGTAAAAAAGAGATAATAGCAATTACCTCCCAGAATTGTAGTGAAGATAAAATGAGATATTTATAAAGCACTTTATAAACTTTAGAGCACTATACAAATGCTATTAAACATTTATATAGTACAATAATATATACATACACATAAATATAACAATTCAGTATTTCTCTGAAAGAGATTTGTACTGTATGCTATATATTTGGAGGGAGAAGTGACTTCTGGCTGCCTGAGGGAAATACTGAGTCTATTGATGAATACTTAGTTGGCCTAAGGGACTTGCTTCATTGTGTGTGTGTTGGGAGAGCGGGGTGGAAGAGAAAGAGAATGGAGGTGAAAACTTTTAAGTTGTATATAAGAAACCGGGGCCCTGTCATGTCTCTTGACCTCCACAGCTTGCAGCCCTAGAGACTTCTGAGAGTGGATCATCCTTGGATGAGATCATTTTCTCTCTTAGTTTGAGCTGAAATCCTACTGCATTTCTCAACTAAAGAGGCCATTACTCTTATACAAACCTTGATATTTCTATATTTAGTGAAGGATCAGATATAGCAGAAGAAAAATAAGACAGAGGGAGTGATCAAAGACATAGTTAAACCAAAACAGCATAAAAGCTAAGACTTTTTCAAGAAGGGCACCAATATGAAATGAGGCAGTGGGTCAAGCAGGATGAAGACTGAGAAAAGATTATCGGATTTAACAAAGTAACTGGATCGTGTTCCCACAGCATCACTACTTTTTGTCTCTGAAATGGTCTAAGAAGTTTTATAACTCAATACTACATAGTTGGTAAAGTTGCCAACTTTAGGTAAGTAAGCCCCATGTAGTCAATGTTCCAGGAAACTAGAATTATAGTGGCAGAGTAGCTAATAGCACAAGAGCCTTGGGAGTGGCATCACCACTCATACTAACATTCCTATTCCCAGCCCAGCCTTCTATCCATTCCTATTCCCACAGCCACTATCCAAGGAAGCAGCTCCTATGGAGAAGAGACCAGCCCTCCCTATCAATTGCCAATCAGCTGTCAAATAAAGGTAAGCCATACTGACTGAAGCAAGTAAAGGCACCCTGAGAAGGCAGCATGTGCCCAGCAAGTGAAACCATCATCATCACCACCTTGACCACCATCTCCCCTCTGGTCCTGATGGAAATAGTTCAGGACCCTAAACTCAAGAGTCCTGGGACAGCAATGCTTCCAGCCTTGTGCCCTGTAATGGTAATGTAAATGGGAAGATCTTTCTCATCCGTTAATAGGCCCAGATGACCTGCTTGGGTCACATGAGTTTTGAGTCATATAAAGCCTGTGGTAGGAGGAGCTTGCTGAATGGGTGGAACAGGAAGGGTGGAGCAGAGCCCAGAGTAAGCAGGTCAGAGTAATTAGAGCTGAGGGAGAGAAAGGAAGCAGGCAGTAAGCTGTGAGTATTCATTTGTGGGAAGGCTCTAGCAGGGAAAAGGCTTGGGGATGGTGGTGCCTCCTGCATTGTTATTGTGTATAGATTTTTTTGTTGCTATGATGGATTTGGCTTTCTGGTGTTGGGATTTGGCTTTCTGGTGTTTGAATAAATGTTTCGATTCTGTCTTCCAAGTGGAGAGTCCTTTATATTTTGCAATTCAGAATTATGCCAGCATTTTCATAGCCTCTATAGACATAACATTGGTTCTACATGCCCTCAGTCATCATCTTAGGAAACAATCCCTGTAGTGGTACATCCTGGAAACTGCTCCTGCAGGTACTATAGCCACAGTTACTGTATACTCAAAAAGGAATGTTTAGGGCAGCTAGGTGATACAGTGAATAGAGCACTGGCCCTGGAGTCAGGAGGACCTGAGCTCAAATCCAGCCTCAAGACACTTGATACTTGCTGTGTGACCTTTGGCAAATCACTTAACTCCAATTGCCTTGCCTTCCCCCCTCCAAAAAAAAAAAAAAGAAATGTTCTTACCCCCTAAGTCCTTGGCACTGTCAAATGGTTGAACATCAGAAACTAATATGACCTTATCAGTGGAAATGTCATTAAAGAAGAGACATTAACATCTGTTTTGCTCCTGTACTCTAAGGTTCCCAGGACTTTCTCCATCTTACCTGGAACTGAAACTATCTGTATGTTATCTCCATAGAATGTAAGCCCATTGAGAGCAGGGACTGTCTTCTTTTTCTATTTGTATCCCCAACATTCAGCAAAGTGGGTGGGGGGAGAAAAGGAAAATGGAATTAGCAGGAAGGTTAGGGGTAAGGGCTCTTCTTACTGCCTTCTGCCTGGGTCCTCTAGACCCAATTAGGCTTAGCAGGCATATAATGAATATTTGTTGAATTGAATTTTGATACTCGTGTTAAACAGAAATAAGCAGTTATAATGAATGGAATTGGACCCCAAGTTTTTCTTATAAAAGTGAATATTTTTAACATGAACTTCTTTTTAATATGTTTTAAATCATTAAGATATTCTTGGTATATACCACAATGATCATAAAGTTCACTTATTATTTTACCATTTTTTTCAGTTTTCGTACTTAGTATACTTTATATGTCTTTACATATATTCTTGTAGTTCTCAGTTTGATGCGATCCTTTATAATACAGAATGTCATTTAAAAATCAATAGTTGATATAGATAATCACTCTGGAATCACATAGACCTGGGTTCTGACACCTACTGGCTCTTTAACCTTAATCAAGTTGGTCAAATAGGTGAATATCCCCACTGGTAAAGGAAATCATTGCAGGTAAAAAAAAAAAGGAGTGAAGTAGAGGTGATCACAGAATGTTAGTGCTAGACAGTACTTTGGACAATCTATACTAACTTCACTTTGCAGATGGGAAAACTGAAACCAAAGACCATAATCTGCTATAAATTTTAAATGTTACTTCTTTCCTTTGAGACAAAAATATTTTTGCACCATGAACATTGCTGAATGAGTGTTTAAATGAAGTGATTTTGTTATCCAGAATTTTTGGAAGTAGTGAACTTAAAATATTTGAGTCAAATCCTGCCTTTTGTTCAATTCTTCCTGCTGAATACTGTGATCAAAGCTTCATTCTGGTTTCCATGAATCACCACCTGCTTATTTTGAGCGTGGTTGCTATCATCATAAAGACTGAGTATTGGTGCCACCTAGTTACTTTTGTTTTGACAATTATAGGTTAAAGACATTGCTTTGAGTGATCTTTTTTAACCAAATGCTTTATTAACTTCTAGTTTACATCATTCATTTCCTCAATATTTTGAGTTTTACAAATTTTCTCCCCATTTTTCCCCTACCCACCACCCCAAATTAGTGATCCCACTGGATATCCCCTCCTCCAATCTACTCTCTCCCATATCTTCTCCCATACACCCTCCAACTTTCCAGTAGGCCATGGTGGATATCTATGCCCCAGTGCCTGTATATTTTATTTCCCAGTTACATGTAAAATAATATTGATAATAGTATATATGTATATATACATATATATTCATATATATGTATATATACATATATATTCATATATATGTATTTTTTTAGACATTTGATTTTAAAACTTTGAATTCCTGATTCATTCCCTTTCTCCCTTGTCACCCACCCTTACTGAGAAGATAAGCAATTCAATATAGGTTGTACATGTGTAACTATGCAAAACATTTCCATAGTAGATATATTGTAAAAGACTGACTATATTTCCCTCCCTCCTATCCCACCTCCCACTTGTTCTATTCTCTACTTTGATCCTGTCCCTTTTCAAAAGTGGATGCTTCCAACTTCCCTGTCCCCCAGCCTGCCCTCTCTTCCATCATCCCCCCTCTCATCCCCTTCCCCCCTACTCTCCTGTAGGGTGAGATACCCTATTTAGTGTGTATTTCATTCCCTCTCTAAGCCAAATTCAATGAGAATAAGGTTGACCCATTCCCTTTTGATTTCCTGTTCCTCCCCTCCATTGTAACCATTTTCCCTTACCTATTCTATATGAGATAGTTCACCCCAATCTGTCTCTCCCCATCTCCTCTCATTATATTCCTCTCTCACCTCTTAATTTCACCTTTTAAGTATCATCCCTTCCCATTAAACTGGTCCTGTGCCTTCTATATATGTATACCTGGACATATATATACACACATTCACATATGTATTCATATGGCCATATACCCTCCTATATAGACATATATATATATGTATGTGTGTGTGTATATATTTCTATTCCCTTCAATTATTCTCATACTGAGAAAAGTTTCATAAGTTACAATTATTGTTTTTCCATGTAGGAATGTAAATAGTTCAACTTTGATAAGTTCCTTATGATTTCTTTTCCCTGTTTTCCTTCTCATGCTTCTCTTGCTTCTTCTATCTGAATGTCAAATTTTCTATTCAACTCTGGTTTTTTCATCAAGAATGCTTGAAAGTCCTCTATTCCACTGAATAATCATATTTTCCCCTGAAACATGATACTCAGTTTTGCTGGGTTGGTGATTCTTGGTTTTAATCCCAGCTCCTTTGACCTCTGGAATATCATATTCCAAGCCCTTCGATCCCTCAGTGTAGAAGCTGCCAGATCCTGTGTTATCCTGATTGTGTTTCCACAATATTCAAATTGGTTCTTCCTGGCTGCTTGTAATATTGTCTCCTTGATCTGGGAACTCAGGAACCTGGCTGTAATTTTGCCCTCTGGTTCTAAAACATCAGGGCAATTTTCCTTGAGAATTTCTTGAAGGATTATTTCTAGGTTCTTTCTTTGATCATGGCTTTCAGGTAGTCCAATAATTTTTTAAATTGTCTCCCCTGAATCTGTTTTCCAGGTCAGTGATTTTCTCAATGACATATTTCACATTGCCTTCTATTTTTTCATTTGTTTGGATCTGTTTAATAGTATCTTGATTTCTCATAAAGTCACTAGCTTCCATTTGCTCCAATCTAATTCTGAAGGAATGATTCTCTTCAGTGAGCTTTTGAGATTCTTTTTCCATCTGGAAAATTTGCCTTTTTAAGGCATTCTTCTCCTCATTGGCTTTTTGGGCCTCTTTTGCCATTTGAGTTAGTCTATTTTCTAAGGTGTTATTTTCTTCAGTCAGGTTGTTGACTCTCATTTCATAATTTTCTTGCATCGTTCTCATTTCTCTTCCCAATTTTTTCTCCACTTCTCTTATTTTATTTTCAAAATCCTTTTTAAGCTCCTCTATGGCCTGTAACCAGCTTGTATTTTTCTTGGAAGCTTTTGGTGCAGGGCTTCTGACTTCACTGTCTTCCTCCTGTTCCATGCTTTAATTCTTTTTGTCCCCAAAATAGGAATGTAAAGTTGGATTGCTCTACTTGGTTTGCTTCCTTTGCCTGCTCATGTTGCCACTTGATTACTTGACTTTTGAGCTTTTTGCCACAGTAGGACTCTGCCACCAGACAGGGGAGCTTCATCCCAATCGCTGGGGTTTTCTCAGCTGCTGAAGGTATTAGTTGAGTGCCCTATCTGAAGCCTCCACATGCTCTGGCAAGCTGGTCACATACCCCAGGACCTCTACCCTAGAATGCAATTCAGATCCAAGCAGGTTAAAGCAAGAGCAATTAACCCTCAGACTGGTTGCTTGGTCCCCCTACAATCTTCAGGCCAGGAACTGAAGCTGCCACTTGGCAGTGGCTGCACAGCTATGGCACTTCAGCGGCTTCTCCCTCCAGGAGATAAAGGCTGACTAGACTCCCAAACTACTGGATCCCAAAGTCCACACTGCATTGACCTCTCACTTTGTCCTTAGCATCTATGGGTTGATAATTCTGGAAACCACGACAGCTGCTGTTGATGTGAAGTCCCTCTGGCTGGCTGCTGGTCACGCCTGCCAAGGCTCAAACCTCTCCCTGTGGGGAGGGGAGGGCTGGTGCCAGCTCCCAGAGCCATGCTCTGGCTGTTCCCTGCTGGCCTGCCTGGCAGTCCTCAGTGGGAGGTTAGCTTCTCTGTGTCATTTTGTGGGTTTTGCGGCTTCCAAGTTTGTTCAGAGTTACCTTTTACATGAATTGGAGGTGGTGGGAGCTGGAGCCCCGTGGAAGTCTGTCTCTACTCTGCCATCTTGACTCTGCCCCCTGCTTTGAGTAATCTTGCTTATGCTTGTTTGGCCGCATAGTGGGTGATTTCTTATTGCAGGACAAAAAGCTGTCTCGAATGAGAACCTTTCTGAACTCAGTTTATTTCTATTGTTCTTCACCTCCCCCCCCCCCGTAGTTTTTTTGCTTGTTATCCTTACTTGTATGGTTTTGCATTTCTGTTACTGTGCTGCAAAACTGTCATCTTTAATGCTGACAGTGCAGTAGAGCATAATTCTACTCATTACTGTGTTTCAAGGATAATACTACATTGATGTGTAAATACGAATTTTCTTTTTATTTAAATGTTTTACTTTACTCGTTTAGAACTAGAGCCAATCCAAAGATCAGCTTCCTCTGCAATTAGGGGTTATACTGTGAACATCTCCAGCAGAGGAAATACTCTACTGTTTATTTTTATTATTGTTTGTGTCGTTAATAAGAACTCAGGGTTTTATGTTGGGCTTTCTTCTCTTCTCCATCTATACTACTTTACTTGATGATTGCATCAGTTCCAGTGGAATTTTGTTACCATCTTCACACTGATGATTCTTAAATCTGCCTATCCTGACCCAAATTCTGGTTCTACAGTCTCAATCTCCCATTGCTTCTCACACATCTCAAACTGGATGTCCAGTAGACACATTAAACTCAGTATGTCCAAATCAGAACTTATTTTCCTCTCTTAACCCTCCTCACCTCCTTACTTCCCCTTTGACTGTAGAGAGTAACACCATCTCCTAGTGCCTCAGGCTCACAGTTTAGGTGTCAGCCTCAACTCCAAGGCCTGCCAATTTCACTTTTTCAATATGTCCCCAATAGGCACCTTTTTCTTCTTTGATGGTGCCACCACTGTGTTGCAGGCTCTCATCACCTCACACCTGAACTATTGGAATAGCCTGCTAGTGGGTCTGCCTGTTTCAAGTCTCTCCCCACTGCAATCTATTCTCCATTTAGTCATCAAAGTGATTTTCCTAAAGCACAAGTCTGATCATGTCACACCCCCCCCCCCATACACTCATTAAATTCCAGTGTCACCTTCAGGATGAAATATCAAATCCTCTGGTTTTCATAGACTTTCAAAGATCTTCATAACTCAGCTCTCTCCTATCTTTCCAGTCCTCTTACATCTTACTCTCCACCAAGTATTCTTTAATCCGGTGATATTGGACTTCTCTTGCTCTTCCATAAACAAGACAATCCATCTCTCGTATCCAGGCATTTTTTCTAGCCATCCCCCATGCCTGGAACTTTCTCCTTCCTCCTTTCTGCTTAATGAGTTCCCTGACTTCTTTTAAGTCTCAAATAAAACCTCATTTTCTTTTAATTCTAGTGCTTCCCCTTTCTTAGTTATTTCCTATTTATCATGTATATAGCTTGTTTATACACATTTGTTTACTTATTCCCCTCCTCATGAAATTATGAGCCCTTTGAGGGTAGGGATTTTCTTTTTACTTTTTTTGTACCCTTCAACATTTAGCACATACTAGGTACTTAATATATGTTTACTGACTATTGGCCCCACTTTTAATCTTCTTGTGTGTCTTCCTCCTTTACACCTTAAGCTCCTTCAGGGCAGGTACTATTTCTTTTTTATATTTGTATGTCTGATGTTTAGTACAGTGCCTGGCTCTTAGTAGGAGCTTAATAAATGCTTATTGACTGAATGAGTGTCTCTAAACCATGCTTTATTTCCCATCTAGTCATCTACTGGGACACCAGGGAGTATCAGCATGAACATTTTGACATCTTCCCTGCCCTGGCCTCTTTGCAATTTTAGCTCTTACTCTAGATCTAGGAACAATAATTAAACCAACACCACCCATTTATCTGGCTGCTGGATAGGCTGTGACAGTCTGCTTGCTCTAGGAAGCCCAATGGCTATTTAGACCAAAACTCTCTTCCTAGTCCTTCAGTCCACTATATTTGTTGTATTTGCCAATAAGAATGGAAGCTCCTAGCAGGGAGGGAAAGTGTATCTCCAGTGCCTGGCACATAGTACAGGCTCAATGAATTTTTGTTGATCAATAACTTTCTTATTCTTACCTTATCTAATGCCATCTAAGAAGTTTTCAGACATTGGTGAATGATGCAGTCTTATGTATATCTGATGTCTTGGGTAGGGGAAAAGGAACAAATTCCCCAAATGTTAATATAATATAATAAAAATGTAGTAAAAGAATATAATAAGTTGGGGAGGAAAGTTCTAAAGTTTATCTAGTCTTCTTTCTGAAAAGGGCCCAGTGTGAAAGGTAAACTGAGTGAAAAAGGGAAAACAAGTTCTTATTGAAATGAGAGGGATTTTAAAGGGTGGGAAGAGATTAGAGAATAGGGAGAGGATATGCTTTTCCCCTTCTCTCTCCTCTTCCTGACCCTTTTAGAACAAGATCTGTCAGTACCAATCCCTGCATGTGAAGCCCTGTCAGATATATGTTCAAGCTTGAGCTAGACTTGGACTGGCCATGGGGCAGGCATTGGAACTCTTAACTTAAGTCTTTCTTGCTCTTTAAGAGTCTAACTAAACTCCTTCCTTTGATCTCAGTCATAGCCTGAACCTAGGTCTCTGCCCTTCCTACATAACTTTATTTTTTCCCCCTCTCTTAAGAAGGCAATAATAGCCTTAGATGGGAGGAAGCTCATGATTCTTTCTTCTATGTGGTGCTAGTTATATTCCTAACCACTGACTGAGTTTATGCTTTTGTATCTAATGGCCTCATGACTATTTTTTTAAACTTCAAAGTACAGATATAGCTATCTAAATTTTTTAAAATTGATGTAACGTAGACCTTTATTTTTATAGCAGAGGACTACAAGCAGAGTAGACTTGCTTGCCTCAAATTTTGACTAGGAGCATTTCATGGGATCTCTTCTTAGCTCCCATCACTTTCCGCCTTATATCAACTTATTTTTGTGCCTATTATATCACTCAATTAAATTGTAAGCTTTTTTTTTTGAGGGGGAAAGATAGGACAATTGGGGTTAAATGACTTGCCCAAGGTCACACGGCTAGTTTTGTGTTAAGTGGCTGAGACCAGATTTGAACTCAGGTCCTCCTGACTTCAGTGCTGGTGCTCTATTCACTGCACTACCTAGCCGCCATTGTAAGCTTCTTTAGGGCAGGAACTATATTGCTTTTCATTGTTGGATCTCTAGGACTTATTGTAGTGCCTTCCATAGAATTGGAACTTTTAAAAAGAAGTTTGTTTAATTGAATTGAGCAATATTAGAGATAAAAGTTTCCTGGGGGCAGGGGGGGTAAAGAGTAGGTGGGTGGGAGAATTAATTTCTTGAAGCAGCAGAAAGAAGAAAGGCAGAGACAGGGATAGAATAGAACATCACAAAGCACATAGATCTACTGTAAAAAACCACTAGGTTACTATGCACAGTAGGCCTACAACTGCCTTTTGTCTGATACATAGAGCAGGCAAATTTCACTATTAAAAAGTAATAAGAATCCTCCCAACCAGTGCCCCATGCCCAGGCAACTGTATAAGTCCATAAGTGACAGAGGGAATTCTTGGGGAATTCCTTATGCTAAGGAGATCACAGGTCCAAACAAAACATGGACAAAAAAATGTGTAATGGTTGTAACTAGGGGAATTCCCTCCCTAGTTTTTGTGGCTAGAGTATGTTCCAGGAAGTATGTACTGAGCTCCTCTAGCAACTTCTTGGGAACATAAGCAGGTCAATGCCAAAAGACTGAACACTTTGGGATGGCACAGTCATTAACTTCCATGATAGCAGCAGGGTAGGGAATGGCATCAGTAAGGATAGGATTAGGTACTGAGATAGAAAGAACCACTTGTTCAGTAGACTTTAAAAAGAGTGACTCTACCCTCTGACTGTTCTTTGTCTTCTCCAGTGCTCCTAGCAAATGACTTTCTCTGGGATCTCCTATTGGGTAGAGAAGGAAGGGCTGGACAATACTTTCATTTGCCAGCTAGAGCAGGGATTTTGCTAGAGGAATGTGGGCTTGGGACTCAGGTTGCCTCTTCTGCTATGTGTTTTTTTTCCCTGAGGGTAACATTGATTCTGAGAGATGGGCTTTTCAAGAGTTCCTATCTTGAATGTGGTCTTCCTAGGTTCCCTGGTTGGCTGTACTTTGGGAGGATCTTTTGTAGCTACCACAATGGTTCCTGTAGAAGATGAGCACCAGCAGGAGAAGGGGCCCAGACCCTTCCCTGGCTTGCCAGAAGACATTAACCTGGAAGGAATTGTTTGGACAGTGAAGAGCAAAGGTGATAATGAAAGACTAATTGAGCTAGCTTATGTTTTGATCTTTTAAGTACCAACCTCTAAGTTCCTTCTTAATAGTTTGAATTTGTCAGTTTTTGTCAATGTGTGTTTGTGAGTCTTGTGGACTTGGCACTTCTTTTGTGCAAAGGCAAAAAATAGTTTTCCTATATGTGATTTACCTTGTATGTTGAGTATTTTTCCATTCCTTCTTTTTAGAGTTACCTTTTACATGTACAAATCTAAGTTTTAAGTGATTTTCCTTTGGGCTCTGGGGAGGGGTTATAAAGAGACAAAGAGTTGGAAGAAAAGAGCCTGACCCTTAAGAAGAGGGACCCTTAAATTTACCAGTCTGTGTGAATGGACCCATAGCTTGAGGATCCTTGAGAGGGAGAGGGGGCAGTTCCTAGTGTCCTTGGAGTCATTAGCAGTTTTGACTGGTTACATTAAAAATACAGATGAACTTAGTATTTTTGTTGTTGCTGAATTTCACATAGCATTTACTGTACATTATCTCATTTGATCCTTTCAGTAACCTTGTAAGACAGTATGATATACTGAATAAGGACTTCAATGTAGAGTAAAGATCTGGGTTCAGTTCTTGCCTCAAATACTTAGTAGCTCTGTGACCCTGGACAAGTCATAATTTTTCTGTGCCTCACTTTCCTTATCTATAAAATAATTGGTAGTGATGGTGGGAGGGGTATGTACCATTTCATCTGAGTTCCTTTCCAGCTCCAAATCTATAATCCTACAAGTATGTAGGTATTACTACTTTTATTATCTTCATTTGTAGATGAAGGAATTTTAGCTCAGGGGTATACTTTGTCTTTTCAAATTTAAAGTAATTCAATTTAATTCAGTTAGCATTTTTAATTCCCTACCATGTACCAGACACTAGACTAGATTCTAGTGATACAAAGACATAAATAGGCCTTGCCCTCATAATCTACTGGGGGAGGGGAAGAATACAATCTGTAAACAAATATCTAATACACATACACACGTGTGTGTGCGTGCGTGTATTACATATATGTATGTGTGTGTATATGTATATATGTATGTGTGTTGTATATATATATTTGGAGAGGCACTAAAGATTAGAAGAATCAGTTGTACCATGGATGAATTTTTTTTTCCCCTTGACACATATACCAATCCTACATAACAGTAATTTTGTATCACCTTTTGGGAATTTCTCATTTTTTTCCTAAGGGCCTTGCAAAATTTAGTAAGTGAGAAGGAATGGATTTCACAAAAAAAATATTTACTCTTACAGCTTTATTATTATTACATAAGCAGAATATAGTTAGTTCTCAAACAGTAATTCTGAGGACAGAACCAAAGGAAAAAAGGCCAGAGACTTTTTTTTTAATTCAGAAAAGGAAAATTGATTCTGTCAAAAATGTCAAAATATCATTAGTTCTCTCTTAATCTGTCTATAACATTGCTGAAGCCTACATCCTAGCACACACAGTAAAGGGGAAATATTATTGACTTAAAAGAAAGATGACATGTTAAAGGTAAGAAATCAACCTAATCTAAGTACTTATTGTGATAGGTTTTTTACATGTTAGAGTAGCAATTACCATATAGAGATTTTTCTAAAAAAAGAAAGGAAAAGAGATCTTTTCTGTAATACAAAAAGGAGAAAATTGAGATATTGAAATATAATACCTCAAATTACTCAATATCTTCATCTTCCATGCTGGCTTGCTCCAGGGCATGGATCTCCCTTTCTGGAAGTAACCCATACTCATTAAGAAAAGACTCAACATCCACAGCAAAAAAATCTTCAGCAAACTGCTCAGTGACACTAATGAAATTGCTGATAAGCTCCCCACCTTTGTAGACCAGCAATGTTGGAAGCACATCTGAGGAGAAGCGGTCCCCAGCACCTGTGTTAGAAGCTTTGATTTTACAAAATTTTACCATCGAGTATTCTACAGCAAGGCAGTTTAAGCTATTGTTCAGGGCTTCACAGCCCTTGATGCCATCTTCATAGATGTGAACGATGACTGTGGTGATCTTCTGTTCCTTCTCAATGGCTTCCAAGAACTGCTCCCCACTCTCCAGCTCAGTTACAAACCCATACCTGGGTCCAAAGCTCAGCTTCTGGTGCATATCTTGCATGCATTGTTTCCGGTATTTACGGAGACAATCCTCATCCTCTTTGTCCTGGTGGATGAGTTCGTATTCCTGCACACTCATCTGTGAAAACAAACAAACCCACATCTGACCATGTCACTCCCCTCCTCAGTCAATACCAATGACTATCTTATTGCCTCTAGGATAAAATACAAATTCTTTTGCTTAGTTTTTAAAGGACTTCACAAACTGACCCCTACCTCTTTTTTCCAGTCTCATCCCCACAAAATGCAATCCAGTCAAACTGTCCTCTCTTTTCCTCATATGTAATTCTCTGCCTCTTTTTTCTCTTCCTTTTAGACTTAGCTGAAGTGCCACATTGTACATTAAGCCTTTCCTGCTTCCTCTAATGGCCAGTGTCTTCCCTTCCTAACCACGTTGTATTTAACCGTATTATATTTAATCCCATTACACATGTATATATGTATATACATACACACCTATGTTTCTCATGTGTAGGTATTGTTTCTTTTCTTTGTATTTGTATCCCTGGTATGTGTCATGGTACCTGGCACGTAGTAGTCACTTAATGCTTATTGATTGATTGGTTGACTGACTAAAGGATGGGGTGATAGTGGAAAGAGCTATAGATTTTGGGTTTATTTCATTGTTTCTGTTTCCCATCTATGCAGTGGTTAGGATGCAATAAGATGTTTATGATAGATCTTGAAAAGAACAAGTACAGTGGATTGTATCCATTAGAATTGGAGCCCTTGGAGAAAGGAAGGAAGGAAGGAGGGAGGGAGGGAAGGAAGGAAGGAAGGAAGGAAGGAGGGAGGGAAGGAAGGAAGGAAGAAAGGAAAGAGGGAAGGAAGGAAGGAAGAAAGGAAAGAGGGAAGGAAGGAAACAAGCATTTATTAAGCACCTACTATGTACCAGGCCTTATGCTAAGCATTTTATAAATGTCTTGTTTGATCGTCACAACAACCCTGGGAGGGGGGTAGATGCTATTATTATCTCCATTTTACAGTTGAAGAAACTGAGGCAGAGACATGTTAAATGAGTTACCTGGGGTCACACAGCTAGTCTGTGTCTGAGGTCAGATTTGAACCAGATTTTCCTGACTCCAGAACTAGCACTCTTAATTCACTGAACCATCTCAACTGCTTCTGAAGGAAAGGATTCTTTTTTGTTTATTTTTGTTCTTCTTTCCCCACTGCTTAGCATAGAGTAAAGCATTTAGAATCATGGTCCTTTAGAATTTGAAGAGAGATCTTAGTGGTCATTTTACCTAAGCCCTTCATTTTACAGATGCAAAAATTGAGGCCACCAAAAAGATAAGTGACTTGCCTAAAGTTACACTGTAGCAGAGCCCAGATTCACACTCAGGTCCTTGGACTCCAAATCCCATGTTCCTTTCCTCTCATCCTGCACTGTGATAAATGAGGACTCAAAATATCTTGGCTTGTGTTACTTGCTAGCGGTGTGAACTTGGGCTAACTGCTCTGTGCGTCAGTTTCCTTTTCTATAATATAGAAATTATTATTTTTATAATTAGTTTTTATAATTTATAATTATTATAATTAGATGAAATAATGTCCTTCCAGATTAAGTTGAGGGCTGACATCTGACATGTTCCCCCATTTGCTACACCTACATTTTCCTGTTGGAGCAATTTCCCCAAAGTTGCATGTATTAGTCTTAAAACATCCAATCCAATCTAATCCATTTCAACACACATTTATGGAACCCCTACTTCACGTAAGGCACAGGGCTAGTGCTTGTGAATATAAGCATAAAACCAAAACAGTCCTTGTTCACGAGGTGCTTTAATTCTGCTGAATCCAAAACCTTTACATACCACTTTTTACTTTTCAAGACACTTTCATGAACATCTTTTCAAGGCTTCACAACTTTGTTATGTAGACAGAGAAGGTATTACTATTATCCTCCTACAGGCAGGAAAATTGAAGCAGAGGAAGTTACTTGTTCAAGGTTATAGTAAGTCAGTGAGAGAACATGCATTTGAAATGAAGCTTTTCAACCCCTAACCATGCCCTCTGTTTTGCTTACCCTGGTTATTCCAAGGGTCAAATGCATAGCTAAAGAGTACTGTGTATTTGCTCAGGATAATATCTCTATGACAGCAAAACAAAAACATTAACCTACTAAATTGTGTTGGGAGTAGAAAATTCAGTTGAAACCATAATTGGGTGTCATAAAGCTTTTAAAACCCTGGAGTCCATTCACTAGGGGGCTGAATTCAATCCAACTCATTTGTATGCTTTGCACTTACCTTTTTTTTTTTTTTTTACAAAAATAACATCATCTCTTCTTACCTTTCTGCTGAATCTTTCTTTTGTGTCTTTATCATCTCGACATTGAGGAGAAGACATTTGTCTGAGAATTTCCTTCTTGTTAGGTGGGATGGAATCATCATCTTCACTTTCCAACTTAAACTTTCTCCAATCATTGATAACTCCTTTGGGGCCTGGAATATAGGAGATTTGTCATTTGATCTTTAGATTATCAAAAGGGCAGCTTGTACCTCTGAAGTTTATATATGTGTTGCCATAGAAATAGACTTGTCTTCTCTTGCTGGTGAAGCCAATGACTTGCATAAGCTGGATGTCTCTGATTGTCCTGATAATAAAAACGCCCTCCTGCTTTAAGCATGTTAAATAGGTTTTGGCATAGAATCATCCAAAAGCCTCTGAATTATGAATATGTGAGTTATGTACATTTTTAACATTGTCAACAAAAGAACACTTAAAATCACTGTAATATTAATGATCAGATTAAAATTACATATTTATATAAAATTAAAATTATATATATATATATATTCCCTTCTTTGCTTATTGAATACCTAGCTAAACTTTAAAATCCAATACAAATTTTAACTGCTTCAAGAAGTCTTCTCTCATCTGCAAATCAGGAATGACCTTCCCTCTCTGACCTCAAATAGCTTTTGTTTTGTCACTCTTTTATATTTTAATATTTCTGTGTAAACTTTATGCATTTATCACTATGGCTATTTTGGCATCATCCCTCTGGTAATGCTTATATTTTGTCTGAATTTTTTTTTTATCACTCTCAGTGCCTAGCATACTGTTTTCCATATAGTAGGTGCTTAATAAATGTATGCTGTACTATTATTGTAGAGGTACTATTTAGGTAGGTACCAGAGTAAATTATAAGAGGACAGAGAAGTAGAAAATTAAACAGTTCTAAGTTCTCTGAGATCTAGAAAAAAAATAAGGAAATCCCAACTCAAGGAAGTCATCTTAATATAGGCCTTAGATTTGTTTTCACTTAAATACGGGAACATTTGCTTAGTATGTTTTTTACCTGTGTGTGTGGCCTGTCCTTCAAAATCCTCTTCTAGACTGAGGCTTTTAGTTTCCTCCATTTTTGTGTCGGAGTTTGACATAATCTGCATGGTCAACAAAGAAATCAATAGATGAGTGATAGATGGGTGTAGAATATATAGCTGAAGCATATGATTTTCTACTCTTCCTAGATTTGATGATAGACTAACATAGGATATTAAGCCTTACACACATTTAAATAGCAAGTGTTTTGACCAAATCCCAATCCAAAGTAGTTTTCCTGTATTGGGCCATATACTCAGTGAATAATGTACATTGCTTTGTAAAGTTATTGTGTAAAGCAGTTATCTTATCACTCTTTCAATTGTAGAAGTGAAAACACTGAAATACATGGACAGGGTTTGTCTGATCGATGTCCTGAGGCCAGCTTTTCTATCAAAACTAGGAAAAGATACTCTATCAGAGAATACTTCCTAAAACAATAAATAGACCAATAACTTCCTTGTCGAGATCTCAGCTCTCTAGCAATGTTGCCTGTCTAGAACAGAGTCGAGAAACAGGTAGGAACCAAAATGATGTTTGAAAAATCAAAATAAAGACCCCAGGATTTTTATACCAAAGAAAGCACAAATTCATAGGCAAGTATTCAAAAAGAGACTATTTACTTTAACTTTGCATGTATTTTTAATGTGGTTTGTTATCCCATTTCTCAACCCCAAACAAATTGGAAGTCAGAAATTACATCAAAGGAAGGGACTGGTTATAGGCAAGTATACTTTCTGTGGTACTCACTATAATAAGAAGTAAAATATCAACTGAGCCTGGCAGCAGAGGAGAAGAAAGAATTAATTTTTTTTTAAAAAGTAAACAAATACAAGAACTAAAATATTGTAGTGTTTAACTTAAACAAGGCATAGATATGCACTTCAGTAGACTTAGAGGACATAACTGTGCAATATATAATTTTCATAATGATCCTGACATTAAGAAAAGTTTAAATTTTGTTCAGAATATTCTAAGAAAGAAGGGAAATGCACCATACTTGGTGTTGTATACCTGTAATCTCTGCTACCAGGGGATGCTGAGACTAAAAGAGCACTGGAGTTTGGGAGTTCTGAGCTTCAGAAGGGCTAAAGTGAATCAGGTGTGTCCACACTAAGTCTAATACCAATATTGCAAGTCCTTGGGAGCAGGAGCCACTAGGCTGCATAGGGAGGGGGTGAAATAGCTCAGGTTAGAAACTGAGTAGGTCAAAGTTTCCATGCTAGTCAGCAATGGGGTCACAACCATGATTGGCCATCATACTTTCAGTCTGGATGAGATAAGGAGATGAGAAAATAAAATGATAAAATATAAATAAAGCACTTTGCGAACTTTAAAGCATTGTGTAAATCTTGTTTATTATTTTATGAAAAGGAAAAGAGAAACAAAGAGATAGTGTTCATGAATCATACAGCTAGAAATATGAGAAAGGAAGTGAGCTATAAATTACTTCAGAAATAATTAAAAATGCAGCATAAAAATGGCAGTAACTCAATTTTATAGAATATAAACAACTCTTTAATAGCACTATAACTATTAACTATCTAAGAGAGTAAATAGGGGAAAACCTGTAGTCATCAAAAGTAATTGCTGGGTAACTTTGTATATTAAAACAAAAGTTATAATTAAAAATAAAGAAAATGGCAGATCATCCAGAATGCTTTAGATTTGAGTTAGAGACTTTTCTTCCTTCTGAATTTTGAGAGAGCAAGATGCTTACTTCAAGTACTTATTATGTACAAGAAATATAAATAGTGTTTAGACAACTCTGAAAACAATTTTGTTATCAATAACCAAGAAACAAAAATAATGCTTGGTGTCTTTGCTTTTGCTAAGACAAAAGCCTACAGTGAAAGAAAGGAAAGCTGATTACTGTTAAAAAAAAATTAAGGCACCACCTTGCTGAGAAAGTAATCCAATCCTCAAGACAAGCTTTAGGTCACATAGACAAAGCTAGTCATGGAATGGCTTCAGTTGAAATAGGGTAATTTTAACCTATGTTCATGGATTGAGGGTACAGATGAGGAGAGGGCAGGAATGTAACAGTAGCTACCAACAGTAGCATTGGTTGATGCCTTCATAAGGAAGGGACAGAAAAAAAATGGAGGAAAAAATTCTGTTGCCTTGCTTTTCTCAACTCCAGGAAAGGAGAGATGGACTTTTCTTTGTCATCATCCACATTCCTTTAGCAGTTAACACTGCTAAATCATCTAAATTGCTATCCAACTATGTTCTATTATAATATCAAGCCATTTGTCCTAATTTTAGCTGTACCTATTTCATTCATTGATTCATCCATTATTCAATATACTTTCTTCATTGCATTTGTGAAGATATCTCTACACTTGGACATTTTAGCCTGGAGTTCACAGACAACAGGTTTCTGGGGATCCATGAACTTGGATGGGGGCAAAATACATCTTTATTTTCTCTAACATCTAATTGAAATTTATCATTTTCTTTAACCATGAATGTGGGCAAAAAACATTATTCTGAGAAGGAAGGGTCCATAGGCTTCATCATACTACCAATGGGGTCCATGACACAAAAAAATATTAGGAACCTCTGGGTCTAGATTATGATCAAATTTGATAATGTATCCAAAGCACTTTGGACACACATTGTGCAAGATGTGCCAAAAATTTTAGTGAACTGCACTAAGACTTTGAGGATGCACTATATAAATGTTAGCTCTATAGCTTTTTCTGGGCAAGATTTTTTTTTTAATCCAGAACACCATTTGTCCCATTCACTATTAGTGGTTAATATCCATGTCACTTAGTCCTAGGCAATTCACTTAACCCCCTAGTGTCCCAGGCAACACTCTAAGACCAAGTTGCAGACCAAGTGCCTCTAGAATCTGCATTATATTGCTTCCCAGGAGTGTCTTACACAGGATAAGATCACAGGTCTGGAACAAAAGAAGGGGGAAAAGACAAAATAAAAAGGGGGGGAATTCACAACCATGGCTGAACCAGAATGAAGGTTGTAGAACACTGCCAGTAGAATCATATAAAGTATTGTGTGATGTCGAACAAGTATGTTTTTATCAGAAAGAAGTGAGAAACTGGGGCAAGGTGACAGAGAAAACTGTCAGCTTCACTTAGGGATTGCCATTGTTCGGGGAGGGTTACCGGATTGGTTACCTTATCTGATTAAAAAGAGTTATGACTATGACGCAGTTTCTTCTCTGTCAGAGCAAGGCAGTTTTAGGCAGCTGCAATTGTGCATTTCGCTCATCCTTAAAAGCTTATTGATGTTAAGTAAGAGTCTTGGTCATGAGAACCCAATAACTGAGTATCTTATTAAATTTTAAAGGGCTACTCCTCCTCCCAGGTTTTACTATTCTCTATGTATATACATAGACACATTAAAATACTTAAAATGCTTCATAGACATGTGATTTAATTGGTATGTCACTTGCTCCTTCCCCCAGTGCTTGCATAGCTGGACTGCCTGATCCTTCCATGGTGAGTGACCCATGCTTAAGAGTTGCTATGGCTAGAAAGATTCATCCCTATCTATGTTCTTGCCACCAACTTGATCATACCCTTTATAAACTTAACGTGGTTGGTAGATGCCTGCTCTATTACTGGTGTACCTGTCCTTAAAACTGTTCTAGATTGGTGGGACTTGAGAAAACTTGTACAGCACCAAGATATCTTTTGATAATCCAGGCTCACCCCCATACCATGAGGAGGCAATGGAAGGGAAGAGGGAAGAAAAAGGAAGAAGTAGTTAAATCATCCCTGCTATGTAGCAGACACTGAGCTAAGCCACACACCCTCTTTTTTTTTTTTTAACATTATTTCATTTGACCCTCAGAACAACCATTGTATGTAGGTGCTATTCTTATTCCCGTTATACAGTTGAAGAGAAGCAGAGGTTAAATGATTCGTCCAGGGTCACACAGCTAGTAAAGTGTCTGAGACTGGATTTAAATTTAGGTCTTCCTGACTCTAGGCCCAAGTGCTGTCTACTGTCTCCCAGTGGAATAGGACTTCAATGGAGTAAAAATAAAAATAACTAAGATTAATCAGGATAAATAGTTTAAATTAATTTTCCATCATTCTTGATGCTCACTTTTTACTCTGTGGGGATGTAGTAGTAGTAGTAGTAGTAGTGGTAGTAGTAGTAGTAGTAGTAGTAATAGTAATAGTAGTAATATAATAATAGTATCAGATCTCAGTTATTCCTGCTAGATAAGAACATATTCTTCAAACCTTTTCTCTCAAAACCATTAAAAACTCCTTTTTATTAATCACACATTAATTCAGCCAAGTTCTTATTGGGCACAGAGAGGCAGCTATAGAATGGGGATGATCTGGATTCATATTCCATCCCTACATCCCTACATAATGGCTGCATGATCCTGGAGAAACCACTTAAACTCTCAGTGCCCTAGGCCAGTGGTGTAGCAATGGGGAAAGTCACTAAACCATAAGCAAAGATCTTGGCCAGCTTTAAAATATAATGTTATCTATGTTTTATTGTATTTTTGTTTATTTTGTTAAATATTTCCCAAGCATACAGCCATCTGACACCTCTGCCCTAGGCAACTTTCTAAGACTGCAAATTGTAGTGAGGGTGTCAACCTGCACCAATAGGTAGTTTCATCATCTGGGAGTTCCTTATGCCAAAGAAATCACAGATCCACTCCTATCTTATAAAAATGATTATTTGAGTTACCAAAAGAAAGAAAATGCTTAAAGTGTAACCTTCAGTTAAAAAAAAAAACAAACAATTAGAAAAATACTAGAACTATTGCTAAGATATATAGTTAAATCTGCCCTGTGACAATGTCTATTACTAGTCATTTTAAACATTCTGATCCATATTTTTATTGGTCAGAGACATGTCAAGTGTTTGATTTGTTGCAGATGTAAACATTGATGTTTGCTTGGAAAAATGAGGATTTTAGAAGAATGTTCTTTGCTGTATGCTGTGAGCAGATTAAAATTCATTGCTATTGTAACATCTTAATTCAGTAAAACAAGCTAACTGAAAAGTGGGTACATGTTGGAAAAATGAGTGATTTAGGAAATTAAATCAAAATAACTTAAAGTACATAGACTGAGTAATATTTACTTCATGTTTCTCTATTAAGCCTCATAAGTTTATAAGGAAAGAAAAAATTAGTCTTTTCATTGTAAGATTTTTGAATGAAATTTGAATTATTAGTGACAGTTAATAGTAATTATTGTATTAGAAGATATAAATCCAGATGAAGCCAAAGAAGTTTACATCCTGTTCTTAGGGATCTTTGAGATGCCTACTTATTTACGTGTTGTCTCCCTCAGAATATGGATTCCTTAAGGACAGAGACCATGTTTTTGCCTTACTTTGTAACCCCAATGCTTAGCACAGTGCCCTAACAGAGTAAGCATTTGATAAATGCTTGTTGACTTACTGAATGACTAACTTCAGCTCTAACCCCTATGATATTTTCTATGATACAATCATGTTTGGAGAAATTTTGTAAAAAATGGCAAATCATCATTTATGTACTCATAACTGTTGTGTTGGTTTTTTTTTTTTTGCTTTTTGGAGGGCAGTTGTGGTTAAGTGACTTGCCCAAGGTCACACAGATAACTGGTTGTTTGTTTTTTTTTTTTTTAAGAAATTTGTATTCCTAATGGAAACTGTCTTGGTAGATAGCGTAACATATTTTTTACTCCAGGTTTACTTAAGAAGTAGATAACGTAACATATTTTTTACTCCAGGTTTACTTTACAAAGAGCCTGCCAGTTTTTCTTAGTTTTCTATTCCTTCCTTTATTTTGGGGTTCCTGAGTCCTACAAAGATGCTAAGCAGTTCTGTTTTGTTCTGATTTCCTAGATACTTATGGCTCTGGAGCCTCCTCAAGGCTGAGGAGTATTACCCTGCCCACCCTGCCCTTAAAGGCAGAGACTGTTTCTGTTGTATCTGCACTGCCTACCACTGTGTCTGCTATAGGTCCATCATCAATCAAGAAGCGTCCATTATGCACCTACTATATGTCAAGCACTCTGCTAGATTCTGAGGTTTCAAAGACAAAGAAGAAAGTCTCTGCTCTTAAGAAACTAACATAGTAGGTTCTTAATAAATACTTGTTAATACAATTTATATTTTCCTATTTGTTCAGGTACAGAAAAAAATAAACGACTGGTACTTTGGGGGTAGGAATTGGGGGACTTGTTCAAAATGCTTTCTTCTGAATTTTGTTTTAATTGTGAGGAAGTGTGATAAGTCATGTAGAGATTAAGAACCTAAACAAGAAGACTGCTTCTTTTCTGATGATAAAACTGGCATCTTTCCCCAAATAGGTAAAACACAGAAAATAGACAGGAGTGAGGTGGCCAAAAAGTAATGCCAAAACAAGAAAACAGTTCTTTTGTAGTGAGGCTTAAAATCAAATTCTCTTCCACCTCTTGAACACATGAAGGCACACGCTCCCCTCACAAACCACAATCCAGTCTGGAGAGGTTCTTCCAGGAGGGGAGTTAGTTCCAGATGATGCTGGTATGTCTGACTTATGTTTAGCCAGAGGACATAAAGAATCCTCTAAGAATCAATCCATTTAACTAATATTGAGCACTCCTCTAAAATACTGACTGCAGCAACTTATATTAGCAGGAATGTCTTATTGTTGGGTAAAACTGTGAATTCAGCAAAGTTTATAAGCGTTCTGCTTCCCCTTCCCTTTTAGGAGCAGTCTTCCCTGCTCTTCAGCCCCCTCATCCTACCCCCCAGTGTTAACTCTCCTTACTGCGTTTCTTCCATGTATTCTGCCCTCCCCTGTTGGGCCTCATGCTCGCCCTCACTTTACATCTCCTTGGACCCCTCCTCAGACAATGTCAGGTATTATTAACTGATTCATAGCAGATGACTAAACCCAGAGCTTTCACATGCCTCCCAGAAGTATTGAACTTCCCTTTCTCCGAAGACCCTTGGGATGATTACCTAAAGGGATGACTAATGGTGAGAACAAATGCCATAAAACTTAGCCTGATTATAAAAGGAGTTTGTGGACACAAGGAAATTTACAATCCCCTTCAAGTTCTACAGTACGATCACCTCACATTGCTTGGCCTCTTTGCCGTTTGTGTACTTTGACCTATAGAGATGGCTGGTCTACATAGGATGTAGCTAGATTCAGAGAGCCAATTCTGGGACTTTCTGCTGTTTTAGCCCTTAATCATATACTATTTTGTGTTCTATGAGTGCTTCCTGTGGACATGTCTGGTACCCAAAAGGTGATTATGAGTTCCTTCTAGCTATGTGCATATCAATAACTTCTTTTTTTAATCCCCTGCAGCATGCAATGCTAGGCCCACAGTAGTTATTCACTAAAACTATGTTTATTGATTGGCTGTAGACAATGTCCCTTAATAGAGAAAGGAATAGTAGATTGAAAGAAACAAAGTATTTGAAATACTTAGTAGGGCAGGACTGATTGCTAGGTTAAAAACAAAACAAACCAATACATCCTACAAAAACCTTGGCATAATAGATAGAGGCCTGGCCTTGGTATCAAGAAGTCCAAGCTTCAAATCCTGACTGGAAGAGTTTCATGGTTGTAGTAAAAAAAAAAAAAAGGCTGAGGTTCACATTTTGCCACTTTAGTAGTTGTGTAACCCTGGGTAAGTCACTTAGTTTATCTGTGGCTCGGGCAGTTTCCCAGGAATTATTTGCTGAGTCACGTTGAAGAGAAAATATCTATTCCTGGAATTCCCCACATATTTAGAATTTACAGATACTTTGAATATCTGATTATGCCTATATGCATTGGATTTTCTCCCCTGATAGGACTTAGATGACTCCCCAATGTATCTCTTAACTTTACATGAATGAACAATTTACCTCCAATGAGCATTTTATTCTCCTGTCTCATCCATGGCTACAGTTCATCTATCATAGCATTTTTTTTTATCAACTTCTAAAAAGATGAGATATTTGCTTTACATCATGATTTTAGCTGTCCAATAATGTTGGAGCTCTATCTTAGCAGAGTAATTTTTCAGGAACAAGAGATGTATTTTTGACAAAAAACTAAACAACTCATTCAAAATAAACAGAAGATGAGTTTATTGAGTCTTCAGTGGGATTTGAGGAATAATGTAACTTCAAACGTTAATATAAAAAAAAACTTTTGTTTATTCATTTTAGACTGTTTAAGTGGTAGACTGATGTGGAAAGAAACATATTACTAAATATTTGAATGGGTATTCCACCAGTTCTAAATGGTTTCTCTCATATGTGTTTATGTGTAGAAAGAGGTGTGAAGATTTGGGCAGCCTCCTTGTAAAATGACCTCCCTTATACAACATTTTGCAAATTTAATGCATTTTTCCTCCTCTTTCCTTTTATGCTACAAAAGAGCTGTAATTTTTTGCATTTTAAATCTGTAATGAAGTAAAAGTTTCCAGGAAAGGAAACAAGATTCAGAATTTCTACTGCCATCCTTAAATTCTAGCATCTGAAAACTCTTGGGACACAAAGAGGTTTCTTCCAGCCCCATTTTTAACTTTTTTTTTCCAATGTTGTCATAATGACCACTGCAACTAAACAAATAACATCAGAAGCCCCAGAAACCAATGAATCCTGCCTCTCCCCTCTCTTGTCCCCCCTACACAAATCTGATTAATATAATCAAAACACAGGTATAACTCTGCTAATTGAGATCTTGCAATGCCTCATAGGATACCCTAAGATAAAAAGGAACTCCCCTGTTTGGCACTTAAATCCATCCCCAGTTGGCCCCAGGCTAACTCTCAAGGCTGCTTACACATTATTCCCTCTCAATTTTATGTTCCAGATAGACTAGCTGTCTTTCTATTTCCATAAGTGGTATTCCATCTTCCATCTCTTTACCTATGCCCAAGCTGTCTCCTGCATATCTAGAATACTTCCCCTTCTTATCTCTGCCTCTGGGAAACTTGTCCCTCTAAAGTCTCACATCAAACAGTATCTCCTTCAAGAGGCCTTTCCTGATTTACCCAGTTGTCAATCCCCCCATTACCTTGTATTTATTTTGTATATATTTTGTATTTCCCTGTGTGTCTGATGCCTACCCCCCCAAAAAAAAAAATATAAATCCTTAAAGGCAGCACCTGTTTCCCGCCCCCTTCTGTTTTGAGTACCAAGCACAGAGCCTGGGACTGCTTGATGAATTCAATTATAGCATGATTAATAAAATCTTCAAAATCCTAGCATAATGCCTAAAAAATATGCTCATCATCTTGTTCACTCTTACAACTGTCCTGTATTTTATATTTGTCACCTTTCCCTTTTGTTCTGATTCTAGATAAAAGCTCACAAGCCTTTCTGTAGAGAATGTTGTTTGGGCAAAAAGAGAACCTTCTGCTTCTGCTGCCTTTTGGATGGAGACGGCAGGAGGAGTTTTGCCAATAATTTCTAGAGTAGGAGAGGGCTCCAATCTGAAGCCCTGTTTGCAACACTTCATCAGTAATTAGCATCAGCTAATAATGTGCAAATGACCTGTGATTTCTATTGGATGGCCATCCATCCGTGATTTAATTAATTAGTCCAAAGTAGTTGCCCAGGCACATAGAGATTAGCATTACTGGCTTTTTTCTACTAGGCTGCTTCTGTAAGGATGACGATAACAATAATTATGAATAAATAAGCACTTATTAAGTGATTACTGTGAACCAAGCACTGTTAGATTCTCCTTGAGAGTAGGGACTTTTTGTTTTTCTTTGTATACTCAGTGCTTAGTGTGGTGCCTGGCCCTAAAAGGTGCTTAATAATGCTGCCTTAATAAATACTTATTGAACTCTTCAAAGTTTGGGCGATACAAAGAAATAGAAAAACAGTCTTTGACTTCAAGGAGCAACGTTTTAAAGGGACTTATTGACAGTCATAGTTGACAATTAAATGCAAGTCTTTCAAAGTACTTTTGGGAGCATTATTTCATTCAATCCTCACCACATCCCTGTGAAATAAGTACTATTACTATAACCATTTTTTCAGATGAGGAAGCTGAAAATTAGAGAAGTTAAATTATTTACCCCAGGTCATAGAACTGGTAAGGCAAGACTGACCCTAGGCTTCCCAACTCTGATGCTCATTCCTCTCTCCCTTTCTAAGAATTATTTTTCCCTGGAGAAAACAGTGTCTCTCTCAGAAGAGGCCACCCACATGTTTGGTGTTAACCTGGTTATGCTTCTTTTATTCTGAGTGAGAGGAAATAAAATTTCCAGAAATTAAAGGAATAGATGAATGAAAAAAAAAACCCATTTATTAAGTACTTACTTTGTGCCAAGCACCTTGCTAAGGCTTGGGAATAAAAAGAGAAACTTCAAAACAGCCTCTGTTCTCAAGGCATTCACACTTTATTTAGAGGAGCTAATGGAAAGGTTTGGAGGGCCTCAGAAAGGGCAGTTTGGGGAAAGAAATGACAAGCCATTCCAGTGTCTGTGGCAAGAAAACCCAAATGGGGTCACGACGAGTCAAATACAACTGAAAATGACTGAACAACAGCAAAAGAGGGGGCATTAGTTGGCAAGGCCCAGGAGTCCTTAGTTTACATAGTATATATCAGATAATAATGCTAAGGATCTTGGGGGCACAGAGGCAAGGGCAGATGGTAAGGCCTGGTGGTACTGCATCTTACCAAAAGAATTAGAAATCATGTGAGTAGTCAAGTAGTTCAGATGGGTTCTGGACAGTCAGGGGCTAAGGGAATGCATGAGAGAATGAGCAGGCCAAGGGCATCACCACTAAGCTTAAGACTTCCTTCCTTTTAGCCTTTCTGGAGGAAATGAACAAAGTGGCAGGCTTCTTTTGGAAATTTAAGAGCAATTGTAATGTGGTCTTAAGATTTCTTCATGTATTAGAAATGCTTTGGTGATATTATGTTACAGTCCACGTGAACTCAATTTCAGCCAATATTTAATGAACTTCATAATTTCTAGAGAAAAAGCTGAATCACAAAGATTAAATACAGAAACAATAAATTCTCATAAATACAATTCAACAGAAATTTCTGAATGGTTATGGGAAAAAAGATTGCTTGTACCCAGCCTACAGAACACTTTTTTCAATCTATATGATGTTCATTAAGATTCTAGCATGACAAAGCAATATGGACTGTCCTTAGAAATATATCTTCTAAATTCAGGCATGTTAAATTGATCTTTTGCTGGGATGCAACTGACCCTCAACTGCAAGTCTGTGATCACATGTTCTTAAAAAAGGATGTTATAAGTAAAAGCTGATTCTGCAGATTAAAACAGTCGCTTGCAAAACAGTGGAAGAGCCCTGGTTCAGGCACTTTCACAATTCAAACTGAAAATGTTGTGAGTGCTAATTATCTATGTTTATAAAATGGAGTAGTGCTTAGTAATGGTCATCTCTGAGAGATACAAAGGAAGAACATGGAAAAAGAACTCTGCAAGATTTCTTATCAAATTGAAGGAATATTAATGGAAGCTTAGCGGTTTTCCCTTTTGGGTTTTTAGCCATCTTACTTCAGGTAATTACATTAGAAATTGCAATAGAAATTAGTAGGACCATAGATCTAGAGCTGAAAGGAATCTCAGTGGTCATTTAATCCAACCCATTCATTTTACATATGATAAGATTGAGACAGATTGGGTTAAATGATTTGCCCAGGTCCCAGTAATAATACCACACAGAGATTTGAACCCAGGTTCTCTGACTTTGACTCCAATGCCTTTTCCATTGTACCATGTTGCTTCCCAACTTGGTCTTGTAGAGAGCCTGAGAAATGGTTTAATTTTTTCACATTTTCTAGCTATTGATCTTTTCCCCTGTCATGATAAGGTTTGGTAAACACAATGATCTCAAACTCAACTAAAAATGGTTCCCTGTGAGCTGCATATTGACTTAGAAAACAACAACAAAAAAATGACTACTGTCTATATTGTATTGTATTTTTATTTATTTTGTTAAACATTTCCTAGTTACATTTTGATCTGGCTTTGATCTGGCCACACTCTGGGAGACTTGTGGGCCCCCGCTGTGGCAAAGCATTAAAGAAAACTTCCTTTTCTTTCTTTTTTCCCCCTTTTTTCTTTTTCTTTCTACCACCTTCCCTCAGACCTGGATGGAGATAGCCTAGGACTCTGAACCCAGGAGCCTTTGATAAATGGAATCCTTCTAGTCCAGTAGCTGCAGGCATTGTTCCAGCAAACAATCCCTATTGTTGTCCTTCTTGCAGGTAGGTACCACATCCACAGCTACTGAAAACCCAGAAAGGAAAGTTCTTGTCATCAAAGACCTTGGCATTGTCAAATGGTTCAACATCAGAAACTGATGTGATTTTATTAGTGGAAATAACATTGGAGAAGAGGCACTACTATCTGCTTTGCCACTGCACCCCATAAGGACCATGGAACCTTTCTATCCGACTCTATCTGAAACCTTCAGTATGCATTGTCTTCCCATTAACTTGTGAACTCCTGTAAATCAAGGATTGTCTTACTTTACTATTTTTATCCCCAGCCCTTAGCACAGTGCTTTGCACATAATAAGCACCTAATTTCTTTTAAACTCTTCCTTCCTCCCTCCCTCCCTCCTTCCCTTCCTCCCTTCCTTCTTCCCTTTCCTTCCTTCCTTCCTTCCTTCCTTCCTTCCTTCCTTCCTTCCTTCCTTCC
>NW_027187372.1:6861912-6887926 GCF_028583685.1 Petaurus breviceps papuanus
TCCTTCCTTCCTTCCTTCCTTCCTTCCTTCCTTCCTTCCTTCCTTCCTTCCTTCCTTATCACATTGGGTTTGAGGCATGAATGGAAAATAACAAAACCTCAGTCAGGAGTTTTTCATCCATAGGTTCCTGGAACCCAAGTCTTAAAACCCAAAGACTTGCTGAGTAAGCAATTTTCTTTCCTTTTAATTCTTTCTCTTTTCCCCCACCTCCAAAATGACTGATGAATTGAGAATTCCAAACCTTATTCCAAATTTAATCCAAAGCTTCAACTACTGCCTTACTAAAGATCTTCAAAGGTTTGATTCATTGAAACAGGATGCTCTAATTCTAGAGAAAACTGATTAATACAGACTAATTTTAAGTGGTAAAGACAAACCTCAGGTGTTTGCTTTTCAGTATAGTGTATTGGGTATAATTCTGAGAGTGAGTTATGAGGACCTAAGTTCAAGTCTTGCCTTAGACACTTTACTAGTTGCATCACATAGGAAGTCTTTTAACATCTGAGTGCCCCAGGTAATTCTTTAAGACTACAAGAATAACTGCAGTGTAAAAGGGCTACTTTTTTTTCTGAAGTAAAATCTAAAGGATAATATAGATAACAGGTCTGTATTATTTTTTCATTTAGCTCCTTGACTTTGTCACAAGAAACCTCTTATTAAAGAAAGTGTAATCTGTAAATGTGTGTAATGTAAAAAAAAAAAACAAAAACCCAAACCAACACATTATAGTGACCACCCCCCCAAACACACACATACACACACACACACAACCCCAACAAAACCCCAACCTACTTTTTGACCTGCTGCTCAGTTGTCTGGATCAAGTTGCAACTGGACCAGCTGGTGCCTTTGATGATGTTCAAGAGAAGGGAATTCCTTTTTGACTGAGTTCCTATAGCACATAAACCCGGATTGAGGTTCCTGGATGATGACCTTGCAGAAATAGCTCTGAATAGCTAATAGGATTGACATAAGAGAATTAGCAAAACCCATCTATTAACAATAGGCCAGTGAAATAAAGAGCTTACAGACCTTCTTGTAAACATACATTCTTTCTGTCTCTGTTAGGAATCAATTATAAGGAGTTATTACTCCTTGGCAATACTCTCAAAAATTTCAAAAATTTTTAGGAAAAAAAATTGATTTTCACCCAATTCTTGTGTTCTCTAAGAGTACATAGGAACTTGAAATCCTAGAAAAAAATATCTAGCTCATAAAGTTGAAAATTATCTCCTCTGTTTTCCATCTGGTTTACTAGTATATTCTCTGTGCTTAAGAAAGTTAGCAACTGGATATGAAAATAATATTTTGAATTTTGATAGCACTTAAAATTATCTAACCTTTATATCTTTTAATATTTATTTTATATTTGTTTCTAAATATATTCCTTCTGCATTTCAAACTATGTCTTTTCCTCTTCCCTACACAGTAAGTCATTCATTATAATAAAGATTTTTAAAAGAGATAGCAGTATAGCAAAACTAACCAATGCATTATGTCTGACAGCATTAGTAACATTCCACATGTATGACAGTTGTGAGGATCAAATGAAATAATATTTGTTTAAAAAAAAGTGCTTAGCACTATTCCTGGCACAGAGTGGGCATTTGTTACTGTTGAGTCGTTTTAGCTGCGTCCAAATCTTCATGACCACATTTGGGGTTTTCTTGGCAAAGATACTGGAGTAGTTTGATACTTCCTTCTCCTCATTTTACAGATAAGGAATTGAGGCAAACAGGGTTAAGTGACTTTCCCAGGGTCACTCAGGTAGTGGGTATTGTAACATGGATTTGAACTTAGGTACTCCTGACTCCAGGCCTGTCACTCTATACACCATCTCATCTTTTTTTCTTTTTTTTGGAGGGGGGAGGGCAGTGCAATTGGGGTTAAGTGACTTGCCCAAGGTCACATGGCTAGTAAGTGTTAAGTGTCTGAGGCTGGATTCGAACTCAGGCCATCCTGACTCCAGGGCCAGTCAGTGTGCCACCTAGCCGCCTCAGCTGGGTTCCTTTTCACTGATGTTCCTTAAGTATAAAATCTGGACCACCACTTGTTAGGGATATTTTAGAGAAGACTTATAGTCAGAAACTGGTTGAACTAGTTGACCTCTGAGATACTTTCCAAAACTGTCTTTTCAAGAAATTACGAAGTAAAAGGGAAAGGAGAGATGGAACATTAAATAAATGGGATTAAAGGGCCAACAGAAGAATTTTAATAAATTTGGGAGAACTGTATATGTTTGTTAGACAGATGGGCAGAAGCCAACAGTGAGGGAAGGAATGAAGGTGAATGAGAAAGAGAGGATGACCACTAGTAAAGTCCTGGAGGAGAGAAAGTATTAATTAGCCTGAAAAAGGCAGACAGTTCTTGGGTTTAAGTCAGAGGTGCAAGAAATTATTACGTGAGGGAATTACAGTTATGAAAGCAAATTAAGGTTTATTGGAAAGATCAGTGGATTGGGGCCAGGAGTGGTGGTACAAACATGTAATCCTTGCTAGTGGGGAGACTGAGCTTGAGATCTCTGAACTACAATGGGCTCAGGCTGTTTGGTACCTGAACTCAATCAGGCATCAATCCCCTTGGGAGCAAGGACCCATCAAGTTGTCTAAAAAGGGATGAACTGGCCCAGGTTGGAAACAGAGATCCAATATTTCATGCCCATTAGTAGTGGAATTAGGCCATGAGTAGCCACTGGATTTCCAGCCTGGTTGAAATAAAGATACCTGCTCTTAAAAGAAAAAATGGTATGGGAGGGTAAATGAACTCAGGTGTTCACCACTTTCCTTTTCTTTTTTTGCCAAATCAGTTGTCACAATGGACTCATAGTTGGATAGAATGCTGGACCTGGAATCAGGAAGACCCGATTCTAGCCCTAATTAGCTGTGTGATTAGCTGTGTTATTAGCAAGTCACTTGGGCTCCCTCATCCTCAGTTTCCTTATCTGTAAAATGAGGATGATAATGATACCTACTTCACAAAGGTGATTATGAAAATCAAATGAGATAATATATTTAAAACACTTTGCAAATCTTAAATCACTATGTAATTGCTAGTTATTGTTGTGAACCATTAGCCTAGTCAGTTATATATAACCTCAGGCCCCAGATTCTCAGTTATTAGGATCATGGCAAGCCCAGTCAATTAAAAAAAAAACGAACAATTAGGAAATGTGTGGATAAAAGTTGAAACCAATGTCCTGTGTGCAAGGTGAACCAGTGTGCCCCACAGGACAGAGAAGGTTTTGAAAGGCTGGATAGAAAAAAATGCTGGCAACAACTTCATGACAACTCCTGGCACAATCTTTTCCAAGGTCCTTTAAGGAGAAACAGAGGGAAGGAGGTTTGTGAAACAAAGGATATGATATCTCCAGGAGGGGTCTATAGAAGCTAAGGGAAGTTAATTACTCATAAACAGGAACATAAGTAGAAGAGCAGAAACTCAGCATGGATAACTATCATAAAGATAGTCAATGGTGTTAGCCTAACTCCTGACCCTGGAGAGTAGTTGGAATACCTATTCTGTGGCCTTAGAGAAGGAGAGAAAGATATTGAGAAGGTTTGAAGAACAGAGGTGACCTGAAGGGATATCATCTGTGGTTGCCTTGATCTCAATGAAATAGAAATGTTATATAATCTCCTTTTAGAATGTATGTGTATATGAGTGTGGAGTGTGGGGAGTGGGCTATGTAGTTGGCACAGTGGAGAATGAAATAGAAACAACATGGAAGGATTGTCTAGTAGCAGGGATCATCCAGCCAGGGTTATCCATCATGAATATGTAATTTGTGAAGACAACTGTAGTTTATGATCTGTAGCAGTACAGAGAGGTAGCCATACTCTTAATGTCATATATCCATTGTCGACCTGAAAGTTTGGTTAAAGGAGGAAAACAGGCTAGGTGATACATACATACATACATACATATTATTTATTTCCTTTAAGCTAACTGAATACATACATGTATGGAGCCAGATAAAATTTGATTACCTGAACAAAAAAAATGAGAAGGCTTAAATACATTTTAGAACCATCCCAATTCAGGGTGGCTGTGTCTCTCAAATTTATGATCTCAATATATGATTAACCATGGTTTGAGAAAGGAATTTTCTTAATTAAATAGGTGGTAAACCCAATAAAATAAGAGAGTTGACAAAGTGTCATTTGAAATTATGACCCAGGACATCTGTGTTTTCTTTACCATTAACATGCCATAACATAGTATATGTCCAAAAAATCTTAAGATAGGAAAAAGTCCCATTACTCATGGTAGTGTCTTGGGTTAAGGTTCTCATCCTTAATGGCCATAAAGTCAGTCCCATCTGGCCTTGTTGACATAGGAAGAGGCATACTCAGAGAACAAAGAAGCTGTTAGGTCCAGGCTCTACTGTTGATTAGTTCAGGCACTGGCCCTCACTGGGAGTTGGAATTTATATTAAATGATTATCACCATCAAATCACTGAAAGATAAATCCAGAGCATTTTTCAGGCATTAAAAACAATCTAATTTTCTCTTAAGTTTGTAGCTAAAACCAGAAACAGAAAAATCAATGCTTTCTCAGAAGTTTCAATGATCAAACACAAAGAACTGGCTTCCTCTTGCCCCTTGTCTGCCAAAGAAATGTTTAAGTAGTTTTTCCTTGAACAAACCAAAAAGAAGCTTCATTTGCATGGTTGTACCTGTTTCTTTGGAGAAGTATTTTTCTCTAGTTGCTATTTTCTTTTTCTTCTTACTGTTAGAGCAATGGATGATTACTGTTAGAACTAAGGAGATTCCAGAGATTCTTGCCATCCCTTCACCTTCACTAATAGCTTGGGTTTAAACATATTTGATTTATATTCTTAAGCCTACTCAGTGGAAAGAAATGTTATCTCACTACAAGTTGACAGTAACAATTTCTAGACAACAAAACTGCTCAATAATATTAGGGTCTTTCCCCCTTTTTCATGAAAATTCAGGATGATCTTTTGCCTCTTTCCTCTTCCTATCCTGTAATTGTTTTTTAAAAACTAGTTATTTTTCGAGTCATCAATCTGGCACTCGCACAATATTTATTGAATAAAGTCCCAGTACCTGGTCTGGAGTAGGGAGGCATTTCCATGATGAACATTGAGTTTCACCCTTCATTTCACCTCTTAGGAACTCAACTATTTCATCTGCAAAATGAGGCTGTCAGATGATTGCCTTTGAGATCTCTTCTAGATAATGACCCTATGATTTTTACAAATGAGATAATGGATACATAGTACTTCTGCAAACTTTAAATATTGCTGTTATTGTCACTATTATCATCCTCCCATCATCAGTCTTCTAGTCTGGAGATGACTGTCTTCTGAACCTCCTACTGCACTCCTGCTAAGCTCAAGAAATGTTTATAAAATGATATACAGGAGTTTGCTGTTCAGTGTTTAGCAAATGGTCCCTGCCTACACCCTTTTAAGTTTATTCTGAATTATTAACACTTTCTTAAGTCTACAAAATCAAACTAACCCTGATTTATAACTGATTGTGGATTTCTGAGTTGTAAATGCTCACACCAAAAATTTAACAATTGGTCCTCATAAACTGCTTAGAATTTGCTCCAGCACATCCCTGCTATTTGCTTTCAGTATTACAAATCCAAAATTACTTTTCAGAATATGTCAAATATCATTAGTTAGTCCTGGGGTCAGTTTTAAATCAGTATTTGCTAAATTTCTTATATATTTAAAGAAGCAAAAGTTAAAACTTTTCTGGGAATATGAAAATAAGTCAACTACTAAAGTTATTGTCATTCTTTAAATCACTTCATTAGAATAATGTTAGATTTTTTTTTAAAGCCCAGAGTGGTCAACATGCTACTTTGTAAGAATACGACAGTTACACAATTGGTACTATCAAAGTAAGGACTCATATAGGAAAAAAATAAAATTTCTCTTGTTATGTTTATAGACAATATAGAGAGATGTAGATTATATGATCATAAAATTATGTGGATATAGAATTAGCTGAATGGTTGGACCCAAAAGATTAACCCTTAGTGGTTCCATGTCAACTTTAAAGGAGGTCTCCAGATTCTGGGAATCTGTGTTTGGCCCTAAATTATTGAATGTTTGCATTAGTGATTTGGATCAAAGTTTAGATGACCAAATTTGCAGGTGATACAAACCTGAAAGGCATAGCTTATATCCAGGGATTTGAAATGGGCTTCAAAAAGCTTGTAACAAATGTGAACGTTGGACTGAATAAAATAATAAGAAATGTAATAGATAACTGTGAAGTGTTATATTTAAGTTAAAAATCTAGTATCAAAGTAAGAAAAACAACTTCTTAACAATTAGAACTATCCCTCAACTGGAATGGGCTACCCCTGGAAATAGTGTGTCTCCCCTCACTGGAGGTCCTCAGGTAAAATGTGTTAGATATGATGGAAAGGGGCTTTTTGTAGAGAGGTTGGTTGGATTAATTAGCCTCTCAAGTCCTTCTCAACTTTTAGATTCTGTGATTGGTTAATTTGAATTTATATTACACTTAATATTTAGAAAGTGCGCATCATAAACCAATGTCACTTGAATCCTAATTATTATAAAAGGATATTTAAATATGTATACTTTTTCTCCAATGATTAAACAAAACGAAGAAAATATCAATAGACATTTCATAAATATTTCTTATAAATTCTATACTCTCACATTTTTATTATTTTTCCTTTACCTGTTGTATGCTTTTCTTCAATAGTACATTTTATTCTTCTGATCAGTTCTTCTGATTCTTATAGAATTATGTGCTTCAATAATTCTTCTGGCACAGAGTTCTTATTCTGAAGATGGTGATTCTTTGTTTTTCCCTTTGTCTGTTCCTTTTAATAAGATAAAAACTTTTCTAACTCTAGCTTGTCTACTTCCTCCTTTCCCCTCCCCTAGAAACTTGACTGGTTCCAAAAGTGTTTTGCTCTGGTAGACTCAGAAACCAAGGGTTGCTATATCTTTACCTTCCCACATCCTTCCTTTGGTCAGTCATTGTCTGTCCTGTCAAGGAACTAACCACTGGTTGGTTATGTAAGACCTTCCACATGACTTGTCTGTTTTGTCCTAGTTCTGTTCCCACTAGTTTTTAGATAACTTTTTAAAAATCACGAACTTAATAAAGATCAACAAACATGAACATTTTAACAGGCACAGAAAAACAAAACAGGAAATTTTCTATGAATGATGAATTTTAGGATTTTTCCCCATCATGTGCAGTTTTTATGTACAATTCAAATTTAAATGGTAGTTTCAACATTGTCCTAAATTTGTGCCTCCTTCTGAATTTTCTTCTGCACTTTTCTGGTCTGGTTCATGAACATGTTTTTATTTCCTTTTTTTCTTTTTTCCCCCACTCTCCACTCCTCACTACTGAACAGAGCAAAAAAGCAAAAACTGTTCTTTGTAATATAAGTACCATCACAGAAAAAAATTTACTTATTGCTGCATCTGGAAATATCACATTCTGAACCTTTTTTCATACATATAGATCCTTTCTCTCTAGCTTATATCTCTGATATATCAGCCTAGTAGTGGTGTCTCTGGGTCAAAGGGTTAGCACAGTTTAATGACTTTTTGAGGGCAGTACCAAATTGCATTCCAGAGTATCTCTTCTCTTACATCTCCTCCAACCATTGTTATTTTCCTTCTTTGTAAGTTTTGCCAATTGCTTCTCGGAGAAGGTAGAAGGGACTAAGGTGTTATTCTTGTGGTCCTTACCAAAAATAACCACTCAAAATTATGAGCATTATTATTTCTCTGTCATCTATTATTAATCTTATGGCTAAAAATTTTCTACTGCATTTTTTTCTGTACCTGTCACTGAATTATTCAGTCATGGACCAAATAAGGAACAAAATATCTTCAACCCCTAACTCCTGTTTAATTATCCTTATACTCAACCCATGTCCTACTATAACCCTGTCTACACCTTCTATTATGCCTTCATTTCAGTACTCTTCCTCTCACATGCCTTCACTGAAACCTGATCTCCTCAAGATGGCCTTGCCTTTCTCCCTAGGTTTGACTGTACCATCACTCATATTTCCCACCTCCCCTTCTCTTACCTTACTCCCCAATATGGGTCCTTCTTCTTACTCCTTTTCTAGTCTTCTTAACTCCTTAGTCCCCTCCATACATTCTACTATCCAGTAACATGGACCTTCTTGTAGTTCCTTGAATACAACACTCCATCTTCCAGCTACATACCTTTGTATTGACTATTACTAATGCCTGGAACTCTCTTCCCCTGGGCTCTCACCTTCTTCAGGAAGCCTTTCCCAGTCCCTTCCCCCTTATTCCCCTTAGCTGCTAGTACCTTCCCTTTCAAATTATCTTCATCTACTCTGAATATATCTTGTGTGTAACTAGTTATTTGCATGTTGATCTCTTTTTCAATCACTAGCACTTATTGCAGTGCCTGGCTATAAAAAGTACTTAAGAAGTATTTGTTGACTGACTGACTCATATGCCTTCCTCCCCTACATCCCAAGGTCCTGGAGGGACATTCAGAATATTCCTTACTCCCTAGGGCCCCTTTCATACTTTCTCTTTGTCACCTTCACTAAGCAAGTTTTCCTCCTTCCCAATTGATTTTATTAAAAATTTCTGCCCAGATCATGGTGGCTGTGTATACTAGTCCCAAGATCATTGTCCATCTTTTCCTAAGAAATTCAGAATGTATTATATCACCTTCCTCTCCTATGCAGCTCCTGCCATTACAACAGGAGAATTCAATATCCATTTTGATGCTTCCTCAAACTCTCTAACTTCTCAATTTCTCAGTTTCCTTAAATTTCATGACCTTCTCCATTCTACCTCAGCCACACATAGGATCTCATCATTACCCACATACATCATTAGTCACATCTGGGAACTCATTATTATCTACAAGTGTTCTACTTCCTTTAAAAAAAACCCTATATTCCTTTATTTGATCATAACTCTCAATCATTTCATTTCTCCCTTTGCCACATCCCTCCAAAATCTATTCTTTGCCCTCACCTGTCCTACAGGAAGTTCTCAGGCCATTAGTGAGCCCTGCTCTGAATTAATGTTATTCAGTCTTTATACCAAAGTTACCAATTCAACTCCACACTGTCCTCTATTCTTTAATCCCTTAGTATCTAAACTACTGTTACTTTTCCTTTACCAAGCCTTAGGTTTGAATAAATCCCATCACTGTCCTGAGCTACTTACATTCTGTTGAATGGATCTGGAAGAAGTCTCACAAGCAGACTAGTTGGGCATGGTATAAAGTCACGTTATCCAACTTTAACTGAGCCCTCACTACCACAAGGCAATCTTTCATTCCTCCCTAAATGGTTCTCTGTTTTCCTCCTCAAAGAACCTCTTCCAAAACTTCTCTTCTCTCCTCAAGCCTTTCATACCTTCCCCTATGCTTTCCCTTTTGTCAGGGTACCTTGTCTGGTTCATGCCAATTTTTCTATCTGGGAGTGAATCCTGTTATTATATGTCCATCAATTCCCTATATCACCTGGGTATCAGGCTTTAGTGAGAAATGTGCTTCAATGATTTTTTTCTCAGTTAACTACTTCCCTTCTAATTCTAAATGCATTCATGGCATTTATGTAGAAACTTTTTAAATTTAATTAAATGTGTTTATTTTCTCTCATCATATTCTCTATTCCTCATTTGGTTCTATTCATAGTTGCTCTTCATAGTTGTGAAAGATAGTCTTCTTTAATGTGTTTAAGATATATGACTTTTTATATGTAGTTCTTGTATTTTTTTTTCCACACTGAAGCTCAACTATTTTCCCCCCACAGTCAAGCAAAATAAATCCTCATATTGGTCATATCCAACAATGTCTCATTCTGCATAGTTAGTCCATCATCTCTCTGTCCAGAGGTGATTAGCATTAGTCATGATCAATCCTCTAGAATGATATTTATTCAATGTTTATTATTAATCAGATTTCTTTGTCTTTAAAAAATTTTTAGTAATGCTGTTGTAGTATAAATTACTCTACTTTTCCCCGCTTCATTTTATATCAGTTCATGTAAGTTTTCACAAGGTTTTTTAAACCATCTCTTTCATAATTTCTTGTATCACATTCATATACCATAATTTGTTCAGCTGTTCCCTAAGTGTTGGGCATCTCCTTAGTTTCCAGTTATTTGCCACTACAAAAAGAGCTGTAATAAATATATATTTTTTGCACACAGGGTACTTTTCCCTCTTTTTAAAAAAAATCATTTTGGGCAATATTGTGAGATAATGATTTGAACTTAATTTCTGACAGATTGCTTGTGAGATTTTGCAGAAGTTATTTTCTTTTTTTTTAAAATTTAAATGCTTTATTAACTGCTGATTTACATCATTCGTTTCCGCCAGATTTTGAGTTACAAATTTTCTCCCCGTTTTTCCCCCACCCATCCCCAAAACAGCAGTCCCACAGGATATCCCCACCTCCAATCTGCTCTCTCCCATATTTTCTCCCATACCCATTTCAACTTTTCCAGTGGATCTCTATGCCTCAGTGCCTGTATATCTTTTTTCTTAATTACATGTAAGATGGTATTAATAATAGTATACACACACACACACACACACACATATATATATATTTGAATATTTGATTTTAAAACTTTCAATTCCAGATTCATTCCCTTCCCCCCCCCCCACCCCCCCCCACTGGGGGGACAAGCAGTTTAGTATAGGTTGTACATGTGTGGCTAATGCAAAACAATAACATAGTAGATGTATTGTAAAAGACTGACTATATTTCCCTCCCTCCTATCCCACCTCACACTTGTTCTATTCTCTACTTTGATCCTGTCCCTTTTCAAAAGTGGGTGCTTCCAACTTCCCTCCCCCCAAGCCTGCCCTCCCTTCCATCATCCCCCCTCACATCCCCTTCCCTCCCTATTCTCCTGGAGGGTGAGATCCCCTATTTAGTGTGTATTTCCCTCCCTTCTCAAGCCAGATTCAATAGGAATAAGGTTGACCTATTCCCTTTTGACTTCCTATTCTTCCCCTCCATTGTAACCATTTTCCCTTGCCTCTTCTGTATGAGATAGTTTGCCCCACTCTGTCTCTCCCCATCTCCTCTCATTATATTCCTCTCATCTCTTAATTTCACCTTTTAAGTATCATCGCTTCCTGTTAAATTGGTCCCGTGCCCTCTATCTATGAATACCTGTAAATGTATATACACATATTCACATATGTATTCATATGCCCGCATACCCTCATATAAAGACATATATATATTTCTAATCCCTTCAACTACTGAGAAAAGTTTCATAGGTTACAATTATTGTTTTTCCATGCAGGAATGTTAATAGTTCAACTTTGGCCACCCTGAGGTGGCTCAGCAAGCAAGAGCACCGGCTCCAGTGCCAGGACGACCCAGATCAAATCCGGGCGCAGACACTCAGCACCACACCCAGAAACAACAACTGGCCATGCAACCCCGAACAAGCCACTCAACCCCGATTGTTTAAAAAAAAATAGTTCAACTTTGTTAAGTTCCTTATGATTTCTTTTCCCTGTTTACCTTCTCATGCTTCTCTTGCTTCTTGTATCTGAATGTCAAATTTTCTATTCAACTCTGGTTTTTTCAGCAAGAATGCTTGAAAGTCCTGTATTCCACTGAATGACCATATTTTCCCCTGAAACATGATACTCAGTTTTGCTGGGTAGGTGACTCTTGGTTTTAATCCCAGCTCCCTTGACCTCCGGAATATCACATTCCAGGCCCTTCGATCCCTCAGTGTAGAAACTGCCAGATCCTGGGTTATCCTGATTGTGTTTCCACAATATTCAAATTGTTTCTTCCTGGATGCTTGTAATATTCTCTCCTTAATCTGGGAATTCCGGAACCTGGCTATAATATTCCTAGGAGTTTTCTTTTTGGGATCTTTTTCAGGAGGTGATCGATGGATTCTTTCAACCTCTATTTTGCCCTCTGGTTCTAAAACATCAGGGCAGTTTTCTTTGAGAACTTCCTGGAGGATGCTTTCCAGGCTCTTACTTTGGTCATGGCTCTCAGGCAGTCCAATAATTTTTAAATTATCTCTCCTGGATCAATTTTCCAGGTCAGTGGTTTTTCCCATGAGATATTTCACATTGCCTTCTATTCTTTCATTTGTTTGGATCTGTTTAACAGCATCTCGATTTCTCATAAAGTCATTAGCTTCCATTTGCTCCAATCTAATTCTGAAGCAATGATTCTCCTCAGTGAGCTTTTGAGATTCTTTTTCCATCTGGCAAATTCGACTTTTTAAGGCATTCTTCTCCTCATTGCCTTTTTGAGCCTCCTTTGCCATTTGAGTCAGTCTGTTTTTTAAGGTATTATTTTCTTCAGTCAGGCTGTTGACTCTCATTTCATAATTTTCTTGCATTGTTCTCATTTCTCTTCCCAATTTTTCCTCCACTTCTCTTATCTGCTTCTTAAGGTCCTCTATGGCCTGTAACCAGCTTGTATTTTCCTTTGAAGCTTTTGGTGCAGGAGTTCTGACTTCACTGTTTTCCTCCTGTTCCATGCCTTGCTCCTTCTTATCCCCAAAATAGGAGTGTAATGTTGGAATTTTCTGTCTGCTTTGTTTCCTTTGCCTGCTCATTTTGCCACTCAATGATTTGACTTTTGGGCTTTTTGCCACAGTAGGACTCTGCCACCAGACAGGGGAGTTTTTGTCCCAAAAGCTGGGGTTTTCTCAGCTGCCGGAGGTATTAGATGTGTGCCCTCTCTGAGGTCTCCACACGCTCTGGCAAGCTGGACACACACCCCAGGACCTCCACCCTAGACTGCAATCCAGATCCAAGCAGGTTAAAGCAAGAGCGATGACCCCTCAGACTGGTGCTTGGTCCCCCTACACTCTGCAGGCCAGGAGCTGAAGCCACCACATGGCGCTGGCAGGCTGTGTTGGTGTCTCAGCGGTTTCTTGCTCCGGGGGTAAAAGCCATGCACTCCCACTTCCTGGGTCCCACAGTCCAGACTGCACTTGCCTCTCACCTTGTCCTTCGCATCTGTGTATTGATAAATCTGGAAACGGCCACAGCTGCTGCTGATCTGGAGTCCCTCTGGCTGGCGGCTGGTCAGTCCCGCCCTGGGGCTAAAGCCTAGGGGTGGTGCTGGGCTCGGCTCCCAGAGCTTTGCGCTGGCCGATTCCTGCCGGCCTGCCAGGCTGTCCTCAGCAGAAGGTTAGCTTTTCTGTGTCATTTTGTGGGTTCTGCAGCTCCAAAGTTTGTTTAGAGTCCCCTTTTTACATGGATTGGGGAGGGTGGAAGCCGGAGCTGCGGGAAGGTCGTGCTTCTACTCCGCCATCTTGGCTCCGCCCCTCCGCAGAAGTTATTTTCAAATAATGTGTCCTTACTCTAGTAGCTGGGAGTCCTTCATTTTTTTTCCACCAATATTTTGCTACTATTTTCATTTGCTCTGGGTCTTCTAACATAATGTACTCCATTGATCAATTTTTCTGTTTTTTTAAAACCAGTACATGACAGTTTTGATGATTATTGTCTTAAAGTATATTTTGAAATTTGGTCCTACTAGCTTCTTTCCTTTCAGCTTTTCATTATTTCCCTTTAAATTGTTTACCTTTTATTACCCCAAATAAAGGTTATTTTTTTCTGACCCTTTGGTTGTTCAATTGATCTGTACTCAATAATAAGTTCATTTAGATGTTTTGCCAATTTTTATTTTATTGGAACATCCCAAACATGAGCAATTAACATCTCTTTAATTATATAGGTCTGTTCTTATTTTGTAAAGCTTTCTTTTGGTTCTAATGTTTGTGTTTCAAGTTTTTATTCATTTTTGTTTTTGTTATCAGGAATTTTTTAAAGTTCTCTATTCCATCAAATTTCCTTTTCTATCTCTGCTGACTTTTGTTGGGAATACAAAGAGGAACTGATCACTTATGCAGGTTTATTTTGTGTCCTGTAACTTCATGAAAATTAATTGCTTCAGTTAATTTTTAATCGAATTTCAAAGTTTCTGTAAGTAAGCTTTCACATTATCTGCAAAAATGATAATTTTGTTTCCTCTTTGCTTTATGCTTAATCTCTCGATTTCTTTTTCTGGTCTTATTGTTATGGCCAGCATTTCTAGAATTATATCAAATAATAGTGCTAATAGTGGACATCTTTGCATTACCTCTGATCTTATTAGAAAGGTATTGAGAATTTATTGATTATAGATAATGTTGGCTCTTGATTTTAAATGCAAAGTACTTATCATATTAAGGGATATTCTAATTTCCCTCTAAGTTTCTTTTAAAAAGTTTTTTAAAATAAGAGTATTGCATTTTGTAAAAAGATTGATCTAAATCTATGTAATTATGTTTTTAATTGTTTTATTATTAATGTGGTCTATTATTTTTAGTGTTTTTATTAATATTGAATCAACTTTGTATTCCTAGTATAAATTCAATATGAACCTAGTGAATAAACTTTTCAATAGGCTATAATCTATTCACTAATATTTTTTTAAATTTTCCATTGATTTAATTAGGGATATTGCTATATAATTTTCTTTCCCCCATCCTTCCCTGTTTTAGGAATTGGTATCATATTTGCTTTGTAGAAGGGGTTTGGCAGGATCTCTTTTTTCCCTATCTTTGCAAATAATTTATGTATTGTTGAAATGAATTGTTCTTCAAATATTTGTTAATATTCATTTTTAAATCTATCTGACCCTGTTTCCCCTAGCCTCCCCCACCCCAATACTCCCTTTATGGCATGTTCAGTTTCTTTATTTTCAAGATTGAGTTTTTAAAATTCTTGATTTTTTTCTTCTGTTAATATGCATATTTCATAATTTTGTAAATATTCATCTAGTTTATTTATCAGTTTTATTAGCATATGACAGGGCAAAACAGCTTCTAATATTTCCTCTATTTTCCCTTTATTTGTTATGAAGTCTTTTTAATTTTTTGATATTAGTAATTTGGTTTCCTTTTCATTTTTGTGTTGTCTTTATTTTTTGGTTTCAATTTTGTGTTTGATTTTCATGATTTATTGTATTTGTTTAAAGTTTTTTTTATTTGTTCTTCTAAAGTTTTTTTTTAATTACATTCCTAATTCATTGACTTGTTTTTTCTTTCTTTGTTGATGAAATGTTAGAGATATAATTTTCCCAAGGACTGCATCGACTTCATCCCAAAAGTTTTGGTCTGTTGTCTTGTTGTTTTGGTTAATAAAATGATCTATTGTTTCTATGATTTTTGAGCCACAAATTATTTAGTATTAAATTACTTCACCTCCATTTAAGCTTGAATCTTTTCAAGTCCCTTTATTGATTCTAATTTTTAGAAGCTGTACTGGGTAAAGGATATATTATTTCTGCTTTTCTGAATTTGTTCATGAGGTTTTATGCACTAACACACGTTCAGTTTTTGTAGAGATGCCATGCAGAGCTGAGAAATATATATATATATATATATATATATATATATGCATATGTATATGTATAAACTATAAAATTTAAAGCTGCACTAAGACTTTGGGATATCATAAATATTATTTTATTATTATATATCATATGATATATATAGGCAGGTATGTGCATATATTTTTGTATCTTATCTATATCTCACTATATAGATCAATCTATTTATCCATGTATCTATACTTCTTTTAATTCCCATTCAGTAAATGCCAGAGATCTATTTGGTACATATATAAATATTGATATTTTTCATTACATATAATGTTTTTAAACATTGTTGGCTTTCAAATCATGAATGCTACTTATGCTTTTTAAAAATCACCTGAAGTATAATAGATTCTTCTCTAGTCCCTCATTTAACTGTTTGAATCTTTGATTTACGTGTGTTTTCTGTAAATAATATATTGTTGCTCTCAGCCTTATAATCAATTTTGCTACTTTGTTCAATTTTATAGGTAAATCCATCCTATTCACATTTATTCTTTTTTTTTTTAAGCAATTGGGGTTAAGTAACTTGCTCAAGGTTACATGGCCAGTTATTTCTGGGTGGGTGCTGAGTGTCTGAGCCCGGGATTGATCTCCAGGTCATCCCGACACTGGAGCCGGTGCTCTTCCTCGCTGAGCCGCCCCCGCCCCCCATCTCTTTTCTTTAAGCCAATGAAATAAGCACACACAGATTCTATGTTTATTTTACTTAACTCTCTTTAAAGATATTATGAACTTGAAGGTACACTAGTCTCTTCTTCATCATTTAGAATCTAAGCACTCCTAGCTCTAAGATTTAATGTCCGTTCCATTTCCATCTAATCTAGAATTTCCTCTTTTCGTATGATCTCTAAAAGAAAGTCGTGTTTTGTCCCATAAAAAAGCTTTTCATCATTCTACACATCCTAAATATCCTTCTCAGCTCTCTCCTCTGGCAAGTTCTGTGACTTTTCTGCCTCTGATATCCCCTTCACATATCCTTGTTAGCCGTTGGAGTCCAATTGCTGCCAAATTCTTATAATGAGTTTTTAGTAACATTAGGAACCTCTGATTTCCATTTTTCCCCCTTTTTCCTTTTTCAAAAATATCACTATATTTCTTATTTCATTGTGATGGTCACTTCAAATTTGAAAACAGAAGCCAAAGGCTTGTCTGGGCTACTGAAAGAAACCACCAGATTCAGGAGCACTTACTGTCTTTAGCAAGTTGATCTTACTCAGAAAGTCTGCTGTTCAATGATTTGTTTCTTAATCCTTTGCTTGGCATCTTGCTGCAGGCCCAAATTGTTTTCCTATTTTCTGTACCTTCTCTTGTCCTTGAAACAGTTCCAGAAAGAACTATTCAAACAACTGAAGATTTGCTTCTGGCACTCTCTCAATCTGTCTATTTTTAATCCCTTAAATCTGACCTGCCTAAGGTTCTGTGTTTAGGGACCAGTCTCTTCTGAAAGTATTTTCAAAGACAAGCTTAAGCAGCAGAAAGATCACAGGGCTGATATGAAGGAGATGTAGAGGCTGATACATGTCCTGCCATGATTAAATTGTGTGACCTGGAGTAAATCACTTACCATCTCTGGGGGCTCTTTCCTCATCTGTAAAATTAAAGGGTAGTGCTTGATGACTCCTAATATCCTTTCCAGCTTTAACAACGAACAATTCATGTTCATTAAATGCCCACTGGTGGAACTTTGGTTCTTTTTGTGCAGCAGTACATAGAGCAGCCTCAGACACTTATTAGTTGTGTAACCTGGACAAGTCATTTAATCTCTGTTTGCCTAAGTTCCCTCAACTATAAAATGGAAAAAAATAATAATAGTACCTACTTCCCAGGGTTGTTATGATAATTGCTTTTTTTAAAGAGCTTAGCACAGTGCTTGGCATATAATAAGCACTGTATAAATGTTTATTCTTCTTCCTTTTTTAAAAATCAAATTTTATTATTTCCATTAGTAAGAATTTATTTTATCTTTCTTCCACCTCCTTCTCTCTATTGGGGGAAGGAGGAAAACCAAAGCCCTTGTTCACAAAAATGCTGAGACAAGCAAAACAAGATTTCTGCATTGGCAGTATTCAAAAATGTCTCATGCTGGTTATTCACCTTTCTGTCAGGAGGCTGGTAACATTCTTCATTAACATTCATCTGGAATCATGGATGGTCATTTCATCAGAGATTTTAAATTTTTCGAAGTTGTCAGATGTAGACCTACTTGACTTGAGCATAGTGAGTTCTGATCTCCTTTTTCTTCCAAGTTTATTTATAACATCTTAGTTTATATAGCTGGAAGCTAACAGTTGATGACCTCTTAGGGTGTGGGATACAAAGCACACATTGGCCTCTGTTTCAGAGGTGGAGCATTGGGTCACCTGGTTTAGCATTATTGCTGGAACTAGGATTAGGATTAAGAAAAAGGAAACCTTGACAAGGAAGGAGAGGGTAGAGAGCCAGTGGTTATGGAATAGTGGTTATTGGAACCTTAGTCCCAAGGGCATGGCCATTCTGTACTTTATCTCTTGACCTCTGACATTTTCTCTGGCTGTCCTCTGTGCTTGAAGTGTTCATCTTCTTCATCTCTGCCTCCAGGATTCCCTGGCTTCAGAAAGTCTTTCCTAACTCCTCTTAATTCTAGTGGGAAGCTCCCCATCATTAATTTTTTCTCTACATAGTTTGTTTGTATGTAGTTGTTTGCATGTGTCTCCCCCGTTAGAATGTGAACTCCTTGAGGGCAGGGACTGTCCTTTACCTTTCTTTGTATCTCTAGCTCCTAGTACAATGCCATGTACTTAGTAGGCATTTAATAAATATTACTGACTTACTGTCTACTGACCAAGGTGCCTGTCCTATTTTTTGTGGGTAACCAATAATCTGAGCAATGAATCACCCCCCTGATCAGGTGTGGAGCAGTGGGTCTAAGTTCTCTACTTCCATTCCCCCAGAAGAACTTGATTCCAGACCAGGAGGAGGAAGGGAAGTGAACGAAAGTGGAGGCTGTCAATATCATGATCATAATAGCGTGCATGCATATAGAGATTCAAGGTTTTCAAAGTGTTTTTTTTCATATATTTTGTCAGCTGATCCTCACAACACCCCTGTGAGGTAGATGCCTTTTTAATCTTCATTTTATTTATGAGGAAACTGAGACTGAAGGAAGTTCAATCACTTCCTTGGGGTAACACAGTCACTAAGCTTCTGATGTAGGTTTTGAACTCTGGTCGTGCTGAATCCAAGTTCAGAGCTCTATCTACTACATTACCTACCTGAATAATAGGAGCTCCAGGTCAAAAGCTGATCATTCTTCCCAGAGAAAGGTGTGACTGAAGCCTTGCATATAGACATAACCAAAACAGGTCCTTTAAATACAAGCTCACCCAGTTCTCTGAGAACACAGGGGAAGATCTATAGAAAAAAAATTTATGGAATGCTGGAGAGGGAAGCATTGAGATATACCAGGAAGGTGCAAGATAGTTTGGAGAATGGAGATATTGTTAAGAGATGGATTAGGGCATTTGGGAGTCAGAAAAGGAAGAGAACTGAGTGTGCTTTACAGTATATGAATGCCAGAGGAGAGTCTGTACAATTGCAAGAAATCTGTTATCCTTGAAGGGTACAGGTGGATGCCAGGGAGTCTGGTCTTTTATCTCTGCAACACTGGCTTTCCTTCAAGGAAGTCTGGTCTGTTATTGCTGTGACACTAACTAGCCATGCAGGTGGGTACCACCAATGAGCTTTCCATAGTGACAAGATGGAAAGAGGGGTTATTGCTCACCCCGAATTTCAGACTTCCATCCAATCATATTATTTTCCATCATCTATGACACTTCAGACTTTGTGACTGATCATATTGTTGTTTTCCATCTGTGATGTTCTCTGTTCTTTGTTCTTTTTGTACTTCCCAAAACTATATGAAGGTTAGTAGACCCAATCTTGGTTGACTGACTGAAGAGCTAAGAGGACCTATTTTGCTTGGAATTGTTAGCCTTAGTAATAAGTTGAATGTGCTCAGAATTCTTCCTCATTTCTTTCCTAGTATATTCCTTTTTCATTACTTCTTATTTACTTTCTTAAATCCTATAAACCAATAAAATTACACCCAAATCTTGTGTTTCTAGGTTTCTTAATTGCCCACATGACTAGAGAATTCAGTGGTGATTCTGAATGGACACTAATTTCATCTTCTATTGGAACATAAGTACTTCATTGTGTAATTTTTTCCAGTTTAGTTTCTCTTGAGAATGGTGTTTCTATTTCTTAGTTTCTGGTCTTTTCATAAGAATATCTTCTATTAAAGATCCAACTTTCCCTTTAGAGTTATACTCAGTTTTCCAGGGTAAGTTATTCTTGGTTGTAAACACTTATATTTTTGACTTTTGAAATACCTAGATTTTCTTTCCTTTATGCAGTTGCAGTATTGATCCTGGCTATGATTCCCTGTTATTTAAATTCTTTCTTTTGGGCTAATTGCAATATTTTTTTTTCTTTGACATCAAGAAACTCAAGAATTTCATTATGATATTCCTAGCTGTCTTCAGGAAAAGTGCAGGTAGTAGAAATCAGTTAACCATCTGTATAGTCTTCACTGGCTGGGTGGGGGAAGGGTGGGACCAAAAGTGGTGTTATGTGCTTTTTTAGAAGACCATCTCAAAAAGTTTCCTTATACTTTCCTCTCTAAGTAAGAAGAGGAAGTGTTCTTCCTCCTTTAGACATAAAGCTCCCAAACCACAGCTATGTAAATTCTCTTCTGAATCAGCCATGGTATTTAAAACTGCTTTGGGGGCAGCTAGGTGGCGCAGCGAGTAAACTGCTGGCCTGGGAGTCAGGAGGACCTGAGTTCGGTTCTGACCTCAGACACTTAACACCCACACAAAAAACTAGCCGTGTAACCTTGGGCAAGCTACTTAACTCCAATTGCCCTCTGAAAAGCAAAAACAAACAAACAAACAAAAAACTGCTCTGGACTATGTAATCATGTCCACTCTCTGTACAGTTCTCATATATCTGGGAACCACCAGTTTTCTGTTGTCTGGAATAATATCAGATCTTTAATTTTTTTCCCTGGATAATGTCATCTTTTGTCTTTATGCCAGCAGATATTACACCTCTGCAAGAGCCTTAAAATAAAATCACAATGAAATTTTAACCTGGAACGTTTTCCTTTTCTTTTCTCTTTAAAGATAAAGTATACAATGTTTACAAGTAATTAAAATATCTCAAGGAATCTGTATTCCCATTGATGACAGTACTTCCTCCAACAAGGTAGATCTAGCCTCATTCATGCCTGCTTTGTCTGTGTTACTTTTGTCATTGTTCTCCCATAAATACATGATAAGGAATCCATTCAAAGCCTGATGGCTTTCTTCAAGTTCTCTTGAATATCACATGGACACCAATAGAGAATGTCTACGTATATGCTATATATATATAAGAACATGTATCTATGTCTTTGTAAGTATATTAGTTATACCTCACACTTGTTAAATAATTGACCCATCTTTTCTTCCTCTTACACTTTCTAGGATGAAATGAAATCTTCAAATATGTCAAAATTTGGGAAATACAGGGCTTAATTATATTGTTAAATAAATTATGAATTGCATTTTCAGAAAACTTTTCCTGATCCCCCTTTTTATCAGTGATGATTTTCTATTATCTCCAGTTTATCTGGTATGTATATATATTATATAATATATATTTATACCTATATATTTGTACATAGTTTATATGTTGTTTCTCCTATTAAACTATGAACTCCTTAAGAGAATAGATTATTTTTTTGGTCTTTTTTGCATTCCCAGCACTTAGCATAGTGCTTGACACATAGAATGCCTTAATAAATAATTTTTGATTCACCTGACTTGAAAGAGCCATAAATGTTGGTGATTTGAGGAACTTTAATATTTTATGCAGCATAAATACAATCATGCTACCCATAGAGGTCAGTATTTACCTTTTAGACAGAGATTTTCATGGACTAGATTAATTCCTATAATATTCCTACTGGCAATTTACTCAGCAGATCACTTTTATGTAACTAATAAGTCTATGATGAAACCAAAGAATTCCGTCATAGTTGTATGTACCTCTTGAAAGATATTCTTCAGCTAGAGGAAATTTAAAGGAACATCCAAAATATTTATAAAGGGTTTAGGTTATGTAGCAGATTCCTAATCAATGAAGGTGCTATCAAAATAATATGTAAGCATTTTTTTCCTTCAGAATATCACCTCATAATTTGAATTCTCATATACAGCTGAAATTTTGGCCCAAATCCAAAGACTTAGGGAAAACCGGGAGGATGACTATGTCTCTCATGTCGATATTTACATTATTATCTTCCTAAACATTATGCAAAGTCTCTATCCTTGCAGGCATCTGTTTACTGGAAAGGCATTTGGGGGGAGATAATGTGATTGCATACTTGGATCTAGTGTTGACAGCATGTTCTGAGCAATTTTTATAGATCATGCAAACCTGTCAAAAAGAGAAGTTAAAAAATCTCAAGATTCACCCACTCAAGTATACTTCCTGATTAACCTTTAAAATATTTGAAATATTTTGTTATTTTATTTTATTATTTATATTAATATATTTGAAATATTCAAAAATAATTTGAAATATTAACATTAAAGGAGCTCAGACTTTTTTAAAAGTCCAGTTTTAAGAACACTGCAGTACTACAATTTTACCAAGAAAAACCAAATATGTCAATCTGCCCAGTAATGTTATTCTTCTGAAAAAAATTAATTGTATATCAATCTTAAGTATGAAGAAAAATAACAAATCCCCTAGTAATCACAGTAGTGCTTCTTTAAGACATTTGAAATCCCATCGTTAGGAAAAAAAATCTGGAGAATGTTTTTTTAAGTTGCTGATTGTAAACCTAATTTTTTTCTAATTTTAGTTTATGTAAAAATTGCATGACTTTTTTTATGGGCTATTTTACTAGTAAAATCAGAAATATGACATCTTCCCCCATCATATTTTAATTTTGCCCACAATACATAGAATGCACTATGACGATATATTTATTTTTATTGCAGGATTTCAAATGGAGCCTGGATTATCCTTTGGTGGAGGACTGGTATATTGCATATGTTGTTGTGGGAATTCTTTTTGGGCAATGGGCTGGATCAGATGGTCACTGAGGTCTCTTCCAAATCTGAAATTCTGTGATTTGATTTCCCTATTTTATGTCTTTCACCTCTCCAGCCTTATCTGAGACCACTTTCCTTTTTGTTCTTACTAAAATGGGTAATTTACTAGTCTCTAAACTTGGCCTGAGCTTGCTAACTTCCTTGACCTAGTTCAGACTATTTCCTGTATCTTGAATGTTCTCACTTCCATTTTGCCTCTTGACACCCTACCTATCCCTTCAAGAATCAACTTAAATGACACCTCTTTATTATGCCTTGCCTGATCCCTTAATCAAAAAAGATTTTTTCTTTTTTAATAGCATGTTTTATTTTGGTAACAACTTATATTCTACTTTGTATTATAGTAATTTATATACATGGCTACTCTTTTTTGCTTGACTCTAATCACTTTGAGGGTAGGGTCCATGACTTAACTATCTTTATAGCCCAACATAGTGACCTGCACAGGAAAGAGGTTAGGTAGTAGACTGTTAATTTCATTAGTCTAAGGAACTAAGAAACTCTCTCTCTCTCTCTCTCTCTCTCTCTCTCTCTCTTTGTCTGTCTCTCTCCTCTCTGTCTCTGTCTTTATGTCTCTCTATCTTTGTCTTTGTCTCTCTCCCTCTCTCTCCTTATTAAGATTAACGCCTTCTCTTCAACTGATATCTTTGACAACTTCTTGGGACACTGAGAGGTTAAGTGAACTGCCCAACATCACATAGCAGATATGTTTCAGATACAGGACTTGAGTGATGGTTTAATTAAATATACTGACATAAATCATGTGCTTACACTAAGAAGATATGCATTGCCATCTACATTTAAGAGATGAATCATGAAGATAGCAGTTGCAGATCCCTGACTAACATATAAAACTTGGTTTTCTCCCCATGTGCAGTCTGGTATCGAGTGGAAGACATAACCATTTATGAGAGCATGGAATTCTCCATCACATGGTTCTTATTTATTGAAAATAATCAGGTTAGGGGCCAGCAGTATCTGCTTGAGGGTGAAATGTTAATAAAATGTTGAAAAGGAGACCAAGAATGGATTGATTGCTGAGGGCATTCCATTCTACTACAGATCTCTGTTTTGGTTCAAGACCCATTTAAGACTACTCTGTGAGTTTGGTCTGATCATTCACATACATAGCATGAGAGTCTGTCAAAAGCACTTCTGAAATCTAATTTTATAATGACTACAATGTTTCCCTGATTTACAAGCTGATTTAGTTTATTTACAAAAAGAAATGAGATTAGTCTTATACCACCTGGTCTTGATCAAGGTGTGTAGGCTTTTTGGGATTTATTCTTCCCTTTCAGAGAGTTTGTATATTCTCAAGAGTTTCCTGTCTAGAATTGACTCAAATGAATTAACTTCTTGATATTTGATATGGGAGGATTATTTTTTTTTGGGGGGGGGGGGATTTCAACCTGCGAGCAACAGTATAGGGAATCATCTCAAAAATACTCACAAAAAGGACATAGATTATAGAAAATAAAGGAAAATAGAGATTCAAAAACTGGCAAAGGAAACAAAAGAGACTGAGGTTTTAATATAGGCAGTTTTTAAGAATTTTTAAAAATGATTCACCTTGAGTCAAAAAAGGGAGTTAATGGAACATTTAATAATGCCTGTATCAGTTATCAGGAGGAAGCTGGCAACTCATGATCATATCATAGGCTTGCCCAGCACATTTCAATATGGTATGTCCAGGGAAATTTTTTTTAACAGCAACAATTTATTGAACATTTAGTTATAAGGGATGCTATTTTATTCATTAAACTAAAAAAACTGAAACAACTCAATTTAATTTTAAAAATTAAAATTTACCTTAATGATGAGGCATAAAATACCAAAATGTTATGGTAGTGATATACAAAGATAGCAACTTTAATAATCTAACCAGATAATGAATTAACCCCAAATGATCAAACCAAAGATAAAGGTTTCGGCGGCTAGGTGGCGCAGTGAGTAAAAGCGTTGGCCCCAGAGTCAGGAGGACCTGAGTTCGGTTCCGGCCTCAGATACTTAACACCCACAGGAAAAAAAAAATAGCTGTGTAACCTTGGGCAAATTACTTAACACCAATTGCCCTCCAAAAATGCAAAAAAAAAAAAAAGATAAAGGTTTCATCTTCCTGTCCTAAAGAATGAGATAATACTCACAAGATGGGATTTATGGGGTGCTCAGGAAGGGCTAGCACCTCTGGTGTGAGAACTTGCTGAGCCCTTTTCTGAGATACTCATCCATATTTGCTGTCCACCCATCTCCCAACTCTCACCTGTGGCTCCAAGAAGCTGTAGCAAGCACAGTAGCCACACCACAGGAAAACTATCTCAGAAGATAGGCTGAACCAGGCTGAAGATAACTGACAGGTCTCAAGTCCATTCGTGAGTCAAGGGGATATCCACTCAAGCATGTGAAGACTTTCTCTGGTGGAATGAGTGAGAAAAATTTGTTCCATTGGACATGAAGGTGGGTAAAGCAGGTGCTGTGGAGCATTTAGAACTTGGTCAGACATCGAACATGCCACAGTCATCCACTGAATCCTGGACTGTAGCCAGTCATCTTGACTTTTGTCCTACCACTGGATTTCTATGACTCTGGAAGAGAGTGAGGCTGATGACTTTGCGCAACTCTGCCTCACTTAAATGCAATCCACATGCAAATCAAGACATTACCCTGTGATGTTATTGGCCCTCTTCAAAAAATAAAGGATGAACAACTCTCACAAGGTATTATGGACTTCAATTCTTCAGCTGGATCATAGTAATTAGCTGACAAAGCTAATTCTTGTTGGATATACAAAACCATGCTTAAGTTGAGGTGCTCTTGGGACATTGCATTTGTTTAGCTCTTTTATGAGCTAGTTTTGAAAAGACTCTTTTACCTTTATGTAACATGTAAGGTTGGAAAGGATTGGATAAATTAAAGTCTGCAAGACAGGAGAATGATCTGACTCCTTAGTTGATCAAAGCACTTTTTTAGTGGTCTTTCTAGTGCTACATTGTAATAGTAATGGAATTCAAAGATCCCCTGTATTGGCTTGGTTGATTGTTAAAACCCAGAGCTTGTGAATTCCACTTGTGGGATGGACTTGTTGATGTGGAAAGAGAGGGCTGAACTGGGAGGAGCTGGTGACATGGATTTAGAGAGGCACAAGAAGGGAGAGAGAGGCAGAAGAATTTTTTGGAAGCAGCATCGTGGAGGCAGAGAGATGGAGAGGATTGTTGAGGGCCAGTTCGAGTTGCCCAGGACTTTTGAGAGCTGGAACCCAGAGCTGCCAAGGACTGAGGAGACATGGCTGTGATGCCAGTACTTTGTCTGTCTGTTTTGATGTTGTTTGCCAGATTCCTCTGTTGGTGAAGGACAGTGCTGTTGTTGCAGAGGTCCTGAAACCTTGCTGTTGGTTCAGAGCTCCTGAGACTGTTCTGCAGACAGAGAGTGAATTGCACCCACTGGTGAAGGCCAGTGCTATTGTT
>NW_027187372.1:6887936-6970982 GCF_028583685.1 Petaurus breviceps papuanus
CCACTGGTGAAGGCCAGTGCTATTGTTGCAGAGGTCCTGGAACCTTGCTGTTGGTTCAGAAGCCTTGAAGAAGGATTTTCTTGTTGTATGTTTACAGAAATCCTGGAAGAGGGTCTTGCTGATGTTTTCAGAGGCCCTGAAACCTTGCTGTTGGTTCAGAGCTCCCGAGACTGTTCTGCAGACAGAGAATGAATTAATGAGGACACTGACATTGTATCTTGTGGCTTTGCTAAGCTTTGTCTCCCCAGGAACAGAGATTGCTGAGAACTTGCCTTGGGTCAAGATGAAGAAAAGACCTATCTTTGGGTATTAAATGCTGTGACATTATCTTAAGCTTGTTGTAACTCTGGGGTAGATAGATGGCTCTTCAGTTGTGATCCAGGGGTGGGGAACTTTTGACTTTTTTTTTGTGCTCTGTGACTGACCAAATGAATGTACTTTATGATTGGAAACTAATCTCCATTTGAGAAGAGGGGCTTTGTGATTGATTAAATGAATGTAATTTCCAGGGGTGGAGTAGTACTTGGTTGAATTACACTTGGTGAATCCTGTATTTTGAATTATGCTGTATTTTGATTTTCTCTGTTCTTAATTTGTCACTGAATAAGATGGAGAGCAGCTATGCTGGTATTTTGGACCTTGGGAAGTTGCCTTTGCTTGGCATTACATATATTTAATCCATCATAATCTCAAAGCAAGGGGCAGCACCAAATGATGCCGTGGATAGAGTGCCAGGCTTGGAGTTAGGAAGGCTCATCTTCCTGAGTTCAGATCTTACTATCGACGTGACCCTGGGCAAGTCACTTAACCCTGTTTGTCTCTGATTCCTCATATATAAAATGAGCTGGAGAAAGAAATGGCAAACCAATCTAGCATATCTGCCAGGAAAACCCCAAATGGTGTCACAAAGAGTTGGATACAACTATAAACAACAATAGCAAAAAGTCTCAATGTAATCTGACTTGAGTTTTCAGTTCATCAAAGGGCACTTTAAATCTTTTGACCAAAATTTTATACCATTCCTGTCAGTGCCTAAGTTCATTAAGTTTTCCACTGCAATCATAGTTTTAGAAGTCTCCTGTTCAAATCCTTCATCATTGGTGGTAATTATTGACTCTAAAAGTAGATCAAATAAAATTATTCTCTCCGGCTCCTCTTTCATTTCAAAACGAAATAATCATTAATACAAATAGATTCTAGTTTAGTCTCAGTTCAATAAGTTGTTTCAGGTAGCTGATGGCACAGTGGATAGAGCACTAGGCCTGGAGTGAGGAAGAATTGAGTTCAAATCCAGCCTTAGATGCTCGTTGTATGACCCTGGGCAAGTCACAACCTCTGCCTCAACTGTAAAATAGGAATAATAGTACATACCATGCAGGGTTATTAGAGGACCAAATGAGATAATACTTGTAAAAGCACTTAGGACAATGCCATACACATAGTAGGCACCATATAAATGCTTATTCCTTCCCTTTCACCATCTTGGAATGCTTATAAAAAGATGGATTAAAAAATTATAGCAGCTGTTACTTTGACTTTATATCTCCATCTTCTATTTGACAGTGATTCCAGTCTTCACAGGGAATCTTAATTCTTTTTTTTTTTGAGACAATTGTGTTTAAGTGACTTGTCCAGGTCACGCAGATTGTTGTTGTTCATTCTTCTTTCTGTAAAAAGGACCAATGGTGTCAGGAGGGTGATGTCTTGACTTGCAAGTGAATTGGATTTGAGTGAGTGCAAGGTCATCAGCCTTACTCTCTCCTCCAGAGCCATCTGAGTCCAGTGGCACAGCAAGACATAGATTAAGATGAACGGTGATGACCTGGGATGCAATGGAGATGTTGGCCTTTTTAAGTTAAGGTCTTTTCCAGTTGTCAGTTTGTCTGAAATGACTCAACAATAACAAATGCCTACTTTGTGCCAGGAATAATGCTAAGTGCTTTTATTTGTTGTTGTTTTTAACCAAATATGATTTCATTTGATCCTCACAGCCATCCTATGAGAGAGGTGCTATTATTATTATTCTCATTTTACAGTTGAGAAAACTGAGACAAGCAGCAGTAAGCTGATTTACCCAGAGTCACACAGTGAGCGTCTAAGGCTGTTTTTGAATTCAACGCTTCTTGATTCCAGGTGCATTACTCCATCTACTACTCTACCAACTATGTTAAGAACATTAAGTGTAAATGTTGTATTCTTACTATGCATACTTTTTATACCGTTCAGAACAAAACATTTTTACTGTTTCCATATTTTACTTCTAGGAAACATGCTCAACTTATATTCATAAAGACCTTTATAAAGATAAATAAGATAGGCATACAACCTATTATTTGGAGTATCAAAGACTAGATCAGCAAATGGATTAGTTGATGGCTCAGAAGACAACTACATTGACCTGAACTAAGACACAAAGAATTTCTGTTGGCCTATAATCAGTTTATTGCACCCACTGGAACAGGTGGTAGCATTTTCTTTATGTAATTTCTTAATTGAGGGGTTCAGGGTATTTGCACTAGTATTAATACATTCATCATAATTTTGTTTTTTTCTTTTCTTACCTTAACAATCTGCTTCATACTTTAAAATAGAAAAAAGGGGCATTGTGTGATTGAATAAAAACATAAATATATGGGCTATATTATGAAGCTGTTAAAAGGCTCAAATGTGATAATATATGAAAAAACTTTACAGTATTGTATGAATAACAGCTATTATTATTTAAAGGTAACCCAATACTTCTTGAGACAGACCATTCTACTTTTAGACAGTTCTAATTATTAGAAAGTTTTTCCTTAACTTGAGCCAAAATTGGTCTGTCTGTAACTTACATTTCTTGTGCCTAGTTCTGTACTCTGGGGCAAAAGTTTGAACCCTTTTCCATATAACAGATCTTCAACTATTTGAAGACAATTAACTGTCCTAGCCCCACTACATTTTTTCTTATGTATGGCATGTTTTCCAATCCTCTCACCTGCCTCGTCACCTTCTTCTAGAAAAGCCTCTACTTATCTATGTTTTTCCTAAAATATTGTACCCAAAATAGAACCTAGTATATCACATGTAATCTGATCAGGGAAGAGTACAACAAAACCATCACATTCTTTCCTCTGGACACTATTTCTTAATGCAGCATAGACTAGAATTAACATCAAGTCATGGGCTAATACTGAGTTTGAAAGTCAATAAAATCACCAGATTTTTTTCCCCATGGAAACTATTATCTATATATCTCCTTCATTCTATTGGTACAGTTGGTTTTTTAAATGAAGATACAGAACTTTACATTTATCCCTTTTAAATTGCATTTTTTTGTCCATTTTTTTGAGGGGGAAAGGCAGGGCAATTGGGGTTAAATGACTTGTCCAAGGTTACACAGCTAGTAAGTGTTAAGTGTCTGAGGTCAGATTTGAACTCAGGTCCTTCTGGCTGGTGCTTTATTCACTGTGCCACCTAGCTGGCCCTAAATTTCATTTTATTAATGTTTCATCCAATCAAGGGTTTTTTGAGTGCTGACCCTGTCATTAAACTTGTAAGCCAACCCTCTGGGCTTGTGTTGCTTTTTATAGCTTCATCGGGTTCATTGACAAAAAAATGTTTAACAGCACAAAGTTAAGGACAGCTCCCTGTAGTACTGTCTGAGACATATTTCTCCAAGTTAACATAAACATGATATTCATACAATTACCTTTTGTATATGATCATTCAGGTAGCTGTGAATCTATATTATCATCCAGCTGACATCTTCTTAGCTTTTCCATAGGATAGCATGAGAGACCTTTTCAAATGTTTTGATGAAATGATCCTTATTTTATAGCTAAGGAAATGGACCTAACTTTCCTAACATCTTGGGGCTTCTGACTTTTAGTCCCATGGCCTTTCCCCTATACCACATTGTCATCTTTAAATAGCATTACTTTGGAAGATATCATCCAAGTCAGCTAGATGAAGGTTTTTCTCTCTCTTTTTTTAAATAGTTAAAATATTTAAGACGCTTAGTCATTTTGTGATGCTTTTAACATGTCTAAATAAGTAAGTGAAAGATAAAACTGGCCATTTGGTGCCTTAAGAACAAAAAGTTGACTTAACTAAATGTAACCCTTGTCCCAAATCCCATTGATATGGAACTCTGTCCTTATTGGTGGAGATGAATGCCCTGCCCTGTGTGAGGGGCAGAGCAGAGTTGGTGAAAGTGAGAATAATTTCTCAGTCTTTCTTCAAGCTTTGAGTTCCTTCTGGGACTTTTGGTTTCTAGTTTTGAGAGGGAAGATGGAAGAGACCAACCCTACTTCAGGCTGCTCAAGGAAAAGACTCCAGGAAGACATTAGAGGTGTTGGCAGTCTCTATCATGTCTCTATCTCCAACTTATTGTAATAGAGACTTTGGGGAATTTTTCCTTGGGTGAGATCCAGTATCTCTCTCTTGGTTTAGCAGTTACCTTGCTCTCAATAGGAGAGCTCCTTCATTATGTATTGCCTGGTATATATCCTCCCCTGTATGCCTTCTCTGATGTCTATTTTGCTGTGATCTGTATAAATGAGTTTCTTAGCCATTCTCCATGTTTTTTTCACTATAGAGCTATTTGGTGGGAAAAGGGTCAAGCTTTGGATATAGAACTTTGGTCCTCCTTCTCACCAGTAAGCAATCAGAAGTTAGATTGAACTTTATCATATCTCCTAGACCTCAAGGCCACTTGTGGTCCTCTAGGTCCTCAAGTGGGGCCCTGTGACTGAATCCAAACTTCACAGAGCAAATTCTTTTATGGAACCTAGAGGGTCACATGTGGCCATGAGGCCACAGGTTCCCCATCCCCGTCCTAGACTAACAATATCTAAGGGGGCTGATAGATATAACTCTAATTGGTATGCCCTCTTTCTGAGGAAAATAGAGTGACTCCTGACCTCAACTTTTTGCTTCCCTTCCTCAGAGTGATTAATGGAGAAGGGCGGGAGGGAAAGAACTGAAAATGTCTATTCTTCCTCCCTTCGAATCACACAATGACACTCCTGTTCTGCATGCTGGGGATGCAGGCCTTACTACATGTGAAGTCCTCTCTTTACTTGAATATTAATTATTAATTTTTTTACTAAATACATACTAATGTGCATGAAGACCCAGAGTCAGTAAAAACATCAAACATATAATTCCGTGTCATGTAAAAAACAAACATGATTTTGACTTATTTAAAAAAAAAACAAATTTTTCACATGGTCTAGGAATTCTCAACTTTTTTTTTGTATCAGGAATCCCTTTTATAGTCTGGTGAAATCCAGGGATTCCTTTTCAGAATATGCTTTTAAATAATTGTAGAGAATTGTTAAATTTCAGTTAGAGGTTCGTGAAAATAAAGATGTAATTTCTCCTTATCCAAGTTCATAGATTCCATGAACTCTATCTGTGGTCTTAAGTCAAGAACTCCTGGTATAAGGAAATCTATTTTACCCATTTCTTAATTCTTTTTAATTAGTTTGGCTACATTTCCTAGACTTCTTGAAGAAATATTTTAAGAGTTTTATGTAGGTATTATTTTCCTCTAATCATCTGTATTTTTCACCTCTAATATTCCAATTACTTTTTCAATCATTATAGAAATTATGGAGAACACAGAGTGTTTGAAACCATGACTTGAGAAGAAGTATTCTGCCACAAAGGATTAGCATATGCTTACAGGGCACAATCACTTTCACTGCATCTAGATTTGTTATTTCTGATTCTTATTTCATGAATCTTATCAGGAAGCCCAAGGCTCTGGCTGTAGTTTCAAACTGTTTGAAAAAAAGTGGTTGAATTAAGTCAGACTTCTCTAGTTCTCCGAATAATTTCTTGGATCAGGCAAATTCCCAATTAATACCCAATTTTAAGATTGCTGAATTCAGTCATTATTTTTCCTTCTAACATTAAGGCTGTGTCTGTATAGACAACCTGATTGGCAATAAAAAGAATCACCTTTTTCTCCTTGCAAAAGGGCTCTGACATATGTGAAACTAATCCCAAAAGATTGGCAGAGAAGTTAAAAGCTGGAGAGGAAATTTTGAAGAGCTCTGTGCATGACACAGGCTAGGAAGAATGAATGCTGACTCTATAGCCAGGGCATACCTCCTTGTACATCAGGGAAGGTTTTTTTTTTAAAAAAATTCCATTCTGCTTTTCATTTCTTGGAACCTCATTTTCCTTTTCTGAATTTCTTTTCATTAACATCACAGGAAAGACCAATAAATAGTCCATTTACCTTTACATTTTTGAATCACTTCTGTCTTTATACACATGCTGAATTGGGTTTATCTAAATTGGATTCTTTAATTAATTTTGTTTACTACAGCTTCATTATAGAAGTAAGTTAGACTTTAGGCAGCGAGGTGGCTAGTAGATAGATAGAGTGCTGGGCCTGGAGTCAGGAAAACCTGAGTTCAGTTGTGGCCTCAGTCACTCACTGGCTGTGTGACTCTGGGTAATTCACTTAACCTTTGTTTACCTTAATCCACTGGAGAAGGAAATGGCAAACCACTTCAGTATCTTCGCCAAGAAAACCCCACACAGGATCACAGACAATCAGATACAACTGAACAACAAAAGTTAGATTCTGAAGTAGCATATTTTTTTTTTTACCACTATGTGCCCATTAGTTTCCTCTTTTCTAGAGTCACTGAAGTCCAGTGGCAAGAAAAAAGGCAGGACAACTGGCTATGGCTGGGGATGCAGTGGATGGCCTCGGCATCTATGGTGTCTTACTAAACTCTAAGCACTCGTCCATTGGAATAAATCATTCTCATCCACCCATTTCACTGGGAAATGTCTTCACATGGTTGGGGTAGACATCCCTTAACTCACTGATGGGTTTATGGCCCATGACTATTTTCTACCTGGTTAACCTGTCTGCTGAGGTTTATGGGGGTATGGCTACTGCATATGCTACAGCTCTTTAGAGAGCTGAGTGTCAGGTAGACAACAAAGGAGAATGAGCAGCCCTGAAAAGGGCTCAGCAGGCCCTCATACCCGAGGTGCGGGTCCTCTCTGAATACCTCCCTGAATACTCCTGCAGTACCAATTAGTAAATGAATAGTGAATGTCAGTCACATGAGGATCTATCATACCTAGTCAAACCCTAAAAAGCAAATAAGCTGTTCAATTCTTACTTAGGCATGTGAGTTCTTTGCCAGGTGAATGGGCCCAGAATTCCCTACATGCAATTAACTCCTAAAGCTGTAGAGGCTTTAGACTAGCCTTAAGCTATTCCTTCTCCATTGCACAAGGTTCATAGTACAAAGCTCCAGCTGAGTATTCCTGAGGGATTTATTTATTCTTTTGTGATCTGGCATAAGATGAAAACAGTCAGGGTAACCTTGGATACATCATAGCTAGTTCTGGCAAACAGCAACCCAAATCTACAATGACGGTTTCTCAAGCTGAACTGAAATCATTAAGTTCCTGAGGCCTTCTGAGAGCCTTCTACATAAGACTTTTGCTAAATAAGAGACATCCTAAGATTATACACACAGACTAATTCCAGAAAATGTAAGGAATTAAAGAGCTCTTCATCTCTTCACTCCTTAGGTATTCTTATTGAGCTTGTCTGTGTTCTTCTCATTCCCATCCTTCTCAACCAAAAAGGGGTAGTGTGGAAGTCTCAAAGACTGTCTTTTCTCTTCTTCCTGGGGTATTTGGTTGAGGAGGGTGGGTAGAGTTTCTCCTCTAATCCTTTCCTTTCACTCTTCCTTCCATTTTTATCTTGGGGGACAGGAAGAGGAAAAGCCTCAGGAGCCTTCCAGGTTCTTCCAGAAAGCCTTGTTGGAGGATTAGAACCAATAAAAAGGAAAGACAGGATCATGGTCTGAGACAGAGGTGGGGAACCTACAGCCTTGGTGCCATGCTTCCTTCTATTGGAGGCCACTAGGTGGTGGTGCAAGGTCATTATGAGCATCAACTGATAGAGTATCTGTAAAATTTTTAGCATAGTGTCTGGCATATAGTAGGTGCAAAATAAATCTTATTCTCTTCCCCTTATCCCCCCCTTTAAATTGGGCAACCAACTTTTACAAATAGAACTTGACATCACATATACTTTGGTGATGCTCCAATTAATAAAAATGGACATAAAATTGGTCTTTTGAAAAAGTATACTAATTGTTTAAATGATATTGCTGGGTACCATATTGGAATTAGAATGAATATATATACATATATATACACATATATATATATATATATATAATTCCATGGCAATACCTATGAATTTCTTCCCCTTGTAGTCATAAATAATATAACATCCATTCCTTGAATATTTGATTCAAAGCTTTCACAATGGAGGCAAGTTATTTTTATCCCTGTTACTGCTGCATTTGAGTCGAGAAGCACATTTTATATATCAACTGTCAGATATTGCACAAAATAAGTCAATGAACAAGTTCTTTCCTCTTCCCCCTCCTCCCACCCCAAACTGGAGGCTAGACTGTCAGGGTATGTCCATTTTGCACCTTACTTCAGCCAAGATGTAATGAAATTGTTCTGTTTAGAAAAGAAACAGACTGACAGGTTGGCTCCTCTCTTAAAATAGTAGCTGTTATACTACTCAACTTATTAGAGATGGTAGTTGTTTCATGCAATCTGATAGACAGAAAACTGGCAAGTGGCCTGGAAATATGAATCCATCACTGATGAGTTATGTAACCATGGGTCAGCTGCTGCCCCTCTATAGTCCTCTGTAACTTGATAGAAGACTATCTTCTGGGAAAATCTACAAAACACTTTTTTGGTTTAAAAAATTCCTTGAAAATTGGTATGAATACATAATCTACAATGTTCTTTCAGTTTTCTGTAAGAAAGTTGTGACATGAATATAATTATTTCTAATGTAATAATGTGTTACTTATTTTAATTCCTAACTTTAGGAAAAAAATTGCTCTTTGTGATAATTTGCTCAAGGTACAATTACAACCTTTACTTAGCTGGCATCATGGGAGTTTTGAAGTGTTCCACTGACATGAATTTTCTAGCTAATGGAAACTTTCCCTTTTAAGAACCAAAATGTTTTTATATTAAATTTTTATAGAAGCATTTCAAAATGTTTTTTCACACTTTCCTACTTTATCAAATAGCATATTGTACATAATTTAAGCCTTTTAAATGACCCACGATGATTATTTTGAATATCAATTTTTATTCTATGCTTTAGTATATTAATGTCTTCACAAATTACTGAGCTATGTAGGACTAATTGGTCCTATGCTAAGAGTTAGGTCTATTTTATAATCAGTGATGCCATTGTCCTTTCTTTGCAAGACACTTTTCAGTTTGTCCTTGTCTAGCAGCACCTATCTTTATTTCTGGTAATGATTTGCTAAATCATAAGACAAACCAGGTAATCTAGACTGTTAATTCAGTAAGCTTAATTTTATACACCATTCTAAATCAGCAAGCTGAGGGTGGTTCCACTGTGAAGAATGGTGAAGGATGGGTAGACTAGCTTATGAAGACCTCTCCTTAAAGTACACTCAGATATACTCTCTCTTGGTTTAGTTCATGAAAACACATAGAAGTGCTGGAGGAACTGTTTTCTAGCCATATGCAAGGTTTTCTAATTGACCATGTATCTGGATGACTTAATGAAACAGGGGTGGCTGTGTAGGAAAAGAGTTGTTATTCAGAAAGGGTGACCTGCTCTTTGTCACTCTTTTTCTTGGTGACTTTGAGTTAGGAAAACTACTTTGAGCTGGTTTTAAGAATTTTTAAGGCAGTTAGGTGGTACAATGGTTAGAGTGCTGCCCCTGAAGTCTGGAAAACTCATATTCCTGAGTTAAAATTTGGCTTCAGATACATCCTAGCTCTGTGACCTTGGGCAAGTCACTTAATCCTGTTTGCCTCAGATCCTCCTCTGTAAAAATGAGTTGAAGAAAGAAATCGAAAACTACTCCAGTAGAAAACTCCAATGGGGTCAAAAAGAGTCAAATGTAAGTGAATAAGAACAATAACATCAAGAATTTTGTTGGAAGGGGGCAACAGACCTGTTTTAAAGGTTTTGTCAGTAAATGTTTAACAACCGGCTCCTGAAAAAATGTACCCACTACATACTTTTCAGTTTAATCCAAGTTATCATTTTCTCTATAATTTTCTTGAGTCTAGAAAAAACAATGCATCTAGCCTCAATTTATAGTGTTGGATGATTTCCCTGGTGTAAATGCTCACATTGAAAATTTAACAGTTGACTTTCTATAGCTTGTTCAAGCTTATGATTCCTCTGGGCACACCACTTTCTGCCTCTCACTTGCCCATGGCCACCTCTGTTTCTATATTTATTCTTTCCTGACTTCAAGGAAATGTATATTCCAAAATGGAAATATTCATCTGGTGAGTTTGGGAGATCTAGAGAATCCATTAGAACTATTGATTATTGGAGCTCAATAGTGTCTGTCTCAATTTCCCATTGAGACAGTATCAATGGCCACCAGAATGGCTGTGGCCAATGTCATTTGGAAGTGTCTATGGATGGATGTAGAGAGACATGTAGCAACTTTAACATGTGATCCCTAGTTGCAGAAAAAAGTTTTGTCTGTGCCCATTAGGAACCTTTTCCCCAAAGGAACTTGGGAGAACTTCACAAAGGGAGAAAAGAACTGTCCAGTGCCAGAGTGTGAGGTAACCCTTTGCCACATATGTTCTTTACCTGTGTACTTCACTATTATTAAGTTTGAGCCAACCCTCCCAAAGGACTTTGTGTGTGCAAGGGGAGAGTATCACATGCCTTAGGGAGACTGATAAAATGGAGAACATACCAAAGAAGGCAACCAGTATAGTGAAGAGACTTGAATCCATGCCATATGAGGACAGATGAAGGAACTGGGGATCTTAGCCTGGAGAAGAGAAGCCTTAGGGAAGGACTCCATAAGGTTTTCAAATATTTGAAGTATTATCATGTTGAAGAAGTATTTTACTTTTGTACTTACTCTTAGAGGATGGAATTTAAGAACAGTGGGTTGGAAAGAAGCACGTTTAGGACTGATATCAGGGAAAAAATTTCCTAATAATTATGGCTATCCAAAAGTGGAGTGGGTTGACTGAGGAGGTGATGAGGTGAGTTGGACACAGTGGCATACTCCTCTAATCTCAAGTAGCAGGAGGTTGAGGCTAATTGAGTTCTTAGCTATAGTGGGCTATGCACTTGGTATTTCCATCAAGGTTAGCATTAATATGATGAGCTCCCAGGAGTGTGTGTCTGTGTGTGGAGCACCAGGTTGCTGAAGGAGGCATAAAGAATACAAAGAAATAAGAAAATGATGCATAGTGAACTAAAATGAATCAAAAGGGGAGAGAGAGAGAGACAGAGAAAGAGAGACAGAGAGAGAGAGAGAGAGAGAGAGAGAGAGAGAGAGAGAGAGAGAGAAAGGAAGAAAAGACAGGAAGAAAGAAAGAAAAGAAAGAAGGAAAGAAGGAAAGAAAGAAAAGAAGGAAGGAAGAAAGAAAGATAAATAAATAGATAGATAGATAGATAGATAGATAGATAGATAGATAGATAGATAGATGAGGTGACCCAGTATTGAAAATCTTGTTCAGGTTGTAACACTAGATGGTCTCTGATGTTCCTTCCTTCAAACTGGGATTCTGTATGTGACTTTGCAGGGAAAGAAACAAAATGGTATTATATATGAAAATATAAACTCCAATATACTTAAAATTTGGAATTTGCTGCAATTTCTATTTACAGAATTATAGTCTATGTGTATACAGTCATTTTGATTCATTTTAGTTCACTATGCATCATTTTCTTATTTCTTTGTATTCTTTATGACTTTTCTTAAGTTGAAATAATATTCCAATTACAGCCATATACCATAATTTCTTCTGCTATTCTTCAATAACTGGGCATATGGCTTATTTTCAGGTATTGTTTTTGATGCTGCAAATAAAATTTCTTTGAATGTTTTGTAATTTATAGCTCTTCTCTCATATCTGAGAATACAGCGCTAGTAGTGGATTCAAACACTGTGGCTTTTGTAAGTCTAATTATCTATGTTACAAAATTGTTCTCTAAAAATTTATAGCAATTCACAGCTCCACCAGTATTCTAACACTGCCTGTTTCTCACAGCCTGCCAACATTGAATTTTATTTATTTTTAACCCTTTGTCAGTTTGATGGGTATATGTTGGTAAAATGATATTACTTAATTTGTATTTTTTTAGAAAATTTGATTGGGGATTTGTGTGTCTTTCTTCAAGAACTGCCTCTTCATTTCTTTTGCCACTTATCTAGTGGTGAAGTGATAACTACTCAAAAATTTGCGTCAATGTTTCAGTGATTTTTTGGGTTATTTTTTTTAGATCAGATGTGATTATAGAAAAGGTTTTTCCCCTTTTAGCATATTTCTTTTAACTTCATTCTAGAAACTGACAGCCTTGAAAATAATTTTTCTTTTTGGAAGCTGTTTACTTTTTTTTTTTTAAGCAATTGGGGTTAAGTAACTTGCTCAAGATTACAAGGCCTGGTGTTTCTGGGTGGGTGCTAAGTGTCTGAGCCCGGGATTCGATCCCCAGGTCATCCCGACACTGGGGCTGGTGCTCTTACTCGCTGTGCTACCTGGCCGCCCCTAACATTTACTTCTTAACATAATGAACTGCCATCTTTCCTTGACATAAAACTTATTGAATCTAAAGTTGAGTCTGGAAAAAATATTAAATAAAAGCATTATTCATTGATATTCCAGACTACCACATTGCATCATACTTTCTACCTCCCACCAAAGGTGAATATCACATCATCATTAAAAATATTACTCATAAAGTTTTTTTCAAAGTACTGTATAGTAAAGGTCTATTTTGGGGGTGTGTGGGGGTGGGGTGGGGACTAGATCGCTGTTGCTTGAATCTCCTAATCTGACCATAGCAATTAGTTCATTTAGTCAGTATTATGAAAGTCAATGATAAACTATAGATTAAAATTACTCAGGATTTACCTCAAAGCTACAATTTAAAAAAAATTGTTAAAATTTTTTTCAGAAATTAAAATTAATATTTTGTTTAAATAAGTCCATTCCCTGTGAGAAGTCATTAGAGAAAGAATATTGATTTTAAAGTCAGAAGATCTATATTCAGATCCTAGTTCTGATGCCTGTTTTACTTCCATTACCTTGACAAATCATGTGGTTTCACATTTTCTGAATTGTAAAATGAGAATACTGATATTTCCACTGTCTGCTTTACAGGACTATTGTGAGAGAAATGCTCAGAAAATACTAAAACACCATAGAAATGTGAGTTATTATTATAGTTGTAACCTATTACATCACAAATGGAATGGAGACAGTGATTTTGGATTTGTTGAATAAAACTGGAATATTTGAACATAGGGATAATCTTTCAGTTTGCTTGTCAAATTGAGGGCAAGAAGAATTCTCTGGTCATGGTAACCCTGTTAGTGTTAAAGGGGAAAATTAAAAGGAAATAAAAGAAAGTAATACTTTGTATATCAGATGATAAATGCATGCGGCTGGTTACTCCTAAGAAAAGATGTACAGTATGAAAAGTGAACAAGTATTCAGAAGACCAATGATGAAGCATGCTTCTCACCTCTTGGTAGAAAGTTGATGGACCAGGGTTACAGAATGAGACATACATTCTCAGACAATGGCCAGTATGTTGATTGAATATTTATGTACATATATTTTTACACATACACACAGATTTGTTGTTATAAGGGAAGGCTTTTTATTTTTATTTTTTTGAGGGAGGAGGAGACTTATGGGAAGAATGGAGGATAGTGATATAGATACCAAAAAAAGGAAGAAAAGAACGAAAAGAATAACAATAACAATAAAATATAAATAGGAGAGAATAAAAGTTCATAAGGGGACACAGGCAAGGAGGGTCATATTAGGATTACCATGTGTACTTTACAGATATTTTAAAAGCACGAATTATAAACAGATTTACAGTTTTATGTGCATTCCTCTTTCTCTGTTCTTTTTATGGAGAAATGCTTATTTTTGTCAATTTCATAATAAGAAATAAAATTTAAAAATGAAAGATTTTGATAAATTCATGGATTAAGAATCCAGAATGGATTACTTAGTGAGTTATATTTTGGAGGTACAAATTTAACCTTTGAAGTTGTTGACATGGCATCATAATTTGGTTATTCTTTTTTGGTATAAAACATTTAAACTGATGATGACTGGGTTTCCCAGAACAGAAGAATTAAATTCTGATAACTTTATTTAAGAATTCATGATGCATGTAATGTACTCATTTATCTTAAGGAGACATGGTAGATTCCTAAAAGAACAGCTTCTAGGTATCTTTTTATCATGTTTGGTCAAGCATTAAAATAACAATTATTTTAAATAATTTCGGAAGTTTTCAACAAGGGCACTTGGGAGGGATTACTATAGCTAAATATATTCCCTAGGCAAAAGCATGTGGTATTATTCTTTGGCATTAATCTAGTACTTACTAATTATTTCTAATGAAACGGATATTTTTTAACTAAAATATTAGTATTTTAACATGATACCAAAATTATGGTTTTGTGTGTGTGAGTGATTTCTTTACCACACTAAGTAAGAATAAAGATCGTCCTTGGATTTGTAACTCTAGGCTTCATTTGCATGTTTTTTATTGTTAGTACTACCTTCAATTTGACAGTTGAAGTCAAGATTGTCAGATAAAAGGTCTATGCCCATAGGGCAACTCTGTCTTCTGTACAGCTATAGGTGCTAATAATGGCAATTTATTGAGTCACAAAATAAGAACTAAGGAAATTTAGAATAGGTGAAACTAAAAATGGGATCATTGAGGAGGTCATTAGTTTTAACTTGTGACCAAATGTCAATTGAGAAAACAGGCTAATGTGTTTGTCTCTTCTTAGTGGAAACCGGGAAGATAAAATTTTTTTGTTTTGTTGTATTTCTACATTTGGAGGGTTGGAAACTTTTTAAAAAAAGATATCTTATTAGGCTATTTTGTTAGGGTACTTTGAGGCAAGCATTGTTTTCCAGTCTTTGATACCTTTCTTCTTTAAAGGAACCACATTTTAAAAAGTGATTGCATTGGATTAAATTCTGCACATACTTGTTAAGTGTCTACTATGTTTAAAGTTTAGAACAAATAGCTGGAAATGCTAATAATGTAAGACAAGTTTCTTTCCTCAAGGAGCTCACAATCTAATCAGAATGCCGAAAGGGATACTTTGGAGAAAAACAAAACAAAATTTTGTTTTACAGCATTATCACTTCTGTCTTAAACTTCCTACAACCCCTCTCCCCGATCATGATGTTGTTTTTAGTGTAACATCTCTGTATTCTTCTGATACTTTCTAACATGTGTAAAACATTGTTTATTTAAATGAAAGGTTATCTGTTCTTCCAATTCAATTAGTGAATTTTTTAGAAACTGATAGCTGTGACAAGTTTGCCAACATTGTGGCTAATTTACTATAAATTATAGGACAGAATTACATACATACATATATACATGTATACATACATATGTACAAACACACATTGTTATGGGACAAATTAGAAATTACTCATATAACCCAATGGAGTTCTGCCTTACTTCCTCCGCTTCCTTTCAAATATAGCATGAACTTAGCATGAAACGGAGCAAGTGGGCCAGATTCTAGAACCTTTCTATTATAAGTGGAATTGCTCTGGGGTCTTGCTAAATCCCTTTTCAACAGAAGACACGTCAAAAGGGACAATGACTGTAACGCTGGAGCTTTCTTTGGAGTTAAAACATCTGGAGTTCAGAAAAGACCACCAGTATAGGAGGAGGAAGGGGTTCCATTTTGGAGCAGTGGTAGGATTGGGAGCAGATTGAGAAATTGTCATACTATTGTAATGTCACTCAGAGTTCGCTAAGGATGGCAAGCTGTTAGGAAATCTTCGAGAGGTAGGACTGTAGAGTCACAAGAACCTTTGCTTTCTTCCCAGTCTTTTTCTTAGAGGGACATTGTAAAAGACCTACATTTCCTTCATTCTCTGTAAGCCTTGGGGGTACATGGGTCCCTCCTCTATACAGAACATTTGGAGGGAAAAGAGAAAGAAAGTGATAGGCAATGATGTTTTCTCTGAGGTTGTAGAAGAATTTATTTACTTTCACTTTCATTTCTGATATATTAAAACCATATGGTACATAAAGAAGAGAAATGGATAGTGAATTCTTCTAATGAATGGGGGCAGAGCCAAGATAATTATGTTGTTGTAGTTCAGCCCTTTCAGTCATGTTTGACTTTTCACGACTCCATTTGGGGTTTTCTTGGTAAAGATATTGGAGTGGTTTGCCATTTCCTTCTCCAGATAATTTTACAGATGAGGAATTGAAGCAAACAGGGTTAAGTGACTTGCCCAAGCCACTTACAGGTCATACAACTAATAAGGTTCTGAGGCCGTATGTGATCTCAGGAAGATGAACCTGACTTCAAGCCTGGTACTCTATACACTGCGCCACCTAGCTGCCTCTGAGATAATTATAGTAATTAGTTTTAAAAAATATTAATATTTTATCTCTTTGATTAGATAAGGGAAAGTGGTACCTTGCACAAGGTATAAATACACTTTCAAACTCCACTTGCATGCAGGTCATGAAGGTAAAACGTAGATGTTGCCAGTAAGAGGATTTAGGATTTGGAGGCTGTGAGCACTTTCTAGTGGTAAGTGAGGATATTACATCCTGCCAAAAAGTTTGCTGTTATGGGTACTTAGTGGCCTAAGGGGGAGAAGCCGCTCAAGTATAGGACTCCGTAGTGGTTAGATCAGGTATTGCGCTCTTAGTTACTCCAAATCTCTTGACTATATTTTTTTCAGATGTGACAGTTGTCTCTCTGTATGTGTAAGGGACACAGTATACACCCAGACACCCACACTGGTTATAGGATCAACTACAATAATTCATCAAAAAATGAATGATTGAAAAAAAAAGATGGATTGTACACATGGCAAGAGTAAATGATAATGGATGGATAGCCCAAGATTGTGAAGGTGGCCCACAGTATGTTGGATGAACTTCCTTTGATGAACTAATGGGAAAACAATTGGCACATCGATTTTGAGTCGGAAGGTGCCCTAGAAACCCAATCTTATCCTTTTACAGATCAGAAAACTGAGACACAGAGAGATCAAATGATTTTCGTAGTGTCACATAGCAATCGATTGATTAATAAGCATTTATGTACTTACAGTGTACCAGGAACTAAACATGAGTAGGCATATAAGGAAGGCTATAAACCTAGGTATTCCTATTTCCAAATATATTGCCCTAACCACTAAACTATGCTTCTTCTCAGGGATGTGAATATGAATCATGCAGAAAGGGCAGGCATGAATGGTCTGTGATCTGAATCATTAGGAGGTTTTCCCCCATTGATGGAATCACAGATCCATCAGAGTACTGAAGTTCAGAAAACAATGATTTGTTACTTTTGAGAAAAAAGGGCAATCATATTCCTGGAGTACAGTCATTCCAGGCAATGGCTTTGACTAAGACCTCCGATGCAGGAGTTAGTTGGTAGAGCAGTTGGAGAAAAATGAGAGAAAGAAGTGACTACATCACCTGGTGCTTCAAAAAGAAAGGAAGAAGGAAAAAAAGGAAAGAATAAAAGAAGGCAGGAAAAACTGAAGGAAAGAAAGAAAGAAAATGAAGGGAAGAATTTTAAATTAATATACTCAGATATAATAATCTTCTTCCAACCCTCTATAACAGTGGCAAAAATGATGGAATATCCTCTCCCTTTCCCATCTTTCACACCCTTTTCCTTTGGATACACATGACTTCTTTGTGACATTTCCTTCTTCAGTGGGGCTTTTGATTTTCATTTCACTGGGTTTTCCCTGGATAGAAAGGGAAATAATTTCTCTAGGTTTGGCTTTGGTGTGCAAAATCAATACTGGAAAAGGGCAAAAGGAATAAATTTAGATTACTTCAAGATTTTTTTGGAGGGTCAGAGGTAGTGAGCCATATTTAAAAGATGTGTCTGGACTTCCAGCATATTTATTGACAAATATAGTTTAGGTCTCTGTCAAAAGAATAACAATAATTTTACAAACTTTATCAAAATCTGAAATATAGTATAAAATAAAAGCTCCCCCTAAATTTAAAAATATTGTGTTTGCTTAGAGGATCCTATAATTGCCACTGTCAGAACTTGGAATCACTAGTTACCATCATGCTAAGTTAAATCCTCTCCAGTTTTGTTTTGGTTTTTACTTCTTTCTGTGGGAGAGAGGGTAGCAATGAGAGGTGGTTATTGCCTCTTATTGTCGGGCTTCAGTGCTCCCTTTGACTGCCTGTGTACATTTATAATTCAGTGAGATGGGCCAAGATAAATATTTAAAACTTTAAAATCCCATCAGTAGTTGGAAGTTTCAAGTGATTCAACACTGAATTCATGGGGCCTCTGACTAGATTAGGGCTGGAAAAATGCAAAGATCCCTGTGTTCTCAAACATAAAAAAAACCAAAAATAATTTTTAGGGAAATGATAAGGCAAATGCGTGCCTATCAAGACAAGAAAAATGTTTGTAGAGACCTGGAAACAACTGCAATGGAAATTTCCTATTTGGTATGATGCCTGTGACCTTTTGAAAAGAAAATTTAAAAAGAAAGAGGGAAAAACGTAACCAGAACACATCATTGTACAGTCATATACTATAAAGTTAGTCTGTCTACCCTTAAATGACATCATTGTTACTACTAAACTATTCTGAGAACAGATAATGCAAATAGATTTCCCACATTTGGATATTGCTTCCACTGCTTTTAAGGTGTTGTAACTCAGACTGCTTTTGCTATATTTAGCTTTTGTCTACCTTTTAAACTTAAAATTGTAGAAACAATTTCCCCTCATTCTGCTATTTAGATAAACGAAATATGAGAAATATTTGAATCAAGTTATTATAGGATTTAGCATGTAACTTAATAAATCAAATTAAGAAATGATTATTTCCAGAGGCAGAAATTCTGAGATAGCAGAAATTGAGGCACCTTAGTGTGGTGGTTTGATTACTGGACCAGGAGTCACGAAAATCTGTGTTTAAATCTCAACTCAAACACTTTAGCTACCTGTGTGACCCTAGGCAAGTCCCTTAAATGCACTTTGTCTCATTTTACACATCTGTTAAATTAGAAAGTTGGACCCAGTGGAATCTAAGGTATCTTCTAGATCTATGATCCTATAAGATTGTAGACTGAATAAAGATGAAAGATTCTCATATGGATTCAGACTAATGATTTATATATAGTCAATCTCATTTCTCATAGCATCTCTTCCAAACTTTCTCTTGTCCCCTCCTAGGGTCACACTTAGAACACTCGGAGGAGAAAGGAGCTCTTCCAGATCCAATGCCTGCACCTCAAAACTCCTCAACACCATCACCCATTCTCCCCTTCCCTCTGCTCAGAGTATAAAGTATACTCATGAGGTCTAATTCTTCTACCTGTGCTCCTGATCCCTCTCTGCACTCTGCTTTAACAGTCATCCCATTCCCCCCTATGAATCTTCAGTATTTCCATGGAAACTTGGTTCCTTCCTAGTCATCTACAAACAAGTTCACCCTTTTCATTCTAAAAACAAAAAAATAAATATATAAATAAGCTGAACTTTTCCATTTCATTAAGCTAATGCTCCATTTTCCTCTTTTTCCTTCCTGCTAAACTCTTTTTAAAAAATGTCCTTGGCTGGTATCATTACTTCATCTCTACAAACTCCTCACCCTTTGCATTCTCACCTCAGCCTCCAGCATTCTCCTGAAATTTCTTTTTTTCTTTTGCTTTTTGGAGGGGGGGAAGGGCAGGGCAATTGGGGTTAAGTGACTTGCCCAAGGTCACACAGCTAGTAAGTGTTAAGTGTCTGATGCTGGATTTGAACTCAGGTCCTCCTGACTCCAGGGCTGGTGCTCTATTCACTATGCCACCTAGCTGCCCCTGCTGAAACTTCTTTCCATACTTACCAATGACCTTCTTCTAATTCACCAATCCCATGGCCATCCTTCATTCTTCTCCCATTCTGCTGCTTCTTTCACTAATGACCACTCTCTTCTACCATGATACTTTATTCTTCTTTAGCTTCTGGGATACCCTATTTTCCTAATTATTATCATATCCACAGTTTGAACTGTGTCAACAATCCATATAGTTAATAGTGTTGGACCTGGCTTAAGGCAGGACACCTGGAATCTGCAAATTCCTCTTCAGATACTTAGAAACTATGTGATCCTGAGTAAGTCACTTAACTGCTCAGTCTCCATTTTCTCATCTGTCAAATTAGGATGATAATATCATCTACTTCACAAGTTATGAGAATCAAATTAAATAATATATGTAAAGAACTTCATAAATATTAAAGTAATATATAAATTATAATGATAATCCTTATTATTACAATTATTACCCCTTTAATCATTGCAATGTTGCCCTCTTCCTGATTTCTTAATGTAAGTGGCTTCAGCTATCATACCTAGGAAGATAATTTCCAAATCCATATTTACTGATTTTTATTCTGAGCTTCAGACCTATATTTCCTGCTCATATAAGGACATCTCAATGGGTAATTTTTTTTAAAGCAATCAGGGTTATGTAACTTGCTCAAGGTTACACAGCCAGTTATTTCTGGGTGTGGTGCTAAGTATCTGAGCCCAGATTTGATCCCCAGGTCATCCAGACACTGGAGCCAGTGCTCTTACTTGCTGAGCCACCTGACTGCCCCCTCATTTGGTAATTTTACAAGCATTTATTAAGGTTATATTATTATATTATAAAAGCATGTTAGAACTTTATAAAGTTATAAAATCATATTATTTTATTATTATATGACAAAATATAATTTAACAAGTTGTTTATAAAGTTGTGGTCTTTTAAAAAAGACAATAATTGTGGACAACAAAACTTTAATTGTTTAAAAAGCTAAGCATATTTTAAAATTTTCTTTTGTTCAAATTATTAAAAAGAAAAAATAATTGAAAACTAAGAGAGCCAGGGCTTGAATGGAAAAGGAGATAAAAATAAAAATAGGGGTTTAGTAAGAAACTGGTGCTAATATTTTCCCTTGCAAGTTGCCTTCCAGGTTGGGAGAAAGGGTTCCTGGCAAAGTTGATATGAATCCTACCTTTGCAGCTGAAAGCATTGTCAGTTTTTGGCTTTTATAGGCTTGGCCCTGAAACCTAGAATTAATTTTCTTCATTCTTCCTTTTCTACTGTTCAGGTACCACAATAAGAGAATCTTTAATTGGAAGTGATGGCAGAAATCATTTAGTCCCTCCCATACCTGAAAAAGACTCTCCTCAATTACTGTAAGTGGTATTCCAGTCTTCACTTGCATACCTCCAGTGAGGGGGATCCCATTTACCTCCCAAGGTAGCATGTTCCATTTTTAGTTAGCTCTAATTATTAGGAAGTTTTCCTTTATCCCAGGTCTGAATATGCCTCTTTGCACCTTCTACTCACTGCTCTTAATTATGGGATCTCTGGCAAAATAGGACAAGTTTAATTCTTCTTTCATGTAACAGCCTTTCACGTATTTGAATATGGTAATCAAATGTCCCCTTAATACTCTTTTCAGACCAAGCATTCCCAATCTTATCCTTATGTAGCATGAACATAGGCATTCACCATTCCAAAGGAAGTATAAGACACTCTTTGGCCTTGGACTCCTCAGCACACACACTTATTAAAGACCCAACAAAGAGAAATAACTGGCATCATTAATGGTTTAACCTTGGAAAGAAATGAGATTTTATTAGTGGAAGTAACACTAAAAAAGATGCATTATCATCTACTTTAACACTTTACCCTAAGGAACACTGGGCCTTTCCATGCACCCTGCATTTGAACTATCCCATATGTGTTGTCTTTCCCCATTAGAATATGCGCTCCTTGAGTGCAAAAACTGTTTTGTTTTTCTATTTATATCCCCAACTTTAGCACAGTGTTTTTCACATGGCAAATGTTTAATAAATGTATTTTCCTTCCTTCCTTCCTTCCTTCCTTCCTTCCTTCCTTCCTTCCTTCCTTCCTTCCTTCCTTCCTTCCTTCCTTCCTTCCTTCCTTCCTTCCTTCCTTCCTTCCTTCCTTCCTCATTGTGATCCTCTGTACACTCTACTAGAATAGATCCCAGAAATGGACATAGAACTCCAGATCAGAGAAGAGTATGGTGAGACTATTATCTCATTATTCCTAAAAGCTATACCTATCATAATGCAGTTCAAGATGGTGCTAGTTTTTTGTCCAGCATCATACTTTTGGTTTATATTTGAATTTAAAGTCCACTACAAGTCCATCTTTTTTTTCCCCACATCAACTGTAATCTTATAATACCTTATCTGTCCTATATTGTACTTATACAGGTATTTAAAAAAAATCATTAATAACATGAAGTACCTAACTTGCAACTTTGCCGGAGGCTACTCCCATGGGACACTTCCCTGCTTTCTTATCTCTTGCTTCACTACTTTATCTATATGACTCAAGTTCAGGGTTCCAGGAACTGCAAGAATGTTGAAGCCTCTCTTGCATGGAGGGAAGATTAGGGGGTGGTGGTCAGTCAACCTTCTGAGATCAGATATGGCCCAGGTGGATGGGAACAAAGCTCAAGGGGGTCCTTGGTATGGATTTGCACCCATGGCAGATACCTCAAAGCTAACTCTCGACTTTGCCCCCTACATATAAACAGATCTTTTGGTTCCTCTACAACTTTTCAGAGTGTAAAGGGGTCCCCAAGACCAAAAACATTTGAGAACTGCTGCTTTAAGTTCTTCTCCTCTCAAGTGCTGGGCATGAGAGTAATTGTAGATGTGAACAAAATATTGTCTGTTTTTTCCTTTGTCCCAGAGCTGTGGTTCCAAACTGGAACTGACAGGAAAGCCTACTTTGTTCTTTGTTGGAATTAAAGGTGGATGTGTTTCTTGTCAGAAGAGGAAAGGACTAAGTGAACTCTGGTTGATTGCAGAAGAGCAAGAAAGTAAAGAGTTAAAAAAAAGTAAATCATCTGTGTTCTTTAGAGTCTTCTCTTTTTTTTTTTTTTCCATTTTTCAAATGCTTTATTAACTTCTGATTCACATCATTCATTTCCGCCAGATTTTGAGTTACAAAATTTCTCCCCATTTTTCCCCTACCCACTGCCCCAAAATAGCAGTCCCACATTCTCCTCCTCCAATCTGCTCTCTCCCTTATTTTCTCCCATACCCCTTTCGACTTTTCCAGTAGGTCATGGTGGATCTCTATGCCGCAGTGCCTGTATATCTTATTTCCCAATTACATGTAAGATAGTATTAATAATAGCATATACATATATATATATATATTTAATATATTTAAACACTTGATTTTAAAACTTTGAATTCCAGATTCATTCCCTTCCTCCCTTGTCACCCACCCTTACTGGAAGGATAAGCAGTTCCGTATAGGTTGTACATGTGTGGCTAATGCAAAACAATAACATAGTAGATATATTGTAAAAGACTGCCAATATTTCCTTCCCTCCTATCCCACCTCCCACTTGTTCTATTCTCTACTTTGATCCAGTCCCTTTTCCAAAGTGGGTGCTTCCAAATTCCCTCCCCCCCAGCCTGCCCTCCCTTCCATCATCCCCCCTCTCATCCCCTTCCCTCATACTCTCCTGTAGGGTGAGATACCCTATTTAGTGTGTATTTCATTCCCTCCCCAAGCCAAATTCAATGACAATAAAGCTGACCCATTCCCTTTTGCCTTCCTATTCTTCCCCTCTATTGTAACCATTTTCCCTTGCCTCTTTATATATGAGATAGTTTACCCCAATCTGTCTCTCCCCATCTTCTCTCATTATATTCCTCTCTCACCTATTCATTTTACCTTTTAAGTATCATCCCTTCCTATTAAATTGGTCCTGTGCCTTCTATCTATGTATACCTGTAAACATATGTATATACACATTCACATATGTATTCATATGCCCATATACCCTCCTATATAGACATATATACATATATATGTGTGTATATATATATATATATATATATATATATTTCTATTCCCTTCAACCGTTTGCATACTGAGAAAAGTTTCATCACTTACAATTATTGTTTTCCCATGTAGGAATGTTAATAGTTCAACTTTAATAAATTCCTTATGACTTCTTTTCCCTGTTTACCTTCTCCTGCTTCTTTTGCTTCTTGAATCTGAATGTCAAATTTTCTATTCAACTCTGTTTTTTTTTCATCAAGAATGCTTGAAAGTCCTTTATTCCACTGAATGACCATATTTTCCCCTGAAACATGATACTCAGTTTTGCTGGATAGGTGATTCTTGTTTTAATCCCAGCTCCTTTGACCTACGGAATATCATATTCCAAGCCCTTCGATCCCTCAGTGTAGAAGCTGCCAGATTCTGTTTCCACAATATTCAAATTGTTACTTCCTGGCTGCTTGCAATATCCTCTCCTTAATCTGGGAATTCCGGAACTTGTCTATAATATTCCTAGGAGTTTACTTTTTGGGATCTTTTTCAGGAGGTGATTGGTGGATTCTTTCAACCTCTATTTTGCCCTCTGCTTCTAAAACATCAGGGCAGTTTTCTTTGAGAACTTCCTGGAGGGTGATTTCTAGGTTCTTACTTTGATCATGGCTTTCAGGTAGTCCAATAATTTTTAAATTATCTCTCCTGGATCTATTTTCCAGGTCAGTGGTTTTTCCCATGAGATATTTCACATTGCCTTCTATTCTTTCATTTGTTTGGATCTGTTTAACAGCATCTTGATTTCTCATAAAGTCATTAGCTTCCATTTGCTCTAATCTAATTCTGAAGCAATGATTCTCCTCATTGAGCTTTTGAGATTCTTTTTCCATATGGCAAATTCGGTTTTTTAAAGCATTCTTCTCCTCATTGCCTTTTTGAGCCTCTTTTGCCATTTGAGTTAGTTTATTTTTTAAGGTGGTATTTTCCTCAGTCAGGCTGTTGACTCTCATTTCTTAATTTCTTGCATCTTTCTCATTTCTCTTCCCAATTTTTCCTCCACTTCTCTTATCTTCTTCTTAAGGTCCTCTGTGGCCTGTAACCAGCTAGTATTTTCCTTTGAAGCTTTTGGTGTAGAAGTTCTGACTTCACTGTCTTCCTCCTGTTCCATGCTTTGCTCCTTTTTGTCCCCCAAATAGGAGTCTAATGTTGGAATCTTCTGTTTACTTTGTTTCCTTTGCCTGGTCATGTCACCCCTCAGTCACTTGACCCCTGGGCTTTTTGCCACAGTAGGACTCTGCCACCAGACAGGGGAGCTTTTGTCCCAAATGCTAGGGTTTTCTCAGCTGCCAGAGGTATTAGATGGGTACCCTCTCTGAGGCCTCCCCACTCTGTGGAAAGCTGGACACACACCCCAGGACCTCCACCCTAGACTGTAATCCAGATCCAATTAGGTTAAAGCAAGAGTGATTACCCCTCAGACTGGTCGCTTGGTCCCCCTACACTCTGCAGGCCAGGAGCTGAAGCTGCTATGTGGCGCTGGCTGGCTGTTCCAGCATCTCTGTGACTTCTCTCCCTGAGGGCAAAAGCCCAGGCACTTCCATTTACTAGGTCCCAAAGTCCAGACTGCACTGACCTCTCATTTTGTCCTTCACATCTATGTGTTGATAATTCTCGAAATGGCCACAACTGCTGCTGATCTGGGCTGGTCAGACCCTTTCTGGGGCTAAAACTGCTGGCTCATGGGGGCCTGGGCTCTGCTCCCATAGAGCTGTGCTGGTCAATTCCGGCGGCCTGCTGGGCTGTCCTCAGTGGGAGGTTAGCTTCTCTGTGTTATTTTGTGGGTTCTGCAGCTCCAAAGTTTGTTCATAGTCCCCTTTTTACATTGATTGGGGAAGATGGAAACCAGAGCTGCTCAGAGGTCCTGCTTCTACTCCTCCATCTTGACTCTGCCCCCGAGTCTTCTCTTTTTTAACTAGGATCACAAGATCATGGACTGAGAGCTAAAAAAGCCACCTAATCCTACTTTTCTCATTTTGTAGCTAATAATCATATTATATTATGTCAGAGTTAAGCTAAAAAGCTTGCTCATTGGCATCAGGAAGGTATCAGATAAAGTGTAGAAGAGGACAAGAACTGAACGAGAAAGGACTGAGAGATAGGTTCACATCCTGACAAGGAGACATTTTGATAAAGATAATGTTTCACATAACATAGGAGCCATAATAAGGGTGATAGGTATCTCTGGATAATGAAAGTGCATCTTATAAATCTCTAATAATATAAACCAAATGTCAGTTCCCTTAAGATATGTAATGCTCTTTTTGAATACTTTCATATTTTTCTATTACTTGATATGTCATGCTACAGACAGATACAGAGATGATATGCTGCAATTAATCAGCTGTCTCAGGAAAGGGACAGGATGAGGGAGTTTCCTCATTTGGAAGTTTACTATCCCCTTATCCCTATCCCTCAGGAAAGGAGAATTTTAGACATTGTTATTACTAAGGGTATATAAAAAAGAAAAATTCTTATATGCATTTTTATGGTCTTATTTTGGTACCATTTTTGGAGGCTACAGTGTTACCCACGGGAAAGAAAATGAACAAGAAGCACTTCTCTTTTGATTTTAGTTTATTTTCAATTGATAAACTTTTATTTTCTCTTTCTTCTGTCTCCTCAACCCCATGCTTGATAAAAAAAGAAAAAAATTAACAAGCCCTTTAACAAATATGCATAGCTAAGGAAAACAAATTTCTGTATCAATCATGTCCAAAAATGTGTTTCATTGTACATCTTGAGTACATCACCTCTCTGTCAAAAGGTGGGAAACATGAAGCCCCTTACTGGTGTTCTGGATTTATGGTTGGTCATTGCACTGATCAGAGGTCTTAAGGCTTTCAGCCTATTTTTGCCTTCACAATTTAACTGTTCATATGTAAATGGATCTCCTGGTTGTCCTCACTGCACTCTGCATCAGGCATTCAAGTCTTGCCAGGTTTCTTGGAACCTGTCCATCTCATAACTTTTTTAACCAATGCAATAATATTCTATTACATTCATATATCATAATTTGTCCAGTAATTTCCCAGTTGATTGAAACCTCTTAATTTTCAATTCCTTGCCACTATGAAAACTGCTACTATAAATATTTGTGTACTTAGGCTTCTTTTTCCTTTTTCTGTGATCTCTTTGGAGTATAGGCCAAGCAGTGGTATACCTGGATCAAATTTAATGATTTTTGGGGCAGAGTACTGAACTGTTTTTCAGAATGGCTGGACAGCAGAACCTATCTCTTTCCCATAACTATTCCAAAAGAGCAACTCATTTTCCAATTTTTATTTGGTAGCATTCATAACACTCTTTTACACTAGCCAAGCATGCATTTTGGGCCCTGCTCTATGCTGAACAATACGCAGGATACCAAAAAAATGGGACTTGGTTTCTGTTGTTAAAGAGCAGATGAGTCTGATAATAACACGACTGTACAAGGCTGTAGGGGCTCACCATTCTTGGATATAGAACATGCACCTCTTCTACAGGCATCTAGAGAAAAGATAAGGGATTGTTTGATTAGAGTATCACTTCATAAGAGACAATATTTAAAAGTGTTTTGATTTCTCTGTACAGGTGGTATTTTTTCATTTTTAGAACAGTGAGAAATTATTTCATTGGAAATTTTGAGATTTTAAAGTCTTCCATTTAAGAATATAGATAGCTAGGGGTAGCCAGGTGGCACAGTGAATAGAGCACTGGCCCTGGAGTCAGGAGGACCTGAGTTCAAATCTGGCCTCAGATACCTGACATACTTACCAGCCATATGACTTTGGGCAAGTAACTTAACCCCTATTGCCTTCCAAAAATCCAGAAAAAAAGAATATACATAGTTTTGTTCTTGGTCTCTCTCTCTTAGAAGCCTCCCTTCAAGTCTCAGCTCAAGGATTACCTACTTCAATAGATCCTCAATGGTTATTATTAATAGCTAGCATTTGTATAGCACCTACTGTGTGCTAGACACTGTGGTAAGTGCTTTACAAATATTATTTAAGTTGATTCTCACAATGACATTGTGAGGTAGGTGCTATTATTATCCCCATTTTATTAGTTTACAAAACTGAAGCAGATGGTGGTTAGGTGACTTGCCCAAGGTCACACACAGCTCTTGTCTGAGACTGATTTTGAACTTGGATCTTCCTGATTCCAGATCCAGAACTCTATTTACTATGCCAATTTACTTTGGATATATTTTGTATTCATTTATCTAGGTACTTTTCTTCCCCCCCCCCTTCCTAGAATGTAGATGTCTTGAGGGCACATACTACCTTGAGTTTGTCTTTGTATTATTAGTGCATTGCACAGTGCCTGATACATACAAGTTAGTTAATGAATTCTTGTTGAATGGAGTGTAGTAGAAAGAGTGCTTTGGAGTCAGAGCATATGAGTTCAAATCCCAGTTTTGCTTCTTATGACCTGTGTGACATAGGGAAGATTGCTTAACCTCTCTGGGCATCAGTTTCCTTACATGCAAAATGAGAAGGTTGGTGTACATGCCTTTTGAGGTCAAGTCTACAAGTCATCAAGTATATAGTAAACATGCTGGGAATAGAAATACAGTCCCTGCTCTCAAGGAGCTTATATTCTAATGGGGAAGATAGTACCTAAAATGAAGGTTTTAGTTACAGTTCTATATATTGTGCCTATGAATTGAATTCCTTGGTTATCTTATAGAATAATTTATAGATGTTCTGGCACCTGATAATAATTCCTTTCTTTGGCAAGTAACTTCATACTTTTGGCCCTTTCAGGGGGTCCTCAAAATCAAAGCTATTTTCATAATTATCCTAAGGCGTTGTTGAATATATTAATGTAGATATAGAATATAGTAATGTTGAGGATAGTAAATATAGATAGCTAAAATCCACATAAACAAAAGTTCTTGCTGAAGGGTGCAGTGGGGTTGGGAGTGGAGGTGGTCTGTAATAATTTTTAATAGTGTAAAGGGTCCTGAGACCAAAAACGTTTGAGGACTGCTCTGCTAGGACAAACCCAGGCCTTGCCCTGAGTACTCCCCAATTCTCTCTTATCTCTACTCTGCAGGGAAGGGATGGGGAGGGAGCAATAATATTAAGGGCCAACACTCTGGAGATCCTGCCCACCACAACCCATCAAACTAAGTCATGTGCTCAGTCATGACTCTAAAGCTCTCTGGAGGTTTATCTATACTGAAATCTTTGCCAGGATAAAGTCAGTGTGGACAGTGTCTGACGATCATTAAGTGAACAGATATCCATCTCTCCCTCATGGTTTACACCAGTGGTGTCTAATTCAAATATAAGTGGAGACCACCAACCCATTCATAAAGATCCCTGTGGGTGGCATATTGACTTAGAAAATTACATCTTAACATTACTTATGTTCTATTGTATTCTTATTTGTTTTGTATTTCCCAGTGGTATTTTATTCTGGTTCCTGGTTTCTTGTCTTAGTGTTTGATAGCGCTGGTCTCCAGTATTGAAACCAAGAGATTCAATGTCAATGATAAGAAGCTCTTTCTTCAATACTATGACCCAGTAGACATCACTATTGGACAGGGAGAAGTTAGATGGGAGAAGGGTGGGATCTATTAAACCCCTGATCTCCATTTAAGTAACTAGAAGGGATCAGCAGTTCAGAATCACATTGCAGAGACCACAGCTAAGAAGTATTAGTTATTGTTATTGTTATTAAGTATTGGTTAACTTCAACATTACTGAAGAAAGTCATGAGCTGAGGCTGCCTCAAAATTCCCTGCTTCTACTCAGATATCTCAAAGCAATAGCTTATACTTTAAACTTATATCTCCCCCTCTCTTCTCTTCTATCCTACCTTGAGGCCTGAAACCTGGTTCTATTTTCACCTCTGTCACTGATTATGTAACCATAAACAAGTCTCTTTACTTCTCTGGGGTTCATATTTCTCATCAGGTGTGAGCAGGGTATGGGCGGGGGGGTGGGGGGGTGGACCAAGTGATTCCCCAGGGCCTCGTGTACTTTGAAAGTTCTGTGATTCTTAAGCAAAACTTACCTGACATAAGGTCCATTATCTCAGGTCTACTTTTCTATTTTTCATGTGATAGTTGATGAACTGATTCATACTAAGATGTGAATGTCTAGTAATATCTTACTTAATATGCTTCAGCTCTAGGAGTATTTGTATTTTAACAGTTTCTAGAGACATAAAACCTTCATCCAAAGGATTGAATCTCTGATGGGAATTTCAAACACTACTATAACAGTCTGGTGAAAGATAATATGGGGATAGAAAGAGCCTTTTGAATGATCTTCATGTAATACATTCTTGGCATTTGAGTACCCTTGCCTACTTTGGTGAGAGCAATATCTTAAACTCCCTCCTTGCTCTCTTTCCTCCAACTATGCAAATTAGGATGGTTTTGGCTCAGGCAATTGACTCAGCTTCCTGGTCACCTAAATACATAACAAGGGGCTGGATCTTCCCATCTCTCCCACCCCCACCCATACATTTGTGACCGGAGAATGGCAGCATGAGCTGTATTGAGAAACTGTGTGCAACTGTATCAATGTTTTATCAGGGATGACTATGTCTTTCCGCTCTTAATGGCTTTCCCCTACCATGGCTAAGTAAACATTTTGTTCACATAGATGGAGTATGAGTATTTCATTTCATTCTAATTTTATACCTAAACTAACAAAGGATTAGTCTGACTCAGGCTCAGTCTGTGACATCTACTTTAAGGCTAGCTATGTGTCAAATGATCTATTTTATTTATAAACATGATTACTGATGATCATTCAAATGGTTAATAAAAGGGAAATTTCTGATTTTTCCATTTCCTTCAAAATCCAATGAATTCTATAGCAACAAAGTGAACTGTGTAAGAGTTTGTGTTGAACTTCACGACATGATCATTTATAAACAAAAAAAAATTGGGCAAAAAGTTTAAGAAAGAAAATTTTCACATCATATTAGCATACTCATATCACAGAAAGACAGATTTACGTTTAATGCTAGAAGGCCTAGTAACATGATGGATGTATTTTAAAAATCTTTTGTTGATCTGTTGTTTAACATCCACTTAATTTTCCAAAATATATCTTTTCCTTTGTCTCTTAGAGAACAATTCCTTATAACAAAGAAATTCAGCAAAATCAACAGAGATAAAAAAAAGTCCGTTATCATATACAGCACACCACACCTATGAGAAACGATAGCAAATGGTCTTGGAGTCAGGCAAACTTGGGTTCTAATCCTACCTCTGACACAAACTGTGTTTCCATGGGCATATCATTTCACCTTTAAGTGTCTCCAGACAACTCTCTAAAACTATAAATTGCAAAGAAGGTCTGGACTTGCATTGGTAGGGAGTTTCCTCATCTGAGAACACCCTATGCCAAATGAAATCATGGGTCTAGTCCCTATTCCATATATTTTTAAACTCATTAATTTGCTTTTTGAAGGAAATTTTGCTGATGGCTGGTCTTCCATTCTGTGTTGGGATTCTTTCATACCCTGCAGTTCTAGGCTTTGGTCGCTTGAGGGCAACATGATCACACATGACTGAACAGGTCACATCGTGGAGTGGAATGTCTGAGTCGAGGAATAACATTGTAGACTGTCCTACTTGACCTGAAGTTTAAAAAAAATGGTCAAGTGGAAAGAATTTTCTAAGGCTACTGAAATGACTTCATTTTCCTTAAGACAGCATGGAAACACTAGAAAAAATGAGACATAAGCAATAGCACTTTTGGTATTTAGACAAGACAATGTAAATTTCTAATAGGAATACTATTATAAAGTGTATAATTTGCATAAGAGTAAAGAATATTTAAACAAGAGATAATAGAATAAAAAACTTATGGTTGGAAAAGACCTTTGAAGTCATCTAGACTAACTCATTTTTTAATGAGGAAAGAGGTTCACAGAGGTGTTTAACCAAGGTCACACAACTAGTAAGTGTCAAGACTAATTCTTGAGCCTAGTCTCTAAATGCAGGATTCTTCCTGGGAAACCAGAGAAAATCAGTTTGCGGTCTTAAAACAATGTATATGGGTTTATCATCCTTATTTAGAAATTTTGTTTTTAAAAAAAGTTTTTTCCTGGTCCTTCGAGCTTACGAAGTCAGACAGAAAAATCAGAGTGGATAAAACCTATATAGGATGACTAGAGTTGGCATATGTCATGGTGTTTAAGGATATAATAACTATCAACAAAGTTATCTGGGAAGAATTTTGAATGAGTTACTTACCAGAGGAAAAAGGGACAATTAAAATGAAAATGTTTCATATAGAAATAGCAATAGGAAAGAACTAGAGTCTGGTACAGGAGAAAGGTATCTTGAGAGTTGGAATCAAAAGACCTGAGTTCAAATCCTAGCTCTGTCATTTCTGCTTGTGTTACCTGGGGCTATGACATAAAATTTTGGGGGCTTCAGTTTCCTCATTATTTTATTTTTAAAATTTATTTTTATTTATTTCATTAACATTTCCCAATTACACGTGAAAGAATTTTTAAACAATCATTTAAAATAATTTTGAGTTCCAAATTCTCTCCCTCCTTCCTGCCCCTCTCCATTACTTTAGTTGCCTAGGGCACAGAGAATGGCTTGCCTGTGGTCACTCAGTTAGTATGAAAAAGAAGTAGGACTCAGAAAGGATGTACAATGTCATACAGCTTTGTCATTCATACCTATATTAATTACTATATTAATGTGGGACCCCTCCCAGGCATTTTAAAAGTACAGTAATATTAAAAACTTGCCATGTTTCATTCTGATTGTATTATTTGGACATTTCCAAATCATGATAACCCCCATTCTTTCAAAGGCCCTAGAGGCACAAAATCTTCAAAGTCTATTACAATAAAGGGAATCTCTGCATATCTTAGACCAGGGGTGGGGACCTTGCAGCCTCCAGGACACATGTGGCCCTCTAGGTCCTCAAGTGTAGCTGTTTGAATCCAAATGTCACAAATTTTCACAAATTTAGTCAAAGGGCCACACTTGAGGACCTAGAGGGCCATATGTGGCCTCAAGGTTGCAGGTTCCCCATCCCTGTCCTAGACCCTAATTTTAAGTCCATCAGAACTGAATCCTAAGAGTGCCTTTGATGTGAGTAGGTAACCCTAAGCTATCTCAGGGAATCCTGACTTCTATCTCTGAAGAACTTGGCTATAATGGAGTACAAAGGTGGGAATTACCCAGAACTTCAGGGAAAACTGCCAAACTCCAAATCTATTGGAGGCCTCTGCCCCAGCCAAGAAAGCCAGGTTTCTCTAGATTGGCACAGGAATGTGTGAGCTATAATGAGAGTTTCCAGTCTTATGATGTCAGAGGTTGGAGAAGCAACAGGGTATATTTAGCGCTTACAGGGAGCTCTGGAATATACATAACTTATAGGGAGTTCCAGAGAACTACACATGGATTTCCAGATGAGATCTCAAGTGTCTGAATGTTGAGATGTCAGCCTTTTTAATTTGTTGTCTTTGGCCTTGAAATCAAGAATAATTTGCATTTGTCAGGACTCCCAATTATTTGATGTTGTGTGTGTGTGCAGCCTGGTAAAATTTCTGATTTTAGAAATTTCTGTTATCCTGGTACATAAGGAAGATAGAAATCTAGGAGTCCAAAGGCAAGGTAGGGACAAGAGATTGGCAGAGAAATTGGTTATCTTGAGTATTATATTTTGGGTCAAGTTGTCTCTCTGGTAGACCAGCTGTAAAGTGAGGATCAAAGGATTTAGAGCTGGAAGGAGTTTAAGGGGTCACTAGTCCAGCCTCTTCATTTTATAGATGCACAGAGAGGTTTGGGCCACTATAGTGCAGTGGCTAGAGTGCAGAGCCTGAAGTCGGGAAGACCCATGTTCATGAGTTCAAACTCAGCTACAGACTCTTACTAGTGTGACCCTGGGCAAGTCATTTAACCCTCTTTGCTTTAGTTTCCTCATCAGTAAAATGAGCTGGAGAAGGAAATGGCAAACCACTCCAGTATCTTTGCCAAGAAAACCCCAAATGGGGTCATGAAGACATGACTGGAAAATGACCAAACAACAAGGACAGAGGTTTAGTGATATGTCTAAAATCACATTCCTAGTTAGGGGCAGAGATACAATTTAAACCCATCTTCTCCAAATCTAAATCCAGTGTTCTTTCTATTCCACAAAACTGCCAAATTATGAACTAGGTGCTGTTTTTCTATTTAACACCTCCTCTTTGGTGTCCTTTTCTCCCCCCTCAACATTTCTTCCTTCACCCTCACTTAACCTTCCCTTTTCTCCCCCATTATAACCTACTGTTAGGGAAGGAGATGAAAAATTCATTCACATTGACAGATACGTAAAAGGTAAAGTATGATGTGTAACTTCAAGAAATGATATTTGAACAGTTAGAAGAAAGAATTGTAATGGAATTAATTCCATCAGTTAGTGACAAGTCTAAAAGAAATCTTTTTTTCTGGCAGGGAGCAGCTTTGGTGACATTCAAATTAGACAAAGTAAGGGTAGATTATTCTCTCCATTTGCAAAGTGGACCTCTGGCCCCTTTTTCATAGAGATGAATAATGTGAAGAGAAGTCTATTATGAGGTCTATGATGGACCATTGTCCATAGAGTCCTACAATATACTAAAGGTTGCTTGTGTATGAGATTTTCTGAGGTGCTCATCCAAACTCCCATTCAACCTGATGGGTTTGGCTCAACCTCAGGGTTTGGCTACAACATCCTCTCATGATTTGGGGGGTTGGGGCACCCCTCAGAATTTGGGGATTGTCTTTCTAGTTCTGTAGCTTATGAACCCTCTTTGTTCACACAATTAGAAATCAATTTAGTTAATCTTAATTATGTTTTAGGAAAGATATTTACTAATGTGGTGTAGTAAGGTTAGTTCAAAACCTCATATACCCAAATCAATGACATATTCTCCCATAAGTACATCAAGTTCAGGGAAAAGTGATCACATGTGGCAAAGGGATAAGTAATCTCCTGGTCGCATGAAGTCTTTTTCTTCCTTTCCTGGGGTGCTCAAGGAGTTTCCCTTAGTCATGGCATAGCTTCTTTGCTGGGCTCCTTGTGAAGCCATGAATCTGCCTTCCTATAACATATCCAGGTATTGCTGTCGCCAGAGATGACACTACAGTGTTAATGCGAACTCTTAAATCCTTTGGATCCTTCAAAACTTGTAAGTTTTGCTGGCTCTGGCCAATGCTGGGGGAGGGAGGGAAATAAGGATAGAAGCTGAAATGCTTTCTCTACTTCCTCCCTTCTGTAATGTAATGCCAAGGAAAGGCAACTTCCCAAGGTTCAAAATACCAGCATAGGTGCTCTCCATTTTATTCAGTGAAAAACCAAGAACAGAGAAGATCAAAACATGACATCATTCAAAATACAGCATTTACTAAGTGTGATTAAATAATCTCCAAGTATTACCCCACCCCAGGACCTTCCAATCATTCAATCAATTACAAAGTCCCTGTTCTAAATACTACTCCATCCCTAGGCTATGCCTTCATTTAGTCCACCACAAAGCCCCTCTTCTCAAATGGAGATTAGTTTCCAAACATAAGTAAAGTACATTCATTTGTTCAACCATAGAACACAAAAAGGTCAAAAATTCCCCACCCCTGGATCACAATTGAATCTACCCCAAAGTTACATCAAGTTTAAGCACAGCACTTAATACCCAAATGGAGGTCTTTTCTTCATCTTGACAAGAGGCAAGTTCTCAGCAATCTTAGTTCCTGGGGAGACAAGGCTTAGCAAGGCCACAAGATACATTGCCAGTCCCTTCATCAATCCATCCTCTGTCTGCAGAACAGTCCTAGAACCCCTGAAAACATTAGCAAAACCCTCTCCCAGGATTTCTGTAAACATACAACAAGAAAATCCTTCTTCAGGGCTTCTGAACCAACAGAAAGGTTCCCAGACCCCTGCAACAACAGCACTGTCCTTCACCAGTGGACAGTATTCACTCTTTGTCTGCAGGACAGTCTCAGGGCTTCTTGACCAAAAGCCAGGTTCCAGGACTTCTTCAACAATAGGACTGTCTTTCACCAGTGGACAAATCTGGCAAAACAACATCAAAACAGACAAAGTACCAGCAAAACAGCCATGTCTCCTCAGTCCTTGGCAGCTCAGGGGGCAGGTCTCAAAAGTCCAGGGCAATTCAAAGCGGCACTCAGCAATTCTCTCAGTCTCTCTCTCTGTCTCCACGAGCTGCTGCTTCCAAAAAGTTCTTCTGCCTCTCCCTTGTCTCTCCAAATCTACGTCACCAGCTCCTCCCAGTTCAGGACTTTCTTTTCACATCAACAAGTCCATCCCACAGGTGGGATTAACAAGCTCTGGGTTTTAACACAATCAATTTGAAAACCAAGCCAATACAGGGGAATCTTTAAATGCCATTACTATCACACCTTCCTCCCCAGTCCTTTCCATATGGGGGAGGAGAGGGAATATTAGCTCTCTCCTTGTTTCAGCTTTGCTAGAATCTGAATCTCTTGATATTTTATAAAAGACCTCCCAAGGTGGGATCCAATTTCCTCAGCACTCTTCCTGTGCAACTTCATTCCAGTTGATCCATTCAGGCATCTCATGCTTACTTTAAATTGTTCAATTGATTGGTTGACTTAGTCTTCTCACATTGTTAAGGTATAAGGGTATATTATCACTTACTCAATCAACTGACTCTTACACCTGTCTGGCCTTATACTTGCTGGTTCTCAAAAGCTTAGAAGTGAGTATTTTGGTGCAATTTTAGAAAATTTATTTCATAGTGAATTGTCAAAGCTTGAGTCCTTTGTTTTTTAACTTCTTTCTGGACTTTTAAGCAGCAGTAATATAAGCTCAAGCTTATTTGGAAATACTGATGACATAGTACTCAGTAGCAGTCTTTGTTTTCTTTTTTTCAAACCCACATTCCTGCAAGCTTAAAGCAAGTTTCTGGGCAGGGATGGAGGTGTAATAATGTTCACAACAAAGCCTGGAATTTGGGCTTTTTATAATGACTGAATTTCCTTTTCTTTATTGAAGAATGGTTAATCACAAAATATTTCCCCAATTCCCCCTCTCTGTCTTATGGGCCAAATTTATATTATTATATTTTATGAATTTTTCACTAATCTGTAAACTCAAATGTTTTCTGTATCATAAATATTTATATTGCATGCTATTATATAATTATATCACATAACATAATAAGTTATAAGTATATAATAACATTACATAATTATAACTTTTTTACTAATCTGTAAACTCAGATATTTTCTATAATCAGAAAGCTATTGGAACATCCAAGTAGTGAGATCTAAGATTTCTCCATGCCAGGGGTGTGTCTCTATCCCTTTAATTCTTAGATTAAGAAAGATCTTACTCCTTCCCCTGCCTGCCAAATTTTTTTTTAATATGGTAGGTATACTATTAGTATTTCTTTTCTGACTGTTCAACCATTCTTTCATTCCTGTTTCATAGAACCATGAAATGTTATGGATTGGTTGGTCCTTATTTTGCAGATAAAGAAATTGAAGCCCAGAGACAAGTGACTTTCTCTTAGGTCACACCGCCATCATAACTGATACAAATAACAGTAGAATTTAGGTTTTTTGACTCTGTCCAGTACATTTTCAACTTCAGGGGCTATAAAACTCTTTCAAAGGTATCACTGAGAAGGAAAACAGACCAGCAGGTTTGATGCTTGAAGTTTTTCTCTCTTTTTGCACTTCGTCTTTCTAATTTTGACATGGTAATCACAGAATCCTCAGATTTCTGCTAAGTTTGAATTTGCTTTTGCTCTTGAGGTCTCACCAATGGTCTGCATTTTGTTTGGTGCCATATTAATAGTTTAGTCAACATTTATTGAGGACTTGGTATGTAGAAGGTTTAATGCTATGTATTATAGGTGATACAAAATTAAGTAAGCTCTAAAGGACCATATAGTCTTGTTGGGGAGCTAAGATACACTTAAAAATCTCTAATACAAGATGTAAGAAATACCAGAAGGGAAGTGTGGTGTGTTGTGAAATTAGAGTGAGAGATGATAATTGATCTGGTGAGAGTTGATGAGATTACCAAGAGAATATAAAATGGAAAAGAGGGCCCAGGACAGCACACTGCAGGACATACCAATCTATTAATGAGATTGAGAAGGCTCTGTTAAGCAGAAGGAGAGCCAGTACACAGCAATGCCTCAAAAACCTAGAAAAGCGAGTGAATCTAGGAGAAGGGTTATGGAGCAAGGTTCAAAATAGAGTGATGTCAGACTGAAGCCTACCATTTAAGGCCTTTCCATTTTTGGGAATAAACAACAAAATATCTTTGTGATGTAGCTGGCATTTTTCTAATGGGTGGTTCACACAGGAATGGAATCCTGGAAAAATCTGGTATTACTAGGTATACCAATGTACAGAATTTGTGAAGAGATGCTTTACAAACACATATAAAAGCACACAACTTTAAATGAGACCTGACAAATATATGTTGAAGGATCAAAAAGATATATGATATGCTTAAGGGAGGCAGTATCATTAAGTATTTATATTTGGTAGGTTACTATGAAGGGGTCACTAGGTGGTACAGAGGTTTAAGTGTTGTGCCTAGAGTCAGGAAGACTGCTTCCTGAGTTCAAATCTGGTCTCAGACACTTACTAGCCGTGTGACCTTGGGCAAATCACTTAACCCTGTTTACCTCAGTTTCCTCACCTGTAAAATGAACTGGAGAAAGAAATGGCAAACTACTCCAGTACCTTTGCAAAGAACATTCCAAATGGGGAGTTGGACATGACTAAAGCAACTGAATGACAACCTCTAATTTTCCAGAAATATGGTAATTTCAGGAAGAATGTGTTTCAACTAACTTTTTAAAAAAGTATTTGATACTCAGTGGCATGCTCCCATTCTCCCATTCCCTTTCCTGCCCCTCCCCTCCCTCCAACCTTACATGGATTGATTCATGATATCATGGTAGGCAGAATCTGTCACCTGAAAATGGCCAAAAAATTGGATAACTCAGTGGAATAGCGGTCAATTTAATTGTTTTATCTTTTGCTTTTACTATTGGTTGAGTGCCAAAGTTTCCATGACTAGATGTGGAATTTGGAATGAAATTTGAAATGTTGAAATTTGAAATGTAAACTGAGGTAAAAAGACTGGAATATTATTGGATAGTGCAGAGATGGGGAACCTGCGGCCTTGAGGCTGCATGTGGCCTTCTAGGTCCTCGGGTTCTGCCCTTTGACTGAGTCCAAGTTTTGCAGAACAAATCCTTTTATTAAGGATTAAGGTTTGAATCCCAGCTCCACTATTTACTTGTTTTGTGACCTTGGGCAAACTCTGATTCTGTCTAGCCTCAAGGAAGCATTTTAGGAACCCAGGAAGAAAAGAGTTAAAACTAGTCAGAAGCTTCACTCTATTACAGCAGAGTGTCTATGCCTAATCCTTTTGCTTTTGGTCTTTCTGAAGAACTGATCATTGATATGTATTACAGTTTCAATCTGCACTATAAGTTCTATGAATCCAGAGACTATTTCTATTTTATCTACCTCTTGCATAGTGCTCTAAATGCAGCAAATAATTTAAATGTTTCATGTATTATATATACAACAAAGGCACAGTTACATAATTTGGCACTAAAGATTTTTAAGACTTTCTGACTTTCTGAGTATTTCTAAATGTAAGGTTGAGGACATGAAAAATATTTGGCCCTCTTTCCAATTCCTAAAACAAGGTCTTACATAAAGACACTAAAAAATACTTGTTGATTGATTTAATGATGCAAAGGAGAATAAATGTAATTTATAAGTCGCACTGTATTAAGTTTTAAAAAATTATTTATTTATTATTATTTATTAAATTTATTAAATACAAATATTTATTATTATTTATTAAATTTTAATTTAGTATCTATATAAGGATGGAACTGAAACCTCATTATTTAGCTCTGGTGCCTTTATTAGATAAGAACACTTTTTGATCAAGTTGAACAATCAGAAATGAGCGTGAACAGGGATTGTAGACTTCCTTGAATCAAAGACATTCTGTGAGAGACTAGGTCATGTCCTAAGCAATTAGTATAAAAAGAAAGGCTATCACAAAATGGGAGAGGGGGAGAAAGAGATTCTAAGTATCTGGATCCAATTATTTGGAGCAATCATGGAATTTTCCGTGCATCTTTGAGGAGTAAAGGGAGGACTGAGCTGTGGCAGATATCCAGATATCCTTGGCACTAGGCATCTTGAAGAAGAGATCCCAGACTGAGAGAAGTCCCAAGCAAAGACAAACTTTCCCCCCAACTTCTCTTCCCAATATCTGTCTCTCCATAACCACTAAAATGTAATCTACTATTTCATCACTTAAATGTTTGCAGTAAACCGTATGTTACCTCAACCATAAAGATTAATAATGATGACTATGATGATAATTAGCATTTACATGGTGCCTTAAGATTTTCAAAGTGATTTATAAATATTATTTCTTTTTAACCTCACAACAACCCTGAGGTAGGTGCAATTATTCTCCCCATTTTACAAAAGAGGAAACCGAGAAAGAGGTTAAGCAACTTGCTTAAGGTCACACAACTAGTTGTGTCTAAAGCTGGACTTACACATGTTCCTGACTCTAGAAAAATAAAAATATAAGGTTAGGTAGTGAGTCTAATCTCTTCCTAAATGTGAATCATTTTTTTTTAGCTGGGCATTTGTAGCAACTGTGAATGAACTTAGAATTTTTCCTCTAAAATAAATTCCCTAAAGCTGAAGAGAAGGGAACCAAGTAGACCTTTGGGGCCATTATATTGCCCCTGGTCTTAAAACAAACTAAACATTATAAGAAGATGTTGAATAAATCCAATTGGGTACTGAGTACCAAGGTGGGAAATGACATGTACACATGTCATTTTAGAAACACTTAAGCAACAGCATGACAAAATACATCAGCACCATGAGAATTTAGAATGAGAGATCAAGAAGGATTAGTTTGTAAAGTCGTCATGATACTGTAGAATGAGTGTTGAATTTAAAGTCAGAGCACCTAGGTTGAAATCTGTGCTTTGCTATGTGTTACATGTGTGACCTCGGGGAAGTCACATTTCTAGGTCTTATTTTCTTATGTTTAAAACGAGGTATTTGGACTAGATGATCTGAAGTTCTTTCCTGCTTTAGACCCTTCATCTTATAATCACTTCTGAGCCTCAAAACCATACTGTGAGGTAGATATGAATCCTCATATTACAAAGGAAGAAACCAAACCTCAAGAAAGTAAAGTAACTTGCCCATGTTCATATTACTAGTAAGTAGAGCATGCAGACAGGTATACAGAGCACCAGTATGGAGTGGGAAAGGCTCCTTTTTCTGAGTTCAAATCCTGCCTCAGATACTTCCTAGCTGTGTGACCCTGAGTGAGTCACTTAAACCTGTTTGCCTCAGTTGCCTCATTTGCAAAATGAACTAGAGAAGGAAATTGCAAAACTACTCCAGTATCTTTTCCAAGAAAATCCCAAATGGGGTCATGAAGAATTGAACATGACTGAAAACAACTGAACCACAATCAGAAGCAGGTTTTTAACCCAGTTCAGACTCCAATTCTAGCTCTTGGTCTATCGTGTCAGAATGTTTCTTCTACTAACTAGAGTATGACTGGAGGAAGATTGGCAACAGATGATGTTAATATGAAAGGGAACCAAATTTGGAAACTTCTGCACTTTACTTCTCTCAGAGGATTCATCATGGAAAGACTGTACCTGTTTTCCTGCTGGCTAAGGATGACTATGATTTTCCTGAGGTTCCCTGAGTAGCAACCCAGAGACATTCATATAGTGATTCATCAAATCAGAGCCTTTTCAAAAATGTCTTTAAGTCCATTCATGGCTTACTTTCTCCTTTTCAAATACCAAATGAATCTATATCCTCCCCATAAGTTATAGTCAACTCATTAATCATAAATAGTGGAGCATAGAACAATGGACAGGCAGCCTTGGCTTTGCTTTCAAGAGGATAAAATTAAAGAGGTCCCTTCTAGCTCTAAAATGCTGATACTTTTTTTTTTTATAAAAAAGGTCTATCATTTAGGGAAATACATGATGCATATGAGGTGAACTGGAATCTTAGTTGAGAAGGGAAAATATTCGTTTTGAGAGAATTATAATCAATAAGTGGAGGTAATAGAATGAGGATTTCTGGTATTAGCATAAATCACCATTTAGCCCTCTCCCCTTCCCTGATTGCTTAGAGGATATTTCTAGAATTTCCTTGCAGTAAACCTATAATTCATATGCCCCACAGTTTCTTCTGACTTGACCTCTGAATTAAATAGTACAAATGAGTTTTCACTAGCTTCAGTTGAAGATGACCTCACATAGAAGGAGATCTGGGTCTTTTAAAGTTATATCAAATCATAGTCCAGAACAAAACTTTGAATAAGCACATTATTTCCCTTTAGTTTTGAAACCATTAAGATATTTTTTCTCAGGATTTGTTGAAGAAAAGTAGATAGAAGTTCAAAGTAGCTAAATCTTGGTCATCTGATATATTCATGGAAGCAAGAGAGAGCTTCTTTTGAACTGTCAACTCCAGCCAAGTTTATGAATGTCATTAAATAGTGAAATCAACTCATTTGGATTTTCCTACATTTATTTCCTTTCCCTGGGAAAGGAATAAATGTCTAATAACTAGAGAGAGAAGGAAGAAAAATGAACCATGTCTGATTAATTCTCATACTGGAAGATAATCTGACTAGTTGAGAATAGGTTTGTATGCATGCATGTGTATAGGAGGAATGAGGGTGGTATTTTTTATGTTAACTTTACAATCCTCTAAAAATGTTGAAGTTTAATCTATTTCAAAATCAGAGCTGTACAGTCAGATCTGTCTTAAAGGCCAGCCAGTCTATTAGTCAAACAAGAATGAATGCTCTAGGGCTAGTGTTTGTGGGAAACCTCAGCACGTAAAGTCTGAGGTTGAGTGTTCTGCTTATCTGCTGTGAATGCCTCTATGAATTTTTTTTAAGCAGCCACAGACATCAGTTTTCTAGCTTACAAAGTCTTTTATAGAAGTAGTGTCTGAGGTAGTTGTTTTACTTTCCTCTCTTCTGGTCAGACATTAGAGCATTGTGTTCAGTTCTGGGTTTTCCATTTTGATACCTTCAAAGAAATCTTAATAGTTTAGATTGTGTCCAACTGTAAGTGATCAGGATGATGAACAATCTGGAAATTACATAATTTAAATAGAAGTTGGGAAAAATGAAATAAGCATTTACTGAACACTTATTATGTGCTAGACTTTGCAAAACTCTGAAGATATGAGGAAAAAGTGAAACCTGACCCTACCCTCAAGGAGCTGACATTCTAATTGGGCAGGTTCTATATAACACAAAAACATATGAATGTATATGTTTATACATACATATGTGTATCCTATATAAACTGAAGTACATATATGCGTGTATATGTATCTTCTATATATACACATACATGCATGTCTTATATAAACTGATATACATATATATATAAGCATGCCTTCTATTTACGTATGCATATATATGTATCTTGCACATACCTACACTTATATGTATATATCTTTTATATACCTATTTATACAAATGTACACATATGTGTATCTCATATGTAACCAAATACACACACTTGCACCATGTATATATAAAGACATATGTACATGAACATATTTGTATAGGTGGCTTGCATATACAATATATGTATATCTTGTGTATACATATGCACACACATGTATCTTGTATATATATGTGTGTATCATATATAAAATACATAATTTTGACTAAATACACATAAATTAAATATATAATTTTGATAAAATACACATATACATGTATATCTTATATATGCCTATATATGTATGTATCCTGTATATACCTATAACTATGTACATACACATGTATATCTTGTATATGCCTATGTATACATATTGTGTCATGCATATATACCTATAAAATATATACATACACATATGTATATCTTATACATGCCTATATATACAAGATACATACAAGGTAGATATATGTTAACCTTAAGGATAAGAGACTGGCAGAGAAAGCTGGGAAAGGGCTCTTGCAGAAGGTGCCTCTTAAACTGAGTCTTCAATAAAGTAAGGGGTACTAAGAGGTAGAGGTCAAGGAGAGTGGTAGGGTAAACTGAGCATTATATGTGATGAAGAGCAGCCAGGATCAATGAACTGTAGAATATGTGGAAGGAAGTAAGGTGTTGGATAAATGGAAAGGTAGGAAGGGGTAAGATTGTGAAGGTCTTTGAACGCCAAATGGATGAGGAAAATCTCTACCCCTGCTTTAGACATATTAACTTTGTTACCCTGGACAAATCATTTACCTTCTTTTGGCCTTAGTTTCCTCATTTGGAAAATGAATTGGTTGTTTAGATGGTTAGTTAGGTGGTTGGTTAGATGACCTCTAAGATCCTTTAAAGCTCTAAACTGATGATCTCAGTCATCTTTAAGTAAATGAAAGATTGTCATGTGGGAGATAAAAAAAGGCAGCTCCTTGACAGTAGAGATTATTTCCTTTTTAGCATCTGTACTGCCAGTGCCTAGCATAATCCCTCACCCATAGTGGTTACTTATAAGCTCTTGTTGATAGATTGCTCAGACTCAGGGCAAAAATGATTAGAAGTAACAATATATTTTCTGATTCAACTATTCCATGGTAACAACTCTCAGAAGTTATCAATGAATGAATGTTTTTTAAAAATGTAAAATATCCACATTAACACAAGATCATTTAAATAATTAAATACCGCTAAAATCAAATAAGCCATAAATGACCTCCCCTAAAAAAGAAACCCTTCCAGGACCAGATAGGTTTACAAGTGAATTTGTGAACCACGAAAAATAATTACATCTAATATTATATATTTTATTTAAAAACATGAAAATAAGGCATTCTTCCAATCTCTTTCTATGACATAAATATGATGTTGATACATAAACTAGGGAGAGACAAAGCAGAGAAAGAAAACTATAGACCAATAAACTTAATGGACCTTGACATAAGTGTGTTAATAAAATATTATCAAATAGGCTATAATAGCATATTAAAAAGATAATGCATTTTGGTCAGATTGAATTTTTACCAGGAATGTAAGTTTGTTTCAATATGAGGACAATTGTAAATGTAATGAAACATGTTAGTAACATAAGTAATAGAAACCATATGATTATGTCAATTGGTGCTAAAAAATCTTTTGAAAATCTAACAAGCATTTATATATAAAAAAACAACAATAGAACGCATAGGAATAAATGAACTTTTCCCTCATTAAAGCTAGTTAAGTAGTACTAAAAACAAACATGTGGAGAAAAAATTGGAAACATTTCCAATTATGATCAGAAATAAAGAATTTCATTGTTGCCACTACTATTTAACACAATACTAGAAATGTTAACTATAGCAATGTCAAGAAAAAGAGACCTAGAAATTAAATAGGCAAAAAGGAAAAAATAAACTATTGCTTTTGACAGATGATATGGAGAATCCTAAAAATTGAAATATTATTAATTAAAATAGTTACTAAATTTAGCAGCTTCAGGATATTAAATAAATCCACAAAAATAATCAGCATGCCTATATGTCACCAACAAAGCCAAACAGAAAAATATAGAAAGAGAGATTCCACTCAAAATAACTATAGTATATATAAAATATTTAGAAACTATTTACCAAGATATACCCAGGAACTATGTGAATCCAACTACAAAACACTCTTTATAGAAATAGTTGGAAATAAATAATTGGAGAGATATTGTTTTTGGATAAGTCATGACAATATAATGAAAATTATAATGCTACCTGGATTAATATGTTTTTTCATTACTATACCAATTGAACTACCAAAAAAAATGACATTTATCTGGAAGAACAAAATCTCAAGATTTCAAAGAAAATAACAGAAGAAATTGGTGGGGGCTGGGGGCTGGAAAGAGAGCTTTACTCAAACTATATGACAAAAATAGTAAACTTCAAAATGATTTGATTCTGGGGTGGAGATGATTAGAGAGGGGAAAAAAAGCAAAGTTCTTAATTATTTTTTATTATTATTATTATTTTTAAGCAATCGGGGTTAAGTAACTTGCTCAAGGTTACATGGACAGTTATTTCTGGGTGTGGTGCTGAGTATCTGAGCCCGGATTTGATCCAGGTCCAAAGTTCTTAATTATGATTTTGACTAAGAACTATATTGAATTGATTGCTAGGAGTGGGGTAGAGAGTTCCTAAGGCTCCTTGGTCTCAACAGTTCTCTGTTGTTACACTAAGATTAAATGGGACTTGATTAAGTAGATGCCAATTTGAAATTGAGAATCACTAACATTTTGGCGTTTATAAATTTTTCAAAACCTTGTCACCCAAATATAGCTATCTGTTAACAATATTCATTGTGGGGTAGAATATATTTTTTCATGTTAATGTGTATTTTATTGGCACTTATTGAAAGAAAAGATTCTTTAAGGAAAAGGCTATAATTACTTTCTTCCCAAGGAAGAATGCTACTGGCAAGGAGAAGTGTTTTAAAAGGATGTTGAAGAGTTTGGAAACCATGTTTGAATTTGAAGATGAGTGGAAGGAACTGCTATAATTTTGTTTTGAAAAAGGAAGATAATTAAGATGGAATTGTTTTCTTTGTATATATGAAAGGTTGAAAGAGGGATTTTACTTGTTTTGCTCAGTCATAAGTACTAGATCAGTGTTCAAGGAAGGCAGATGATAATAGAAAGAAAGCTTTCTTAGTGAAGAGAACTAACAAAAAATAAAAATGGAATGGCCCTCTATGGCAATTAGGGGCCTTTTGTTGGCAATATTGAAGATGCAATTCATGCTTCAGAAGAGAGTTTGCTTCAGAAATGACACATGAGATTTGGATTTGTTGACTTCAAAGCTGTTTTGTACATTAGGATGAGTATTGAAATAGTTGTGTTTGTTTTTTCTTTCAAGCGATGGGACCAGAGCTGGCTAATTATTTTATATCAAGCTTTCTAGACATAAACAATATACTCCCTTTGATTTCTCGATATGTGTAAGGGTTTGGGAAAATAAAGCCAATGTTAGCTGAATACTATGTACTTTTCTGATGATCTAACTAAAGCGTTTAAAGTATTTCTAGATTACGTCTTGACCACACTACTCACGTCTGAACGCTTACTCAGCTATATGTTCTTTGGTGAGATGAATGTTTGAGAAATGATTACACGGAACAAAAATAGAAGATTAATCTTCTTTGTAGGCTATAGTTTTAGGAAGCCTGGAAATAGCAATAACTTCATTTTCAAAAAGTGTCTGGGGCATTTTGAATAAAATGTATGTCAGCTTAATCTACTTCCTGTGGGACAAGTGACCATATTAGTGAAATCATAATTATAACTAGATGTTATTAGAAGGTCAAGAACTTTAGACTGGAATATGATAGTGGAAACAATAAATGCTTGTTCAAATGGATGAACCCATACAGAGCTGTATTATTTATTGGTTGGACAACTCAAATTCACATAATACTTTAAGGTTTAATCATAATAACCCTATGAAATTGGCATTCTCATTCTATGGGAAATTAACTTAGAATCTTTAGAGGCTAAGTAACTTGATATAATCAAATAGCTAATAATTGCTAGAGGTAGGGTTAGAATCCAGGTCTACTGATTGCCTGAATCAATGTTCTTTCAATTCTTTTACATTGTTCAAGACTAAATGATAATGTATTCTGCTACAGAAAGTAATATAGTGGAATAAATAGTGGAAATTTATTTAGAAAGACAGTTCATTGCTTTTTCTACATACAAAATTCATTTCAATATTTCATTTAAAAGTAGTTTTAAAAAGCATTTAAGGGAAGAAAATAAAGCCTATGAATCAAATGAGAAAAATCTAAGTATTTTTCTAAAATCTGGGTCATATTCTTCTTTGAATTTCATATGAGTTTCATAGAGTTGGGCTTCTTTTTTGGCTTTGACTAAACTTTGTGAGCTGTTAGGATCTTTCAGGAGAAATTTTCTTTTACTGTAGAGAAGAGCAAGCATTTACTATCTGCCTGCTTTATGCTGAGGATGCAAAATCAAAAATAGAATAGTTCTTGCCCTCAAGGAGCTTACGTTGTATTGGAGTAGCGTGTCAGATACATTTTGCTGATTTATTCCTTTATGGTTTTTCTCATGTTATTGTGGTATGGAGAGAAACTAAGAGAAGACACTTTTGAAAGTCCTACAATGGACGTTTTTTGTTATATAGAGAAAAATGGGAAAACTGATGGAAAAAACCTAAAGAACAGAGTTGTAGGACACAATATTAGGACCATGTACATGTAATATGGTATAAAAGATTGAAGAATTGAGCTTTGAGACTGGAAGACATGAGATTGAATCCTACCTCAGATATATAGTTGCCTGTTCCTGGAAAATCATTTAACCTCCGTGCCCCTTAATTTCATTGTCTTTAAAATGAACATTAAAATAAAACTTATATTACAGCGTTATATGAGCTTTAAATGTAAAAAATGTTTCACAAACCATGAACTGCTATATAAATGTGACCTCTTTTTGTAATGGTTAAGTTTCATACTAGGATAAAATTAATTAATTTTTAACTAGGATAAAATTAATTAAAAAAATAAAATAAAACAGAGGACTCAATTCCTAGTTCTCCAACATTGTGGACAATAAGATCTTTGATAAAGTATACAGCTTAGTAGCAATTATTCTGGTCTCAGAAATTAATTAGATTTCTGTAGTTAACAAAACAATATACTTCATGGACAAAAAGATAATGCTGCATAATTTGCAGTAAGGGACTCCATACCTTAATACTTTGACGTATACACTACAATTTTATGTCTAAAATACTATGTAGATGCAGCATGCCCTAGTGAATGGAGTTGTAGACAGGGTCAAGAAGCCTTGAGTTCAACTCTTGCTTTTGACACAGACTAGTTGTGTGAATATGGACAAGTTATTTAACCCCTTGGTGCCACAGGTATCTTGTAAGACTATAAATTGCAGTTAAGTTAGGTATCAGCATCAGCGATGATGAAATCATAGGAGGAGAGAGAGACAGAGAGACAGAGACAGAGAGACAGAGAGAGAGAGAGAAGAAACAAGCCAGTTTGAACCAACTGTTGAACCAACTGCCAATTTTTAAATTTTTAGTGTGATCATTTACACCTTAGAAGTCAATAGATGCTGTGTATCAGCCTTCAATTTTATTGTTTTGTTGATGGTCCAGATTTAAGAAAGTGATAGAGAAAATGTTAATACTGCAGATTAAACTGTTAGTTCGATCAAACTAATGTAAGACAAAGTGTGCTTGTGTGTACTTTTTTGGGTAGGAGGGAGAGCTTATTGGTTAAACATTTACTGGTACACCATTGAGGAAAGGCATATTGTGGTAATTTTTTAGTTATTCTCAACTTCCTTGTCTAAAATCTAAAACATGAATAAAAATTTTGAAGCCTTGTTTGGACATTGTTCAATTCATTTTAATTCAATTTCATTTTGTTTAATTCATTTCAGTTCATTGTCATTTTAATTGTTATTTCTCCAGTCTCTTTGTCAGGAGTTTCTGTTCTTTCTTTTCTTTGTTTTCTCTACCAGTTCTGCTCATTAGAGTAAAATGCCTTCCTGTGAAAGCCTATGTAGTCAGAAGTGGCTGGATCTCTTAGTAGTCCCATACTAGTTATATTCATCTGTTAAGGACTTCCATTGAGATGAAGTTGGTGGCAAAGGTCTAGGTCTCAAGTAAAGTCTAAGAGAAGAAAGTAGGGGGCATAGGTAGAAGGGGACAATGAGAAAGAGAAAAATTTAGAATGATTATTTGTTAACACAACTTGTGTAGGAGACACACATACTCTTGTTCACTCATAGAAGTACTCTGGGGACTTGTTCAGTTGTTTTGCTCAACAAGCAAATCACTAGTGGTGTTATACAAGGCCCCTGATCTGGTTTCTCATGTGCTTTTTCTCTATCTTTATCTATATCTGTATGCATGTATGAACCACAGGTATTTTTAAAAGTATTTTAAGAAGTCATGAGTTCACTCTATTGTTTGAACCAGATGTGATAGTTTTGCTACATGTATTGGAGATTCCATTGTCATTTTCTTAGAACTTAAAATCTAAACTGGATCAACAGTCTTTTCAATGGCATAATACTTGTTTTAAAGACAAAAAGGCATTAAGAATATTCAAAAGCCATTATTATTATTATTTATTTTTTTTTAAAAGCAATTGGGGTTAAGTAACTTGCTCAAGGTTACATGGCTAGTTATTTCTGGGTGTGGTGCTGAATATCTGAGCCCACATTTGATCCCCAGGTCATCCCGACACTGGAGCCAGTGCTCTTACTCACTGAGCCACCTGGCCACCACTAAGTAATTGGGGTTAAGTAACTTGCTCAAGGTTACACAGCCAGGTGTTTCTGGGTGGGTGCTAAGTGTCTGAGCCTGGGATTCCATCTCCAGGTCATCCCGACACTGGAGCCGTTGCTCTTACAGGTTGCTGTGCTACCTGGCCACCCCAAGCCATTATTATTTTAATAAGAGATCTTGGTCTGTTTTTATTTTAATGAATAAGATTAGGATCTGTGATTTCCTCCATTGGACTTGTGAGAAACTCCTTCCACCAAAATAGCAACCTGCATTTATGATCTAGTAAACCAGTTCTGAGGAATTGCCTGAGGTACTGAGACTTAAAGTATCTTATCTAGAGTAACACAATTCATAAATCCTGGAGGTAGGATTTCTGGACTTTGAGCCCAGCATTCTAGTCACTGTATCACACTACCCCAGATATATACCACACTGCATACTATTTCCCTCTCCGTCCCTTCCCTCCCAACATACTATACTCTCCTTGTTTCATAACTGGTCAACCCAATGAGGCTGACATTGTTCTATTTTTTTTTCAATCATCTTGGGTCCTAATCTAGTGTATAGTATAAAGTCTCATAGGTTTAGAGCTAGAAGGAACCTCATAGAGTTATGGGATCATAGATTTAGATAATTTAGTCCAACCTCATTCATTTTATAGATGAGGAAACTGAGGCCAAGATAGAAATGATTTGCCCAAAGTCATGCAGGTAATAGCAGAGCTGGGAATCAAAATCAGGCCCTTTAATTGAAATATTGCCATTTTTTTCATGGTTCTATGTCTAGTTCTTGACACACAGAAAGAACTCAAGAGATACCTGCTGGATTGGATTGAAGGTTGTTTTTTCAGTATTTTTTTACATGTTAAATTCATTGCAATTATAATTTGTAAACAATCTCTCAGTAGTCTAGATGGAAAATCTATATTGAGGAAATGATTAAGATGGTGGGAAGGTCTTCAGCTTTCTGGACATTAAAGCATACTAATGTGTATATACTTCATGGTAGCTGTTTTCTCAACTGAAGAGGCCATTTTTTTTCATTGCTGAACTTTCAGCCATGGACAATCTTTTCTGGGCTCCAGTGTCTTTCTTTTCACACGAAACTTATTTTTGCTTCTGTTTCTATAGGAATTTTTTTTTCCTTCTTTGGATTCCCTGATTCCTCACTGGTAGAGATCTCAAACTTTTGCTCTGTGTTTTTTATGTGAGAATAATATCTCTGCTGCTTAATGGTCCTGTGCTATAATATCCTTTTCTTTACAGAAAAGGAAGGGGGAAAGAAGAATTTTTTAAGAACCTACTATGAGTCCAGAGACTTTGCTAAGTAGTTTAATTCTGATTTAGGTGCTATTATTATCCCTGTTTTATAATTGAGGAAACTGAGACAGACAGAGGTAAAAGGACTTGCCCAGGGTCACATAGCAAGTAAGTATCAGAGCCTGGATTTGAACTCTTGTCTTCTTAACTGTAGGCCCAGTACTTTACTGACTGTGCTCCCATATGGTCAAATACATACTTATGTTGGGTTTTTTGGGGCTTTTTTTGAAGGGCAGTTGGGGTTAAGTGACTTGCCCAGGGTCATATGGCTAGTTTTTGTGTTAAGTGTCTGAGGCTGGATTTGAACTCAGGTCCTCCTGACTCCAGGGCTGGTGATCTATTCACTGTGCCACCTAGCTGCCCCATACTTATGTTGTTGTTCAGTCATTTCAGTCTTATCTGACTCTTTGTAACCCCATTGGGGGTTTTCTTGGCAAAGATACTGGAGAGTTCTGCCATTTCCTTCTCCAACTCATTTTACTGATGAAGAAACTGAAGCAAACAGGGTTAAGTGACTTGCCCAGGGTCACACAGCTAAAATAAATGTCTGAGACCAGATTTAAACTCATGAAGATGTCTTCCTGATTCCAAGCCTAGTGCTCTATCCACTGAGCCACCTAATACATAATTTACATAACCTGAAAAATAATAGATTTTAGGTTCCTGGTTATATGGAACAAATTAATTTTTTCCCTTTATTTTAGTAATTTTGTGAATTTGGGTCAAAATTCTCAGAACTTAAACTAAAAAAAATCACTAGATCCTGCCCCTTTTAGTTTTATTATCCAGACTTCATTGTAAAAATCCAGTTAAGATTCTTGATAAATATCTTGATATATAATCAAGAAGTCTGGTATTCCATCTTTGATACATATTGGTAGCAAATCATTTAACCTTTTACTGTTGTAGGGAATACACTAAGGACTATACATTGTAGAGAAGCTGCCACCATTCATTGCTGCCGGGAGTTTCCTTCTGGAGCTCTGTATACCAATGAAATAAAAATCCTCATCACTATCTATATTGAGAATATAGTCTCAGAAGTGCTTCTTTTGATTAGACTAGTTGATGTAAAGGGCATCTAGGTGGTGCAATGGATACAGTGCCAGACCTAGAGTCAGGAAAACCTGAATTCAAATCTAGTCTCAGACACTGATTAGCTATGTGACCCAGGGCAAATCACTTAACCTCTGTCTCCTTTGGTTTCCTTATCTGTAAAATGGGCACAATAATAGTGTCTATCTCGAAGGGTTGTTGTGAGGATCAAGTGAGACAATAATTATACAGTAAGGGTCGTCGACTAGGTGGTTCAGTGAATAGAGCACCGGTTCTGGAGTCAGGAGGACCTGAGTTCAAATCCGGCCTCAGACACTTGACACACTTACTAGCTGTGTGACCTTGGGCAAGTCACTTAACCCGAATTGCCCTGCTTTCCCCTCTCCAAAAAGCAAAAACAAAAAATAATAATTGTAAAGTGGTTAATACAGTAGCTGCCGCGCAATTAGGGTTATGTAAATGCTAGCTATCATTATTAGTTTCCTTCTTATATGTATATGCACTGTATCTCCCAAGTGTCTTGTAATCTCCTCAAAGGGTGGAGACTTTTTCTGTTCTTTCATTAGATCCTTTCTCTAGATGACCTAGTATAGTACTTTGTACATAGCAGGTACTCAGTTCATTTTTGAGGCAGCATCTTGTCTATCCTTTAGATCAGCTTGGAAAACACACTCATCCTTTCAGGTCAGGGGTCCTTCACCTACTTTGTATCATGGGCTCCTTTGGAAATCTGGCAAAGCCTGTAGACCCCTTCTCTGAATGTTTTTAAATATATAAACTAAAAAACTTAGTATTGCAAAGGAACCAATAACATTAAGAATCCAGTTATCAAAAATATTTTTAAAAAGCCACCAAATTCATGGAACCCAAGTTAAGAACCTCAGTTTTAGAATATTACAATGACTACCGGGATAACTTGCCTGATTATAATTCTGTAAATATTTGGCTCAATGCTTTGCATTATTCTTTGGACAGAGAGAGATACATTGACACTTTTCTATGTTTTAAACTAGTTTTCCCAAAGGTATCATCTTTCTTTTTGTTATGATTGAACAGATAAATTCCAGGAAATGGGTTGCTACACATGAAAGAAATATAACACAAGTGAAGCATCTTCACTTAAAAATTTGTCATGCTACAGAATATTAACTTCATTCAAACAAACTCTTTCTAAAGAATATCTAATCCCATCATGTATTTTGTAGGCAATTATAGTGAAAAATTCTTCTCAGCTTGATTTTCACAAAGCATTCAAGAGGAAGAAACTAAACTTAATAAAGGACAATGGAAATTCTATTTCTGAAAGCATGTCATTGTCTAATCCTTACCAACTAGAAAAAGAACTTGTTCCCAAGTTTTTTTAGGAATCCATCTACTCAGTACAAAATTCTTTCCAGCTGTGCTTTTATCATTTTATGGAAGTGTCTAGGAAGGAATTTAACCCAGATCTTAGTTTGGGACTTTTAACTGCAAAACAATAAAAGTAATAGTAACAATTTTTTTATTTCAGTGAATTCCTCATATGATGGGAAGTTTAAAAAAAAAAGACTTGCCAATGAGAGATCATGTGTGCACAAATTAAAGACAGACACTCAGGAAATAATAGATGTGTAATGCATTCTTGTCTAGCTAGAGGACAGGGAGATGCTCTGGCCCAGTTGTTAATATTGGTGAACTTCATAATGAAATGCACTTTGTATTCATTAAGGACATGTATCATTTCTGTATGATTATGTGTTGGAAATAATATTGAGAATAATATTTTGCATGTAGAAGATACTCAATAAATAGTTCTTCTATGTTAAGTAGTGCTGAATTTCAAATTATTATCATCTCCTTAGACAAATACTCATATACCATGTTCTCAAATTCAGTCACTCCTTTCTGTATACTATTCTCGGCTTAGAGTTGGGAAGATCTGAATTCAAATATGGGCTCTGACATTTGCTAGCTGTGTGACCATAAACAATTCACTAAACTTCTCTGTGCATTAGTTTCCTCCTCTATACAACAGGGATAATAATAGTACCTACATCCCAGGGTTGTAAGGAAAAAAAATATGATAAAATATGGAAAACACTTGGTGAAACTTAAAACATTGAGCTGTTATTACTAATACTCTCTAGTTCACTAGTCTTTCCTAAAGTGTTGGTTCCCACGACTGAACACAATATTTCAGATGTGGTCTAACCAGGGCAAGTACAACAGGACTGTCAGCTCCTTGTTTGGGATACTATACTTCTCCCTCAATCCCTTTATTCCATCACTAAATCATGGAAGATTTGGATCTTGCCTCCGTATCAGAGCACGATCACCAGTGTTTAGAGTGTATCTTGGTGCTCTTTTTTATCTTGGAGGCAAGAGACAGGGAGAATGAATAATTGTAGATAGCTGATCAGATACTCTTCCCTTCATAGCTGACTTTGAGATTCTCGTCTTTAGTGACCTGGTAGCCTGAACTTGGGCAGGGGATCTGGTGAAACAAAATTTTGTAGAGCAGGCGTTCTCAAGGTATGGTGGTCTGGGGACTTCTGGGGGGCACTGAGGTCCTTTCAGAAGATACTTAAGAACCCCTATTTTCCTAATAATACTATTTTATTTCCCGATGTGATGAATATCAGAGGGGGGTTCTCAACAATTTTTAAGATTTCAGAGAGTTCATGTAACCAAAAACTTGAGAACCACTGCTATAGAATAACTGAATTAATTGATAGACTGCAGCAAGAGCTAATTTCTGTATTGTAGTAATAGCTTTTAAAGAAACTGCTGTAAATACTATGGTATCTCAAAGTATCTTGCTAATGATACTTTGACTATGATATAACTACAGTGCTCTTCTACTACTACTCATTTACATAGTACTTTAAGGTTTGTAACATGCTTTACAAATATTGTCTCATTTTGTCCTCACAAAAAGTGATATTATTATCCCCATTTTGCAGTTGAGGAAACTGAGGCAGACAGGGGTTAAGTGACCTGTGTAGGATCACACTACCAATATTTAAAGTGGGATTTGAACTTCAAGTCCAGTGCTCAATCCACTCTGCCACCTAATAATACAACTGTAAAAATAATTAGAATCTCATGATTCCAGGTCATATAAATAGCTTTGAAAGTTTCTATGCTTCTTTCTGGCAGGTTTTAAACCACAGACTTTCTCAAGTTTCTTTTTCTTATAGAATCATCCTTTTATCTTTGGATCTGTGGGCAAAACATTACCAAAATTCTCAATAGCCTAAGCAATGGTTGGTATGTCTTACTAGATGTGCAGAAACTGTGAAGTTTGTTTTCTTGTGTTCTATTGTGAGTTCATAATGAAATTTTTATACTAGATAATCCTCCAGTGTTTAATCTAAGAAATCCTACAAATTGTAATATTGAGACAATTGGTGCTCTTCTATAGAATGAACATCAATGTCCTTAACAAATGGTGGCTGTTCCCAGATATGCTGGAGACCTCCCTCTCTAGAGCCTAGAATCTGATATTTTTTTCTTACCTTCCTGGAAACCATCCCCCAAAGATTGAGGTGTTCCGAAATGTGGCAAGATTTTGTTACCCAATGAAAGCCTCATGTTCCTTTTTTTTTCCACGCTCTTCGTGAAAATGCTTATTTTTCAGGATGTCTGAAAGAAGAAGTGGGTTTGAAGTGTCATTGTCTGCTGCGAGTATCCCTTTTAATACCTTCACCTAGACCCACTTTTTGAAATGTGGTTTGAGGTGGAAATTGCCTAATGCCCCAAAACATACTGTAAGGGAGAGATAAAAATCTCTGCCACCATGAGAAATACATTCATTAGCACGATGAAAATTTGGCACACCTAGGACACTGTTATTCTCATGTAACTCTGTACTAATTTGTACTAAAGATGTTGACTGCCATCAACTCAGCGAGTTGATATGCTGGCTGTGCCACACCAGAACTGTGTGTGGAAGTCCTAGAGCAACAAGCACTATGGGTCAAGCAGTGTGAAAGATTTCCACTAACCAATTTTTGATTCATTTGAAGTTGGGAAAATTTCCCCTTCTCCTTTAAGAGAAATCTTCGACCTCCAGACACAAGGGAGGGAGACAGAGTCCCCTGGACAACACAACATTCCTAGGGAGGCAGTACTTATCAGAGGAAGCAAGGTGGACTTAGACTAAGGAGGACTTAACTTAGGTCTTCCTGATGGGTGAAGGAGGTAGCTATCTGACAACTTCCTATTTTAAGTAATTATTCTTTTTAATGAGGTACTAAGCTTATTTTTTTTAATCTGTTGAATGAGTACAAGCATTGTTTGCATCCTTTAAACCCTGGCTTAAAGCTCTGGTTTTCCTACCCTGCTTATTGTTCTGTGCAAGATATTATGCTGGGTTAGGAGGATAGGAAAACAAACAAAAAAACCCAAATTTGCAGTTCCTGTGGGTAGTTCAAAATGTGCAACAGGCAGTTGGTGATGGACATTCAGGAGAGAAACTAGGAATGAAAATACATATCTGGGAATCATCAGCAGAGAAATGATAATTAAACCAATGGAAGCTGTTGAGGCACCAAGAAAAAGGAAAGGGCCCAGGGAATACCTTGGGATTGGGGAATACCTACAATTAGGAGATGAAATGTAGATTATGAGCTAGAAAAGGAGACTGAGAAACAGTGGTAAAAAAAGTAGGAGAACCAGAAGAGAGTAGGGTCATGAATGCCCGGAGGGGAAAAGGAAGATGGATTTGGTCAAAAGTGTCAAAAGATGTTTTTATTTGTCCTTCCTTCTCAAAGAGGACCAATGACATTAAGAGGATGATATCTGGACTTGCAAGTGAATTAGATTTAACTGAGGCAGAGCCATGCAAAGTCAGCAGCCTCACCCTCTCCTTCAGTCATTGGTGTCCAGTGGCAAGGCATATGTCAGGATGACTAGAGATGACCCAGAGTGCCATCAAATGCTTCAAGGAGATCAAGAAGATTGAGGTTTGAGAAAAGGCCATCAAATGAAAAGGAGCAATGTTCAGCAAACTTGGAAAGATAACCTGGAGACAGACTATGAAGGATATTAACTGCCCGCCTGCTTAAAAAATATTATATCCTAAAGGCAATAGGGAGCTACCAAAGTTCCTTGAGCAGGGAAGTAGCTATTAGACTTATGCTTTAGGAATATTATTTTTGCAGCTATAAAGTGGATGAATTACATTAGAGAGAGACTAGAAGCCGAGTTTAATTAGAAGGCTGTTGCAAGAGTCCAAGTAATGAGAGTCTGAACCAGGGTGGGGGCTACGTGAGGGGACATATGTATAAGACTTGATAACTGATTGGATATAAGGAATCAGGGTGATGATGGGTTTTTTTACACACCATGTCGATTCTGGGCAGAAACTTGAATAGTTTCTTGTAGAGAACCTGTTGCTTTTTAAATTTTTGTCATGGAAACATAAAACTTTAAAACCTCAACACTCTGGTCATGTTTAGCACGTACTATAGCTCATTACTAAGGCTTATTCTTTGTAATGCTATGCAAGATCAAATTACACTTATGAACACAATACCATTACTTGTACCTTAGTCTAGAAGTCCTTATTCACAGCTCAAGTGAATAGTCCCCTGAAGATCCTTTTAAACAATAAAGACCCCAGATTCCCAGAAACAGGTTATTTGTATAGCTTTCCCAGAAACAGGCTGCTTGTGTAGCTTTTTACCTTGGCAGAAGTGTTAAATTTCTTTCCAACTAGTTCCAGTGTCTATATGAAGATTTAATTCCTGCTTGGTCATTTCTAGTAGCAATCCTTAGGCAGAGTTCTGAGTACTTTTTCATTGCTATTCACACATTACTCTCTGTCACAACCCCTGATACAATTTTCTAACTGTTTGAATCCATCTATGTCTACAGGCATAGTTACAAGGATGTAAGCACTGACATTTTCACCTCTGGTCCTTTTGATATAATCTTGAACTTTTTAGTACTCTTTCATGGCTTCCTAGAAAGAAAGCTGACTTTGGAGTCAGGAAGATAAAGGTTCAAGTCTCTTTTCTGAAATATACTGAAATATACATGTGATTATGGACAAATCTTTTAACCACTCAGTGCTTCAGGTGACATTCTAAGTGCACATCTGCATTGGTTAGGGGGAGTTTCTTGATTGGTATTTTCCTCTACCAAGAAAATCATAAATTGTGCCTAGAATTTATCAATGCATCAAAACTACAAACCTAAGGGATAAGATAGGGAAATTAGTTTTTTAAAACCCGCAAAACCTTTATTACTGTTTATATGTACACACACATATTTACCTTTATAGAAATATATGAAGGAAAAAACTTGTCAACGTGGGGTGGAGCATTGTCAGGGACTCACCTGAGATCCCCTCAAAACCCCTCTGAACACCTTCAAATAATACCTTAAAACAAATTCTGGAGTGGCAGAACCCATGTAAAATAATTTTTCAGCCCAAGGCAATTTGAGAAGATCAGCTGGAAAGATCTGTTGCACCAGATGAAAATGAAATGTGGTATAGTGCAGGTTGCACCAGCCCCAGCCCCAGTCCCAGCAAAGCAGGAGCAGGCCAAGGGGTTCCTGAATCATCATCATCAGCAGCAGCTGCTTCAGGAGCTCAGCCTACAGAAGGTAAGGGGGCACTGAACAACTGCTCAGAAGGAGATTATATAGGCGTCTTATTGCTAGCACTGAGGCAGGACTCTGTTGCTATGCCCATGTTCAGATCTGAGTCGCTGTCCTGAGGGAGAAAAAGGAATGCATTTGGAGAAAGGGAAAGAGAAAGATAGAATGGGGTGAATTATATCACATAAAAGAGGCAAGAAAGCTTTTACATTGGAAGGAAAGATGGGGGAAATGATGGGGCATGCTTGAACCTTACTCTCATAGGAAATGGCTCAAAGAGGGAATAACATACACACTCATTTGGGTATAGAAATCTATCTTACCCTACAGAAAAATAGGAGGGAAAGGGTATAAAAGAAGTGGTTCAGTGGAACTGATAGAAGTGAGGGTGGATTGGGGGAGGGTGTAGTTGGAAGCAAGACAGGGTGAAAGGAGAGAGAGAATAGAATAAATGGGGGAATAGGATGGAGGGAAATACAGTTAGCAATCTTAACTAAAAAAAGTTTTGAAATAAAGGCCTCATTTATCACACATAACTGAGTTAAATTTATAAAAGTAAGAGCCATTCTCTAACTGATAAATGGTCAAAAATATCAACTGTCAGTTTTCAGATGAAGTAATCAAAGCTATCTATATCCATATGAAAAAACTGCTCTAACTCATTATTGATTGGAGAAATGCAAGTTAAAACAATTCTGAGGTAATACCTCATACCTGTTAGATTCGCTAATCAGACAGAAAAGAAAAATGACAATTATTTGAGGGGATATGGGAAAATTGAGACATTATTACACTGTTGGTGGAGCTGTGAACTGATTGAAATGATTCAACCATTTTTTAGGGCAATTTGGAACCATAACTAAAGGACTATAAAACTATGTATACCCTTTGATCCAGCAATACCACTACTATTTCTCTATCCCAAAAGAGATAAAAAACAGAAACAAAAAGGAAAAGGATGCATATATACAAAACCATTTATAACAGCTCTTTTCTAGTGGCAAAGAATTGAAAATTGAGAGGATTTCCATCAATTGGGGGATGACTACACTATATGATTGTGATGAAATTCTATTGTGCTATAAGAAATAATGAACAGGATGCTCTCAGAAAAATGTGGAAAGATTTACATGAACTGATGCAAAGTGACATGAGCAGAACTAGAAAAATAGTGTACACAGTAACAGCAATAGAGTAAAATGATCAACTGTGAGTGATTTGGTATTCTCAGCAATATAATGATCCAAGACAACTCTTAAGGATTTATAATGAAAAATGCTATCCATTCCCGGAAAAAAGAACTGATGGAGACAGAATACAGATTGAAGCATATTTTTAACTTTTATTTTTTATTTATATTTTCTTTTATAACACGAGTAATATGGAAATATGTTTTGTGTGACTATACATGTATAACCTATAACAAATTGCTTGCCTTCTCAATGTGGGTGGGGAAGAGTGAGGGAGAGAATTTGGTACTCAAAATTTAAAAATGAATATTAAAAGTTGTTTTTATGTGTAATTGGAAAAAATAAATTACTAAATGATTTGAAAAAAAGAAATGTATGTTGGCTTTATTAGGGGAAGTACCTAATCAATTGACTGTAAGTTGGGGAGTAGCCCCAGCTGTACAACACTGTGGGGTCTATCCTGAAGTTCTCTTTCTTTAATGTTCTAGTGTTCGAGGAGTTGGTAGAAGAATTAGTGTTTTTCTTTTTTTGTTTGTTTTCAGATGTTAATTAGTCATTTTTCCAGTGCATTTCCTTTTCAAATCAGGCTAGCTACTTTGAGAATACATTTGCTGGGTTGAATACTTAAGTAAGTAAATCCTGTCTGTGGCATTTACTACACTCATTACAATTATGGAAGTTGACAAGAGCAGTATGCATATTGCATCTCTAGAATACAGGGGAATGGCAATGTGGTTGAAGGACAATATAGGCCCTCATCCAAGCTAATAAGTATTTTTTTCTGATTTTGTATTGTTCAGAATTAGACTGTTTACCTTATTGTGACATGAGTTAGAGAAATTTCCCACATGTTGTTGGGACTTTGAGTTTATTTGATTTCTTTTAAGCTATCCTTTTTACAGAGATTCATTGTAGAAATTGTGATTGTCCTACATGTTACAGAGGTCTGTTAGATGAGTTTTCACTCAATATGGTTTGTTTTCACCTGAAGGTCAACCCTAGTTCCCCTATGGAGCCTATGTGGGACATGACTTTTACTCTGAGTTGGGAAGGTTGATTTTTCTCTTCTTCCTCCCTCCCTCCCTCCCTCCCTCCCTTCCTTCCTTCCTTCCTTCCTTCCTTCCTTCCTTTCTTCTTCCTCCCTCCCTCGCTCCCTCCCTTCCTTCCTTCCTTCCTCCCTCCCTCCCTCCCTTCCTTCCTTCCTTCCTTCCTTCCTTCCTTCCTTCCTTCCTTCCTTCCTTCCTTCCTTCCTTCTTTCCTTCCTTCCTTTTCTTCCTTCCTTCCTCCTTTTTTTCTTCCTTTCTTTTTAAATTATCTTTGGGTTGAGGCAGACCTTCAAACCCACCAAAACAGGTGGTAATCTATGTTTTTGTGGTTAGTTTGTTTCAGTCATGTCTAACTTTTTGTGGTGCCATTTGGAGTTTTCTTGGCAAAGATAATGGAGTATGTTTGCCATGTCCTTTTCAAGATCATTTTACAGATGAGGAAACTGAGGCAAACAGGGTTAAGTGATTTGCCCAGGGTCACACAGCTGATAAGTGTCTGTCTGAGTCTGGATTTGAATTCATAAGGATGAATCTTCCTGATTACAACACCAGTGCTATATCTACTGTGACATCTAACACATGGGTAGCAATCTAGCCAATCAATCAACTAAAAAGCATTTCTAAAGGATTGTTATATGGAAGGCTGCATTCACAACAAAGGTATAAAACTGAATAGCTCACATACAGAAGGACTTTGATGAAGATAGCTGTGTCCCTTTTAGACTTTGATGAATCAATAGAAAGAAGCTTCTATTTCCTTATTCTTTTTAATTTTAATTTAGTACAAATTTATGGAATAAAATAAACATTTCCATAGCATAGTACAATAAAAAGATAATTTTACATGAAACTGAAAATCTACTATGCAGTTTACTATTCCATGTTGTATTCAATACAACAAAATTTTCATGTAAATTTCTTTTTTTTCTCCACATCTACCCTAGAGATCATTACTATCAGATACAAATTGGTATATACATGTAAAATTATTTTATACATACTTCTTTTTATCAGTTCTTACTGTGGATGCAGATAGAATCTTTCCTCATATGGCCTTTATAGTTAATTTGGGTATTTATAATCGTCAAAATAACTTATTCACTCAAAGTCATTCTTAAAACAATATTGCTATTACTATATACAATGTTCTCTTGGTTATGCTCATTTCACTCTTCATTATTTCATGCAAGTCTTTCCATGTTTTTCTAAAATCATTGAGCACATAATTTCTTTTTTTTTTTAAGTTCAAAGCAAAGGCTTTTATTTTTTTCCCTTACATATATATATATATATATATTTAATGCTTTATTAACTTCTGATTTACATCATCTGTTTCCGCCAGATTTTGAGTTACAAATTTTCTCCCCATTTTTCCCCCACCCATCCCCCCAAAACAGCAGTCCCACAGGATCTCCCCTCCTCCAATCTGCTCTCTCCCATATTTTCTCCCATACCTATTTCAACTTTTTCAGTGGATCTCTATGCCTCAGTGCCTGTATATCTTTTTTTTTCTTAATAACATGTAAGATGGTATTAATAATAGTATATATATATATACACACACACATATATATGTGTATATATATATGCATATATATATATATATATATATATATTTGAATATTTGATTTTAAAACTTTCAATTCCAGATTCATTCCTTTCCCCCCCTGCCACCAACCCCCACTGGGGAGACAAGCAGTTCAGTATAGGTTGTACATGCGTGGCTAATGCAAAACAATAACACAGTAGATGTATTGTAAAAGACTGACTATATTTCCCTCCCTCCTATCCCACCTCCCACTTGTTCTGTTCTCTACTTTGATCCTGTCCCTTTTCAAAAGTGGGTGCTTCCAACTTCCCTCCCCCCCCAGCCTTCCCTCCCTTCCATCATCCTCCCTCACATCCCCTTCCCCCCCCTATTCTCCTGGAGGGTGAGATCCCCTATTTAGTGTGTATTTTCCTCCCTCCTCAAGCCAGATTCAATAGGAATAAGGTTGACCCATTCCCTTTTGCCTTCCTATTCTTCCCCTCCATTGTAACCATTTTCCCTTACCTCTTCTGTATGAGATAGTTTGCCCCACTCTGTCTCTCCCCATCTCCTCTCAATATATTCCTCTCACCTCTTAATTTCACCTTTTAAGTATCATCCCTTCCTGTTAAATTGGTCCCGTGCCCTCTATCTATGTATACCTGTAAACGTATATACACACATTCACATATGTAATCATATGCCCGCATACCCTCATATAAAGACATATACACACACACACACATATATATATATTTCTAATCCTTTCAACTACTGAGAAAAGTTTCATAAGTTACAATTATTGTTTTTTCATGTAGGAATGTTAATAGTTCAACTTTGGCCAGGTGGCTCAGCGAGCAAGAGCACCGGCCCCAGTGCCGGGACGACCCGGATCAAATCTGGGCCCAGACACCCAGCACCACACCCAGAAACAACAACTGGCTGGCAACCCCGAGCAAGCCACTCAAACCCGATTGCTTTAAAAAAAAATAGTTCAACTTTGATAAGTTCCTTATGATTTCTTTTCCCTGTTTACCTTCTCATGCTTCTCTTGCTTCTTGTATCTGAATGTCAAATTTTCTATTCAACTCTGGTTTTTTCAGCAAGAATGCTTGAAAGTCCTGTATTCCACTGAATGACCATATTTTCTCCTGAAACATGATACTCAGTTTTGCTGGGTAGGTGACTCTTGGTTTTAACCCAGCTCCCTTGACCTCCGGAATATCACATTCCAGGCCCTTCGATCCCTCAGTGTAGAAGCTGCCAGATCCTGGGTTATCCTGATTGTGTTTCCACAATATTCAAATTGTTTCTTCCTGGCTGCTTGTAATATTCTCTCCTTAATCTGGAAATTCTGGAACCTGGCTATAATATTCCTAGGAGTTTTCTTTTTGGGATCTTTTTAGGAGGTGATCGGTGGATTCTTTCAACCTCTATTTTGCCCTCTGGTTCTAAAACATCAGGGCAGTTTTCTTTGAGAACTTCCTGGAGGATGCTTTACAGGCTCTTACTTTGGTCATGGCTCTCAGGCAGTCCAATAATTTTTAAATTATCTCTCCTGGATCAATTTTCCAGGTCAGTGGTTTTTCCCATGAGATATTTCACATTGCCTTCTATTCTTTCATTTGTTTGGATCTTGATTTCTCATAAAGTCATTAGCTTCCATTTGCTCCAATCTAATTCTGAAGCAATGATTCTCCTCAGTGAGCTTTTGAGATTCTTTTTCCATCTGGCAAATTCGACTTTTTAAGGCATTCTTCTCCTCATTGCCTTTTTGAGTCTCCTTTGCCATTTGTCTGTTTTTTGAGGTGTTATTTTCTTCAGTCAGGCTGTTGACTCTCATTTCATAATTTTCTTGCATTGTTCTCATTTCTCTTCCCAATTTTTCCTCCACTTCTCTTATCTGCTTCTTAAGGTCCTCTATGACCTGTAACCAGCTTGTATTTTCCTTTGAAGCTTTTGGTGCAGGAGTTCTGACTTCACTGATTTCCTCCTGTTCCATGCCTTGCTCCTTCTTATCCCCAAAATAGGAGTGTAATGTTGGAATTTTCTGTCTGCTTTGTTTCCTTTGCCTGCTCATTTTGCCACTCAATGATTTGACTTTTGGGCTTTTTGCCACAGTAGGACTCTGCCACCAGACAGGGGAGTTTTCGTCCTAAACGCTGGGGTTTTCTCAGCTGCCAGAGGTATTAGATGTGTGCCCTCTCTGAGGTCTCCACACGCTCTGGCAAGCTGGACACACACCCCAGGACCTCCACCCTAGACTGCAATCCAGATCCAAGCAGGTTAAAGCAAGAGCGATTACCCCTCGGACTGGTTCTTAGTCCCCCTACACTCTGCAGGCCAGGAGCTGAAGCTGCCATGTGATGCTGGCAGGCTGTGCTGGCCTCTCAGTGGTTTCTCGCCCCAGGGGTAAAAGCCAGGCACTCCCACTTACTGGGTCCCAAAGTCCAGACTGCACTGGCCTCTCACCTTGTCCTTCGCATCTATGTATTGATAAATCTGGAAACGGCCACAGCTGCTGCTGATCTGGAGTCCCTCTGGCTGGCAGCTGGTCAGGCCCGCCCTGGGGCTAAAGCCTAGGGGTGGTGCTGGGCTCGGCTCCCAGAGCTTTGCGCTGGCCGATTCCTGCCGGCCTGCCGAGCTGTCCTCAGCTGGAGGTTAGCTTCTCTGTGTCATTTTGTGGGTTTTGCAGCTCCAAAGTTTGTTTAGAGTCCCCTTTTTACATGGATTGGGGAGGGTGGAAGCCGGAGCCGCGGGAGGGTCGTGCTTCTACTCCGCTATCTTGGCTCCGCCCCCCCAGCACATAATTTCTTATAACAGTAATATTCTATCACAATTATGCACTACATCTTGTTCAGCCAATTGATGGGCATCCCTTCAATTTCCAGTTTTTTGCCACCACAAAGACAGCTGCTACAAACAGTTTAGAACAAAAAGATTCTTTTCCTTTTTCCATAATTATTTTCATAGTGGTATTGCTGTGTAAAAGGGTATATAGGTAGCTTAATAACTCTTTGGGCATAATTCTAGATTTCTCTCCAAAATGGTTGGATCAGTTCACAATTCCACCAACAATGAATTAGTATCCCAAATTTTCCATATCCCCTTCAACATTTGTCACTTTCCCCTTCTATCATTTTAGCCAATGTTAGGCATTAAATGATATCTCAAGCTTGTTTTAATTTGCATTTCTCTAATGAATAATGATTTAGAACATTTTTATATGAGTATAAATTGTTTTTATTTCTTCATCAGAAAACTGCCTATTTATATTCTTTTACTATTTATCAATTGGATAATGATTCATATTCTTATAGATTTGACAAAGTTCTTTATATAGTTTAGATATGAGACTTTTATCTGGTAACTATAAATCCCCCTTTCCCCTGATTTTCTGCTTTCCTTTTCATCTTGGCTACATTTATTTGTACAAAACCTTTTTAATTTAATGTAATCTAAATTATCCATTTTACACCTGACTTTGATCTCTATCTCTTGTTTAGTCATAAATTGTTCACCTATCTGTAAGTCAGATAGGTAATATGTTCTATCTTCTTCTAATTTTCTTGTGAAATCTCTCTTTATATCTAGGTCTCGTGTCCATTTTGACCTTATCTTGGTAAATGGTGTAAGATATTGGTCTATGCCTAGTTTCTGCTATACTGCTTTCCAATTTTCCCAACAATTTTTACCAAATAATGAATTCTTATCCCAAAATCTTAAGTCTTTACACTTGTAAAATGCAAGGTTGTTATTTTTATTTGCTGCTATAAATTATATGTCTACTCTATTCACTTGATCTACCTTTCTATTTCTTAGCCAGTACCAGATAGTTTTGATAACTACTGCCTTATATTGTTTAAGATCTGGTACTCCTAAACCTCCTTCTTTACATTTAAAAAAATTATTTCCTTTGATATTCTTGACTTTTTGTTCTTCCAAATGAATATTGATATCATTCTTTTATTTATTATCCTTATTTGGTTAAGATGTATGAATTTCTTCAATCAACTTGAGAGAATTATAAAATGGTCATCCACTGGATGTTTGAAGGATCAGTCATGCACCTAATATAATTTTTTAAAAAACATGTTCTGCAGAGGCAGGCCTGGAAGGCGAGCGATGCGCAGAGACAGGACCAGAAGGCACAGCCTGGAGAGTGAGGCCTGAAAGAGGCCTGATCAACTCGGGGGGCAAGGGCCCCCCACCAGGCCTATCAACAAAGGGCTGGGACTGGAAAGAGCAATGTAAGAACCAAATGCCGGGGCCCCTGTCCAGGACAGCAAATACTCCTGGGGCTACCACTTCATAGCCCAGAAATTTAAAAAAAAAAGCCCCTATCAGGACCTACAAAGACCAGGATGACAGAGTGAACCTCGCCTGCTCCACCCCCCCCCCCCAAAACATAGTAACTATTGTCCCAGGGCAAAACCATCTACAAAAGGCTTGGATCCCTAGAAGAAGGGTGTGGCTAGGGCCGTGCCTCAAAATGGGTAGAAAGCAGACTACAAAGACAAAGACTCTGGAGTCCTACTACCCTCAGAGGGAGGGACCAAACTCAGAGGGAAACAATGTGGACTCCACACCCACAGCTGAAACATCAACAGGCACAGAAAGCTTTCCTAGATGAGTTAAAAAGGAATTTTGAAAACAAAATGAGAGAGATAGAAGACAAAATGAATAATTCTCTCAAAACCAAAAGAGCAGAATTAGAAAAACATTATAATGAAGAAAACATCTCTCTAAAAAGAAAAGTGTATGATATGGAAAAGGAGCTCCAAAAATTAACCAAGGAAAATGATTTGCTAAAAGCTAGAATCAACCAAATTGAAACAAATAACTCCATGAGGAACCAAGAGTTAGTCAAACAAAACAACAAGAATGAAAAATTAGAAAAAGAGGTAAAATATCTCAATGGAAAAATAACTGACCTGGAAAACAGATCCAGGAGAGATAATCTGAGAATTATAAGCCTACTAGAAAATCATGATGAAAAAATGAGCCTGGACAATATTCTCCAAGAGATCATTAAGGAAAACTGCCCTGAGATACTAGAACCTGAGGGTAAAATAGAAATTGAGAGAATCCACCTGACACCTGCTGAAAGAGATCCCAAACTGAAAAGTCCTCAAAATGTTGTGGCCAAACTCCAGAACTACCAGGTAAAAGAGAAAATATTTCAAGTGGTCAGAAAGAAACAATTCAAATATCAAGGGTCCACAGTGAGGATCACACAGGATTTGGCAGCCTCTACACTGAAAGATCGGAGGCAGGGGAATACAATTTTCCAGAAGGCGAAAGAGCTTGGGTTACAACCAATGATCATATACCCAGCAAGACTGAGCATATTCTTACAGACAAAGAGATGGTTGTTCAACGATATAACAGAGTTTGAGACCTTCCTGATGAAAAAGCCAGAGCTCAATGGAAAATGCAACCTCCAATTATGAGATGTAAGAGTGACATAGAAAGGTAAACAAGGTAAACACACATACACACACACACACACACACACACATACACGCACCCTGCTATTTAATAAGAGCAAACTGGTTATAGATAAATAGAGGGTATGAGTATAAAATACACAAAACAACGATTTAAAAAAATCTTATTAAAGGCTACAAAGGGATTGTAATGGAAGAAGAGGAATGAAGTGGAAAAGGGTAAATTATGCCACACAAAGAAGCATAAAAACAATATAGCAGAGGAAAAGAAGGGAGGGAGATGAGACTCATATAAGCTTTTCCCTCATTGGTTCTGGTGCAAGGAGGGAATAACATCCAGTTAAACATAGTACTCTATGAAGAAGAAACACAATAAGTATCATTTTAGAGGGAAAGAGGGGAGGGAGAAGAGCTTTGCATGAGATTTGTTCCTGTCACTCTTGGTGCTAAGAAGAAACAACATACTTCATTAAGTATAACATATCCTACAGGCAATAAGAGTGGGAAAGGGCTATGAAAGGGGGGGGATTAGTAGGGAGGGAAGAAGTAAGGAGGAAGGGGAGGAAAAGGGAGAGGGGCTGATAAGGGAATACTGAGGGAGGTGGTGGTCAAAAGGAAAATGGAGGGAAGGGAGAAGGGGGAAAAATATGAGCATCAACAGGGGAGGGAATAGGAAGGAGGGAAAGAAATAGATAACAATCATAACTGAAATGTGAATGGAATGAACTCTCCCATAAAATGGAGATGGATAGCAGAATGGATTAGAAATCATAATCCTACAATATGCTGTTTACAAGAAACACATCTGAAACAGAGGGATACACACAGGGTAAAGGTGAAAGGCTGGAGTAAAATATATCATGCTTCAGCTAAAGTAAAAATAGCAGGGGTAGCAATCCTTATCTCAGATAAAGCAAAAGCAAAAATTGACCTAATTAAAACAGATAAAGAAGGAAACTATATACTGTTAAAAGGCACCATCAAGAATGAAGCAATATCATTACTTAACATATATGCACCAAGTGGTATAGCATCCAAATTCCTAGAGGAGAAGGTAAAGGAATTAGAGGAAGAAATAGATAGCAAAACTATTCTAGTGGGAGACCTTAATATTCTCCTCTCTGAACTTGATAAATCCAACCTCAAAATAAACAAGAAAGAAATTAAGGAGGTGAATAGGATTTTAGAGAGGATAGGTATGATAGATCTCTGGAGAAAACTGAATGGGGATAAAAAGGAATATACTTTCTTCTCAGAGGTTCATGGCACATACTCAAAAACTGACCATATTCTAGGGCATCAAAACCTCATAATTCTATGCAGTAAGGCAGTAATATTAAACACATCCTTCCCAGATCATGATGCAATAAAAATTATATGCAATAAAGGGCCATGGATAGACTAAAAACTAATTGGAAATTAAACAATTTAATTTTTTTTTAAGCAATTGGAGTTAAGTAACTTGCTCAAGGTTACAAGCCAGTTATTTCTGGGTGTGGTGCTAAGTATCTGAGCCCGGATTCGATCCCCAGGTCATCCTGACACTGGGGCTGGTGCTCTTACTCACTGAGCCACCTGGCCGCCCCTAAGCAATTGGGGTTAAGTAACTTGCACAAGGTTACATGGCCAGGTATTTCTGGGTGGATGCTAAGTATCTGAGCCCAGATTCAATCCCCAGGTCATCCCGACACTGGAGCCTGTGCTCTTACTTGCTGTGCTACCTGGCTTCCGCTAAACAATTTAATCTTAAAGGATGAGTGGGTCAAACAAGAAATTATAGAAACAATCAGTAATTTCATTCAAGAGAATGATAATAATGAGACAACATACCAAAATTTGTGGGATACATTAAAGGTAGTTCTTAGGGGAAGTTTTATATCCCTGAGTGCATACATGATTAAATTAGAGAAAAGAGAGGTCAGCGAACTGGGTATGCAATTGAAAAACCTAGAAAAAGAACTAATTCAAAATCCCCAATTAAATACTAAATTAGAAATATTGAAAACCAAAGTAGAGATTAATAAAATTGAAATTAAGAAAACTATTGAATTAATAAATAAAACTCAGAGCTGGTTTTATGAAAAAAAAAACCCAATAAAATTGATAGACCCATAGTCAATATGATAAAAAAAAAAGAAAGAAGAAAACCAAATTATGAGTATCAAAAATGAAAAGGGTGAATCTACCTCCAATGAAGAGGAAATCAAAGCAATAATTAGGAATTATTTTTCCCAATTGTATGCACATAAATTTGACAATCTTAGGGAAATGGATGAATATTTACAAAAATACAAGTTGTCCAGATTAATTGAAGAGGAATGAAATTACTTAAATAACCCCATCTCAGAAAAGGAAATTGAACAAGCCATCAGTCAACTCCCTAGGAAAAACCCCCCAGGGACAGATGGATTTACTAGTGAATTCTATCAAACATTTAAAGAACAATTGATTCCAATACTCTACAAACTATTTGGGAAAATTAGTGAAGAAGGAGTCCTACTAAATTCTTTTTATGACACAAACATGGTACTGATACTTAAATCAGGAAGAGATAAAACAGAGAAAAAAAATTATAGACCAATCTCCCTCATGAATATAGATGCAAAAATTCTAATTAAAGTATTAGCAAAAAGACTACAGTAACTTATCTCAAGAATAATACACTTTGATCAGGTAGGATTTATTACAGGAATGCAAGGATGGTTTAATATTAGGAAAACCATCAGTATAATTGATCACATCAACAATAAAACTAACAGAAACCACATGATCATCTCAATAGATACAGAAAAGGCTTTTGACAAAATACAACATCCATTCCTATTAAAAAACATTAGAAAGTATAGTAATAAATAGAGCCTTCCTTAAAATAATAGATAGCATCTATTTAAAGCCATCAGCAAGCACTATATGTAATGGGGAGAAGCTAGAAGCATTTCCCATAAGATCAGGGGTGAAACAAGGGTGTCCACTATCACCGCTCTTATTCAATCTGGTACTAGAAATGTTAGCAGTAGCAATTAGAGAAGAAAAAGAAATCAAAGGAATCAAATTAGGCAAAGAAGAGACCAAGCTATCACTCTTTGCAGATGATATGATGATATACTTAGAGAATCCTAGAGAATGAAGTAAAAAACTACTTGAGACAATAAATAAATTTGGCAAAGTTGCAGGATGTAAAATAAACCCACATAAATCCTTGGCATTCCTATATATTTCCAATGAAATTCAACAGCAGGAGATAGAAGGGTAAATCCCATTTAAAGTTACTGTAGACATATAAAATATTTGGGAATCTACCTGCCAAAACAAACCCAGGACCTATATGATCACAACTAAAAAACACTTTTCACACAAATAAAGTCAGATCTAACTAATTGGAAAAATATCAATTGCTCATGGCTGGGTCGAGCTAATATAATAAAAAGAGACGATTTTACCTAAATTAAATTATATATCTAGTGCCATACCAATTAATTTACCAAAAAACTACTTTATAGAGCTAGAAAAAATAGTAACAAAATTCATTTGGAAGAATAAACGGTCCAGAATATCGAGGAAATTAATGAAAAGAAATGCTAGGGAAGGTGGAGTAGCTATACCAGATTTCAATCTGTATTATTAAGCAGCAGTCATCAAAACTACTTGGTACTGGCTGAGGAATAGAGGAGTGGATCAATGGAATAGATTAGGCACCAGAGATTTTAGAAGTCAACGACTATAGTAATCTATTGTTTGATAAACCCCAAGACCCCAGTTTTGGGGATAAGAACTCACTATTTGACAAAAACTGCTGAGAAAACTGGAATATAGTATGGCAGAAACTGGACATAGACCATTATCTAACACCATATACCAAAATCAACTCTAAATGGGTGCATGATCTAGGTATAAAGGTTGGTACTGTAAGCAGTCTCGGGAAACAAGGAATAGTTTACATGTCAGATTTGTGAAGAGGGAAAGACTTTATGACTAAACAAGAATTAGACAACATTATAAAAAGTAAAATGGATAATTTTGACTACATGAAATTGAAAAGCTTCTGTACAAACAAAGCCAATGTAACCAAGATTAAGAAGGAGATGGGAAATTGGGAAAGAACTTTTACAACCTATGTCTCTGACAAAGCACTCATTTCTAAAATATACAGAGAATTGAGTCAAATTTATAAGAATACAAGTCATTCCCCAATTGATAAATGGTCAAAGGATATGAACAGACAATTTTCAGAGAAAGAAATTAAAGATATCTATAAGCACATGAAGAAATGTTCTAAATCACTATTGATTAGAGAAATGCAAATCAAAACAACTCTGAGGTACCACATCTCACCAGTCAGATTGGCTAAGATGACAAAACAGGAAAATGACAAATGCTGGAGAGGATGTGGGCAAATTGGGACACTAATGCATTGCTGGTGGAGTTGTGAACTGATCCAGCCTTTCTGGAGCGCAATCTGAAATTATGCCCAAAGGGCAATAAATAATTTCATATCCTTTGACCCAGCAATACCACTCCTAGGGTTATATCCCAAAGAGATCATAGAAGTGGGAGGAAGATCCATATGTGCAAACAATGTTTATAGCAGCTCTTTTTGTGGTGGCAAAATACTGGAAATTAAGGGGGTGCCCATCAATTGGGGAATGGCTGAACAAGATGTGGTATATGCATGTTATGGAATAGTGTTGTGCTATAAGAAATGAAGAGCAGATGGACTAAATATTTACCTGGAGAGGCTTATATGAATTGATGTTGAGTGAGAAGAGTAGAACCAGGAGAAATTTGTACATAATTACAGACACAATGTATGTGTGATGACCAACTTTGATAGACTGGACTCTTCTCAGCAATGCAGTGATGTAAGTCAATCCCAAAAGACTCATGATGGAGAGAAATGTGTGCATCCAGAGAAAGAACTAGAAAGACCTGAGTTTATATCCAGATGGAAGCAAAATACCCGATCTTTTTCCTCTTCTTGTTTGGTTTTATGTCCTCTTTACCATTTCTCATTCCATCTGATACAATCCATCCGACTAATGTATAATATGAAAGTATTTACAGATCCTATACTTGACTGTATACTGCCATGGGGAGGACGGGAGGGAGGGGGACAAAATGTGAAACTCGAGGAATTGTGGAATTGAAATTTGTAAACTAAAATAAACAAACAGATTAATTAAAAAAAAAAACCTGTTCTGAGAAGGGAGTGATCTCTGGCAATTGGGAAGAGAGCAACATGAAGGGAATGTCCTAGTTTTTGAGAATTAATTCTTTTTGCCTTTCATTTTATACTTCTTTCTTAATGTAGCAAAGTGGAGAGACAATTTCTCTGTACTCACTTAATCCCTCCCCTCCAATCTCATTTCATTGACAATTATATAATACAGTGAAGTAACTCATCCAGCCTAGCAGAAAATAGTCAATGAATTCCAATTGCAGAGTTCAGCTGCAGAGCCTAGTAGAAATTCTGTACCCAAAAGGAATAGTGTGAGGACACCACAGAATGAGAAAAGACATCCAGGCTCTCCAGTACCAGAGGTATTTAAGCCTCCTTAAACCACCTCTTTACTAGTGCAAACTATGTGTTTGCCCACATTTTACACTGACACAGTATGTATTTGTGGGAGAATATGCCCCATGCTTATGGTGGGAATGTTTTGTTTTTATTATTTATGCCATATGATATCACTCATTTCTTTCAGCTCATTGTGTCAAGAAGCTGAATATTAAAGATGAATATGCTGATAGGGACTTGTGAGCTATAGTTTTAGGAGCATAGACAATACCTCAAACCTAGGTAGTTAGCTCCCTGGGAGACTTAACCAGTCAGTGTGAATTGGCAACAGAGGTAACTTAGAAGGACACTTGTTATTATTCAGTCATTTCAGTTATATATGACCCTTTGCGATCCCATTTGAGCTCTTATTGGCAAAGATACTGTAGTGGTTTGCTATTTCCTTTTCCAGCTCATTTTACAGATGAGGAAACTGATGCAAATAGTGACTTGCCCAGGGCCATACAACTAGTAAGTGTCTGAGGTCAAATTTGAACTCAGGAAGATGAGTTTTCCTGACTCTAAGCCCAGTGTCTTATTCACTGTGCTAACTAGATACCCCTGGAATGACACAATGTAAATACAATATTTATTTTTGATTACCAGACAGAGCTAATCTGCCCTGATTCATTGAGGATCAGTTGAAGGAACTATGGTTGCTCAATCTGGAGAAGAGAAGAGAAGAGAAGAGAAGAGAAGAGAAGAGAAGAGAAGAGAAGAGAAGAGAAGAGAAGAGAAGAGAAGAGAAGAGAAGAGAAGAGGAGGAGAGGGGGAGGGGAGGGGAGAAGAGAAGAGAAGACTTGGAGAATTATTATGTGGAAAGAGATTTTGTATATATATATATATAAATATAAATATAATTTTTTTTCATGAGAGGGCAAAACTAGGACCAATGATAGAAGTAGAAAAGAGGCAAATTTGACCTTGATATAAGGAAAAGCTTTCTATTGAAAAATAGAATCAACTGTCCGGGGGAGTAATGGGTTTTCTTTTCTTGTTATAGATCTTTAGAATCTATATAAACACTTAACAGATACATTGTTTTGTGAGAATAGTTTGGACTAGATGATACCTGAGGTCTCTTATAACTTTAAAATTCTGTAATTTTGTGATTTTCTTCAAACTTTTCTCAGTCCATCATCTTGTGCTATAATAGATTGAATTGTAGAATAGACTTTCAAATCCTTTCTGCTAATCAGGCAGTCAGTCAGTCAGTCAGGTTATTCATTTAGTCAATAGACATTTAGGGACAACAAGGTGGCACAGTAGATAGATAAGAGTGCTGGGTCTGGATCCAAGAAGACTCATCCTGAATTCTGGTCTGGCTTCAGATACTTACTAGCTAAATGTAACTTTGAGCAAACATTTAACCTTGTTTACCTCAGTTTCCTTATCTGTGAAATGAACTGGGGAAGAAAATGGCAAACCACTCCAGTATCTTTGCCAAAAAAAAAACCAACCCCAAACCCAAATAAGGTTATAAAGAGTTGAACATGACTGAAACAACTGAACAAGTGCCCATTATATGGTAGGCATTGGAATCAGGACTCTACAAACATTTAATTTGATGAGATTCTCTTAATTATTTCCTATTTATCCTGTATCTAACTTGCTTCTCATACATTTGTTTACATATTGTCTCCTCCTTTAGTTTGTAAACTCTTTGAAGGAAGGAATTGTCTTTTGCCTTTTTTGTATTTCTAGCCTTAGCACCTAATAGGTACTTAATTTTTTTTTTTTTTGCTTTTTGGAGGGCAATTGGGGTTAAGTGGCTTGCCCAAGGTGGCACAGCTAGTTTTTGTGTTGTGTCTGAGGACGAATTTGAACTCAGGTCCTCCTGACTCCAAGGCCAGTGCTCTACTCACTGTGCCACCTAGCCTCCCCAATAAATTTTTATTTATTGATAGAAGTGATACCTCCTAATTTGATTGATGATCAATGGAAAGGCTTTGATTTTAGATGTTGAGTTGGAAGATTTGAGACTTAGGGACATAGGTACAGATATAGATAGATATAACTATATATACACACATCTATATTTACACATACATATGTGTGTATGTGTATATGTATACATATATACATTTTATATTCTATACTTAACAAATACCAATTAACATAAACATTTCTGAATAAAAAGAAAAGGGGGAAAAAGGTGTATTTTTTTCATATTTTCTCCCCATTGGAATGTGAGCTATTTGAGAACAGGGATTGTCTTTTACTGCCACAAAGTAGGAACTCAGTAAATGTTTAATGACTGACATATGAAACTGTGAATGTCTATGTTTCTTTATTTTAAAATGAGATATGCTTTTCAAAAGATCTAGAAACTTAGATGATTTTAAATTCTGTTTCTTCCATCAAATAGTTAAGCAGGTCACAGGAATATTTTTGAAAGTGCTATCTCATGATTGTCTCTCAGTGTCTGCTAATGCACATTTCGTGACTGTCAGAATGAACACATGTTGACGAAATGACTCGCCTTTTCTTTGAGACAGATCGCATAACAGAAGGCAGACAAGCCAGAGTTTATGATTTTTTTTTTCTTTTGACTAAAGTACGTGAAACAAATACACGCCTTGGTGCTTGATGGGGAAGACCATGACGAGGCAGATTTCCAAGATGAATCAATGCCCAGACTATGGCAGCTCAAATAAAATTACAGGGCAGGCTTAGGGCCAACATCCAAAAGAAAGTAAGCGTAGATCATGCTGTTATTACATCATTTAAAAAAAACATTTATTTGAATAGTGAATAAGCAAGTTCTGGAAACGACTGTAACATACCGGAAACTTTGCTTTGGACATCCATGTGCCTTGTTGTTTGGCTTTTCACTTTTTATGTAATTCTATAATTCCACAAGCCTAAATGGTCCAGAATGATTCAGTCCATGACTGACTTCTATTCTTATGTCTCCACATTTCTTGTAGAGAAAGAAAATTCACAGCAGTCTTTGAAGTAAAAATTTTGTTGTTGTTTAGTCATTTTCGATTGTGTCCAATTTGTGACCTTACTTGGGATTTTCTTGGCAGAGATACTAGTTTGGTTTGCCATTTTCTTCTCCAGCTCATTTAACAAATGAGGAAATTAGGGCCAAAAGGGTTAAGTGACTGGCTCAGGGTCATACAGCTAGTGTCTGAGGCCAGACGAGCTCAGGAAGAAGATGAATCTTTCTGACTCCAGGTCCAGCATGCTACCCTCTGTGCCATCTAGCTACCCCTGAAGAAAAACAGCTAAAAAGTTGCTTCCCACTTGAAAGATAATAATGTATATTTATATGTATGCACACATACTTGTACACACATGCACATGTATGCATTTGTATGTATATAGTGCATATATTTTTCCAATTTTGAAAATTTTTTATTTAAAATTTTGAGTTCCAAATTCTATCCTTCCCTTCCTCCCTCTCCACCCCCCTCCTTGAGACAGTAAGTAAGACATAGGTTATACATGTGCAATTATGTAAAACATTTCCATATTGGTCTTCTTGTACAAGAAAACTCAAATGAAAGAAAAAATGAAAGAGAGAAAGTGAAAAATAGCAATGCTTCAGTCTGTATTCAAACAATATCAGTTCTTTCTCTGGAGGGGGATCATTGTATTGCTGAGAATAGCTAGGTCATTCACAGTTCTTCATTGAGCAATATTGTTGTTATTGTGTACAATGTTCTTCTGGACCTGTTCACTTCACTAGTGCATATATACATATATGTACACACACCTACATATACAATTATATATGCCATACATACTGTCTCCTGTTCCAAAAGTCTTAGCACAGTCTATCTCTATCTGTATTTGTCTAGATCTGCAAAAATACAGATCTGCAACATGTTTCTACTTTAGAATCTTTAGAGAATCAATTGTGGAACTGGGAGGCTGTGAGATGGTTTCCTAGGAAATATTTGTGAGAGTCAGGACTTAAACCTGGGTCACAGACTCTATTCGTTATGCCAGATTTTCTATAAGTAATATGTGATAATATTTAGTGTAACCTGACTCCCAGCCAAGTCAGAGAAGGGGAAGCCTTGTGATGCATGCTGTCTGTAGAATATGTCTTTGGCTTTTGGGAAGAGAATTCTGGTTGCAAGAGCTTTGGAAAGGAGAGATGTTTTTCCTTGAGACAAGAGATATATGGGGTAGTTACAGACTCGTTTCTGGTTCAACTCCAGACAAGTGAGAAGAGAGAGACTGACTTTGGAAGTTGCAGATACATACAGGGAGACAGCTTCTCTATGTGTTTCTGATTTCTAGCTTGTCATAGAGACTTTGGGGGAATTTCCCCTTGGATGAGATTGAGGTCTCTGCTGAGCTCAGATCTCATTTTGCTCTTTAGTCTTTTCTGATATATTTTAATTTGTATTATTTTCCTGATTTTTGTTTGCTATCTGTTGAATAATATTCATTATTTGTGATTGCCTTTTGTGTAAGAAGTGGGACAAGGACAAGCTGGTGAATGTAAGCTTAGAGTAACTCTTCTCTAAGTGCAGCCAGGAAAGTAGTTTTGTTCTGAACCTATGTACTGCATGCCAATAATATTGGGGGGAGGCAGATAGATATAATTCTAGTCCAGTAACACTTTTGCAGAGACTGGAGAACAGAGTGGTCAGCTTTGTGGTTCCTTTTCCTTTTCCCCTCAAGGAAGGAATCAGAGTCTTTCTTGGAAAGGGGTGGATAAGAGTCTAGGGATACCGATTAATGCTTCCCATAAACTACATTTAGATAATCCATGTGGACCTACCCATCTTACATGGGACGAGTATACCTTTGAGGATCATTACTAACATACTTCGATTTTCAGAGGATTTTTCTAGAACAGAAGACTCCTGGAGTTGGGAGGAAACTCAGAGGTCATCTAGTCCTGCTCACAAACGAATCCCCTTTATAATTGTTGTCACATGAGCGACACATCTGTTCCAATCCTATATTTCCTTGATGTTATCTTTTACTCTTATCTCCTGTGAAGCTCTCAATGAGTTATAAGTGGCAGGCAGTTCACACCCACCATGCACCTCTCTGTTGCCCTGTGTTACATTCATATTCAATTCTTTCACTAAAATACAGCCACTTTAGCAGAAAGTTTGTGTTAAAAAGATGACTTTTAATTCTTCAGATGCTGGCATATTTCATGTTTTACTGTAATACAGCAAAGCCAGTAGACAATTTATTTATATTAAAAAAGTCTGCTCTCCTCTTATTCACTTCTGGGCTCAACCTACTGTTTACTTGTACTGTTGATTCCAGATACTGGACAAACTCTACAGACTGACCAGGTCATAATCTGGGCAACAAACATTCTTCATCCACTTGGTCCTTCTTGTATGGATGAACAGGCCAAACACTTTTGAGTAATTACAGGTGTCTCCCAGGAGGCTTTGTGGTGTTCTGGGGTTTGATTCACCCAGTATAATTATAGTGTCAGCTACAAACAGGAGCATCTGAAGGACCTCATTATCCAGAGAATCCCTCTTCAACTTGTATTCTGTACTACAACTCTTCCATCACTGTGGTGAACACTTTTGATTATGATATTTCTTGTTGTTTGGAATTAATGAATAAAAAAGCATTTATTAAGTGTTTTTAAGCTAAATTATTTAAATCTATTATGTATTATAACTTTTCAGTCATTCTATGTCTTCATCAGGATATGTCACTACAGAAGGTACAGACAAATACTAAATTTCATGCATATATATTCATTTCTATTTTTATATAGTATTATCCATTTTTATATCAATGTATGCACGCAGAAATGTGTGCACATATGTTCATGTACACATATGCATGAACACACACACATACACATACATGCATAAACTAGGAGCTCTGAGTTAGGAAAATGATGGTATATTATATTCATAGTGATGCATAAAACATTTTACATGTAATACATGTTTATACATATACATATATACCACATATATATATATGAAAGATGAGCATGCATCGCTACATATATAGCAAGTGATCATTTTGCTAATATGTTTGTATATATAAGTATACAGCATACACACATATGAACATACATATAGGCAGGCGCATTCAAGTTTGTGTACGTGTATTATATGGTAAACATACATCCACACACATGTGAACACACATACATGCACATACACGTATGTATATACACATGCACACATACGCACATGAACACACACAAACAAATACATGCAAATTTGTATATGTGTATTAAATAATACATTCATATGCACATACACATGCAATTTTTGGATTTACTGGTCCCTCCTATGTGGATTTATATACTAATGTGGACCTAGAGGGAATTACCAAAAAATGATGAAACTTAAGACCTTGAAATGAATTCATTTAGATATAAAAAGTTTTAAGTAGGTCTAACCATATTTAATAAGACTAAAACAAAACAGTATTAATACCTATAAAGAGGGAGAAATTTCACATGTATAGAAAGCAATGACCACTTTTATATGAACTTTATATATTTAATAATTATGAAGTCTCGACTGATGACTTGTTTCACATTTCTAACTGTTGGCTCAAACACTTTGACTTCCTGTCTTTGGTCCTGGCTTTACTCCACAACAGGTTTTTGCCCTGAAGCTGGAGGAAGTTTTCAGTGATCTGAGTGGAGAGCATAGGCATGCATAAGTGTAAGCTGGGTGTGCTGGAATATCTGGCAATATCTGGCCCATGTTCTATGCTTGCCTATACTAGAGAGGCTGAAAATCTTTAGGTGATTTTTCCCTCTGACTTAAGGTGCTGCAACTAGTAGTCATTACAAAACCATCATTAAAGCAAAATTTAGTATTGATGAAGGTATTTATACTATTTGGACACCTGTTGAAAGTCCCGTTCTGAGAAAAGTAGGGCACTTAATTTGCTGATGATTTCATTACAAGTTGGAAAGAACCAGGGCTGTTACATACAGGCCTGAAATAAAAGGACATACTTTTTGAGTATCCTTGATAATTCAGAGCTTCTAACTTACCCAAACCACTTCCCTAAGGCATTTAATTGATTTTGACTTTGTGTTTTTGTTTTAAGTCACCCTTTCCTCAAATTCTGAAGTTCTGGCATCTGACCCATATGTTTGACCTGGCCTATACCTTCTAGTTTCCATTCTAGGCATCTACTTTGGCGTGCCACCTCCATTCCTTTCTACTCATTCATTTTATCGTTGGCACGAATTCCAACCAACCAATCAATCAGTCAATAACTGTTTATCGAGTGCTTACTGTGTGCCAGTCACAAGCACTTCCTACAAAAGTCCAAATGTAGTCCCTACCCTCAAGGAACTCAGAACCTTACAACCACCCCCATTTGACTCTTGTTGCTTCTGGTTCTGACACTCAAGCTTTTTCCCATTAGAACACATTGGTATGTTATAACTACTCCTATTTTGGCAATTGTTTCTTACCTGATGAACACTGGCATCTCCATCAGAGCAATGACAGCTTGTGGATATGGCCCAAATTCTTTTTTCCTACTGATCTTAGCTCATTCTTGACTTCCTCTCCTTCTATATTAGGTCCATCAGAAGCTAGGGAAGAAGGAGCTGAAGCATCACTCCAAACTTTTAATGAAGTCTGCCATGAAGAGGTGTGTCCATGGTTGCTTGCTCTGCATGATCTATCATGGCCTGTGTTACTGACATATGATTGAGACAACATGCTTTCCCAGATCTGTTCTCAAGAAAACCCATTCCTTAAGTTGTCATTATATAATGAGCCTTTCATTCCTACGAGCCAGTCTTTATCCAGGAAATCCTCATTGCAATTAAATGGATCATTCTTTTTTTCTTCTTTTGCCCCAAGTGGTAGGAAGGAAGGTTTGGTGTGGGCATAGGTGTGTGGGTGGATGGATGCACACAAGCGAGAGAAATAACAAGATAGCTGGGTGGCTTCAACAGAGGTTACACACCGTAAGCAACTTTCTCCACCTGCCTATCATTGTCATTCCCATCCAACATTGTACTGACCTTTTAAAAGAACTGCATTTCGATGTAGGGCCAACAATTTTTGTACCACTTGTATAAGTGAAACTCAGACCTTCTTGTATTCTATATGGAAACTTCTACTGCTGTGATGTGCCTATCCATACAGTCGGGGTGGAGGTGGGGGGGTATATTGGTTCTGGCTTTGAAAATGACATATTTATCTGGAACTTTCTGCTCTTGCCCTTTCTTTTCCTCACCTGAGGCATTAGTCATCTTAGGAGGAGGAGGACCTCATTTAAAAAATATCTAGAATGTTCTTTTCGAAGATAGTTTGTTATTTGTCAGGACCCTCTCTGAAGCAGTATATGTTAATTTATGATGTCTTACATGGTATTTAGTTTTAAAATTACTAGCTAACAGTTATGTAGGACTTTAAGGTTTGCAAAAATGCTTTTCAAATATTACTTCATTTTATCCTCACAACAACTCTGGGAAGTAGATACTATTATTATTCTCATTTTACAGGTGAAGAAGCTGAAGCAAAGAGGTTAAATGATTTGTGTGGGGTCACACAGGAAATATCTGAGGGTGGATTAAAACTCAGGTATTCCTGATCTCTGGTTCAGGACTATTGTACCATCTAGCTGCCTAATTACTCAGAAGGTAGATGGAGATTTGTGTATAATTACAGATTTGATAGGATTTGTAGTATCTAAATACATACAAAAAAGCAAGCAAACATAACTTTGTAGATTTACCCTGTGAATATTTTGTCAAGGCAAACATCCTAGATTCACGGAAAAAAAAAGTGATCATTTTAACCAAAAAGTTGGAAAAAAAATGAAAAATACAGAAAAGTCTGAATAATTGTTCTCATTTAATATAAATATATGAATAGTAGTCAAAAGGTGTTATTTTCATGAAAGTATTTTGTATAGAGAAAACAATATTTGAATATAGATAGTTAAGTCATTGTGAAGATTCTTTACTCTTTCAAATTCCATATGAGTTAGAGAAGCCTCAATCATCCAAAACAAAGTTTTCAGTAAGAACTACACAGTTCCACAATTTTTCATCAGTTGTCTGTCTCCTGGTTGAAATTCATTTGA